>NW_026136718.1:13415182-14615182 GCF_905237075.1 Dicentrarchus labrax | reverse complement strand
GTAAACAGCAATAAATATTGTTTTCACAGTAGTACAAAAAAACCCAAAACAAAACAGTTAGTGCCTCAGAAAACATTGCTTTCCTTCCCGAGGCAAAACACATCATAAATGTTGAGGCGACTCAGAGAGCCTGGACTAGAAGGGGGGTGGTGGGGTGGTGGTCGGGTGGTGGCGGTTGTGTGGGGAAGGAATTTCTTCTTTTCTGGGATCTATAAAAAAAGGTTTGACATGTTCCAGCGGCAAACACACATGGTAGCTGTTACACTGTACCCCACCCTAGCACAGCTAACAGTGCATAGTTAAATCGCTGCCTTAGACTGATGTGTGTCATGCCAGAGCAATTCTGCGGCCGGTGGCTTGGAGCAAACGGACGAAAAAGACGACTCACAAAGTCATCATGACAGCTAAGCCTTGCCAAAAGTCTCATTAAAAAACTGTGTAGCGTTTGAAATCTATAGAGACAAAATAATTAAGTTCCATCTGATTTGGATTATTTTAAAAACTGATATGTGTATGTATATATATATATACGTGTGTGTGTATATTCTAATTTCACTTGTTAGTCCAGTACTGAAAGTAGGCTTGGACGTGGGGGAGGTAATGCATTTTCCAATGAAACATTAAGTAAAAAAAAACAAAAAAACAATAGAAATCATTACCTTAAGAGTAAAATAGCCTTAGTTTTCCTGGGGGTAGTGGCAGAATAGCACCAGTGTTATATTGCTGATAAGCGGGAGAATGCGGGGGTTCCGCATATGACCCTTTACTTACTTTATATTCTCCAGTCGGCTAGAGTCTGGTTTCAGGGTGGTAGAGTGCTTCACCATTTTGTACATTGTGATGACCAGGAAGATGAGATTGAGCTGTCAAAACAGAGTAATGGCAGTGTTAATACATGAAGATGTATGACTCAAGATACAGCAGACAGAGAGAAAGAAAAAAAACTGTTAATTTGTCTATAAGTATTAAAAGAGGAGAGCCTTCAAATCTCTGCATGTCCACAGACTAATCCAATAAACATCTATCGTTCCAGCCGGGCTCAGACGGGCCGACTGGCGCCAAATTTAGTGTCATTCTATATCAATAAGAGCATGGAAATGCATTAAAATCCATCACAGTAAAAAAAAAAAAAAAAAAAAAAAAAGAGAAAGAGAAAGAAACAGCCACACAGAAGCAGTCTGGCAAAATCAGAAGGGAATGAAAAGAAGCAGGAGAAATAAGAGACACTCTTGTTGTACAAAACAACTGCATATCATTTTATGCATATAGTGAAATATTATAAGGTATAACCAGCTCCAAAAGGCTTGAGGGGACGTGGTATATTTTGTTCGATTCTTGTGGACAGATGAAAAGAGAGAGAGGAGGAGAAAGAGGGGAAAAGGGAGATGGCGTTTGCTTGCTTGTTTTAATGTATTAAATCTTAGGGGAGCCAGTGGCACATATCAAGTTGAGACAAGGATACTATGTGCTGTGTTTCTGAGCGCATTTATTCGGTACCTTAAAAATCAATACCGTGATTTAGAGACACAAAGGCTGGATGGGCCAGCGAGGAGCCGCTCCAAATAATTTACTTCAAAAACATTTATTCTGGGGCAAACTAGTCCCTGACACAGCATGTACATGCACTCACACAGCAGAGGAACCAGACTGTGTTTGTACTGCAAGCCAGGCATGTATAAATAATGTCAAGGAATATCTAAGAAAGAAAAAATGAAATGTGTGTCTCCAATAGTGCACATCAAAGGATCAGTAAAATGAAAAAAATACAGCAGACAAATAAATGTAAGCTACTGTATCACTGGCATGTGAGCAACAAAAAGGACAACACACATTTTCAATAACAAAGCTTTTTTTTTTTTTTTTCCCAGGTGAGCCTCATAAACAGTGCATTTAAGCGTTACCTTTAAAACGCCAAAACATAGGGAAGACAAAAAAGGGAGACGCATTGCCAGTATTAGGGCATGAAATAAACGAATGACCTTTGTGAGCCGGACTCAGACCATGGCCATTCACTCTTGAACAGAAATTCTCCGTGTTCTGGTGCACACTGCTATCAAAAGACTGCCTGTGATCAATACATCACTCCTCCACATGCAATCAACTCATGGAGCCGCTCACAATAACCCAGGCAGTAAAAGAGAGGGACGACTGGGGGAGAAAAAAAAAATCCTGAATTGTGAACCTTCTTTTATATCAGAGACGGCGCTGAAACTATGTTTTGTTTCGCAGCTATCAGCCATTATTTCTATCAGCAGCCTGCATGAGTCAGACAGTGGGGGGAGGATGGGTGGGTGGGGAGTAGGGGGGAGGACAGGAGGGCGAGGACTTTTGAAAAACCCTTTCACACAGCCTGGAGTGGTGACATGGATCCAATGAGACAGAGGAGAGGGACACAGTACTTTAAAGTAACCTAGCAGCACGGCACATGTTCCCACCCCCACCGACATGCTTTCGCAGCCCTTCCTGGGGGGATCCCCCCTCTGCAAGAGCCTAGCTGCCTTGCCTCTATCCTTCACTCTGTCTCTGAATCATCACTGCAAGCCATGCAGAAGCACCTCGCCACACTGGGACCGAGGAGAAAGCTTTTTTCTGAAGTGGACTGTGTGTGTACACACTGAACTCCAAATGAACTGCTGGGGATAAAATATTAAAGGTGCAGATGGAGCTGTCCAGATGATAAGAACTGCTTGCGACGTGTCATGATCCAAAAGGCCTTGTGTTGAAGCTATCTCAAGCATACTAATGGCTCCCCCCACCACTCATTACTTCCATGTTCCCCTTTCATGGAGCTAATACCCCCTGTGCCCAGAGACAGGGCAACCTCTGCCTAAGAACAAGGATCTAAATGCTTTTCACCAGCTTTTGTTTTCAGTCAGTATTTAGGCCCTGTTTCAGCTGGGAGCAAAAAAAAAACACTGGAAAAAGCCAAAAAAAGAGTGAGAGGAAACAAAAAGATGAGAAAAAAGCACGACCACCCTAGGTCAAAACCAATGTTACTTGGCACAAACATGGCTTGGGTGGCGGGTGGGGACCCAGACATGAGCCAAAGCAATACTGTTTTCTCTCCTTTTCTCTTGCTCATGTGCCTTTTTCTCCTTCTTTCTCTCTCTCTCATTGACAAGGACAAAGCCAATTTGTAGAGAAACCAGGGTCACGGATGGTGTAGACAAACCTTGCCCCTGCATGCTCCCCTGAGAAGCCCCTTTCCACAGTACTTTGTCTTTTTGAGTCAATTGTTGCACAGAATCAAGAGGAGCAGTGTGCAGTGCCTGAGCACAGTGCTGCGAAACATCATTCCTGTCACACATTAGCTCTGCTACAATACATTAGCTCCTCACAGGGTCATGATTCTATCTCTCCGGTCATCACCACCAGGATCCTGATCATCATTTCCACTGCAGAACGCATTTTTCATGCAAATCATAATAGAAGCAATGCGCGATTGGAAAACAATGAGGGTCCAATTTAGGGAGAGGAAACATATTCCTGTGTGGCTGACAGAGCATTTGCTGAGACAGGGAGAAATGTATGTTTGTTTTGATACAATGTTAGCTTTTACTCAATTATAAGCTCACACATTCAAAGCAGGTGCTGAGCCAAAAAAGCAACAACAAACAACAAAAACAAAAAAGGAACAGCATTTCACCATTTACTGAAAAACATTTCAATCTGACAGACCTTCGTCCGCTCTCATGTGCACTTCTTCCTCCATTTTTAAATGCTACATTGAGTGGCAGTGTCTCGTTGAGTCGTCGTTGAGAAAACTGTGAAATGCAGTCCAGCGAGCACATTCGTCTTTTATTTATTCTGTTACCACACAGACAAAGAGCTGTACTATATATTTACTCTGTAAGCTCGTAACGGTCTGCCAATGGTGTGCAGAGACTCGCTGGAATTTGACACGGGTGCCCCCTCTCTCCGGTATATTTTCAGTGTCAGTTTGATGTTCAACAGAGGTCACTGCATCTGTAGATACAGTACCGACCATTATGCTGGATAATGAACACAGTACTGAACAAATACCACCCGTCCTCCCCGCACAGCAGCAAGACAAGTTTGCAGAGCTTCCTTATCCCTTGGTGTGCACGAGGGCAAGGCAATACATGGTGTGATGGGCTGAGAGGAAATATTCGAGAAATACCACCTGCTATTTCTTTTTTTCTATTTTTTCTTGCGTAGGGAGGCAAGACTCCCTGAGGTCTCATTCTTCTGAGCCTCTCTGATGGAGCGGGAGATAATAATGTCATGACCAGTAAATAATTGCATGCCTCAATGGGACATATGTCATTATGATATGCTATATGTCCTTCACCCTGACGGTCCTTGACCAAACAGAGAGGTGCCTTTGCCTTTCTTCTTCTCTCCAACACTGTCATCTGCTATTTACTTGAGGCAGACACACACACACACACACACACACACACACACACACACACACACACACACAGACACAGACACAGACACAAACACACAAGCAGGCTGATCCTGAGGAGTAGAAAATTAGCTTTAAAATCTTACACTATGTGCTGCAAAATGCACACACCGGGGCCACTTTTCAAACACTTTTTTTGTTCATTTATCATAAAAAATGTAACGTGAAAGCCATTTGCTGACGTCTGTAACTTCATGGGAGTTGTGTAAATGCGAGGTTAAAGTACACTATAAAATCCTGATCCTTGTCAGGTGGTGAGAGGCAGGGAGAATTGTCAGATGCCTCGAAATCTGTCTTTGGCACAAAATTAACCTGTCATCACCGAGGA
The DNA here is from genome assembly GCF_905237075.1 of Dicentrarchus labrax. Lineage (NCBI taxonomy): Eukaryota > Metazoa > Chordata > Actinopteri > Moronidae > Dicentrarchus > Dicentrarchus labrax. The sequence continues at coordinate 14,610,422 of NW_026136718.1, read as the reverse complement.
CGACTGAGGAGCAAAAATCCAGCTGAATTTTGCTTCTGTTCAGCCATCTCACTTCCTTTATCTCTCCCCTTCATCTCAGCCTCTCAGTCCCTCCCTCACTCTGTCAGACTCAGTAATCAAAGAAAAATAAAACAGCTTACCATGATGATAAAGGTGACAGGTCCTATAAAACTCCATATGAAATGATTGTCCACTCTTAGCCAGCACCTATGACAAAGAAGGGTAGCACACATTACTAAAAAATAACAAATAAGTCTTGTCCTCAGACTCCTACGGATTAATGGAACAACATTCATTTTTTGTTACTTGGGGTGATGACATTGGGTGTGTAATTTTAAGTCAATATTTTACTTGGAGTGCTTTCAAATGCTCCTTTCACCGGTTGAACATTAATACATTCGCACAAAACAGAGGGAAGACACCAAGTAGCCCCTCTTGATAGCTGGGTCTAAGCTGAGATATGGCCATTAATCTACGTAAAAGGCTTTTCCTGCACAGTGCTCTTCTCTTTAAGAGAGCATTTACAAACAAGAGGTCACAGGAGGGTCTTTAAGCAGAAAGGCATTAATGTAGCTGCGGCCCCCCCTGAAACCACAGTGTTGAGTCTGTCAGCCACTTTCAAATGACATAAAAAATTGAACAGTTGTCCATCCCTGGCCAAAGGAGCTCAAATGTTTTTGGTGTAGTCTCCAGGGATGCACATAAGGCGCTAGCAGGAATGATGAGTAGATTTCTTTTCAAAAGCTGCCACATACAGACACAGCAGGTAAGCCCACACAGTGTAGCATCCAGCATGTCTGCTCTGCATTTCCAAGGATTTTTTCAGAAAGCTGCACTTACGCATTCTTGGTCCCGTAGCTACTGTAGTCGATAGCTGCGGAGACGCCGACCACGATGGCAGGGAAGAGGTAGCCAGACACGTAGAAGTACTTTTTCCGTGAGTATTCGCTCTCAAAGACCTCCACAAGCATGAGATACAGCTGAACCCCCTCAAGACACATCCAGGAAAAGGAAGCCAGGAAGAAGAAGTGGAGGATCCCCGCAATGATGGCGCATCCGATCTAAGATTTAGACAATCAAAGAATATTCAAGGAAAAATAAACAATACCATCACAGTTTCCATAAAATGGATAGATTTTTTTTAGATTACCTTGTGGTGCAAAAATGATTTAAACATGACAAGACGTATCTCCATAGCACTTTCTTTATTGAAAATTGTATATCATACGCCCCATCTTTTATTAAAACCCTCTGAAAAGACGACATTCACTGCTGCTGCCTCACCCATTCAGTGGAACACATATCAGTGAAACTGCTGGAAAAGGGTAATGAATATTCATGCACCGCATGGGTTCCGACGATGCACAGTTTTAACTTTCCATCAGCACGGCAGAAATTTAAATGGCATTTGTATTGTAAGGACGGAGTTGGTAGATTTAAATCATACAGCTCAACATTTGAAGCTTTGATTCTCAGCTGTATGCAGAAAAAACGTTTTTGTATGTCTAGAGATTGGAGGGAAATGTAGGTGAAAGAAGATTAAAAAAATGGTATGGATGCAGGCTCAGCCATGGCAACTGCAGCTTTAAGTGAAAGAGGAAAAAAGACCTGTCAAGTGGAAGACATGGCCCCTTAGTAATCTATATTAATGGTGCTGTCTCACTCATGTCATGTCAGGGACAAGCAGAGATGGTTAGAAACAAACAATGCTTAAAGTCTCATCTGTTTCATTCTGAAAGGGTCTTTTGTTTTGTTTTGGGGGTGAGAGGAGATAAACTGAGAATCAAAAACCAAATCAATAGGGTGAAATCGTTCCGGCTTACCCTGGGTTCGGTCATATTGATACCAATTAGGAATATTAACTCTGCGATGAAGAGATTGATGCACAAGTTCTTGTGGATGGTGTTACGATCGCTCTGCAGGCCCCGGAAGAAGCAGAAGGTAAAGATGCTGATGGCGAGGCAGACGAGGGACACCGAGATCCCGACTTGGGTGATGATATCCAGTTGCGGATCTTCATGTAAATGCTGGAAGTAGAGATAAATGGCGAATTACAAAATATGTTTGTGAAAGACTGAAGACTGTAAAGCATGTTTTCACTGTAATCTTGTATGACTGCTATCTAAACCTAGAAGCAAGAATGTTTGGGGTTTGCTAGTGAGATGGAAAAGAAATCTTAAATATTACAGGTGAGTTTAAAAGAAAGCTAGAAGTGGGTATTAAAAATGGAAGCGACATACAGAGATTTCACGGTGTGCCATTAGGATGGCAAAGTTGGTGAGATGGCTGCAGGAGCAGGTGGTGTGTGTTTTATTGGAGTCCAGGAGTTTGCAGCCTTGGGTGGACCAGTAGCCCATCATGCTCCTCTCAGAGTAATTCCAGAAGGAGCAATTGGGATTGAAGTACTTCTCCATCTGCAGATAACAAGAGATATGGTTAAGTGTCCAAATAATTGACTGCCTGAAATTGAAGTACATGTAGAACACAGAGGCCATTTACCCCCTACTCATACAAAGTATTTTTTCGCACTGATATGGATGAGGATTTTTCACTTCACAGCTCTTATGAAGCAATTCATATGTTGTATCTCATTTGGCACATGCTTGCCAAATCAACCGAAGAATAGTTGGGTATATGAGGCCTTAATAACAGAGAGGCATAATTGTTTGACGGCATGTCTTTGGAATTGCACAATTTCTCTGATAAAGAATGGAGTCACGCATGGCCCTCTGGGAACTCTAGTGACAACTTTAAAAGACGAAAGATAATTGGTGCTCCAGTAATTTCATCCTAGATTGTACGGCTAATCTAGGAGTTAATTTCCCCCACTATAAAAGAAAATGGGTATCATTTATATCCCAATGTTGATTAAAGAATTAGTTTTCATTAAGAATTCACTTAGGTTCTAAAGACTCCTTTAATTTGATGTTCAATGACTTAAATAAACTGCCGACTGACCTAGCCAGACATTTACAATTCAAATTGCAGATCTCTGTCTACTCTGTATGTTCCCTCCTGGTGTTTTTAATATGACCTCTCCATTCACGCCAGCAGGGAGACTCACATCAAAGTGCCGCAGGGTAAAAATCACCGGGTCATTAATGAATACACGGCTGGACTCTTTGTTGATTGAGGCAGCGATGATGTCAGAGTTGACAGCCACCGACACGTTGCGACCATAAGCCTCGTTGGCCATCTTGATGGTGGAGTTTTCTGCACTGAGGAACTGGCCCAGGTTTTTGTACAGCACAAAAACCAGCTTGGCAACTCCTGTAGAACAGAAGATGTAGACAGATATCAGAGGATGAGAAAAATCAAGCTTTCAGAAGAATTTATACAAAGTGTGAAGAAGAAACAAAAAGCACAAAAAGAGGACTGAAGATATTTAAACACTCGATTTATTTCAATGTAATTCAATTTAAAATACTGAACAAAGGAACTGCAAGAAAGAGAGAAAGAAGTGGCCTCTCATTCTTCAGCCAAAATCACAGGGCTCGGGGTATTTGAGATAAACTCCTTTGTTGTGCTAACACTGATAGAGACTTTTCACAGAAACAAGGCTGGGAGCAGAAGTCAGACACACACTCACATTTCCCAATTTCTCACACACTGAATAAGATCTCTATTGCTCTCTGATTAAACTATCTTGACCAAGTTTCTCTTTCTTTCTTTTCTTCCGGTACGTTTAAGAGAGCTTACCATTCCGACTGTTGAGCTTGACTGTGTTGGCCGACAGCTGGATTGAGACGCCGTCCTTGCTGGATTGTGGAAATTTAAAATCCTGGACCTGGCCATCCGTGCTGAGAACATACACATCCAGTACTGCCAGGTGCAAAAAGACAGACGACCAGTTAGAGAAGAAAGATTTAAAAGGACAAGAGTATGAGATACCGGTCATTTCAGACTATTTGACTTAGACCCAAGGGGTTAAAAAAGAAACAGCGGAAAATACTGATGTTACAGCTTTGTTCCTGACATTTCCACACAACCTGAAATGCTGGCACAGACCAAAGGACATATCAACGACTCAAATGCTAAATCTTTGCGACAGTGAGCTACAAAATAAAAACGTCAATCACAAAGTGATTTTTCAGCCCAGTGAGACTCTCTACTTACTTAATAATATGAATAAAACAACACTGCAGAAAAAAACAACGGAGAGGAAGGAGAACCCTTCCTTACATGGTCGAACAGCAGAAAGAAAACGAGAAAAGGAGGAGGATGCTGTGGATAAACAATGTACTTTTTCTGACTCCACAGCAGGCTAATGTTCACATTAATGTATAGAGTTACAAGGTCTAGACGCATACATTTATAAACTAAGCGTGCGCAATCAGAGAATCCAGTCTATTTAATTGTCTGATATTCATCACTTTGTCAGTAAGCGACTCGTTAAACCTAATATGCGTTGTTTTTTCTGTTCCCCCCGAGGTTTAAACGCTTATTATGAAAACAAAGTCCTTTTTTATGTGACGGCCTTGTTTTCCTATCACAAGAGTTACTCCGGCAATGAATTGAAAGTAATCAAATTAACTGAGCTCACATCAATCGAGGGGGCTTGTCATTTGCTTACCACAAACTCTTATTTTACTTACTTATATTGTCTGCAGGGACTTTGACAATGGCGGGTTCCATGAGGTTGTCGGCAAGGACAAAGGCCCCTTCCTCCAAAGTATCAAGTAACATGGTGGCTGCGTGCGTCTGCTCCGTGCTGTTCATGTCCTTCCAGGAGTTCAGGGCCTCCTGTCGCAGCAGGTTATCTACAGTGTCCACAATGGCCTGTGTCAAAGCAGACAAACAGAAACACACACAAAACAGAAACAAAGACACATGAGTAACTCTGAAAAAAAGGAATTTGTTTGTAAGCGCAAGTGACATGCAGACAATGAAATGGATGAAATGGATGAAATGGATGAAATGGATGAAAAGCTGTCTTGAAGCATAATATCTGTAAGAATTAAAATAAATGTGATTTAAAACTAAAACTAAAAGGACACAAATATAAGAAAATTATATATGACAAGAGCAATTAATTAAAGACATTTACTGAATAGGAAAGCCATTTTTTTCAATTGTATTGATCATGGAGGAGAAACTGCAGAGGGAGGGGAGAACATAAGCATCACTGGAGATGGTGTGGATTCAGTTTCTTTTTCAAGGGCGTTGGCACCAGGGCAGACACTCAGGGTCACAGTGTATTGAGCCTATCAGGTCTGTCCAACAGCAGGATATTAAGAGATGAACTGATGAAAGTCAAAGTAGTGTCCGCATATAAAATTCTCTAATTGCGATATTTAATGTTCGGCATTTATGAACGTTCCTTTTCTTTAACGTTTGACCTGCAGTCCACTTTTAAACGCTGCAAATGCTTGACTGTACAATAAGTCATTAAGTCATCCTGCAAAAAGCTTCAAAGAAAAATGTGTGAAAAATAAAATATGATATGCTAAATTGTTTAAATAAATTCTATCCTTCACACAAACATTTTTTCGATCCTCACACGTTCTGCCACCTGAACAGCTCGGGCCTGACAGCGGATAAATTGGGCGTAGGATCCAGACGACACTAGGTTTTCTTCAGGAAATAATCAAATCAATGTGTCTAATCAGGTAATCGATGCCGGCGACGGCTGGTGGAAAGGGTTGGGGGCAGCTTTAGTGATGTTGCATCAAGTGTGGCATTTGTCAGATACTGCTGACTCAACAATCTCTGTCTGATCCTCTCATGCTGTCATTAGTCAAATAAATGCTGTGATTTACATCGACGCAACCTCCCTAACACAGTCGCTGCCTCTGACCTCAAATATAAATGTTGTGACATCAAAAACCAAGCTGATGATGTCACATTTTAGGGGAGGTGGTGTGACTGCATACGTATAATTTTTTCCCTTTCCTTCCTTTCTTTTTACGAGCTCACGGCCATTGACTGGCTAATTAGCTCGATCCATTTTAATACCCTCCCGGAGGAGAGATCTGGATTGAGGGGGGTGACTTTGGTGGCAGGTGGAGGACACAGATCTCCCTAATGGTTGAGGGATATATATGGCCAAAATACTTTGAGGGATGAACCCAACCAGATAGCATTCGAGGAAAAAAGGGGAAAAAATGGTTTGACTTGGCTAACCCTATTAACCAGATAGAGATGAAGATATGCACCTCTAATCTATGAAACAAATGACTTCTATGACCTAAAACCTATGTCCTTGTGAAACAAGAGCCACGATTTTTACTTAAAATGCAGTGAAAGGTCAGGTGATGGTCCGTGGAAAAAAAAAGGGTTTGAATAAATCACAAGTGAACTGTGTTTGATGCAATATTCAGGAGTGTTTCATATTGAAGGGATTTCTCGTGTAAGAGCAAAAATTGCAACAAAGCAATAAATCCTTCAGTAAATGAATAATGAGAGCGTAAAACAGGATGTTTGTTTGAGTCATGGTGTTATGCATCCATACGTGCAATCTTGAGTAAACATTTAGAAAACATACAACAGGGAAAAAAACAGAATGAAAAACAAAATACACCATTGCTGTCAACGCATAGAGGAGAAAAAACAACAACACAGAGACACATCCATGTAAAGAAGCCACCTCAGTAATTGGAGATGACTTCTCTTTGACTTAGAAAGCACTTTGGGTACGATTGTGTCTGTGTGTAAGGCAATTACTCAACAAAGCAGAAGGCACAGGGAGGAGGGAGTACATGACAGTGCAGAGGGTACATGCTGCTGAACTTGGGCTGGGTCATATACAGTAGCACAGGAATAGAGGAGGGGACGGCAGCAAGCAGAGCGGGCAGAAGCATTGCTCCAGTACCTTCATGTATGCTCTGCATGTCCGTTCTCGTTTTTGAAGCTTTTTTATTAAGAAAAGAAAAAGAACAGATGAAAAATAGAGACATCATTTGCACAGGTTCATGAGCTTTGTAGAAACAAGGCCCTGACTGAGCGGTCGATATACAAACTAACTGCTGAATGACTCCCCATCGCCTGTCTCATGTGCCGCTGACCTGCTTACCTGGAGGTAAAAGAGTAAACATGCTGTAGCTCATGTTTATGACATGCTGCCATCTCAAAGCCTCCTGACAAAGAAGTATTACATTATGGCCAATGACACAAATTTACAAATACTGCCATGAATACAGATCTCTCCTACATGTCTAAAATAATATAACAGATTTTTTGTTTTGTTTTGTCTGTTTCCTCAAGTTGAAAAGAAAGACAAAGAACGTGTGTGACAAACAATAACTGTACATATTACTGTATTATTTTTGGGAGCGCTGTATTCCCTTCTGCATTTGTCTTTCACAGTATTAACTTGTCAGGGAAGAGTGCCGCAGCAAGAGGGAATTGGTGAGAATACAGTGCATTAAGTGATACAAGAAAGGCATTTTTGTGGTGGATGTGGTTACCTTGTTAAAGCTCCGTCCTGCAGAATCCTTCTCGCTGGGCCTGAGCTCCTGCAGCTGAGCATCCAGGATGTCCACCAGCTGCTCCATCAGGCGCACCGAGGAGCTGACGTCCCCGGCGAAGATGGGGCCTTTTGTATGCTTGGCTAACTCGTTGGCCAAGTTAGCTGCGTTTTCACCACTGCGAATCTGCGGGGGGAGAAATATGAATAATGTTCACAAGAATGCAAGAAGACAGACTTGGAGGGTTCTTTACAGCCCTGACATTGAATCACACTTGAATGAGTCCTTGAAATGCCAGCTATGAAAAGGGGGTTTAATGTTTTCTTCATGTAGGAGAAGTTGCTATGGTGGCGGTTTTTCACTGTGTGCTGAGTTAAAAAATCAGGCGCACTGAGAGCTATTTGCTTTATCTGCTGAGGGCACATTTAAGGAACACTTAATACAGAGGGTAGAGAAAATATTGTTAACTTTTTTATATGAATGGCCTAATTAGTAATATTTTTGTATGTATAATACTAAAATATAAAGTTTATGCCTATCATATCTCTGTTGGTGCTTTATGCTAAACCTCTGTTTTGACACTGTTTTTCTGTGGCATAATTGTTCTTAACACATAAGCTTTTGCAGACCTCCTTTATAGCTGACAAATGCACGTTTCAAGTTTATCACACCCAGCTTTGCTGCCATCTTAGTAACTGTGATTAAGTTACTTCAGTACTGAAATCCTTTACAAGGATGTGTTTACACTATTTTGTCTACCACCTCTATGTTTTTAAGAAGCACATTCCACTTAGAGGGAAGAAAAACAGTGAGGCAAAGCTTGTACAAACCTTTTGGGCTACTTGGTTGACCCAGTGGGAGGTACAGTTGCTGAGATCAGGGCCCTTTGGGTGCCAGGCCCCAGTGGAACATAAATAAGAGGCTGTGCCTGACAGGGAAAACAAGAACAGAATAGTCAAGTTCAATCAAGTCAAATCAAATTTATTTTCCCATGAAGTCCTTTACGGGGCAACAAAGGACAAGGGTACAGATAAAAAGAGGAAACTGCACACAAACAAGACATTTACAAACATGCAAATTTATATGTTTTATACAAATATGAAGCCAGAGAGTCTGCTTGTGAGTGCACACAGCAATAGTTAGTCTGGTAAGACTGTTTGAATGCTGTCAAATGACAAATGAAAGTGGAAATGTTGGGTACAGTAAACTCCAAACCATGTAAAGTCACCAATTTTGTTTCTGCAAAATAATTTGCAGAAAATATTTTCAACAGCTTGCTTCTGTTTTTGCTACAAAGTGGCAACATTTTTTCTTCCTGTCCTAATTAGCCCTGTGTCTGATGAACTCTGGGCGCTAACATGATTTCACACACAATCAAATGAGGGATGCACGTTTCCACGCAAGCTGCAGGAGAAACAGCTGAGCCTGCTCCTCTGCAACACCGCCATTATACATTGCTAAATAATTTTTCGACCTGGAATGACACAACTAAAACCTAACACCATTAACGGCAAATGAACTGTCTTTGCTGATACCCTGAACACATACTTGTTGGTGCTCTCTATAGATAACAAGGTGCTTGTATGCAATAATATCTGACAAATCTAACAAACTCAAGAATGTTCTCCTGGGATGCCTCGGGTCATATTAAAAGCAGCAAGCACACAGCCCTGAGGTGAGAGGGAGCCCTGTTTACCTCGTGTTCCCTTGGGGCAAGGTCGCTCCACAAGCATGCCCCTTTGGGTCTGAGGCCACGTTATGTCTCTCTTCTCAGTAGCCTCGCAGAAGCGCTCAGGTAAAGGGAAGGACTCAAGGGGCGGAGGGGAAGTAGTCTGTGGAATCACAGGAGGCGGCTTGGGTGCTCCCCTGCTGCCTTCCTTGAGCCCTGTTGTGGTGGTAGTGTTGGCCACACCCCAGTGCACTGTGGTTGTTGTGGTGGTGGTTGTAGTTTTCTGAGGCTGAGGGGACGTGGTGACTTCTGACAGTGGAGGAGCTGTGAAGAGACAGAGGGTACAGAGGAATTATGTTTAGGTGGAGCTGTTATGTGATTGTGTGCAGCTCAGTGGGGGAAACATGGACACTTCTATGATTTATGGAGTTTGATTCTCACTGGGACACATACTTATCATGTGTTTATGATGCAGTGCTGCGGGTAAAAATACAAAAATAAAAACCAAATTGTAGTTTTTGAAATTGGGCTGTATAGTTGACTTGGAGTTGAGTTGGCTAATTTGCACTTTAGTTGCAGTGTGAGGTCCACTCATTAGTCTGGCACCCCTGGGACGCATAATGTGGAATATACCAAGTATTTTTCAAAATAGTACTTTGGCAGGTATTCAGATATTGACCCTCTCGTGGGCAGAGGCCCTCATGTACCACTACACCTTAACAGTGCCCCCACCTTGTAAGTAACATTCCTATTTTTTTTCTCAACATGTTCCAACACTGTAATGCTTATACATCCAAGTATCCTGTTGTGTAAATTGCTGCTAAGTGCTTTGTGCAACAAGCGTATTTGCCTTCCCGTTGACTATGGCTTATCCAAGGCACTCAGTCTGCAGTGAACAAGACAATAATTACAGTAACATCCTCCTGCCTGGCAATCATTCTTGCCTGGGAGATTTTGTGGCATGGCTGATTAAATTTCACTAGAGCAACACAGAACCTGTATGTGTAGCCATGGTGCCTGAACATTCATTTTTACAGTTGTTTCTTGCTACAAGTCATACTCTGATAAAGCAGGTGTGCAGTAACTCATGCAATGCCCCAGGCAAAAACAATATGTTTCAGTCCTGGGAAAGGAGAAAATAGTGCACTCCTTACATTTAACATGAGCCACTAAGGAAAAACTATGAAGACATTTTTCATGTGATACACCAGAGAAGTGTGAGCAGCACTGTAATTACATTTCATAAAAGTCGAACATAAGGGAGTTTCATAGATGAAATGTTGATAAACAGTAACTATTTGATATAAATCTGCTCCACATCTCCAAGTACAAAAATAAAGCATGACCCCCCTTTTAAAAAAAAGTGTTTGTTGGTTGAATCTAGAAGGATAAGCTATGTAAATGAAAGAGGCTCTGATTGGAATGCAATGTGCATACTGAATCTAATCGCATTTGAGTACTTTGATTTCCTCCATTAGGCTGCCTGTAGAGCATGCAGAGAATGTGAAGAGGTGCTGTTACACTGCTCGAGCTGAGCACAGTCGTTCTTGGTAGTACAACGGGTAGCGAAAACATCGAAGAGACAGAGAGTCAAAGTGAGGAGGGAGTCAGAAGCAGGATAGGGGGAAACAGAGAGTGGGGGATGGTGGAAAATAGAGGCACACATAGAGGATGATGACAGGGAAATTCGGAAACAATGGCGCCAAGTCGGAGAATGAGAAGACAGTTTCTGTCTTCCAGTGGATTGGAGGAGAGGCAGCCAGACCCCAGGCAGCAACACCTCCATATCTATTGCCTCCATTGGATAATGGTTCTGGCTGATAGCAGCAACCCCCCCCCCCCACAACACACACCACCACTACTACTATCACCATAGGCCCTACGGTGTGGATGAGAGGCTTCAGCACAGTTGAGCTGAAGGGAAATCGCCTTTGAGGCTGGCTGCTACCTGTGGCGAATTAGGCTCTATTGACCAGAGGAGATGATTCTGTGTGCTCCCTCCTGGTGATGGGCGTATAGAACTCCATACACACAAACACAAGCAGGTGACATGAAGGTGTACACAGCTGACTGGCTGTTTTGACACTGAGCTGAAGGCAGATTTGGCTGGCTGGCTTCACCTCAGCCTCCTCTTCTCTTTGTCCCTCCTCCCCTACCTGTATCCTTTTACTCAACACAGTGAAATTTTTGACTGCACGGACTGTCACAGCGGTTGAGAGACAACCTGTGCTTAGTGTCCTTTCAGCACTAGCATTTAGCTGGCTGGGAGAAATGCCTGTCTCTATTCTGCACCAATACCCTTCTATTGCTATAACCATTGTTTTTTCATGAATCACTGAGAAGACACAGAGGTGAAAGCGTTGCAAATTTCTGGTTAAGTTTATACACTACAGCATGTACAGTTGCAGCTCAGCTTAAAGAAAATGAATGCGTGTCGACATAGTTTGTAAATTATTATCGTTGTTTCTTTTTAAACATCTGGGTCAGGGTTGCTTGGCAAATGTCCAGAAGATTCCCAAGAAACTGTGGGGCCCTTTATGGGTTTCTCATTTCCAAAGTATGAAAGATGATAATGATAAGATCCCAGTCTCCATGGGTGGGGAGTTAAGAATCCAGACAGAAATAAAATGAAAATGAATCGCTGTTCTGCAGCATGATTTAAGATAAAGGGCTCGCATCCTAGGCCAATAAATCAAAGAGGCATCTGCTGTAATCCAACCACATTCCTTAAGCATGTCAACTAGCAACTGTATCTTGTTTACACCCCTCATTCAAGAGGGGCAACTTGTCATGGCTCGCTGGGACGTTGAGCTCCATGCTCTAGTTACAACATGTACAAATAAATCACTTAAAAGTTTTTTTTTTTTTTTTCATTTTTTAGCTGCTACCTGCTATCAGCGGTTAATTAGTGTTAGACTTGTTTATTACCAACTTATGGGTTTGGCTCTCTTAAAGCATTCCACTGCAGAGAGAGATTGCCCCAAAGCAAACTGGATGCCTTTAGCTTTGGGAATGGGGTGTGGGTTGGATTTGCTGAGCCAGTATCTGTGCTGCACGAGACAGAAAAGCTGTGCTGGAATTGCTAAAAAATATTTTTAATTCGCACCATCATAGAACACAGCTGTGCAGTAAAGAGCTTCATTAACAAGAAATATTATAAAAGGGACACAAGTAAAAAGGGCTAAAATAATCCTGTCGGGGGTTTTCATTTCATGTTTATGATGCAAACTAATCCTCTTTCCTGTGTGAAAAAGATGCTAATGTGAACGTAGGCTATACTTCCCGGAGAGATTCGTGCATAAACAATGCAGCCTCTCTGACCACTGCTGTTCCTGTGTACATAGCGTGTCAGCCCGTAATCCTGCCAGCAACACAATAATCTTATTACCTTTATGCCTGTAGCTTAGTTTAATTTGATCCAATGAAAGCTGAGAGGAATTAACCCATAGGTATTAAAATGGACACTCCTCTCAGGCAGTCACTTCTTCACAGAGATGTCTAAGTGGATAAGTTTATAAGCAGTCACTGTGAGGGATGGGTATTGATCTGTTGGTAGTGCTGCAGCAGTCCTTTCTATACCTTTTGTGATTCATAACATGGAGCAAATATTTCTGCTTTCCACTGTGGCAACACATGCCTGACACCACTGAAAACCCTCCCCGTGCAGTATTCCTTTGATTATGACAAAAGAAGCAAATCCCACGTTCGGGCTATATCGCAAAACCAGGACAGGATCCTTGATTATTATGTCTCTGCTGCACAGAGCCCAAGGGGAACCTTCAATTAGCTGTCATAGAGTGTGAGCGCACGGAGTGATATTCTCCAAAGCACTGCCAATAGTCGGGACAGACTTATTCATAACCTCTTTGTCTGATTCGACGCCCACACATTGTTGCACTTATATGCATCTCTATGGTTCTGTTATTACCACTGGGGTTATAGGTCTGGGATTGATGACAGACAATGGGACAGGAATCCAAGAGAGGAGCATTGCTTGTCATATAAGCACTCAGGAACACACACACACACACACACACACGCACGCACACGGAGCTAAGGTGAAACTTTACCGGGTGTCAGTAGTCATGCAGGGGTGACAGATGAAAACCAACAGCGTGTGTGTCTTTCATATTATGTTTAATAGCTTCACTTTCAGTAGGCACCGCATGGTTGTTCATCAGGGTAATGTTTCATACACATTACCAGGTGCTGTTTATCTTGTGAGGGAGGGAAAAGAAATGGTACGGGAACACACATTTAGCATTTTGTTTCACCTAATTTGCCACATAAAAAGTTAAAAAGAATTATTAGATCTCACTCGCGCACCCTTCTATCCTCTGCTCTGCCATGGAATAATCTCGTGATGATGTGAAGCGAGGCTGCTTAGGAGATTTACCTCTTTGTTCCCATTTTGTGGGAGACACACTCCTCGCTAAGGTAAAAGAATTGTGTCTTTTTGAACACTGAGAAATGTGGCTCCTGGTGGTAATCACCTCCTAATGGAAGAGGAACAGCAAAAGTTAACAAGTCGGCGGAACCTCAAACAATTCAAGGTCTGTTTCAGCCATCAGAAGCGGGCCCGCGCTCAGTGTCTGTGAGGGGGACCAAGAGAATCTAGTAGATGGAAAACAAATGAGTAACCCATCAGCTTTCAAGTCATTGCCACAGAGCGTAGGTTAATTGAAATAAGGTGTTGAACTGTGGGAAAAAAACAACGTGTAAATGATTTCCTCTGCTAACGCTGTTACTGAAATGTCTGTTTCAAAAATGTATTTCAGTCGGTCCTCTCTGGATGCGGCCTTGCTTCTAAGTTCACATGGAAATGTAGCTGTTCTTGAGTATGAAATAGTGTGATGATTTATAATACGTTTGTGATGCATTTTGATATCTACCAATAATAACAATAATACACAAAGGAAATTGGATTACACGTCTTTCACTCTGCGCTGCATTTGTAGCTGTGGAGGGGAACACGGCGTATGATTGCTTGTGTATCAGCAGTAAATATGAAGAAAGCTGAGTGAAAATTCGTATAATTTCCCATGAGTCATGTCCTTGTGAGGGTGTGTACAGTATACGTCCATGTCTTAGGGAACAAAACCTAATAGCTGGATTATGTTATTTACTGCTGTCTCCAATATTTCTCTTTCCCACAATACAAACGCATTGATTCATATGGACACAGGCAGGCAGAGTGCACTCCCACACGCACGCAAGCGCAGACACGCTTATAAACACATGTACACACTCACATACACCCTCACACACAAAATGACACCAAAGTATAGGGAACAGACATAGCAGCTGCCAGACTACAGCCTACATTTTTTTTTCTGCTCCTTGCAGCTTTCTCTGTACTGTACGTGCCTCAAATTTCAAGCATTAACTCTAAGTGTGCCGAGCAGTCGGATATTTAATGCCATGCGCGCAGCGGGCGCCTATTTCAGAGGTGTTCGTATACACACACATAAGGGTACACTTCCAAACATGCAGATACATAAGCATGCAGGCACGCAAACCCGATTAGAGAAACACAGACACACATAGACACAATAATCAGGCCTGTGTGAAATAAATCTCCTCAAAGGCGTGTGTCAGGGAGTGATGGGGGACCATTGTGATGTCTGAGTAATAATTCTTTTAATACGCCTTGTTTCACAGTCAGACTGTAATCAAACAAGAGACTGTGGATCCCCTTGGCTATAGGGCTCAGTGTAACCATAATCACACCCCCCTTCCTCTCTCTCTTTTATGTAAAACAACCCTTTGTGACATTCTAAATCATAACCCCGGGTTTGCTGTTGCCCACATACTCAGCAAAGATCATTTGGCCACGCTGTGTGCAGTAGTTTACCATCAGCCGGTAAGATGTTCTGTTCGGGACGTATGAGAAAAACATCTTGAGGTGTGTTTTTAGAAAGGGGTGAAATGCTCTAGTCTGGCAACAACTGGCCCTCATGTCTTACGACGTTCAGTGCAGGAGGAGCAGCAGAGATCAAGATCAGATTTCAGAGGAAACAGGTGACCTCCTAGCCTTATGTGCTGGATAGCCGTTACTGCCACCAGACACAAGGTGGTAAGGTATTATCCCACGATGTAATATCAGAGACATTGTGAACAAGACTGTAAATCCCCAGCGTGGGATTTCCCAGCTTTTATCGCCCCAGTTAAATTCACCCCTATATCGTAACCAAGAATGAGACCAGTGGGTCACGATGTAGACAGAATAACGTCACAGTATGTCATAAAATGGTGGTTAAAAAAGCTACATGGGAGGAATAAAGACTAGAAGCTGGCATATAGGGAGATCCTGTAGTCCAGCGTAAAGAAGGAGGCCTTTAGCTAAACATACACTCCCCTGCAGTGCCATAACATCTCAGAAATTCTTCCAAGTTTACACAGCTCAAAACATTATCAATAAGCTGGGCATAATTCTGGGATTTAGGGACACTTTTAAGTGCTATAACAAAACAAGGGACTTGTTGAATTCTCTGCTACCAACACACAGGTTTAGGGCTATGGGTCACTCTTTTTTACACAGATTCTGGGTGGTTGTCTACAGATTGTTGTGTACAGTGGGGTGTTTGATTTGGTCTGGTGGTAGCTGGCCAAGGCCTGTGTAGTCTGTCAACATCAGTGTGATCCTGACAACAACCAATAGGAGTTTAGGTCTACTGGAAGGAATATTAGAAAGGACCTGCCAGAAGTTGCTTTTAACAACAACTTTTACTCAAATAGGTAGTTTACATCAGCAGCAGTTCCCAGCTGCACTTGGCAAAAAAGTCTGGATCAATCAAAAATGTGTGCACTTAGGCGAAATAGGTTTCATGCAAAAAATGTCTGTGGAATAATGTCACTTGAATTTGAACACTGTTATAAGCTGTTCCCCCAGTGGATAAATACACATTTCTGAATGACAAAACTGGTAGTGTGTGGTGTGCATGATGGCAGTCTCTCTCCAGTTGTTGTGTGTGTAGAGTTTCCCAGAAAGGCACAGCTAAGGATTTACTTAAATCCTGTCATTTAGTGTTCACGGCTCTCATTGGGGCATGATTTGGACAGTCTGACCTCGGCTTTAGCCTGACTTAAGGACAGAAGCCAAATGGACGCATATATGTGTAGACATGCACGCACAGAAATTCAAATACCAAGATGTAGGACACAGTTCATGAATGATCATGTAGGAGTAGAAGAACAATGGGAGTCTACAAGCATCAGGAGGGTAAAAGCAAAATGAAAAAAAAAAAAAACAGACAGCAAGACTGAACCCAACAGAGAGATGGAAGAGATGAAATGAAGGAGGAAGACAATAAGATGGAAGCAGACAGAGAGAGAAACAACGAGAATGAGAATATGACAGGAGGACAGAAAAACAAAAACAAAAAGGGTGATTTTCCACATCAATATCCTCTCCTTTCACACCGCTGTGTCCACTTGGGCAGCTGACAGGGGGTTGGGGAGAGGGAGGGGGGTGGGGAGTTGTTGTCAAGGCAAACAAACAAATTGGCTGTTTTTCACACATCCTAAACCCTGCTCTTGCACTGTTGGTGTGCATGTAAGAAACAGAAGTCTCTGCCATTTTACCTGAGCACCTCAGATGGCTGATGTCGATGCTTAAAGTATCCATATTGCTATCTGTTTTCCCTGCTTTCTTTCTAAATGTTGCCATACACAAGTTGACCTCTATGTAAGCACTGCAGACGACAGGAATGAATCATAGTGGTGCTTATTAGGGAGCTGTATATTCATCAGACTATAAGAGGTACGCTCTCTGGGGTAACTGCTAATGCATATGACTCACAAGCATCTGTAACAGCTGAGCATTTTTGCATTGTAAAGCACTTTCATAACACACAAACTACAGGGCATTGTTTTGACCACATGCAGAGTTTTGTAAGCTAATTGGCAAGTCGCTTTAGTGAGCCATACCTTGTAATTTTTAACAAATTGGGTCATTCTCTTCCTTACGATCCCCACTTGCGAATGTACAATTTGAGGATGCAGCAAAGATTGAAACCGTATGCAAATGTATTGACATTTGAACAATTAAAGAGGAGGTCCTGATTTGTGTGGGTGTTAACTGCAGCACCGGGGGCTTTTATATGAAAGTTATTCAGAATCTAATTTTGCGACAAGGGATAAATAAAAGGTTTCCGAGGCTCACCTGTGTCCCATTGAGGCAGTGAACACAGTCTGTTTGTGCACACTTGTGGTAAAAAATAGCTTTTGATATGCTTACTCAGTGGTTTGAGGCCACATATCAGAGCTTGGCATGAATAAACGGTCCATAGAAATGGGTGCATAATGAGTTTTCTCTGGGAATACCTCATTTAAATCAATTTAATCATCTCACTTACAAGATGCAACAAAGGAATATGTCTTTTTATGAGCTCCTATATGCAAAAAGGAAAACAGGCATAGAGTCGTGGTTAAATGAGTGGATTATGCTGCTGTTGGTCAAAGCCAAGAGAGAGACTTACTGACCCATTTAATGTCCACTTTCAGTGGAGCCGCTTGTTGGATGTGACCCCATCCACTCCCCCATAATCCTACAAGAGATGATCTTGCCTCGACACGAGCACTGTTATTGGACTTGACAAGAACCCAACTGCCTTGCACAGAAGGTCTCAACATCACTTTGATGTGATTGCATTCCATGACGGAGCGAATCATGTGACAGAGTTGTTTGTGCACTTGCAGCTTGCAGTGTACAATGGCAAATGCATACAGTATCACTGTCACCCCCCGAAATTACATCATTGACTCAGTCTGTGTACATGCTTTGAAATTGTCTTGAATAAGAAAAATCTGTGTTTAAATGAAAAACTTGCGGGTCCTTTTTTTTCTTTGAAGTTTGACTGAAAAAGTCAAACAATTAACACAGCTCTAGCATCTATATTCATAGTTATCCATGCTCTGTTGTACAAACAATGCATTTCTGCATGTGCCAAGCTTTCACGTTTGCTTGTGGTGATTTGAGCAAAGCTGAAATGTTCATTTGATTTCTAGTTTTCTTTTTTTTTTTTTTTTTTTGCCAAGAGCTGCTCAAAACACGTACCTTCAACTTTTAACACCACAAAAGCATTCTGATAGCTTGTTTCAGTGCCTAGTGAAGCAGACACTGAAATGAGCATCAAGATATCACAGAGAGGGCATCCAGTGACAGCCAGAAAAAAGTGCCATCATTTATGTGTCAACATCAGCCATGTGGGAGGACAAGTTTATTGACATCTTGATGATCATCCTGGGCCATTCTCCCTTGCACTCATCGACTGCAACTCAACATACATTAGTCAGAAGCAGGGCCAGGCACATGTCTCATTTGTCAGGAAGAAAGAACAGAGTCCTCGTTGACGTATAAATAAAGATGTGTGAATACAGAAGCCCTGAGGAGCAAATACAGTATGTCAGGTAGTGTATATTTCTAAACATAATCTAAAGGAAGTGAAGTGGGTTCCTTCGGGTACTTGGGAGGTCTGACTGTGAGAATAAACACTTGTAAAGCATGTTTCTCTCACATGCGCACAGGCGCAATATACACAAATAATCATAATGTAGTCTTTTTTCAGGGCGGATCCTGTTAAAGCCTCTGATTTCTCTATCAGTAATCAGTGTCCATTCACAAAATGAATAAATCAATTGAGCGTGCAGCCTGTCTATACACAGCTTATTCCGAGAATCCATAACAGCTAAGCTGAAAATAAAGCTTGTTGTGGAGGCTGTTGCTTGACTGCTTAATAATCAGTTTACTGTATAAACATAATGGCATGTAAAGACATGCTCCAATTTATTCTTATTAAATAGCAAAAAAGGTGATATTATGAACACTTTTACAGCAGCAGTCCGCAAATACAAGGCACTGCTTAAAATCAGCTGCTTTTATCCGTGTGTGACATTATGTTTTGGACATGACTAAAATAAGGATACACCTTTTGACTGTAGCATATTCCTCAACTGCTCTAAATTAACTTGTAATATGCAAATTTTTAATAAAAAATCCCTTCGTATCTGTCCTATTGGCAGTAGACAAACGTCAAACATGTTATTCAGAGTTGGAAAAATTAAAACGTTTTTTATCTTGCCCTCCATTATGGCCCCACTGCATATTAATTTTGCTTTCCAACCTGGGCTTCTTTGTAACAGTAAAGCTTGGCTTGGTCTGCCTAGATTGATGCTTTTCCACTGGTTGAACCCAATTTAGCAACCCAAGCCCATGTCCTATCAATACAAAAGTGGACGAGCAAACACATAATAAATATTGAGCTCTCGGATAATCTGTGGAAAAGTTGCTTGACCTCTGTGGCTCATCACTGACTGCGTTGAGCATTACGTGGACTTAGGACTCTGGGTGTGGAGGGGATTAGGATAATTACTGTTATTATATTCTCACTGTAAGGTCTATCGCAGGCGTAGGGTAGCCTGCCCCTCGGGTCTTGACAGCTAAATTAAAAACATACGCTGCTGATGTGACCCTGGATGATTGATCCCTCTTCTCTTGGGTTTACCATCGGAACCTCGAATACTGACAGTCCACCTACAGAGTGATAAGTATTTTCTTTTTTAATGGCTGATGGAGATTTGGAGTTTCGGCATCACTTGGGGAATGATCTAACCTTGCCCCAGGCCAGACTTTGCACCTGTCCGGGCATGTATGTTTCCAGAAGTGAAAATATAATCTCTCTCTCTCCCTGCCTTCTCTCTCTAAAAAAAGGGATATGCTAGCAGGGGTCCCTTGAGTCTTAGCACCAGGGACTCAGGGAACGCCCGGATGGTAAACCTCCCCAAATCCCCTAGATACTGATCCCTTATGATATGGTAACTGGCTTCGAGGTGTTGTTTACCACACAGCCCCACTCACTTCACCCCCCGAGATGCTTTCCTACACTCCAAAGCTTCCGTAACATATCTAGCACATATTAGATTCTAAATTAAAAATCAGTCAGCTGTGACACTTGATACATAGAAGGAGAACACTGAAGGAATATCAAAGTGCAGTTGACAGCAACTAAAAATCACGATTTCAGCACCGCAATTGAACATTATTGTCTGTAAAAGAAATGATTGGGGGGATGGGTTCTTACCATGTGCTGGATCAGGTGGGCCAAACTCCAGATTGTATCTCAGGATGTAAAAATTATTCCACACATAGAGCTGGTTATCTCGCGGATTGTAATCCACAGCTGCAATGTACTGGTACTGGTTGGGAAAGTGGATATCAACGTATTCCCCACGGTTCTGTTTGGTATTGTAAATGTAATCGATCAGGCTCTTGCTGACCTCACTTTCATTGTCTTCATAGGTGGAGCGGACCACATACAGTACTCCACAAACCATGAAGGCATTGGAGGCAGAGCGCTTATCATAGGCCGTGTCCCAGGTAGCCTCAAAACGTAGAGTGTAGGGGTTTAACTGGCTGATTACCATCATGCCGTTGTTCTGCTCTGTGGCGTAGATCACCCACAGCCCATTTTCATCTACTGCCAGGTCAATGTCTGTTTTTCCACCCCACTTGTAGGGTGATGTGTCATGGTAGTTGGCATTATTAATGATCGCCTCACCACTTTTGATTCGAGTCCGCAGGTCAAACTTCACAATGTTGCGGGTACGCTCCTTGTTGAAAAACACGGCCCCGTCATAGACCACAAATCCCGTCCCATCCACCCGGTGGGGCAGCTTGTATGTGATGGTTTGCCGGGCATTTTGGAAGTCATCCAGGGAGGAATACTCAATGAGAGTGTCTGTCCTATAAGGAGTCCAAGGCATGAAGTAGATTTTGTCGCCGGCTTGCAGTGGGTCTTTGCACCAGGCACCAGCTTGTTGCTCCGCTTCAAATAGAAAGGAAGGATCACCGACAGCTTTCAGAGTCCCAGGACAAAGAAAAACTAGTAATGGGAGAAGAGTAGAATAAGAAACAGACACAGGTTAACATGTGAAAAATAAAACCATACAAAACTATACTGTTTATATATATATATATATATATAACATCCATATAATCTCTAATGTCTTCATTTTATTTTATAGGTTGTCCACGAGGAGTGGGGACAGACACACATTAAAAAGTGGCCAAAACACAACTAACAGCTATAGCCAATATTCACAAGCAGTATAAGGATTTTGGTTTTGTGCATAGAAAGAAAAAAAGGAATAGGAAAGTTATTAAGCATAATATTTAAATATATAAAGTAGTCTGAAACAAAAAGAAGCTTGGCCTCATCGACATTTACTGTTGGGAGTAGAACACAAATGAGGGGAAATAGAACAGAAACAAAACTTAACGAAACAATTGGTCCTGTAAACAAAAAAAATGCAGCCAACTAAAGTCACTTGGCAACAGACGGGAGAGGTTATGAGAGAGCAGGAGTCAGCAGAGTCTGGAATATGTTCGTGTGTACTTTGATGTGTCTCAGTTACACCATTTCTACAGTATATACCTGAGAGGCTTGTCATTACGAAGTGGTGCAAATGTCACAACCATTAAGATTTTTAAAACTTTCATTACGGGTCTCTTGAGGTGTTTTGGTTGTTTCTCTGAGGCATAAGGAGGCATCAGAATCAACAGAGAAAAGAGCAGCAAGTGGTCAGGTGAGAATAATGGGGAGAAGAGTGAGAAAGAGGGGGGCTCTGAAAGAACAGGGATAGTAGACAGCAATAGCTTGAAAAAAAGGGCCAAGAAACACTGTTACCATGGCATGCTATGGAAAAGGGTTTGGAAGCCAGGCAATATGAGATTCTGCTGAGTAGCAAAAGCACCCAGGGAGAATGAGGAGAGGAAGCCCCTGTGGATCACAGCCAATACGCCCCCATTTACATCTTTTGGCTGCTTGTGTGCTGTCTTTTTTATGGCCAGCCTCACTTCCCTTGTTGCATTACACTGGCCGTTAACATTACAGTTAGGGGATTCTGGAGATAACGTCTGCGATGGAGTTGTAGGGGCCACCATGGGAAAATAGGTTGACAACCAGATGCCACAAAACAAGGAGCTAGGGTTTGGATCGTGTCTGTTATTTACCTTTTTGCTCCACTTCTATTTTGAGCGTTGGAAGAGAGAATGAAAGGGGTGCAAGGGGGAAAAAAGAAAAAAATGAATTAACTGTCATCGCTACGATTACATATGCAGAAACAGGTTATGAGACATGGACAAAGACGGGTAGACCTATTTAGAGAAAGCAGGAAAGTAGTGAGAAAGATGTCGCCGTCAAGGTCCAGTCTTAGAAAAACGGTTTGATTAGAACATTGAGAATGGTATGATCACGTTTGTGATCATGACCGATCGTAACAATTGTTTTAAAGAACAGTGGTGGATGGATTTTAAATTGACTGCCAACTACCTGTGAGTATGTGCTATTATTAATGGCCTAATTTTTTAATCAATCCTTTAATCTTTTTAATCTTCAATTAATCTTCACAAGATTCACAGGTAAAAGAATTTTGAGCAATCCTGGGATTCGAGAGAATGATATTGTAAAAATACTCATAGGTTAATAAAACCATTTTCTAAGACTCAAGCTACTACAGTAAAGTTTCATTTAGTACATCATTTTATTGATTTATGTTAATTATGATTTCAACATGACTGGTTTTGCTGAAAAGCCAAACCAAGCTGCTTTTAAACTGTGCTCAAATTTAATCCACCCACCACCATATACCAAGCCCAATTCCATGGAAAAGAAAAATAAAGTTGTGTATATATATACAGTATATATATAATAGTATTATACCTATTTGCTATGTCTTTGAGATAGAATACAATAAAGATGCCATGTACTTTTAAAATTATGAAGCCATATATACACATAAAAAAAACAAACTAAGTGAGGCCTTATCAAGGAAGCAGGTAATCAGTGTAAATTACTGGAGCAAAATACATTAATATCATTTATGCACTCACTGTTGAAATATATTTAATTCCACAGTATAACACTGCACTTAATTTGTTGAGTTATTTTGTGCTTTCCAATACAAGTCCGCTTTAAATTAGTCAACTTGGGCACATTCAAAAAAGGCACTCTGAAGGCAACTGTGCTTAGAAGCATTACCCAGTCCATTAATCTGAGACAACACATCACAAGACTTAAAAAGTGAAAATAACTGCAACAAATTTCTAACTGCAACAACATGACTGAACATTTCCAATTACAATTATGTATGACTATTTCACAAATAAATCTCCAGAAAATAAGTTTAACCTAAAGCCTAGGTCAGACTAGAAGACTGTTCAAGTCATGTCTTCCCCAACTGGGGAAAAAATATCATAAAAAATGCTTAATCCCTTCCTATTACATGGTACTGAAGCTACAGTTTATATTTAGCAGAGAAATGTAGTTTCTCTCATTTCAGTGTTATGAAACTTCTTTGACATGAAAAGTAATTTCTACTAGTGTGGACTGATGCAAGCTATTTGATATAATTTGAGATTGATTTTTTTCAACAATATAGTACATTTTTACAGGTACAGATGTTAATCTCCCAAGCGCAAGACTGCTTGCATCAGTTCTTTTGCCCATGATGTACACCTCTATTGGTTTATGGCTGTGTCTTTCTCAGATTTCAGTCTCAGATGGATTCACAATCCAAAGGCTCAAGCACGGAAGGCCTGCGAGAATCAACGTTGAAATACTAATTGTGTACATTTTGGGCCACTTTCTACCATAGCATAATGTGAGCAGTCATAAATTAAGTTCCCCCTGGATCCTGCAACCCTCCGGCTCCAATTAGAGCAGGTTCATGTTAAAGTTTGAATCTGTTGTAATTGTTGAGTCTGACCTAGGCTTCAGTGGTACAAAAAAAAGGCAGTGAAATCTAGGATCCGTAAATGAATGCACGCCAGTCTGGAGAAGAAATTCAAGTGTGTTACAGCTAACTAAGAGATCAAACACGGACAGGAAGCAAACAAATTCATAAACAGTTGAGCTCTCAGAAGCCGACTCAGCCGCATATAACAGAGGAGACGAGAAGAGGACAGAGAAACATGGCATGAAGTAAGCCTGGAAGGAAAAGGACACACGACGAAGACCTGATGACGTTAGTAGAAATGTAAAAATAGAAATAGCAATCAGTGTGATCAGAAATCGGTCAGTGGATGAAGAGAATGAGTCAGATAGCCGAGGAGGTTTCCTGCAGATTGCACAGGGAAGGGAAGAGAGTCAGTCACTTTTAATAGAGCAACATTAAAACAAACAAACAAACAAACAAACAAGCATGAGATACATCCCAACCCACACTAACCCCAAAGACCCTAAACTTTCTCCACTAGACATTGCAGATTTTCTAGGAATTCCTGCTGCCTATAAACTATTACTAATCAAATTATAATTACTGTTAATAATCACTGTGAATAATCTAGTGTTCCATCTTCATATGGATGGATGTCTGCTGTCAACTGCAGACTCAGTTAGTGGCTCCAGTGTTTAATCTAAATTAAAGCATAATGTAAACTACACTGAATAAACGAGGAGGGAAAACTGAACAACAAACACCAAAGGGGATCCAAAAATCATGCAGTTACAGTTTAACTTCCTTTTTTTATAATCTGGTCATCACTGTCACATGGAGCAGAGGGTTTACTGGCATTAGAAAGTGATGAAAAATGAAAATATTAGCATTGAGTACTGTTTATGCCCACTGGCACCACTCTACAGTTTTGCAAGAGTAGAATGGAAATGGCAACTTTTTCCCTTTTTTTTCACCATTTCAAAATAGCTTGCACAGAGCAGTCTTAATAAAGAAAAACATCTTGGCTTTTATGTTGCCTGATTCAAGCAATTACTAGAGCCAATTCAGAGGGCAATTCAGTGCCAGGTGAAGACAAAATTTACATCCTTGGCTGGAACATGAAGATAATGTTGCTAATGAGGGCAGTTCATGACGACAACCAAATTATGAAGCCAAAAGGATGAAAATGGTGGAAATGTAGGCAACTTGCTGCAAAAGCCACTTGCACAGAAGGGGGAAGTTCCAAAATTGCTTGTGAGAAGTGCAAAGGCTTAGACAATATAATGAATTTGATAGCACTTTTCATTCAGTCAGTGATAGAGACAAAAACAACTCTATAATATTGTTATTAAACTGCTGGTTATATTTCATGGGACAGACAGTCTTTAAGGGGCAGCAGTTGCTATTCAAAATGAGGACACTGTCTGTGGTCCCGTCCTTGATCAGCTTAATGGGGATTTAATGCGTTTTCTTGCAAAACAACTTCTCAAGTCTTGTATCCCAGCAAATCCAGGGGATCCTAAGCTCCTGAACCACTGCAATGTTTTTAATCACAAATCTTGGTATTTGGCATATGATCTATTCCATCTGAAAACTAGAAAAATGTAGTAAGGTATTTGCTATCCCATCTGAAAACAACAGTGATGGTTTGCTCTGGTGTGGAAAAGCTCAGTAAATCTTCCCCTATGATTGCCTTTTTCTGCATTAGTCTGACTCTACAAACTGATCTGGGGTATGTGGTATATGGATTTGATTTTGGGGAAGAGGAGACAGAGGACTGGTAAAAGAAAAAAAAACATAACACAGAACTTGCCTGTAAATCACAATCTATCACAGTTTACAACAGGGCTTGAGTGGGAAAGGCTGGACTGGGCTTGTGTGGACTGGATCAGACTTGGGAGAACACTAAGCACTTACCGGGGCAGTTGCGATAGGATACATTCTGTGTTCTTGGTCCTATTGTGGTTGGGCATGGACCTTGAGAAGCAAAAAGACGGGGCTACAGACGTGCATGTTTCAAACTGCTTAGAGTGAAGTGAGGACCTGTTTGGAATTTTTGTTAGACAGGCGTTGCCAGGACTAAGAGTCCTTGGGCAGAAGTTTATTTTTCACCACAATACGGCGGTCTTGGCTGCTTCCTTGGTGCAAGAAGGAGGCAAAAGACAATCATAACAGTGGGTGGACATGAGAGCACCTTGAGGCTAATCCTACTATTAAAGTTTGAGGTAACACAGTAAGACATAGGATCGATACTTCACTTAACTATGAGGCAAGTAAAAGAAAAAAGTCAAAAAACAAGCAGACGTAGTAGTAGACGTTTACGGTAAAAGCTACAGGATTTGGCTTTGCTCAATAAGGTGGACTCAAATGCTCATTATTGCTTATTCCATTTTTAATTACAGGTCCTCAAAGCCTTGGGAAGGTTAACCTTTAAGTTGTAATGAGTTTCACCACCTAATGATGTGCACTAATGCATTCTGATTCAACACTAAGGGGAACAGCTTGGACAGGTATACTGGTAATGAGCAATGTAGAAGAAATGTGCTATATAAAATATATATTTTATATCAGTAGAAAAAGGTGCTGAAGAATAAAGGTTCATTATCCAAATTTGGGCTAAATTTCCCTTATCAGTTAAAAACTGAAACATGTCTAAAGACATCAGTGTACAAAATACTCATTTGAATCCACAAGAGCTGCCAAATACTATCTTCCCATCATTCCCACTCTAATTATTTCAGTTCCACCTGATTAGTGATTCTGGCAATTCATCTAAATCTTTGTCATTAATCAGTTTGTAAAGGTTACACGGGGGAATTTCCTTCACAAATTGCAAATGAACATGGCAGCTTAAAGGACAAAGGGCAATCTAAAGATTGTTTGGGAGCTGAATGGCAATGAATATTTTAGCATCTAAGGAGCAGACAAAATGTTAACACTATCTCTTTAGATGAAATATTACCCTGTTGACTCACGAGAGGAGCCATTCTGTTCTGTTACATAATGAAACATCTGTTAACATATTTCAACACCTGTTGTATGGATGTATATTAAGCCATCAAGGTGAGCTGTGTTTTGCGCCTGATAGACTTCTCCGTACCAGACTTGAGTAATGAAACACTTGCTTGCCATCATGGAGAGTCAGCATGACTTCCTCTACCCTTCCTCTATTCTGCTACCTCAAAACCAGGCTCGTCGATCCACTGGAAACACGGCGAGCACATCAATAATAAAGGCAGTACAGAAGAGGACCAAAGGGTCTTACAGGTCATATTTCATGAAAAGTTCATGGTGTGACACAGATGGAAGAAGAGACAGAGGAAAAGGGTGCTGGAAGGTGTTGCACATGAAGAGAACAGACTGTCTGGACAAGGCAGGAGGAAGAAATAGGATGGGATGTGGTATGACAGAAGAGAGAGAAAGGGCAGGAAAGAAGAGATAAACTGAGAATGGGAGGGTGGAGAGGGAAAGGGAGGAGGAGTTATCAATTCATGACAGAAGGGTCGTACTTACTGTAGGGCACACACTCATACTGGACCTCCAGGTACTTGTAGGTCCCTGGGCAGGGGTCAGGGAAGACATCTGAACCCGTGATCACGATACACTGGGTCCGATTGTTGCATCTGAACAAAAAAAGGAAACATGAAGCACATTTAGAAAATATAACTCATTTGGCCAAAGACATCAAGGTTAGTCTTTGAGTCAAAGTAAATAGTCAAAGGTATTACATAAATGCATTAATGTTAAAAACACTGTCTACAATTGGAACACATGGCTCCTCAAAAATACAAAAACAAATGTTCCTGACTCATGTTCAGGGCAAGGAAAATAAAAATTCAAAAAGTAACACTGAACAAAAAGAACACTGAACTGCTGTTGCCAGATACCAATGCTATTTCGTCTGTTAGAAATAAAGTCAGGGCCAACTCCATTGCTTTCACTTAGCGCTGGCCTATTCGGTCCTTTGTGCGCTGTACTATTCCGTACGTCGTTTTCAAGAGCTTGGATAATCTGTCTGAATGTCGATAGGCCAATGAAAGAATCCAAAAAGACTCTGTGGCATTTTTATAAAGCAATAGTATCTGGCTAGTAAATAGCTGGCCAACAGTGTATTACATTTCCCGTTTTCTGAATGGATCTCGCAGTCACACACGGTTCTTAAACTTTGTCCTTGATCAAATTTCAACTGGCTACTGTGTTATACATATAACTGCTCTCTTGCAATTATAACTCTCTGACAAAAATTAACTTTGGAATTAAATTAAATGTACATGAACAGCACAAATCAATGCAATAAATATGTATGTGTGGAAACAGATAAAGCCTTATTCACACTGGATTACAATTGCATGGGGACCTCATGTGATTTTGGAATTTACCCCCCACATCTGTGTTTAGTGGGGCGCATTTGCACGGGATAAACAAAGTCTGTGTGTTTCACTCAAATGTCCTGACTTATTGATTTGAGCTTGCTCATTCTCTGAATGGGTCTACATGCTGAGTAGCTAGATGAGGCTCTTGAATTTGCACCCAAAATGCCATCAAAGGTCTCATTAATGATTTCTACTGGAGTCTCTATAATTCTCAACCCAGAAGAGCAGAAAATACCAACATACTCATTACAACACGATCTTTCCAAAAAAGTAAAATGATCAGAATGAGTTCTGTATTTATAGCAAAATAAGTGTAATTTATAGTACATTTTCTACACATGGGATTAATAATTATTAGAAATCACATGGAGAACCTATGGTGAAAACAGGATATAAAATGATTTCAATTTGTTTTATTTTCTTTATTATTAATGTTTTTATCTGTCACACACACACACACACACACACACACACACACACACACACACACACACACACACAAAATATCCCTAACTTCTTGTGAGTAGTGTGTGTGTGTGTGTGTGTTATATATATATATATATATATATATATATATATATATATATATTCTACATATTCTGTGTTCATTTCACCAGCCACTCAAAGCACTCAAAGCAGTGTCACAAGTTAATTTCAGTCACTGCCTTTAACATCTGGAGAGCAGACGTTCTAATTGAGGCTGTGGTGTGCTCTGAAGCCTGGGGAATTGCAGGTGACCACCCTTTTGCTGTACTGAAATCATGATAATGACATCAATACCCCAAGCCAGCCATCTTTGCTACCAATGGGACTTAAAATTCTATTGGCAATGCGAGGAGCCAGATCAATAACTCTGTTCTGCTGATTTAGCAAGGACCAGAGATAATATTTGTTTCTTCTTATCACAGACCAGTGCGCCCATTTACAGCAGATCATTGTAAAATGTATTACTGATTGCATTGCATTGTGCTTTGGGTTTTGCCTTTGTTTTGGGCTGCTGAGGTAATCACTGCTCGGTGTCCAAATGTTATTAATATAATATTAGGCAGCACAGTGGAACAGTGGAGAGTTGCTTACTATTGAGGTGTATAGCACTGAACAAACACAGGGGGCTGGAAATTGCAGCTGTTTAAGTTTAAGATTGAAAACAACCATATTTTAGCTGCATACCATAAATATGTGCACTGTATTATGGTTTACGGCTCAAAAAAGAATTCAGCAACTTAAACAAACGGCTCCTGTGTTCATACAAAAAAAACCCACTAAATCACAATAATGGCAGGGAACAGAATTACTTGTTCCTTTTTTTTGCAAGCACAAAAGCAATTCATCTCCCTCTTCCTCCTGTTCTGTTTCGCCTAATCAGCATGCATGCCAATTAAAATAGTTCACACATTTTTTTTTTCCAAATACATTTGATAGAGAACACTTTTTCAATTTCACCAAAAGAAATAAAAGGGATTTTATTTTTTTGCTTTTGGCAATGTTAAAGCACTATATTATATCACAGAGGCATAATGACACATATTTGTGTCTACATCTTTGTGTGTGCATCTGTGTTTAGTGAAGGTCTCAAGGGGAATTTCACTTTATTAATGACCTTTACGTGTAATAACAGATGAGAATATCAGCATATTGTATTTGTTTTTATGGAAATGGATTACTGTTTTGGAATTAAAACATGCACCTCATGCTGGGCCCATAATACGCCGCTTGTTTTGTGGGTAATATTTCATGACTCTGCAGCACTTTCCATATATTATATGGTCACTTTGATGATTCCGTCCCCTTTGCTCATGCATAAGCATATCATGCAGGAGCAATATAAATTACAGTGCTTTATCTAACAGATTCCAATGAGACTGGGAAATGAATGCCTGGTTTATATTAGGCACATGAAACAGAATGATATCAAAAATAAAATTCATGACACTAATGAGACATAGACCTGCCATCGTTTCTCAGGCAAATGTATTAAACAACAGGACATAAGCACTGGAGAAAGAAAAAACCTCATATTTCTTTTGAAACAATGTTGACATAAGTGTTGATGGCTCTTTCTGATATATTGCCCTAATTTTAGAGCTGTGGAGCAGGGGCGCCCTGATATACGAGATTGTATGACTGTGATTCCTCCTCATCTGTGAAACCTTGGGTATCTCCTGAGACCAATTGAAAGCCCTAATGACTTCTTCTATGCATAGTCCTAGCCCTCAATTTTCAGAGAGAGCATGTAATTGAAATTCCCCCCATAAAAAGTTCAGCATTTGGGCCTGCCAGGGCACAGGTCTCAAAGTGCACACTAATTAAATACATGTAAAATATGATATCTCTGACTATCTTTTGATAGTCTGAGGCTATATAGTAATTAATCATGTACATAATGAATATTAAGTCAAAGAAGCTTTTCTCCACTTTTCTCCAGAGTGAAACATTCTATTTCTATAAATACTTTGACTGTTCACCAGATTTTGCTGAAGTAAAAGTGGAAAGAGTACTAATTTATTTTATCCCGTAATGCAAGAGAGAGAATAATTAGCCAGCTAGAAAAGGAGCTCAATATAAAGTAATTGTGAGGCAAAAAAATGCCTCAGATTTTACTTATAATTTCTTTTTTTTTCTTTTTTTGGACAGATAATACCCAGTTGTTTGACCCTCCACACATTTTCATTTATTCAAAAATACTCTAATAGTCAGAATGTTCTCAGGGTGTCAAAAAATTGTTAGTTTCTTTAAGTAAAACTGAAATAGAAGCAGGATGGAGCTACTTTCCGCTTTGATTGCCTCCATTTCCCCTACCAGCCCGTTAATCACACTGCAGTATTCCAAATGTAATCCCATCACATCTCTGACCTTTTGGGAGAGGCAGACATCAGTACAATTAGAGTGTCATAGAAAATGCTGCTTGGATTTGATGCAAATCTCCTTTAAAAATGAGCACTCCCTGCTGACAGCGGGAAGGGGTGCGATAAGATGCCAACAAGGTGTAACTGATAGCACTCCTGATACCATGTATCCACATGCAATTTAACCTTTTCCACTGCCATCATAAAGCATGTCAGAAGAATAATTGGACATGAAGATAATGTGCTAAATGAATAATAAATTGCCTTGAGTATGAAAAACTCTATTTCCACTAACAAGTGTAGTAAAAGGCATTACTTAGGTCTAAAGCCTGCCTAAACCATAAAAGACTGTAATTCAGATCTGTTTTTCACTAATCCATCTCTATGAACAGATACAGTGTCATTTTAATCAACGCTGCAGCAGTAGATTAACGTAAGCCTGCAACTCAGCTTTGCTCAGGGTGCACTACTCTAACCTGTGCAAATTTAAGCTTTAAGTATATTTTAATCACAATTTTTTTTATGCACCCCCTACTTTTACTATTATAAAAACATGTACATACTGGCCGATATCATCTTATCACAAATATTTAAAAGCAGATATGTCAGCGAATAAGAAAAAAAATTACAGTTCAGAAATGCCAAAGATACGATGTTTGAGGTCAATTCAGAAACAGTGTCACCATTACATAGTT
This sequence comes from Dicentrarchus labrax, assembly GCF_905237075.1. Lineage (NCBI taxonomy): Eukaryota > Metazoa > Chordata > Actinopteri > Moronidae > Dicentrarchus > Dicentrarchus labrax. The sequence continues at coordinate 14,578,718 of NW_026136718.1, read as the reverse complement.
TGCCAAAAACAGAGTTTTTATTTTTTCAGTTTTAATCTTGGTCTCTAGTTTATGTCAATGTGTTGATTAAAAAAAGCAATTAGCCGATATAAAGATTTTTAAAACTCTCACATAGTGCCGGGCGATACACAAGATGGTAAACCGGTTTTGATTTCCTGTATGATATGAATATTTTATATACGGCCACACCGGTGCATATGAAACAACTGCTGTAACTCATTTGTTTCTTACTGTGCAAAGGAAAATTTGAGAAATATCTCTTTGAAAACGTACACACTTTTTATACACACACAGTTTATAGTGTTTATACAACTGTTTTTAAATATCTTGTTTAGAAAAAGAAGCCATGTTGAAGTTGTTGACATCTCTTTCAACACTTTTCAAGTTCTGTTTTTACTACATTGCAGTTTGCACAATAGAAACTGTTTACATTCTGCACACACATAATGGCATTAAAATGTTTTTATATTCTATGACAGTAGAATAAGCCACTATAAACAGGGCCCAGTCATGCAAAAAATAAATACTGTACTGTGAAACAGCCAGAATCTTAAAAAATACAGTGATACAAATTTGGTTTTGCCCACAAAAATCCAGCTAAATATTACTTAATAGGCACAGGATGCTTTTGCAAACAGTGTGTAAAAAATGTAGCCCGATAGTTGAAAATATTTCACCCTCTAGTTCAGATGTATACATCAACAGTCTGGAAAAAATAATTGTTAACAGCCTTTTTGCCTTTGACTGCTTATAAACTGCCCCAGTATGGACACATATGGAGGTCTCTTATAACCATTTAAAGTTGTGCCACATCATGTGTTGCTCATGTGCCATGACCAGTTTGGACTAAGGGCAAGATGCTCCTTAATTGCTGAATCCTAGATTGTTTTGCCCCCACTGCTCAATTTTCTATCCCTAAACGCTCCACAGCATTCAGGAAGCCTAAGCAGCCACTTGGAATTCACAATATAAAAAATAGCATCAGCAGCGAAAACAATCGCTGTGTAACTGGAGGAGAAAAGCGACATGAGTGAGGGGAGCACATTACAGGAAAAGGCACAATCTACTTCCTGGTGCTCCCAGTTTGAATTTCAATCAAATTAGCGTCTCTTAAACTCAAAGTGACCCGTCTAGCTCCATTTCATCTGAAATGCTGATGAGGTTCATGGCACAATTATCAAGGCAGACATCTCTCTCAAGAGGCAAGCCTGTTGATAGCAGACAGGCCATTGAAAAATTAAATCATTTCCAGGGCCACAAAATGGCAGCGATAGAAACAATCTGTTGCAAACAGGACACAAAACAAACACACAGACACACACACGAGATGTATAATCACCTCCAATATCAGTATATTTAGACCATTTTCTAAGGGGGTGGCCCAATAATGTTTCAGGAAATAGGTCGTTAGAAATTAACCATTAGCATCCTGCTTTCAACTTGAGGTCTGACCCAATATCCAAGTAAAACTTGTAATTACTGTCATATGCTTGTGTTTATGCTATATTTACTGGAGCTGCCAATGGTGCTCTGCGGGGGGATTCCAGGCTCTTACAGAGTCTGGAGGAAAGCTGTCTGACTCACATCCGTCCATCTCACCTATTGATTTTTAAACCAGCAAAGGTATATCGTCATGCCACTCAATGGAAATACTATTGTGACATTCTGCAGCTCTAAATGTGACCTTTATAAGATGGCAGACTGCAATGCTAGCACACACAAGCATAAAGCCAAAGCTACATAGGAATGGCTTAAAAACAACAATGTTAATGTCCTGGAGAGTCTAGAAGAATCTATGGGTGGACTTGAAAAGGGCTGTTCACTTATGATCCCCCCTGGCAGAGTTTGAGCAGTTCTGCGGGAAGAATAGGGAAGAATTACAAATGAGTGAAGCTGACAGAGACTTGGACCACACAGACTCAACACTAATTGCTGCCAGAGGTGCATCTACTGACACTGAAACATAACTTTCATTATATCATATTTATATATCATAACATATTAATGCCATATTTGATCAGAAGTTTTAAAAAAAAAGCTAATTTAAATTCAAATCTATTTTTGAAACAACAAAACGTGGAAACACATACATATTATGTAATTTGAAATTGTGATCTATATATCATAATACAGTGAATTGTCTGTAAACTCCTATGAACTCAACTGTTTATGGATAAAATAACCAGATGCCTGTTTTTGGCAAATCCAACCAATTAAATACCTGAGGTACATAATCACACTGATGCAAAAATCCAATATAACCATAAAGCAGTCCTGCTCATTGACTTAAAAAAAAAAAACAGCAGTCAAAAGGAGTGCAGACAGGTGAAAATACACATTTAAAAAAGTAACTAGAAATTAGCATTTAAAAGGTTGTTTTCCAAAAAGGAAAATAAGGAATTTGCCCCCAGAGCCCCCTACTTTTTCTAGGGTTTTATCATAAGAAGAGATGTATACCTTCAGATACCTTAGGTGTGTGAATTCCCCAGGGGTAGTTAATTTTTCTTTAATTGTCTGTGCATTTGTAGTACTTATTTTTTGCTATCCCAATATAATCACTGCCTCTAACCTGGTCAACCCAATATGAAAGTTCTGGCTATGCACCTGCTTATCTGGCCGGCAAATTCATTTTTTTTTTTTTTTTTTTTTTGAGTTTTACACCCCTGGTAATGCATCCGGAAAATTTTAAAGTGATAGCTACCATGGTAAAAATTGCATGACAAATATGGTATGACTGTTGACAGTATATTCTGTCCTGCTGCCCAACCCCATTGTCAAAGTAAAATAACATGTTGGTATAATGAATTTCCCCACGTTTTAATATGCAGAAGTTTTTATTTAGATTATTTAATTCCATAAGTATTATTTGTTGGTACGATCAGTTTTTAGGCTAGTGAGGATCACTGATGACTGTTTCTACACTTTTTAATTTAGCACATCACCACCACTATAGTCTGGAGTAGAGAGCCGTTTCATGGCTCATGAACTTGTGTACACCCCTCTGAAACGCCCAAGCTGAATCTGGATCTTTATAAAATCTTAATCTGCAGTGCTTTAAATAAACACTAACAGCGTATGTACAGAGAGGAAGAACAAGGCAGTGTGCTGTCAGGCGGCAACAATGGAGCTCCTCGGAGAGCCTTGCAAGCAGTCCTGTCACTGATATAAATAGTGAAAGCAGCATCATTTAGTCTCCAGCACTGCCTCACATTTATTGACAAGAACTTGAAAAATACAGCAGATTACATGCTAATATAACCGGGTAATTTCAACATTACAAGTCAGTTGTTACCAACACTATTAACTTCATAATATTTGTAAAAATCTGTCACATTGAAGCTTAGCCATTACAAAATAAAGATTTTCAAAGACCCACTGGTGAATAGTAATGATTGTTTTCATGAGAATTATTAATGGTAATCAACAAACTAATAGCTGTCCTATAATCCCACTAGTGAATTTCACAACCTCTGTTAGAGAGCTAGCTGCTTTGATCATTCTTGTCAATGATACGCTCCTTGGAAAAACCCAAGATCCACAGGCACGGCAGGACCCGGCCATGTTATGTTACAGCAATCAATGACCTTGTTATCGAATACTTACAATGAAGCTCATTAGTCAAAGAGAAATCAATAGATGTAAGCCACTTATTCATACAGTATATCTTAATATGTTCTTTTTGTGAAGATGAGCAGTCAAAATGTGTCATTGTCATCTTCACTACTCCTCAAGCTACTGCGATAAGGACGGGCAGTCAGATTTAAATCAATAATAACTAAGCACCAGATGGTTAGTGCATGTGCAGCTAAATATTCTACAAATAATATTCAAATACATTTGAATTACAGTTTTAATCTAGTCGACGTTATCTGTGTGGTAAGAATGTGTTGTGGTTGCAATCATTATCATTACCATCAGTGCTGATGAAGAAATGTAATTATTAAAAACTGAAATCCTGAAAAGAAGAACATGAAAAAAAATAACCTCGCTGAATATTATTACCAATGAATTAATTATTTCAAACTGTACTGCCATGCAGTTTCACATCTGCTGGGGAGGTGTCCACGTGAAAAATTCCTGTACAGATTATCACCCACTTGAGTCAACTAATTGCTTGCAGCTGAATGTTCTAATTGAGCCACAACAGTCCTAAGGCTATTTTCATAAAATCATTGTGCTCATGAATATAATATGCCAGCCAGATATAAAAACAACTTGGAGTGCCAACAGGATCTATCAAACTCAGCGAAGCCTCAATCCAATTCTCCACACTTCAGGACCACATCAATTTCGGATGTTTAAAAGTGAACACAGTTTTCCACACAAGTGCTAATGTAATTTTCCTCACACACTTAAATTAGTAGGCCAGGGTAATTATGGCAACAAATATTTTTGGCTCTTCAATCCTTTACTGATGGAGACTGTACAGTAGGAAAAACAATTTCTTTCCTATACGCAGTGTGGGCAGTGGGTTGCCCCACATATGGCAAATTTCAGTTTGGTTAGCCTGAGCATGAGCCAGACCAGAGTATGGAGAAGTGAAGGGCTCAGACCTCCTAACAAACAAACATAGCATTCCAAACAGGCAGAAAATTCACCACATTTCTCGTTTGAGGATAATTGTCTTTGGCAGTAGAGGCATTGTTTCATTACATTTGCTTCCTATTTTAGTCTATTTCTGTAAATAAATGGACAATAGATACAAAAAAATCACTAATTAGTCCCATATGCAATCTTGGGCGTTTGTCAAGTTGTCCTTGAATCTATTTTCATGACAGTGGACTGTTTTAAGTTTCTGATTATGCAAACACTGCCTTTACGTTATAGACCTACAAAGGAGTTAAACTGAGCATCTTAAACTCTGTGGCTAATTTTCACATAAATGAGAACATAAATCTGCTCTCACATTTTCCACGGTGGTATATCTCACAAGAACTTGCACACCAACAACAAAATTATCCATGTATGGCACTTTATGTAAATATATGCAAGTCACTTTTTTTCATCAGTTGATCTCTTTTGGATTCCTTCCTGTCGTATCAGATGTGAGCTCTTGTGAGGTTTCTTTGTGTGATTTTTGAACCCACGCACCTGAGAGACACCTTTTGAATCACAGGACTTTTTCTTAGAACACACATATTTATGCCTTTGAGTACAATAGCTCGGCAGTGACATTGAAATGCTAAAAACACATTTAAAATAACATCTGAACTGGGGCCTCTGGCACTCTCAGGATATGCATATGAGGAATGAACCCGCGTCCTCTACAGACGCTGGTGGAGAGACGAGACTATTTGGGATTTGTTGTCAGGTGGCTCCTGCTGGGTCAGTATTTGTGCTTCAGTGGACTGTTTTGTACGAGCGAGGCTGAGGGCAGCATAATACACAGGTCCACAAGCAGAGAGCATGCAGGCTGCAGCCTTTCAAGACAGACGATGTGAGTCAGCTATCTGACTTCATCAAATAGGGCTTGACAATAAACCCCCTGAATACAAGGGCTCTACTGTTTTATTTCATTATTTTTTTTATTTCCCAAGGCAGCTTGCCAAAGTTGCTGACGGCCTCATACCGTCCAATATCTCTCTCTGTGGCACTCATATGTCATTCCATCCTGTGCACTTTGGCTCAGTTGGAATCCCTATGTGACAACTGGTCTCATGTATAAGGTCTCATGCATACGGTGTTACCAGTGGAACCCTACTGAGTTGCGTGTGTGTGCACAAGACCATGTGTTTCTGTGGGTTTCTTTTCCACACTAAATCATCCTTCTTTGCACACGAGTGAGAGCTGCAGAAAGGGTGGCTTTAAAATGAGGGGGCATCTCTGTAAATACTTCATTACAGACAAAAGAGCTGTGATCAATTTTTACTTAAGTCAAAGTTAAAGTTTTATCATAAAAAGGTACTCAAATTTAAAAATACTCATTATGCAGAATTGTTTTTATAATTACTACATTATATTATTATATATTAGGATTAATACTGAGCACTTTACTGTTGTAGTGTGTCAAATTTTAACAATTTTACATAATAATTTAAGCAATAGGATAGCCATGCATTATATTTTATAAACTGATGTTTTATAAGTAAAATCTAAATATGAAACAAATGATTAACTATATCCATTAAATAATAATAATTATATTTGTCAATAAATGGTGTAGTAAAAGTATAAATGGAAATACACAAATAAAGTACAAGTACCTAAAACTTTTTTTTTACTTATCTATAGTATTTGAGGATATGTACTTATTCCCTCAAATGCTATATTAATGTAGTTATTTTCCATCAAATGCTCCGAATGAAACATATTTTGTACTAAACTGCCATATGAAGATAAATAATAATACTCGATCTGAAAACCAATGTTTATTAAGATCTAGTGATCTATAGAAGCTACAGTTAAACATCACCACAATATGTAAACTTTTTATATCAGACAAGGCCAGCGTGTGTGCGTGTGTGTGTGTGTGAGTGTGTGTGTGTGTGTGTGTGTGTGTGTGTGTGTGTGTGTGTGTGTGTGTGTGAGGCTGGCAAACAGCCATCGGTTTTTGGTGGCCAAAGTTGAGAGAATGTTTATTTATGATTGGATTGAAAATAAATAAATGTATAACCAAAAAAAATGTTAAACATATTTTATATATAATATAATAATTTTGTTCTCTCTCTAGCTCTTCGTGTTATAGACACACAAAATACACCCACCCACACACACACACACACACACACACACACACACACTGCATACTGTGCCACCCCCCAAACACACAGGTACACATTACATGGATTTTACTAAGAGCAAGTGGCTCAGCTTCACTAATTCGGCAAAACAAAGCTAACAGTGACAGACTAATGTTAGCATACTTAATCTAGAGTGCACATTTGCAAGGTAATGTACTTAACAGAGTAAATTACAATAGACAGAATAATTAGCTCCTGCAAGCCGGATCAGATTTGCAGTTTGTCAGTAATGTCAAACGAGGAGAGACTGAAAATAGCTCTTTTTTTTAGAATGTAGTTGAAAAGTTAATTTGTTATGTTCATATTTTGGAAAGTGAAATTTAATGTCTGTTGTGTTGAGTGTTTTTTTTGCTGTGCTCTCTGACCGATTAAAATCAGTTTTCTCTTGTTTATCATCCCCGCTTTACCTCCCAAGTTCTGATGGAGGTATGTAATTCTCTTTCGATCAGGTTCAGCTGTCTCGATGTTGGTGCTAACATTAATGTCTTGTAGGTTATTGATGCTGACAGGCTACTGTTGCTTTTTCTTTTTTTTTACTCCACGCTTGCATTCAGTTTTGCTATTTTCGATAGAGTAAATCAATCAGACGGCAGCCCTGTTATTCTCCTTGGCGGAAGATTGTACTCCAAAGGCAGAAGGGATGTGGAGGATTTTTTTTAAGCACAGGAAAAGGGATGCCAACAGGGGCAACCAGACAAAATGAAATAGTTGACAGTGGTCCATATCTGGTTGCTCAGGGCAACGAGGCAACCCTTACTGTTGAGCCCTGTCAATTATTTTCTAAGGGTCCTGTAACTTTGGCAAATACCTCATTTTTGAATCATTTTTTTTGGTACTGCACAGAGATGTCTGCAGTTTTACCTTTGTGACATGATCTTGTAGGCATCTGGAAGATAGCAGTTGATGTTCTCCATCTGGAAAGGGTCGGCGTCGCAGATCTTGTCATCTGTTCGGCCATAGTTGGCACTTTCGATCATTATGACATCACTTCCTGGACACCGCAGATCAATGGGGTAACCCTCACAGGACAGCTCTCTCCGTACTAAGCCAAATGGCAGGGCAGCTCGACTAAACCCTGAGGGAGAAGAGAGAAAGAAAGAGCTCTATCAGTGCAAATCGAAGAGAGATGTGTTAGTTGGGCTGACACAGAGGAAGACGGTATTAAAGGCAGAAGACACATTATATAAGAGCTGGCTGTGCTGGATATACAGAAAAGCAGCATTTTTGTGTATATTCATTCTTTTTAAATCAAAAGGCCAGAACTGTTTAGCAAGATGAATCTGCTGATATATGGACATAGAACTATGGCTTGGAATACTAGCCTGACATACATCAGTATATTGAGTGAACATTTCAGATCTCAACCGCACCAGTGAGTTAATGGTGCTAGTATGTCACCCCCGTGCCTAACTGGTCCTGAAAAAAATCGATAATTGTCATTAAAGTCTAGTTTGTCGGCTAAAATGTCTGGAGCACTGTAACCCCTTATGGACGTCGTTGTACAGTGAGCACACTGATACACAAAAAAACAACCCGACAGCTTATGTAATGGTAAAAAAAAATACAACTGCATTCAGGATTTATTTTGTAATGAGTTTTTGTTTTTTAAACCGTCGCCATCCCAGTTTCTTCTTTGTCATACTGCTATCCTGTGTTTCATTTCAATATCAGAACATATTGTCAGTGCAGAGTCTGTCACTAGAGACTTGTGGTTTATTCGCAAAGCTCATTTTTCTATCCAAAATGAAAAACTACAACAAGCATCTGTATAACATGAGTGTAATTTAATCCACTTTGCAGTGCTGACAATCGAAGGGCGGGCTATTGGAAGGCTGGAAAAAAGAAAATAAAAGTTTGTGCGTGTGTGTGTGCGTGTGTGTGCGTGTGTGTGCGTGTGTGTGCGGCGTCTGCCAGGGAGGGTGAGGGGGTAGGAAAAATAGAAAAGAAATCAATATTGTGGCTTTGTGCTCTGCAAATGTGAACAATGCCAAAAGCCAAACTTTAACTAAAAGTGAACTACATACATAAACTATACCAATCCAAATATGGGATATTTTTGGTCAGAGTAGCTTTCTACAGCTCCGACATGTCAAGTATTAGAGGTGAGTGGCATAGAGCTTAAAGAAATTGCCAACTGCCCCTCTGTGGACTTTAACTAAACCACTAGCAGCACTGAATAATAACTACAGCTTTCTATCATGTAGTGCAATAATATTTATTTATAATAATAATAATAAATAACTATATGTGTGTATATATATATATAATATATATAACAATAATAATTGTATTGGTACCTGCAACTTGGTTGATGGCTATGCTGTTAGTGTTTCTAAAGCCTCTATTCCCCTAATGAGGTTTAGTTCACAGTCACAGGAGAAAAAAAAAAGAATGTCGTTGCTACTTCTAATGCACTAATTTGTTTGGCACCTGGACAAGTCGGACCGATCCATATGTGAAGTTGTTTCTAATTAAAAAGCACTTTTTCTTTTCATGAGTCATCCTGTGAAATGTTATTTGTGTGGCAACAGTTTACTTAAAGCCACTGACTTCATCTCTGCTAAATTGGCCTGGAAAGGCTGAGTTCATTTTACTCTATTGGATGCTTCATCAATTAACTACCAATACAATTATCTTTGTCTGATTAAAATGCTATGCTACAATGGCAAGGGATTAGCATTCTGTAATGCGCCCCCTCGCCAGGAAATACTACTGTGGTATTTTACAAAGGAAGCTAAATGTCAGTTTGTATTGCCTGATCTTCCGTGTGTGCACCAATCAGGTGAAAGTACGACTTCTTAGGCGCTCATTGAAGAGCTCAGCGTAAACAAAGGATATATCAGTATGGAGGAGGGCAGCTGGCCTATCGAACCTCTATAAGACTTTATTTGTTTGGGAGCATACAATCATCAGGGAAGGATCTTTTTTCCCATACTTGCTCTTTTTGACAGCAAACTTTCTCATGTGACCAATAGGCATGAAAAAGAAAGGCTTTCAAATATGATAGGTTTCAGCCATATTTCATTTTTGCAGCCCCTTTTCTCTCTGGAGTCAAAAAGAAACGCTTAAGGTGATAAACAATTTATCAGAGATGTTGGCTTGAGAGAAAAAGCCCAAGTGGAAAAAATGAAAAACACGGCGTGTTAGGAACACGGCTTGACAGCCAATCTTGAGTTCATGTCAGTGCACTCCAGTATAGCTCCATCAAAAGTCAGCAGCACAATGTGTAGTAACTATAAGAAGCTATGTAAAACATCAGTCAATGCCACATTACAATTTTTATACTCAAACCATGACTTGAAAATGGCAGATGTATAATGGAGACACATCTATAGCTTTTCTCTCACCACTTATCAAAGAAAAAGACAGCTTTCATATCGACACATGTGGTACGACCAAGACATTTAAAAGCTTTTTTAAAGAAAATATGAATAGAGGAATTGAAAAGGCTGTGTAATCTATTCCACTACAGAAGCAGAAGAAAATTACATATTATAATTCAACAATCGACAGCTGTTCTACAGTATGTCATGTTGTATATAACAATCCAATATATACATTTATATGCATATATTGGATTAATTTACTTCATGAATGAGTATATTTTTTATACTTTACAAATAATAGATTTATAAATTAAACCAACTGAAGCCTAACTATAGAGGTCACATAGGCTTCGCATGGATCGATTGTGCGGCAGTTAGAATGGCTGGATATGTTACCTCACATTGCCCTACTTTGTGGCTACAAGTAAACTGGGCATGTGCAAGACCTCTGAGTTTAATCTCCAAATCCACAACCAAGCCCACTGATACTCTGTGTCCCAAGAACACTGTTATAACACTTAAGTCACTCTGCAGGGCCTTTACAATCTCAACTTCTGGTTTTATGATTTACAACTGATGCAGTCTCTCTGCTTAAGTAGGAAAACAGAGACTGCAGCAATGAGGAGATAAGTGTGTGCTCAAAAATACTGTAAGACTCATACTGAAATACACTAGCAACTTTTCAGCCATGCTGATGACAGGCCCTATAATAATGGTACATTTTTGTGTTAAAATCAAACAAAATTGCCGTCCTCTAAGCGCACTTTATTCGCCAGCTGGGTTTGTGCATCGTGGACCAAAAGCATGGTGGTAAACAACCTCAAAAAGCCTCTCTCCATTGATTAGGCCTGAAGCTGAACTACTTTCTCACTCTGGTGTCGGATGGTATTTTTGGTACATGGGGAGATGAGTGACACAGACAAATCAATATGGGGACACCCAATAATCCTGCAAACAAATTTCAATGCAATAGATTAAAGTCTGTATTACAATTAAGTTAGGAAGTTCTGTTGTATTCTCTAATGCATTGTACACTTATTTTATTTTGGTTCAGTTCACTGCCTTATTTATTCTGCTTAGAATGAGATTCCTCAGAAAATATCCCCTCTTGAAATGCAGATTTCACACTGTGGTTGTATGATCCACCAACATAATTTGCAACTACAACATTCACCTACAGAAATATCCAGGGGTCGAAACAGACTGAAGAAAATGTTATTTACACTACTGTAATGACATATCAAAATCTGCTCCTTCTATGATTGTTTTGTATAAGTTATTTTATATTGTGTAACCAAGGGTTTATGTGACTACTTCAAATAAATCCCCTTTTCTGTATTTCATACAGATGATATGAAGACACCAAAACACCATCGATCATGCTCTGGCACGACAATGCATTTCAATTACAACGGAATAATATGATCACACTGAATCTAACATAAACAAAATCCAATGCTTACTGTCTCACTTAACTATATAATTTCATTATTCAAATGAGCCTGAAAAGTAATCATTATTTTTCTCATGGGGCCATTAGCATAATTATTCAAGGAATGCCTGATATGAAAATTATTTACTTTCCATATGGTAACAGTAAACCATGTCAAGAATATCAATACCGTTTGTGGTGGATGCTAAAATATTAGCTATATAAGGCACCTACATTCTTTTCCTCTACACTCTTCCCGATAAGTCTCCCAAAATCACATCTAGAACGATCTCAACAGTTAATTGGAGCAGCTGAGAGCACTTGTTGCTATATTGTATTTCAGGGGCCTTTTTACTTCTGAGCCTTCTATGATGGGAAAAATGACAAAATGGCGCCACACATAGCGTGCAGCACTGGTGCACAGGTGCAAAAACAGACAACACGACTGCAAGTGAGAGGAATTTTTAGTTGTATTCGTTTTAGGTCGTCACACACGTACACACACTGTTCACACTCAAAGGGAAACTCAGCACCCTCCTCTTCACAGGTAGCACACTTCAGACACCTCCTCAAAATATGAGATGTTATTTTACCAGCTTTGATGTCCTTTCACTCTGTGATAGTGCACCCAAACCTATGCAAGGGCTGGGAATAGAGATGCCTATCAATGAAACACCCAAAAGGAGGAGTTTTACATGTTCTGCACTAATTAAACACCAGGAAGCAACGGATCAAGGCATAGCCAATACAATATTATGTGGGAAGCTCATTCCTGTGACCATGGTAACATGGTGCAGCAGAGACATTACTGGTCAGATCCTTATCGTGGCCTTGCTGACACTCTTCCTAATCAGGCATTCTGGTCACCCACCACTAGAAAAGCATTTCAAATCCTCTTCATCAGCCATGTGGCCAGCATTGAACAATGATCAGTGCCATCGTACAATAGCAAAGCATTGAGTTGGGGCCTTACTCTGTCTTTTCACAGACTGAAATTAAATTGTAAGCTTTGAAAACACTGCATATTTTACAACCAACAAGTTGAAATTAGATCAAATGTTTGCCCACGCACGTGATCACTCAACCTTTGGACATGTGCTTATTGTGCATGTTGTTATCACATGCTAGTAGTTGATTTTGATTGGTGCACAGGACCTCTATTTCCATGGGTTATAGCACTTTATTACACCAATGAGGAACCTCTATTTAAAGCTTCCCAGGCTGGCATTTACTACCATGAGTAACAATTTCGATTACATTAGGCCCATACAGAATCTGCAGCTGACGAACTGTGAGAAACTCCCGTATGTAAAGGGGACCCATTATGCACCGTCTCTCTGGTGCTGTAATGTTTTAATTCATTTTTTTTTCACAGATGAGCCAAATCAATTGGAAAGTGACCATCTGGTAGGATATGAGTGTCACTGAAGCAGAGGTAATGAACAAAATGTCTTCCTATTTCACAGAAACAAGGAGTCATTAGGATCTTCATCAGCCATATAGGGGCCTTCTACCATGTAGTCCCATGAACCTAGACAAACCCACAGGGACATACAGTACATGCTATGGACATAAAGAACATGAGGAATATAGACAGCCTAACTGCAGTTTCTGAAACAGCCGTATGTTTAATGAGGGCAACAAACTTGAGTCTCTTTCAATTAAATAGAATTATTCCACTATTGCCTAGCACTGGTTGTGCTGCATAAATGACAGAAGGACTATTTTGCTTTTCATCAGGACTATCTTGCTTCCAGTAAATGGTTTTCATATTAAAATGACCCTTTGTAACATGAGTTGCACATACTTCAAGAGTTAGTCCAGGGGCAAAGCAGAGACTGATCAAAAGGCCTATTCAGCCACTCATGCTGCCATCATTGTGGCCAGAGCACAAAAGAGGTCTCCAGATTATTTTGATGTGAAACCAGATAATTTTTCTGTCGAGAGCCAATGAGGAGTGTGACGGGGACGCTCCCAATGCTTGTCGTCTGTCGTTAACACTGCTCTTTGATTTTCCTCGCTGTTCTGATGAGAGCTAAACAGCTGCTTGTAAATGAGCTAGCATCTCTGCTTGGCTTGCCATTATTCTGCACTCCTGAGCCGACAAGGTCGCTTGCTGGGGGGATTTGGGGTGAAAGAAAAGTATGGCCTATAGCATTAGCTTGTAGCCACAGGAAACACAGCTTGAGTCCTCCAGGTTCTGCCACCCTTCCCCTTACCCCTCCTCTCTATGGTACAAGCAAAGGAAGTCTGTGCAGGAAAAGAAACCTTTAAGTCAAGACTCTTCCCACAGTGCTGATTCTATAATCCAGAGATATCCTTTACAACAGCATGTATTCTTAAGAAGTCAGGTCCACACAGGGGAGGAGAAGAAAGAAAATATTGCATATATCCTGCAAACAGCAGGGTATGAGGTAGACTGCTGACTTTGTGTGGCCATTGTAAAAAAGAAATACACTACTGGCTTGACAGATATTAACATTCTTTTGAATTTCTTAACATTAACTTTAACTCAAGACTGTGTTTCTATTTTTTCCACAGTGTGTGCTGAAAGCTGATGTCATTTTTTGGGCATGGCTAACAACGAACGACAGTCACTTATGTAGAGGTTTTTTCTCCTCTGTAATTCAGCCCATAACATCTGTAGATTATTAAACTCTTTGACAACTGATGTTGAAACTGAAAGACTTATGCAGCACAGAAAACACTGCCACAACATCTTAGCTCATATGTATATCAGAGATGATCAGTGACAACCCAAAGTTATTCTGTAGGGGAAAAACCATTGATTTTTCTGTTCTTATTTCATCCATCCATCAGTGCGATGCACAGTGCCAGACAGAGAAAGAAAGGCATTTGCACAAAGCCATACTGGTCTTGCCTTAAAAATATTTTCTTAGTAAAACAGATCTAAGGCTATTAAAAAAAAAAAGAAATACAAAAAAGAAGATCCTATATCACATTATGTAGTGTCAAAATATGCGGAATACTGGTTAATGTTAGGTCTTTGAAATCTACTTGCACAGAGAGAGGGAGACAGGAACAGAGAAAGATATTGGGAGAAGAAGACGAAGAGGCAAAGAGCAGCAGGGGAACGAGCATTCCAACCTCATTTGTATTCTCCACCATCCAATTCACTCCAGTTCATTTACATCTCCGCTACTTCCATAGCAACAGCAGGGGGGCTATCAGGAGCATCTTTGATATAGGTACATGACTCTGAAAAAGATCTTGTCATTTCTCTCTGAATAGATGCAATGAAAAAAGACTCCCAGACTTCCACCCTCCTTGGAGTGTTAAGGTGGGCTTCTTTAAGCAGAAATTTACCCTGTCAGAGACTTTTTCACATTCACTCTATTCCTCATCCTCAACTAGCACTTGTACACACATAAGCCTGCACAGGAAATGCCATTATTGCACAGCAAAGAAATGTGATCCCATAGCTTAGTACTTGATGATTTTACTGTGTTCAGACAAAACATGGACACTAGCTAAGTCTGGTAACCAAGAAAGGTTCTTTTTTTTTTTTTTCTAATCCGGAGGAATTTGAACAGATACAAGGCATCAAGTGTTGCTGCCAGACAAAATGAAAATGCACCGTACCAGCAGGAAAACACAGCCTCATCAAATTCCATGTACACTTGTATGTAAATCAACCTTAAGGCCTAATTAAGCTCTATGGGGCTCATCAAGGTCATAAATCCCCTTTTTTCATAATGCATTATTGACTTCACATCATCTGCACATGTCGGCTGACTGCACTCGCACAAGCACACAATGTCATCTCACTGTCTAATATCGGATAGCCCTGGGGCCAGGCGGTGTGTGTGTATGTGAGAGAGAGAGAGAGAGAGAGAGAGAAAGACGGGGAGCGAGGAGGGGGGTGCTTTTTAGGTCACAAAAAAGCAAGGACATCTTCTGGTAATGAAATGGCTGCGATGACCATCAAACAGTAAATTTTGCGACCATGGTCCTTAACAAATGGTCACTAGTATATTTGAGCCTTAAATTACAATACATTTTCAGATTATCAAGGATAGGTCAAGGCTTTTTTATAATTTTATTATAAAAGTGTTGACGTGCAATTTAAAAAAAAAAGTTAACATCCTTCAAACCCACCCTAAATTTAAGAAATGATACAGAAGGAATCATTTTCGTATCATATTATGTGAGCTGTGACCTTACATTTAAACGTGTTTTGTTTGATTAGTAGTGGACTGATTCTGAGTCATTCCCAAAGAGAATTGATATAGGGCAGTCCCTGCTGAGGGTCACAGTGCCTTTTAGCGACAGCAAGCTCTTATTATACCTCATTACTCAGCCTTATCAGTGACAATATTTCTGACACTATCAAATGATCCAGAGTGATAAGGATGAGTCATATTTTTTTGTAAAAAGCCTTTCATTTCATTTCATTTGCAATGTATTTGTCAGCGCTTCCTCTGGTCTATATCAGTTCCACAGTTTCTATTACAAATGATGGAAAAAAGATACATTGGGTAGCCCAGACTTCCTTCTCTGCTTCAATGAAGCGTCTGATGCTCCTCGATTCAATAAGGAAGCATTTCCCAATGGGTCACCAGTGGCAGTACACACAAATGAGAAGGGTCCATCTGCTTGGTTTGCATTCCCAAAGTGCACTTCCTCAAGCAGACCACAGCAGTGGTTCCTCTTCCCGAGACTCTCATGTGTATGCATTTGTGCCACATTATTCAGCTAGTGCTTCAACTGACCCCCACCTGGCATTTAAATTCCCTGACCAACCGGGTAGTCATGCCCTGATGACACGACTGCTGCTCCAGCTGAATTCTTTATGCAGCTCTTATTCAGACTAGACTGAAGACATGCCGCCTTGTAGGTGAGGCAGATTGTTATGTGACACAATGCTGTTTTACATATACACTGGCCTCCTAGGCTTTTGTCTCCTGACTGGACTCACTCAAGGTTAGGCACATATTCAGACACAGTACACAGACTTTCTGATTAATGCAACACAAGGGAAACAATAATATTTATTAAATTTTTTAATGAAGAAATTTTTTTAATCAAGGGACTATTATCTATACATTTCCTGCGGTTCAAGGATTCCCTCTCATAATACTTGAAGAGAAAGCTTGGCAGGTTCAAATTTAATTTTACTTTTTCAATTCATCAAGAATTTACTGGCTGGTATTCATTAGAATCCAGAGACTGAATATTATCTTGATGACCTTCCATCTTCTATGTATTTTTCCCCTTTAGTGAACTGATTGTTGTAATGTTCAAAAGGAGGTTTCCCCCCAACATTTTTTATTAGAAACTTTCAGACTTGGATTAACCTCATTTGAGTCAACAGACTAAGCCTGCTTCCTAACATTCTCACTCCTCCATCTGTTTCCAGCCCTCACACGTCACAGCAGGGGCACTTTGAAGTTCTCATTTAAGGATTTATCAGATGTCTCTCATGCTTATCGGCCTTAATTATTGCTTGTTGGCTATCTAAAAATAATTTGGGGACTTGTCGGGGGGTGTGATGGAAATTAGAGTACAAGAGCAACTATTAAGCAAGAGGCAATGGTCCAGCTGAGCTGAGTCAGTATTATAATAGACACCCTTATATACTAAAAGGGGCTGATTCAAAATGACCTCTTTCATTTGATTTCTTCAGCCCATCATTTACTTGACACGCTCTGGTTTAAGGCCCAAGCCCTTGACATACGGATGCACTCAAGGGTCATTATGACTCAAAAGGTCAAAAGCTGAGTCATATGTGGTCAAGTCGTAGTGATCTGCCAGAGCACAAATGGCCCTGACTTGACATGTGTTGTGTTTGACATCAAGTAAACATTTCAGCACTTCATGACTTCTTCGCTCTAAATAATGGCCGACAGAAATGGGGCAAAAAGCTAGAACAACTTTATTATTGACTCACAGTATATTTTAGCAGACTGCGTTTTGGTCAAGTAGGTTTTGCTTCCAAAAAGGCTATAAGAAGTTTGAACAAAAGGGAAAAATACTAAATGTACCAGTGAAACTCTGTAAGTTAACAAGCTTCATAAATGGGCACTCAGAGTTCCTTCAAAAGGCACTGGTTCTAAATCCTTTATATTTATGGGCGTAGTTTCACCACCCCCGGTTTACAGGAGCCTCTTCGGGATTTATAGCTGCTCTAAATCAGGACTGAAAGCAAGAGGACAAAGAAGATTCCACTAAGGGCAAGCAGGGATATCTTGCATCTGACTCTTGAGAATGAACTGTAAAATCTGTGAAATCATAAGCCTTTGGATATATTATGTTCTCTTAACAGAATATGTCATTACATGTTCTGCAATCAGTTTTCATTGCATGACATTCTAACCATAACCACACTTTCCCGTGCTTCAGTCAACAGCATCCTCACAATGAACACGTGATTACATTGCCTACCCCCTGAACACCTGCAGATTGTTGTTGTTTACATTTGGTATTTCAGCTTATATGGGATGGAAAACTCACAGGCATAAGTTGATGGTTTCATAAATGGCAGTTCTTGTAAGACCACTCGAATGCATTCACCTTAGTTGCTCTTGTTGCTCAAATCAGAAAGCGCAGAGGGACTCGATTGCTCACATTAATAAATAGATGTAATACACTGTACGAAGGAAAACTGCATAGCATGCACAGTAACCGTTCATTCATAACAATTTATATCAGTCTCTGATTCACAGAAAAAGCTCAGGCCTATATGGATAACAAGTGAATATTGCAATGCTGCACTCCATGTGACCTGAACGCTGCGGTCTAATCACCTTAAAATTCCCCAGTATTACAGTAGCAAACAGGAAACCAAGCTACATTTGCCCTTTGACCAGCTGAGCTAGTTCATTTGTCTGGCGCGGGGTCTACATGCTGGTTCCTGCTTGAAATACCATCTACGCTGGATAATCAAAAACATTCTCCTCATCTGCCCCTTCCAGACAGCACTTCATCAGCAGTATGTGCGTGAGGTCTGTCTGCAGTCCTTGATGTCCACTACACAGGCTCTAGCAACATAAAAATATTAAAGAACTAAAGAGCTTGTGCTATTTCTGTTATCATACGGGTAGCTTTAGGTATTTTCTCAACACTGGTGCCTTTTGAGCTACATATACCACAACCTTTGAAATCAAATCCTGCAGCCAACCCCAGTCAAACAAGTAACAAATACAGAACACAAGAGCAAACAAAAAGACAACTTTAAAACTGGCATATCTCTGACAAATTGAAGCCTGCTTATACAAAGATGCCCACATACTGCTAGTCACATCTGCCACGGTCAGATCAGAGACAACCAACCAAAGCACAGAACAATAAATGTTCCATGAATAAAAGGTATTTGGTTATAGACCACTGCACTGGAGATTGATAAGTCATATTTGTTTTTGTCTGTATTTGTGATTCAGAGAGGAGACTCGATGGGTTATCGGAACATGTTTTCTAGATTGTTTGGGATATACTTGTTAGGGGCCCACATGTTTCTACCTGGGCAAGAACAGAGCGAGACAAAGCATGACGGTAAAATCCAAGGCAGATAGGGACATGTGGGCATATGACTAATCTAGGGTGCCTGAGATCCCACCCAGCGAGGGCCTCATGGGACCCGTGTGAATGCCCATTATCCACAAAGATCAGCACCGAGAATGATGGGAGAAGGTAGGTTTCACACTAAGTCTGATGCTCTGTCACGCTGAACCACTCTCATAGACAAGTCTGAAACCCAATTAAGGACCATGTTAGAGGGTTGAGCACCATGTCAAGAAACACAGTCCTGTTGTTTTGTGTGAGAAGTCCTCAAGACTCATGACTTAATTAAACAAATATTCCTATGAATGCAAGAGAAAAAAACCTTGTTTATAAAGGAAAAAAAACACAGTTCAGGAACCTTGAAATAAGTGAGAATTAAGGGATAAATAGCATCATAAAATACTATTTACAGTGCCACTGCTATAACTAACACATGGAGCAGAGTAATTGGAGTTGAAACAAGGCATCGTGTCTCCTGTCTGAACTGCCGTATTGGTGTCACGGCCGAGATCTCAGCATGAGTTATGAACGGCGACAGCACACAACAAACTAATGATGCTTCCCAAGGTTATCTGTGCATAAATAACCATTAGGAAGAACGCTGATGCTGCAGCGCAAACCCACAGACACCTAACATAGGCCACCAGAATGGCGTTACAAACCCTTGGCAAGGGCAGTGAGGTAATAATTATGAGTTTCATACGTTTTGGGTTAGTGGAACATCTTTTAACTGCCTCAGTAGCCAGGTGAAGAGAGGGGTCTGTGTTTCGGTGGAAGGGGGAAGGGTGGCAAGATGTCAAGAAGAGCTCCGCAATGCTCTTGCATGACAAACACCAACCTGGAGCCAGCAGTGACAAAGCCCTAATCCAGAAAATCCCTCCATCCTTTGCTGAAAATCCTAATGAGGATTTGAAGTGCTCGGCAGGGAGGAGACCCAGGGGCTGTGGTTACACCTTGCCACTACTTGCTCTCCCAGTCATTGTCTCCTTATCTCCTTATTGGCCAAGCCTGGCTGGCGATGAAAGAGACATGACAGCATGGTGGGCCTTCGTACACAGGCCCCACGCCTGCCTGGCTCCACGGGAAGCCTGATTCCACAGTCTGCTGCAAACAACCGAGATGACATCAAGCAGGAGGCGGAAAGACAAAACCAACAGAAGTTGTTTACTAAAGACACACGAGACAAAGGAAGAATTCACCCCTTTAGCCTTAACTGTTTTATAACTGTTTGCAATATGAAATGAATTGCAAACTGTAAAAGCTTAATAGGCATGTCATAAAATAATTAACTAACAAATAATTTGTTTCCATTAACAAATTAGCTATGGGCCAGCCTTTTCAAAGTACCTTAAATACCAAATTAAGTGGTCTGGGAGAAGGAGTGTGGTGACGCAGTGGGATACTATTCTTTTTCATGGACACAACTCTGGCACAAATTAGTGCTTCAAAAGAAAACTGCCTGTTGTTCCACAAATGTTTAGTTGACAGACAGTATTTTGATTTTTTCTTTTTAACATAACACACACAAGCAAAGCCGCTGAGAAAGAGGCCCCTAGTGGAGAGGAAAAAAAGCAGATCATCGGTAAACCTTTAGTATCTCTGCCTCAGAAGAAAAGGCTTATGATATCTGGATGTATACTTTACCTGACTGGGTTGGATACTAATGCCTTCCATGACAATTATCAGCCTGCTCTAAAATAGTTAGGCGTGGCATGAAATCAGGGGCCAGAAGCAAAAGTGAAAGGGAAAAAAAAATTAAGGAATGCCATCTCATAAAGTTATATAAATATGTTTTCATGGTTTCGTGGTTACAAGAAAAGGCTAACCAGAGCAAATAGGTGGTGGCACAGCAATTGGGAGGTGCTGGATTCTGTTCTTGCAGGTTCTGGCTCACATTAAGCCCTAGGCTTTTACTTCCAGTAATTACATTTCAGAACACCTTGATTGTCTATTTCACTCCTTTCACTTTGAGATGAAGGCTTTAAGTCTCTTCTCTTTTCCTTTCACATGGCACAAAAAGAGGACTTTTAAAGGTGCCCTTCCCTGTTGCCCTTGAGAAATCTCAAGTGCTTCAAACATTTCAAGCTTTGAGGAGAAACAATAGTGTGGTTTTCAGGGTGTATGCAAGGAACAGAAATTCCCTGTGTCAGACTTGTCCACACAAGTTTTTCCACTGAAATCCAGCTTTTATATCATGGTAAACTCTTTGTGTGCCCTTAACCTCACCGACACAACCACCGGCCCTCATAGTAATGTAATGACAACACGCAATCTAGAGAAAACAATTATTGTTGAATCACTGTTACAATCCCCATGACCTACGACACATTGCTTTGTTTTTATTATACTTCTACTGAGCAAAGTCTTGCATGTAAATATAAAGCCAGCAATGCTACATGATAAAAAACTGATTCCTGGCTCCAGCATGTTGTAAACTTTGCCCTCCCTACCTCTTGACACAGAGTCCTTGCTCTGTTCCCTAATTCTGTCTCACCGTAATTCTAACAATCTTCAGGAAAGCCTTTGAAGGGAGCATGTCGCTGAGCTAGGTGTGAATTGTTATTCTGTCCCTGATACAGACAAATCCTTTCAACCCCAACTGAGACGTGAGCCAATTGAACCATGTTTCAAGGGAAAATCATCACAGTTTTTACATTTTGCAAAAAAACTAAACAAAAGAACAACATTATTACTTCATGAATTACACCATCACCTCTTTTCTGGTATGTTGCTATGGTGACATCCACAGAGGACACCAGTAGGACAAAAGGAAATAAACCTGCAGCTTCAAAAATGATCGCTCTGAATGCCAGAGGGGAATCTTGTCTTGATGCAAAACAATATCAAAGCAGGTCAGAGTTAAGCATCCTGATTAAAGCGATAGACATCAATGTCTTTTACTTACTGACCTATCGCATCTACCTTAAAATACTCATCGTGTTAAAAATCGCTCAATAAATAAATGTTGGGGTATTGAATACAATGAGCCCTTTACAAAGCTGGTAAATACAGAAACAAGCCAGACACTTTTGACTTTGGAATTTTGTATTGGTGCCATCATACAATATGTAATCAAAACTATGGTTTGGATTTTAGTCTAAGTAATTAGATTTAAAGGGACGCTCCAGCAATTCTGCTTCCATAAATTTGAGAAGCTTGCGAGAAAAGTTAAAATCAATGCAGCAAAGGCCAAGATATCCTTCTTCTAGTCCCTACTATGGGTCAATCTAAAAAAAAAAAAAACCTTCCTATCCCTACCCTCATGCAACTCAATAACATCTCTTGTTACCCTGGCAGTCTGGTAAATACCCATGTCTTTCAAACTCCACTCCTCCAGTTTGTAATACAGACTAATAATTCAGACTTTGGATATCTCCCTCCAGAGCCACAGAAGACATAATACAACTGCTGCAACAGGCAGAGAATTACTGTAATGAGTAGACTGAACTTGATGAGTAAAATTGGTTTAATGAAATTGAGGCCAAATTGTAGAGTTTGCATGTGACGACCCTTTAAAACTAGGAAAATGTTTGGATTCTATGTTATAACCAAAATCTATGTTGATATTTAGTCTCCTATCATCATGTCCATATTGATATTGATATTGATTACAGTATCTGTGTCACAATATGGCCCTCCTGGGCTTTTGTAGGATTAGAGACATACTGTAAGAGCACTGACTCAAATTTCTGTTCCAAGATCATCAAACACAGTGTATAAAACTACCTGTATTATAACCGCTGAATTATTATTCTTATTTTAGGTTGTAGCATGACTGTAAAAAATATGGTACTTTAAGAGTAACTGATCATAAAAGGGACAGAGAAAAAAATCACTGTGGCGATCATTAGATTCACAAGCTCTAGGCCCCAGGGTTCCTTTTGATATATATAAATACATATATATAGAAATTAATTTCAGAAACTAATGTCACTGACTGGGCTGCTGGGGTTGTGGATGCATACAAGCAATTTTTCAAGGTTAAGATGTGAACAAAATAAGGTAAATGGGAGATGAAAGACTAGGAATGCCAGTGAGTCAGCAGAGCAAATACAGATCTCAGACATGTATACTTGTGGACATGAGTCCAACTGATGGAGCAAAATGTGGAGGATGAGATATGCATTGTATAGAAGGAGGTCACAGGAGGAACACCATCCCCCACAGCTACAGTTTCAATCTTGGCTGTGTGTATCTCTTCCTTCAAATGCAAAAAAAAAGGAGGGAAAAAACAGACTTCAAACTATTTACAGCATTTGACTAACCCATTTAATTCAATTATAAAAATGCATTAAAAAGATATTAGGGGTAGACGCAGTTTAATGAAGCATGTTTTCTTGGGGATATTGTTTGTAATGAAGTGTTTCTCGGCTGATCTCTGAAGCTGAGACGGGAAATGGGTAGGAGGTGAGGGCAGAGAAGAGAAGAAAAGGTGGATGACAAATGTTGTCAATAAATGGGTTTATTCTTTTGTTATGTTTACTTGTTTCCCCTGATTTGGAATACGAATTTCCTCATGTACTACAGTCACTGCTTTTTCCTTCAGTTTGTCTGGGGAGTGTCACCTCCGAATCACATTGAGTACCCTGTCAGCTAGGAGTCTTGTTATATGTATGTACACGCTATTGCAGATGCATCCTGACCAAATATTAGGAGTTATTAGTGTAGATTCCTCACTGACTTCACCCCTTTCAAACACTGCCAGTTATATTGAGCGCCTGGTGAAACAACAGGTGCCGCAACTGAGGATGTAAACTCTCTGGAGTGAAAAATTCTCTTTCCTGCTCCCTAAATAGGTTTACTTATATATATTTAGGCCTTGAAATGACAAACTCTTATCTTTGCATGAGGTTTTTAAAACAATATGTCACAGCGCCAACATATGTGGAACATATATGATTATGTACAGACATGTTAAAGTGATTTCTGTGACCCTCTGAGTTTCCTTAATCCACTGAAGCCTATAGAGACCACACACTCCTCAAATTTCACACTTCTTATATGAAAGATCAAATCCAAGCCAGATGATTCGTGCGAAACACATATGGTGACATACAGTATATCGTTGCAGTGTGCTTTACTAAAGTGTAAATCAAGCACCTTGAGAAATCATTACCTTTCAAACTTGAATCAATAATCCTATATTATTGAGGTTTTTTTAAAACCAATGAAGCAAGTATAGTGAACAGTTGGCTAGAGCTTCAACAGTTGGCACTAACAAACCAAATCTGTAATGGCTCTTCTGATATATTGCACTGAAAAAATGCCAACTTTGGTTTATTCTAAATCCAATCATCAAACATCCAAAGTATTGCACCTCGATTCTTGTGATTAAACGCTAACATGTTAGGGATACAGTTTATGAGATATGGTTTGGACGCATAAATCTTGCAATTACGATACAGCTGAGGGTGATTTAATCAAAGCTAAATGCACTATGATTAAAACACATTCAGGCTTTATATTTTTCGAGGTGTGAAATCTGTGTGTGCCTGCCATGAGACAGAACATTTTACCGAGGAATTTACAAATGGATCCTGCTCTGATGCCACTGGGAACAACTGACGCTTTCAAGCAGAAAATCTCAGACAAATCACAATTTACCAACTAATGAAACCACTCAAGATTATCCCCCATCCGCCTGTGCCCACTGTCCTCTGAGCTGCATTACTTACACAAGCACTGCCTGCGCTCAGAGGAGCCGCTTCGGTTTAAGTCACAATTTCACTGCTCATGCTATACTCCTAAATAAGACAATAGCAAAACATATTTTCTGGCACTGTCTTTCATTGAGTGTGAAACAATACTTATTCAAAATATGCTATACAAATACTAGCATGAGTACAAATTAGTATGTTTTTAGAGAAAGCGAAGACAACTGTTTGATATGTACTTACCCTCTGTTGAGTGTACTTGGGCTAGTGTGATGAGAAACCAGCAGAAGGTTTGTAGTTTCCACAGGGAGCATGCCATGGCGCCTGGTGTTGATGGTTTGTGGCAGGTTTGTGATGTGACTAAAAGGTTCTGATTAGAAAAGTCCAAGCCAACTGGTCTCAGAGATGCTCATCATTGATGCTTTCACCTGTGGAGCAGACCAACAGAGATGTTCAGTTCAGAGATAAAATTCATTCCACATGCGAGCTCTGTCTCTGTGTGATTTTACAGAGGAATCCATCCTGTCATACTCTTCACACAAGGCACTTGATGCTGCATTAACATTCCACTGCAGAAATGTGACAAACCTTAAGCTGTGAAATGCTACAAACTCACACAAGCCACTAAAATAAGCCCAGAAGGTCAATAATCCTGAGAAGGGAAATCCTTTAATGGTAGCTGAATGCCTACCATTTCACAGGCAGGGAGGGGGGTGGGACCAACCATGCTGTCATCTCACAGATAAGGCCCACCCTGTCCATCTCCTCGTGACCTATAGCAAGTGATGCTAATCTTATCAGTGCTGTGTCAAATTAGATTTTCTTTACCTTTTTGGATTGTTTAAATCTCTAAATTATGTAAGACTTTTACTTTCCCATAACGCAAAGTGACATATCAGAGGGGATTTTAAAGTGAGGCTGATTGCATTTTATCATTATTATTTCCAAACTTCACCCTGCAGACTGAAGTTTCGAATGAGCCCTGTAGAGTAAAAATTGACTCCCAAAAGTCTGAAACCACACAGCGGAAATGTTAAATTAACTGACAGTAGCATTAAATGCTAAATTTATCCATGGTAATAGCTTGGTGAACAGTAGCCAAAAAGCTTTTTTATCCAGCTACAGTCACATTGGTTTGCATTAGCTCGGTTGGTGTCTGAGTAACCAATGGAAAAAACTCTTATTTCATAATGCAGGTGGATATATACTGTCTTGTTTAGTCAAATACGGTGTTCTGTTCTGCTATTTTTAGAAAGTCTACATGGCCAATTTCACCTCCAGCATCACATATGTTACACAATGTATATAACAATGTAGGCAGCTCAGTCACATTTACTCAAGCATATTCTAAATTAGCTACATTAGTGTGTTATTTAAGCAGAGTTTCTTACTACTGGCACTTCACTTCTACTTAAAGCAGCGGTGCAAATGCAACACTGCTTCTACTAGACTGATATTTTGTGACTTTTTCCATCCCCACGCTCTCGCCAAACAAACAAATAGAGAAACAGTACCAAGCAAATGGTCACTTCACTCTGTTGTGACTGACCACAAACCACCTTATCTCCGCACCCCCCCCTCCCTCCCTCTTCCTTACATGTCTCCAAACCAGAATTCCTCCCTCCCCACCTCATCCATACCTGTCCCTCTAGTACGAGTCTGTTTGAATGTTTGTTTTTGCTCTGTTTCGCTACAAAAGCAAATGGCCTCCTCCCTGTCATGGATACAGTGCTGGAGCTGTGTAGGGTGAAACCTAATGCCTACCTGCGCGCCCAGGCATGCGTTTCACACTACTAACGGCTCCCTTTTGTCTGTGTGTTTACACTGCTGGGCTAGACTCAGTCCTCTCACTCCCATGAACCATTAGCACATTCACCATGGGATATGGCATCACTCTGGCAACAAGGCACATAGGACCCCATTAGAAACTGTTTTTTTGTCTTCTTTTTTAGCACATTCAAAAACAACATTCCATTTTTTTCTATGTCTACAGCCTGCAACTGTTTGTTAAGATTCAAGGGACTGAATGTTATTCATCATATAGCAGCTAACAAGAGAACTCAACTGAAAAGACGGTGAGGAATTCTGTTTGTCATCTACAGTCAGAGCTGCACAAATCAGCTCCGGCTGGCTCCTCCACACTGGAGAATATCCACGGCCTGAAGAGTCTTTGATCTGTTTTGTCTGAGATCTCAGACAGTGTAATAATTCATCACTGAGAAAACATGCAGAGTGCACACATTAGCCAACAAAGTTATAATTAAGCCTGCCATAATCAGCTCATCTAGTATGACATTACGCCTCACCTGAGACCTCTAATTTTCGAGCCATTTAAAAGAGGTTAACAGGAGCAGAGTAACACACAGCCACAGCGTATTTACTTTCAATGGAATAATATGCAGTCATGAGACTCGACAAATGAAAGTTGATCACTGAGACCAAACATATTGGATTCCAACAAAACCCTAACCCTTGTGTTTTAGCTGACCAGTGCATGTGGCACGAATTAAATTTATTAGGCAAGTGGCAAATAATCATCCTACAACGAAGGTCCACACAGTATAACGAGGCCTTAAGCAGATTGTCTCCACAATGAAGCGGCATAGTGAGCATATAGGCTTAAGGATCTTCATCCGTGCGCACAAAGTCTTACTGTTTTGTTCACTGAGTGAGACAGACAAGACTTAGAGCACGCACGCATTAAAATGTGTTGAGATCTGAGAGATGATAATCCCATTCAATCATTACATTGTCATGCACAAAATAATTTACTGTAAAAAACTCAGATTAAAGTAACAGTTGGACTAAGGTGTTTGCATGGTTCTCCCCAGTAATAGCACAGTATGTTTACATGAGTGAAAAAAAAAAAACGTCTTTGATTATAATTGTTTTTAACATCTGATTTTACAGAGCAGATTCACTGAGGCTCTATCACTTGAGGTGTTAGTTGTAGCATTAAATTCATTTCACTGTCACTCAAAAAAGAAAAAGGAGTTTTATTTTCCCACCATCCCTAGCCTTGTCACTCTTTTATCAAATATAGTCCCACTTTGCATCTGGTTCACTCTGTGACCTCTGTGGTGCGTGCACAGAATCCAAACACTGGCACTATGTGATATACGTGCCAAGTGCAATTTTAAAGACTGATGCAGTCCGTACTCGGCTTACGACCTTGACGCCGTTAAGATAACCTGGTTAAGGTCTTTACATGATAGTTGCAATAATTGATGTATTGCCTTACTCTGGTTGCAATCGGATTGTTAGAGTGCACGTAAACACACTTATTTTCTCATCACAGCTGCGGTTAATGCAGGGGATTAAGTGCTGTACCCAAAACTCGTTTAAATCTATCAGGAGAATTCTTAAAAGTCTTCTATCACATCACATTTCCTCCTCAACCCCAAAAGTATTAGCTCAAGGTTTTATTCCTCAGTTTTGCAAATTAAATACGATGTACCTGAGTGCACCATTAATTACATCTGGAACAGGTTAAAAGCCTGCATTTCAGTATATTTGTGTCTCTTTGGTGGCTGCGGGTGCTTGTGTTTACATATGTAAACAAACTATTATTATAAGTCTCTGCCTGAGATAACAGTGTTAAATCAATATGATTATTCTTGCTTGCCTGTCATCATTGCTTAGTGTAAAAAAAGCAGCATGCTCAACAGACCTCCTGTGTCAGAATGTGAACACAAAGACAAAATGCCTTTAAACAGTTTTGCCTCCAAGGCAGTCGAGACCCCCTGCCACGAAAATAAAATGCAGGATGTAGATCCCTAGTACATGGGATGGGTGTTCTGTAAATCGATGATAACAGTCCTATACTTTAGAATATTTTGTATCATGCTGTGAGTGTTTAACATGCTGAGACACCAAAGGCGCAGACTGGAGGGGGAGACTGCCTGACTGCCGTTCTCCTCATTAAACGTGCGGAGGTCTCCCCTCTCAGCTGGGGGTTTCTTTTCTCTCTCCGCCTTGAAACAGAAACCCACCAGTGATCATACCTTGACTGTTTTTCTGATAACCCTCGACTCAGGTGTGATCTCAGAACAGGTTTAAGCATCTGCAACCATGTGTTGCTGTGCTAGGTTTTTGGAGTTTATGTAAGGGGAGGGTGGGGGGGGGGTGGTGGACAGATGATGACAAGCATCATCATCAACACGGCTGCCTCTAATGCACGAGACAAATGATCAAGGCAATTTTCTGTGATTGTTAAGCACAGATTGCTAAAATGTCAACAGGCATCACACTGTTTTGGCTAAATATGAAGTCATTTCAGACAGATGTTACTCTGAGAAGTGGAGAGCCACAGGGGCGTGGGCCCAGAGGCTTTAAACATATGTATACTTGATGTATTCGCAATACAACAGAATGCTTTATAATCAACAACTGAGTGACAAAATTGAAGTGAATAGCAGGAGCTCAGTTGGCCTTCTTAAGAAAAAAAAAAGGCTTAGTAACTGGGAGGAAGGGGGTTATTAGAAGGGAGGGGTGGGGTGGGGGGGGGGTGATT
Organism: Dicentrarchus labrax; assembly: GCF_905237075.1. Classification (NCBI taxonomy): domain Eukaryota; kingdom Metazoa; phylum Chordata; class Actinopteri; family Moronidae; genus Dicentrarchus; species Dicentrarchus labrax. The sequence continues at coordinate 14,549,532 of NW_026136718.1, read as the reverse complement.
GAAAAGGACAGTTTGAAATTTGAATGTAGCGGGGGTCTGAAAACAAGAGGCAGATGTGAAAGAATGCCAGGCTCCTTAGACAAAGGACCCGGTTGTCCCTCTCTGGCTGTTAGAGGGCCACAGGAGAATAGAAGAAGAGTTGGGGATTCTATAAACGAGGTCTGGGAGAATGGAGGGGGGGCCCAGAATAAAGAACCTGGGTGGGGGAGGGGGGCTCCAGTTACAATAAAAGATTGACAGCTTGCAAGTCTTGCTTGACCCTTGAATTAGCCCCTGAGCTTTCAACAGACCTCAAGAAAGAGTTGGGATGTTAATTGTCATGGAACATCACAGGGATGCAAAGGAAGGGAAATATGGGGCCGGAGATTCACTGAAATGTAAATCCGAACCAACAGACCACCACATGTTGAATGGGGAGGAACACATTTGGTTTCTATTGGGTTTTCCCAACAGCATCCTCATACATGAATTCATACATACTATAAGACTCCTCTTATCTCTGTTTCTCTTACCCACTTTGAGGGAAAAACTGAAATACCTGGGGACACAGAGCTCAGTCACAGAACACTCAGCATCAGCTGTGGAGGAAATATATTCCCAAAAGAGATTGTGTTCCTGCTTTGACACTGGTGAAGATGTACAATTTGCAAGCGTAAATCAGAAAATTCGCACTCCAGAGGGAAGAGATTGGGCTGGTGATGGGATGAGTCTGGAGCCCCACTGAGTCAGATATGGGGCAGGGAGGAATCAGAGGCTGACCCCTTCCACTGAGGGAATGATTGAGAGCAGCACAGGGCAAGAGGAGCTGAATGACACCCAACCAAACACTGTGTGACTGCTCGCGCCCCCAAACGCAGGCCCTGACCCTGACAGGAGCTCAGCCAGTGAAATACCAGGTCAAACACGCATGCTGCGCAACAGGACAGCTTGGCTACTTTAAGGGGGGACTGAGGGTGGGGTGATGTAGGAGATAAAGGAGTAGGAGAAGAGGGACTGAACGAGCAAGAAGGGGGAAACAAAAGCAGGTCGGGGGGGGGGGTTCTGTTAAAGCTGGCATAAAACAAACCTATTATGGCCAGAGATGTCCGATTAGGATGGCTATTTTTTCACATCCCTTATAGTCAGTATTGCAGTTATCATTTTCAGGTATTACCTAACCCATTTCATCATCTGAGAGTACATAAAAACAATTGTTTTTGAATCTGTCATAATGTCTGGATTAAATGAATCATTACCTAGCTCTTATGCAAGCTACAGTAGTGTGCAAGAGAGAGCCAGAGCGTGTGACATAAGCATGGGGCTTGTCATGCTCATTGCTCTTAGTGTTTGCACCATTGATCATTTTTATGAGCCACTCAATTAATCGATTAGAGTACTCCCCACTGGTCAGGACATATGGCTACTAAATAAAGCAATCATGAGCCAAACCCTGGAATGCTCTATCTCATCAATACATTTATGGGGACAAAAATGGAAGCATGGTCAAAAACAAATTCATGAGATGGGAAAGAAATCTATTTCAGGTGTAGTTTTAAATGTAAGAACCCATGTTTATCAGTAAATAATCCCTAATTTAAAAATGTCAATATATAATAAGTTTTTTTATGACTCATTCATGTGATTTTTCAACTGTATCCCTAGGCGGTAAGCGCTACTTTGCCCTTTGCCTGAATATATATTAAATCCATAGCCTCATAATCATGTTAGCAATGCAACAAAAATCCTATTAGTGCTGAATGATACCTATACCTGTCTGTCCACATGGATTATAGCCAGATGATTTGCCACGGTAACAAGGTTTTAATACAGGTTCCATACATTTTTAGTTGTAATTTTGATGTTTTACTGGGAAGTGAAGTGGATTATCTCAAATGAAATTTCAAAATGTCATTTCCACTTGCTGATAGCACAAAACTATTCCTTTCAGGTCTATTGAGATAAGAATGATTCAGCCAGGACCGTTAAACGGTGTCTTCGCCAAATGTTCCTCCGCTTAGGAATTAATAGGCTGACATTAATACAGCAAGATAAATAGGAAGGTCAGGAATGGGAGACCTGCCATTATATGGGCATCTCATGGTGATAGTACCTGCCAATCAAGTCCAATAAGTCCTTGACACGGCATGATTCACCTTGGAATACACAGAGCGCATGCAATATGAAGTGTATACTCCCCTGTCCAGAAACCCAATCCAATTAGTATGTGCACATAAATACTTTTACTCGGAGAGCACATTAGGACGCCATAAAAAGAAACATTTGTTGGGTGATCCAGTCTGCCATGGCCAAATTAGTCAAAACAAATCAGGGATTATACAAACTGAGTTCGGCATTTGGCCAAGACACTCTCCCAAACTCATCTTCTCAATTTCAGCATGAGTATAATCATGGTTGCGTTCATGCAAAAATAAAACAACGCAATGTGGCTACGCAAGGTTAAGCAGTGGGGACAAAAACATGAACAACTGCACATTCACAGCAAGAGACTAGTGAGTGTCAGTTGAAAAGTGTCTGAGTCAGTCATGATGCTTGCATGCTTGAAACTGAACTACAGAGAACAAATACACAGTAGAGGTCAGAGATTTGCCTGCCGGGGTCACCTTCACTGAAAAACTGTAATTGAGTTTGGCAGCTTGTGTTACTTTTTTTTTTGCCACTCCTCTAAAACATGTTTGTCTGCAGAAAAGGGACCAAGCTGTTTTGGGGTCCACAGGGTCTGGTTTTTAGTCTATGATAATAATGTGCTGTTTACTCGGATGTGCACCAGTAAGCAGCTTTTGTGACCCTCCTCCCCCTCCCTCTTCAAAATGAGCAGCTGAATGGTTAAAAACCCCACTCCGTCCTTCTATTAAGGACCTCACCATCAATAATGCACTGTGATCGTGAGGCGTTATTAAACAGGATGATTAATTTTTAAGGTAGTGGGCAGCAACACAAAACACGAGGAAGGTAATAGAGAAGATGACTTGTCAGATACACATTTAAAATGGAAGTGGAGCAGGTAGGAAAAGAAGTCATTTATCCACGTCTTGACTCATTTAAGCAATGAGAAACAAAAGAGGAATTGTGCAATTATCTTTGGGACCAAAGACGAGGGGGGGATGTTTTAACTCCTCCTTGAATGAAAGATGTTTCATTGAGTAAATCCTTGGCTTACAGTGAATGTACAATTCTGATATTGAGTCATAGCCCATTTTGCACAATCCACATCTCAATTGTCTAAAAGCTCAAAAATCCTTCTCTGCTTTGTTTGCTTTCCTTGTTGAGCTACATCTCCTCCCTTTGTGACTCGTATATTTAAAAATGGCTTAAAGACAGCTTTTAACCTGGATTCTACCCATCATTGCACTTGAGCATTCGTCATATATTTTTCTCTCAGTACACATTTGCTCAAGAAACCATCAAGGAAGATGTTCTTTCTTTGAATGTTTCTAAAAATACTCAAAAAAAATCCTAAAAATGCAAAGGCATTCAGAAAGCAGTGATTGGGTTGCTAGTTTGGTGGCTATTTTGATTTTTGAAGAGTGCTAATTCTTTCAGATTAGAGGCATTGTGCATAATGTGGCCGACCTTGGCTCACTGTCTAATTGAGGCTTTTAACCTTTCTGTGGCTCAGAGGAAGGACAAACACAGCCAAAATAAGGGACAACACATAATCTCGGTCCTCACTAAAATAGAAAACAGCACAAGGACCTTACCCTTACAGCAGAAGCAATACTATACAAATTATTTCAGCAGTGGAGTGGATCTACTGTAGCCTAGTTTATCCTAGCACATTTCTATCCCAGTGCTGCCGTATCTATTTTCAATCTAAAAGATGGCATGAATGCCTTTGTCAGACAGAGGAAGCAGCGTATGTCAACCTAAAACAAGGTATAGCACTGTGGCTCGTCAGGAAGCTCAGACAAAAGAAGTGGGTGTAGTCTTTCCTGAATGCAATCACTTGTCAGCTCTAAATCTTCACTCAGTCCTGCCCTGACAGGTAATGGTGCTTGTTAAACCTGATGAAGGTATATTGGCATTTTTTTTTTTTTTTCAAGAAACAGAAAATGTCTAAAAGGCATTTAGCTGCTGCTGAAAAATGAACATTACATGCTCTGCTGCACAATAACATGAAACATATTCTACAACAAAAAAATGGTTTTAGAAAAGGCGAGCATCTAATACCACATTCATACAGCAACGTGACAAATAATAGTCATTTAAGTTGCTTTGAATTTTCAGGCTGCATCATTAGATTTCCTTGTGCAGTTTCAGTGTCACTACTCCTTGCCCTCTCCCCCAATGAGTGAAAGAGAGAGGACAGTTTTGGGGCTGAGCCTTCTCCACAGTGTTCATTAGCATAACATCAGCACTGCGTGGGGGATTGTGATGCAAACAAGCTCAGATTGGCTCATTCCACCCCCCTCTTTTAATAACTAAGGTGCTGTAGGATCTCACTGTACAATGGCCCAGCCTCTTTGGGACTGAGAGAAAGAGAGAGAGAGAGAGAGTAGATTTCTTCACAGTTTCAACTTCAGTTTGGATGTGAGAGGTGTCGTCACGCAAACACTTAGCTTATTCAATAGATGAGCTGCTGCACTTTGCCTTTGCTCTAATCGAAACACATGGCATACCACAGGAGACAAAAACAGTAAAATTTAAAGTTTGTTATAGACAAAAATATCTCTGTTCGGGAATATGCTCTGCTTCCAACTGACCACGATTCAGGCTTGACTTGATTAAAAAAAAATATGTAAATGGTTCTGTGGCTTATGTTATCGTCCCCTGCCACCCACAGTAAGACAGCAGATACAGCAATCACTGCTTCTGCACCTTGTGTATGTTTAATATGTGTTTGCTCTTTTGTGATAACAAAAGGTGGGGGGAAACAAACAGGGTTTTTCTTTTCTTGTTCATTTCTTTTCCTCTGAATAACTGGACCAAAGTCAGGGAACCTAAAGACACAAGGAGAGAGAAAGCCGGCAGATACAGGAGACTGTCAAGCGGACTGCGATAAAACATTCACTAGGAAATTATCTCCCTGTCATAAGGCCCTCCTGTTTTGAATACCAAAGGGATTCAAATTCCCAAACAAACTCTGAAAGGTTGACCAATTTCGTGCTCTGCCAAACGATAGCGGATTGCAGTACAGGTCGCACCTTTGAACTGCCGCACTGGAGGTAAGCAGAGATTTTAATCTCTGTATCTCTGCATAGGTAATCCACTGAAGTGTAATTGCTACAGCTCTAAGTTACACAAAATAATGACAGGAGAATAAGACTCACTATGAATATGAAGTGAGTGCGATAACAAAGTCCCATGTTGGGACTGAAGGTAATACTTCAACAAGGGCTCTTGCTGGGGAGCAAAATTCTCTGAACAACAACAAGCGTCTCTGTGAAGTGGTTTTTTGACACTATGCACCATTCAGAGCGACATAATGCACTGGGTTGTGTACATGAAAGATTATGTTTGATTGGACTAAAATGGCTGGTTCATTATAACACAGAATAAGTTGTACCTTTCTCTGACTGGTTTCTGTTTGCATAATCAACAATTATTGTGTTTGTGATGAGCTTGATAAAAGAGGCATATTAGAATGAGATGCACTCGCTTATGTCCAAATAGTTTTGTATTTTACACAATTAATATGGTCTTGTTAAATTACAGTGCAATCGGCTGCCTTAGGTATAAGATACTTTCGCATTATACCTTTCGCTTCTTCCCCCCCACAGCTGCGTATAACATTTTTTGAAAATCAATCATTGCAAAACTCGCACGCACACACCAGCTAGTTAGGTGGAGTTAGTGACATTTTTATACTTTATTGTCAACCAGCAGGTGCGAACAATTGACGAAAAAGCCGAACACTCACTACTTCTTCACTACTACTTCTCACCCTTATGTGTTTTTTACGATACTGAAAATATATTCATTTATTTAAAAAATGAAAAGAAAACCTAGGCAATATCTTGATTTGCATTCCACAAAGTTTACTAAAATGTGAAAAGAACGTGTGTGAATAACAACCACAGGTTAAAAGCAGTGAAACTTCAAAGGAGAAATTCTTGTCTAGCTAATAAATATTCAGCCCTGTCCTGTGAATATTTTCCATCTCAGTCAACCTTCGATGTCTTATACACCAAAATATCCACAGCGTCAATTAGCACTTTTGTTTGGGGCTATCACTGCATGCTCCAGTTGTATGAATCGTGTTATGAACGCTTCATTACACATTTCTGCCTTGGCGCAAAATGTTTAACTTCTGTTAAAGTTTAAATACCAAGTATGCAGCTGAGAGAGTCTTGTGGCAGTGACTTCAGAATATTTTTTTGCACTGTCTCTGAGTAATGTCTGTCTGCACACCCCTCCCTGTGCTACACTGCTTCCATTATTGCACAGGAGCCTACGAGCCTTTTCAGGTGAGAGAATAAAAGATCCCTTTTTTGGCCCTTGCAGTAAAGTGAGTAGGCGTTGCGGTGTCTGCAACATTCACCATCTCTCGCTGATTGTTAGACTAAGCTTCAGTTTCTGGTAGCTACATTTTAACACCACATTTTTACAAAGAAAAAGTTCCTGGGGTTCATCATCGGAATATCTTTTGAAGCCATGCTAAATATCTCAACTAAATATACCACCTCACCTCTATACTAGATAGATGTTATCAGGCAAACATGGCAAACTTTTCTATCCTTTAGGCAGGTCTCGGCCTCTTCAAGCTGCAGCTCCTCGCCTAGCCCCGGGCCTGCTGGACCTATTTCTGATGGTAATGGCTGCAGGAGCCGCATCCTGTCAGCTCACTCCAGACTCACTAGTAATCAGCTTGGGCTGATGAATGACGGAAATGCCACTGGCTCCACTGCAATGACAAAAATGCACCCGTTTCTGCCCCCCATTTGACTGTCCTCTTTACACTGTTTTTTTCCCCATTTCCATCAACTACTAAAGAATAGAACTCATCACATTGGTTCAGCTGCTGATGCTGAAGCTAAAAATGAAACGTGTTGCCGGGGACAGACACAGCACTTGAGAGTTTGTGCAGCTTGCTCAGAGATGTCTCTCTGGTCATCATCTAACCTTGATCTGAATTTATCACAGAGTGATTCATAAGGACAAAAACATTTGTTTGGCTTAACGGCTCCTATTTGTTTCTATATCTGATTACAGATTTTGGCTTTTCGGTGTTTAATTAATTAATAATATTAACAATAACGACCAGTCAAGTGTCATCTATCTCCAAATAAGGAAGGTTCCTCAAAAAGTAATTTCAGGTTTTATAGACTGTTTTTATGAAGTTGCAGTCAGCTTCGTAAAACAGTCTGTAAAACCTGAAAAACTGACTTTTAAAAAAATGTATTACATCGACACTTGCAGTCCAAGTAAGAACTTTGTCTACTGCTCAATAGATGGGTCACAATGTAGCGGGCCGGATCACACACCTAAAATTCTTATTAAAAAATTGTTAGAGGAGATAAAAGTCCCATTTTTTGCTGTCTAAATAAAACCACATATTACTAAATGTGGGGCTAAAAAAAAAAGGCTCAAAGCTGAAAACAAGGCTGTATTCCCTAAAATAAAAGAGACATTTTAGAGATTTATGGTCTTCATAGGACAGCGACGCAATAAAGATCTTGAATGTCTTTTAAATTCTCATCATTACTTTCGTTAAATAAATGTGACCAGTGATTCACGATTGAAAATAATCATCTTGATACTAGCCCGAAACAATTATTTTAGTCATGCCACCAAAACATGTATGTGTTGTCCTGATTTGGAGGAATCTATAATGAATCTACTCAACTGGATTGTCATTTGGTGGCTATTTTTTCTAGCTTCTCCACATGTATGTGTCTCGTGTCCAGCGATAACATACCAGGTGTGAAATAGAAGCTGCAGTTCTCACACTCGACTTAATTACTAAAACCAGTTTGCTAGAGACTGAATAGCTGGATTAGACAAACAGGTCGGTCTAATGGATAAAGCAGTCAGGGTATGTGTGATTTATTGCAGAATTCACACCAGCAGAGCTGCCTCACACCTCATTTAGAAGGAGGAATGATGAATTATTAGGGCAGCCTGTATATGTATTTTTCCTGTGCAAATGCCAAAAAGATCAAATCAAAAGATACACGAGGTGTCAATATTAAGCATTCCAACTTTCATTAGAAATACATTAATAATTTGATGTCTCCATCCAGACACACACACACGCACATTCAGGAGCTCAACTTATCTGCAGTATTTAAGATGTTCATTACCTAACCCCCCGGCAGTGGAGGAGGAGTTGGATCCAACAGGCAGCAGTGAATGCCAGCCCTGGCACAGCTGTACAAGCAAAGCTGTAAAGAGACGTCACCGGCCAATGTCGCTCAATCTTTCCCTGTGTTAATCCCACACTATCTGCATTCACGTCAGCCCCACTCCTCGTGTCCCTGCATTGCTTTTCACACTCCTAAGTTCAATCTGGCAGGAAAGTGGACATGTTGCATCACTTCTCCTGGCTGAAAATCCTCTCGGCATTGTTCCCCCTCCAATAATCTTTTTGTGAGACAGTATTATGATCCAATAGTCATTTTCTGCAAGATATTTCTTGCTTCTTGTTTTCTTTTTCAGGTATTCATTGAACCAAATACAGTGTGTGCAAAAATGTTAAGTGTTATTCCAATACCAGATCCTAGCTCTGTGACTTTTAAAAGCAGCGTAGCAAATATGAGCACATATGAGATTTAAAAGCCTTTAATGCTCTTGAATCTCTTCTTAGCTGATCAGATCATCTTCTGAATGGCCTCAATACACAAGCAGGGCGGAGTGTGTGTACAGAAGAGTCAGCTCCATTTATCTGTATTCATCATTTATAATATTATGGAAAGACAACTTGCTGTCATATCATACCCCAGACTGTTACTGTAGCTGGACAAATGCGCTGAAGAATGAACACTCAAGTAGTGGTCAGGTTTTACTAAGCCAGCGCTCTTAAACCCCACTATGTTTCACAGACAGGAATGTTATATCCAAGCTCCAACGAAACCAAATCCTGGCCCTCGGGGCACAAATTTTATTTTAACATCTCTTTTCGGGACTGACATTTTGTCCTCTGTTTTCAAATGTTTTCCCAAGAAGCTTCTCTCCAGTTGACCCAAGCCAGAGACCATTGCCTCTGGCTTGTCACGGAGAGAAGAGTGATGCGGTTCTGTGGGCAACAGAGAGGGAGGCTCTGTACTGAGACAGCAGCAGGTGCAGCTGTGACAGTTGCCGTGTTGTTGCTAGCCCCACACTGTAGTCAAGATGAGGTTCACAGATGTAGCCACTCAGTGCAGTGGTTTATTGGCTGCCTGAAACAATGCATCTCTGTCAAGAACAGCTCCTCCTAAGGCCATTTCAGTCTAAGAGTGCTCTGTATGAAACAAGGCGTAGAAAAACCTCATTCTGACACACAAGGTCAATTCTGCTCCACAACAACACAATCAAAGCTCCCCCTGCTCTGCCAGAAAACAAAACAAATTCAAACCTGAAGCAATCATACTGAAACATTGGCGTTTGAGCCATATTTTCATGTCAAGCGATTTGGCTGTCTAAGGCAAAAAATAAATAAATAAAACAAATAAATAAAAATAATATTGTGTAAATTCTGCATAAATGTACAAATAATTATTTATAATTTTATAATTCTAATTATATATAATTAAATAATTAGCAGACATTTTTGCAGTAACTATTGCTACAAGAATTGCCACTGTTTGTCAAAACACATTTCTGATTAATTATTTCCAAGCCCCTCTCGTGCGCATGCTTCTTAAGTCAACCAAGCACCACCCAAGGCTGCACTTTACCCTCAGGTGGATCTTGCGAGACATGCATTCCAATCATGCGACACTTTCAATACATTGCGCCTCCAGAAAATGAATGGCATCCATACTGCCGTGACTTTTTTTTTTTTTTGCGGAGAGAAAGCTAACCTGATTCCTTTCTTCAATTCAGACCTCTCGAAGCAGTCCGCAAAAGTCCAATCCAATGTAGTATTTTGTTGAATCTCAGAGTAGTGGAGATCTGAGATAATATGACTATTGTTTTCCTGTAAAGCACACAGTCTCTGCTTGTTCAATTACTGGAAGGAGCCTCAACGAGGGCGGTTAAATCATTTGCAGAGACATTATCTACGCAGAGAGAGAGAAAGACAGAGAAAGAGAGAGAGACGGGGGGGAGGGAGGGAGGGACAGAAGAAGAGAGAGAGAGAGAGAGAGAGAGAGAGAGAGAGGGAGGAGAACAGACATAGGGGCCAAACTTTAGTCTGTAGAGGAAACAGAAACATTTTTTTGTGGACCACACATGGAGGGTACTGCGAGGATAAAAGCAGCAGGATTCATGATTCACTGCAGGAAATTAATAGACTAATACAGTTCTCTCTGTTTCTATGCCAAAAACCACATAATAAGATAAAATTGTTTTCATTACAGGTGATGATGGATATCTATGTAGATTATGAAAATGTACGCAGAATTTATGAGAGAGCGACCACAAACTTCATTCTTCCTCACATATGTCTCCTGCAAACAAAACCAACACATGAGCGCTCATCTGTCAGCGTGAGCAATCATTAAGAGATAATTTGATTGTTTTTTCAACCTCGGCTGTGTTTGATGTCTCTGGCATGGAAGCAATTGAACAGACAATTATTTTGTTGATTAGCTTAGTTTTTAGCAACTTACCATGCCTGTGATATTCCTCTGAAACTCCCAGACCAGACGCTCAACTCCATCTGACTTGGCAACTATATTAGGAGAACAAAGCTTCCACACTCCCCAACTAAATACTGTACAATAAAATATCATTTATCAAAGCCTCAGACTTCCGAACCAACCAGACAACCAAATAAGCATATAGAATGAAATAAGCGGCGAGGCGTACTTAAAAAAGTGAGCACAAACATTAGATGTAAAATGTATCTGGCAGGCTTTCAACTTGCAAATTAGCCTGAACACAGTGTTTTAGAGTGCATTTACTTGCATGTCTCGTAATTTTTCCACAGTTTTCCTTTACTGTTTGGTGTATTTGATCATCCACTGTCAAAAACTGCATTCCAACATACAGACTTCAATCTAACTGAGCGACTACTGTGGTTTTCTGAATTAAAGCGCTCTTAGTAAATCAGTATGCACACACATACTAGCAAAACACTAGATCATAACCCGCTCTTAGTTCCATTTTCACCCACTGAAAGACATGCTATTGGGGTGTTTTATATATATATATATTTTTTTTATATATATATTTTAATGGGTTGTCGCTTCTTCCTATTTATGCTATGTCAGACTGTTTTAAGAGTATCGTGCTTCACTTATTTCCTAAATAGTATGTAACTCAACACACAAGGTATGTATGTTAAGCATATCATAGACAGCCACAGGTACGGTAAAGTACAGCACCGGAAAAAAAAACATAAATAAAAGAAACACAGCCATTTGAACATTTGAATAAAAGTAAAATGATGTTTCTAATTCTGAGCACTGCTTACCGGTTTTTCAATACGCAGGAATATTGTCACTCTGAATTTACTGAAGAACGCCCACAGCCCAACATGAAATTATTTTTTGAAAAAAAAAAAAAAGAAGGAAAAAAAAAAACTTATCTCACTTTCAATGAGTCACAATTGTCAAGGACAACAGCAGCCTATATGGTGGAAATATATTGCTCTGGTGTGTTTACCCACACCATCCCTAAATAACAGCCCTGTCTTGTTGGAAAAGGGGCTTTTAAGTGTGGATGTGCTTCGCTCTCCTATAATCCAGCCGAGACATTACTCCTTCCCCTGGCAGACGTCCGCAGATCCCCCCTCTCTCCCAGCCAGGCCTTGCTCTCGGCTGCTATGGCAGAGTCGCAATAACTGCTGTTTGCTTAGAGCCTTGCCTCCCAGGTTCTCCTCTGTCACACAGAAATTGAATATTTTCCCAAATAGTGTTGCAGCTGTGCACAGATAAGGACAAGTCCTGTTCACATAGCACAAAGAATGAGACAGGGTCAGTGTTCGTGTGTGTGTGTGTGTGTGTGTGTGTGTGTGTGTGTGTTGTCTATATATTTTAGTCTTCTTTAATTTAGGACAAGAATAAATGTAGCAAATTAAATCAGAGCAAGAAAAATAACTATCATGTGTATAAAATGTAATTGTGAAAATAATTAGAACATCTTTCAATAATTACAAATGTGTCTGTAATTTCCTTATTGTCTTAAAAATTATCCAAGTGATAAATACTAATTATTCCTAATGTGATGGCTCTAATTTGAATCTGTAAAATAATTTTTAAAATCCCTATTGTGATCATTTGTGATAATGTTTTTTGCATAACTCTATATTGACTTTTCTTTCACTCGTACTGGGAGTGACCTTAACACACACTGCTAATAGCACACAGCATATCTTATCCGGAACACAGGTAGTGTTTGCAACATGATGTAAAATATATGAGCTACGGTTAGAAACCAGGTCAAACCCAATCGTTTTATGACCAGAAGACCATTTTTACGGCCCTGTTTTGCACTTTGCACTTCCTTTTCTTCTAAATACCTTTCAGAGAAGCACAAAATGAGTGACGCAATGAAAAAGAGATGCCAGATAAGCTCAGGGAGGCTGCCACTTCACAAGAGCACAGAGAGCTATGTGAGAGCCATCGGCTAATATCCATGTTGTTTCTTGTCACCAGAGTTTGAATTGACCCTCACTTTCTGCCGCCTATGTCCTTGCTGTGTAATGTTCTGCTAGAAAATTATTTAGGCAAGCAGAAAGTTTCACCTGCCATTTCAGGGGCACCGAATCCCCCGCTGCACCAGAGGCCTTTGGCAAGTGGAAACAAATGTTTCACAAAATGGCAGGGAGGGGAACACGCTGGCGCACAGGATTTCACTGATTGCCAATCGTAAAATAAAATCAGTCATGAAAGGGGAGGTATTTTGGTCCACCAAAGGCCTACACATTACATCGAATTTGCCATAGCTTTCTTTTACAGCCTTGTTTCTTCCCTTTAATGGCGAGTAGTTATCTGCACAGTATGGCTCCATGTAGGTGGTTTAGCAACAGAAAAGATTGCATCTGAAAACACAAACCCACAATTTATATGCCAAATGGGCGACAGGATGTAAATCGAAACGCTTTAACTCCCTGAAACCCTCTCTACTTCCGTGGTATCCACAACCTCCACCACTTTCTTGGTTTTGCTAACACAGAATTTGCAAGAATTGCAACTTAAAATCGGTCCTTGTGCCTCACATACTGTTGGGCAACAAAGCCTGCGATTCTAAAGAAATGAAACAAAAGATAGATGAGCTTGAATTTAGTGGTGTTCACCGTGAATAAAGCCACGACATCCCTACAGTGTAGCACTAGCACAAACAATCCATTCAGCCACAATGCAACCCTTGAATCAATCATATGGACTCGCCAATCGCTGCTCAGACAAAGACAGCCGGCTGATATGCACGCTTGTGAGAGAGTACGACACAAAAAACAAAGTGAGGAAACTGGTCAGTGTGTGTGCATGCTTATATTGAATTAAATCAATAACAAATTGCCTTAATAAAGCCAGAGTGGAAGTGCCTTGTTAGAATTTAAAAATCTGGAGAGGCAATGAAAGCTGCGTTATGATCTGTTTAATGCACCAGTCAAATATCCGTAGATAGTATAAAACCTCAGAGGCTCTTTCGGGGGGCGGGGGTATATGCCAGCAGAAAATGAAGCAACAGTCCGTAATGTCACAAATTTTGATGCGTTCACACCCACTCACCCATTCACACTCGCTGTAGGAGTCTCATGTGCTGCGAGAGTGCGATATAAAGAGTTGAGAATAGAGTGATATGTAGCACTTTGTCTCCCCCAAACCCATATAGAAGTGTGCCGGGCTGTATTGATCTGCGAGTGGAGATGAACGCACGAGCAAAGAGGGGCAATCTGGTGCTCTGGCAGATCAAGAGCAACTGCAGTTCTTTGAAACCGGACGCACTTCCACTGAAATAAGACTATAGACTGAAAAAGGTACTCTGTCTCCTTCTGGATCCAATGGTAAAATGCTCATAATGGCATGCTCGAGCTAAAGATATGAAGCACTGAGACATCCGAGAAGACAGTTTCCCTCTTTAATCTGCATTCACAAGTACTTTGTGTTATTTTCCAGTGAGAGTAGACACACCTGTTTTTAGACGCCGACAAACTGAGTAACTATTTCTTTTAAAAATTGCTCTGGATTAAGAATTCAAAAATCTAACGCTTTGCAATACATGTTTTAGATTTTTTCCCCCATTAGAAACCAAATGCCCCCCACCCTCCCCACCACAATATTACACTACTTTGTGAATCACTGTACAATTACCCTGTTGTGCGAAAGCGAATACAAGTGAGATTATGTTATACACAAGATGTCATACGGACCTACTTACAAGAAAAAGGGGGAAGATACACAAGTCTTTCAGTTTTACCAGCTCACACACTCGTTCCCCAGCCTTTCAGGCTCAGCCAAAAACCAGTGGCAGAAAATACGACTCCTTCCATTGTGTAAGGGCTCTGACCACTTTGATATGCTAATATCCTTCCAAACAGCTGGAATTTGCACTTGCATTAATTCAAACATTTTTTTATGCACAAATACGTGAAAATGGAGTTCCCCAATAGAGAGGCTAGAATAAGAAGTGTAGCTTCTTGGAGCCTGATAAAAGCCTGTATCAGCTTATTCCTTACACACTCCCCGAAAACTCAATACTTATTCACAAAACAGACTGCCTATTTAACTAGTACTTTGTTATGTATGGCGAGGGAGATAAAGCCACTTCATCCTCCAAGCACTTGGTTTATTCTTTTGTTTTCTTTCATCTCTGGAATATATAACCTCAGAAAATGTGCCAATTCAATCAAGACTTTTGTGTTTGATTATTTAAATGCCCATTTAACTTAATATTCAACACATGTCACACCTTACACTTGCTGTATATTCCTCTTATGGACAGCTATCATGAATGTGCTCTACAGGCATACCAAACACAAAAAATGAGACAAATGCATGGACTCTAATACGTAGCTCCCTTGTCTCTTAAAATCAAGACGCACAACAAAAAAAAAAAAAAAAAGAAGAAGAAGAAGCTTGAGGTGTATGTGGAGACTGGAGCTAAATTTATCCCAATCCACTGATCGATCACTGAAGATTACTGCTCTGCTCCCAGGGCTGCCATGCATCACCGGCTGGCCGCTGCTGTGTGTTTTTCGGGCCAGGAGAAGGAGCACACACAGACACACACACACACACACTCACACCGCACCGCCGCATGTGCGCTCCTGCTGCCTACTCTTTAACACATGGTTGACAAAACGCGTTCAGAATCGGTAGGCCTAAATAATAAATGTGCAGTAAGAGGATCTAATTTTACTGCCACTCTGCACCGACTGGGTTCGAGTTAAGTCTAAGCAAGCCAAATCCGTCCTCTTTTACGCATGTTTTCGTTTGTATTTCTCCCTTTGGTTGATCTCCAATGACATTTCCTGCGCTTGTAGCCCCGTTGCATCATCACAGCCTCTTCTCCGGCCAAAACTAATTATTACATTGGTAGGGGAGGCTTGTCTGAGTTTCTTTTTTTCTTCATTCCTTTCTTTTTGGACAAATAGTACTAGCCCCAATTATAATGGATTAGCCTGTGAATGCTCTCAAGAATCACACCGACATCGCCTCTCAGGTCACAGCTCCCAGCATAAATCCCCCCATTCAAAACCAACAAGACCATCAGTGGGGTTTAAAAGAGAGAAAAAAAGAAATGGTGACCAGCACCACCAACAAACTACACTTCAACTATAGAGGCATAAATTCCAATTAAATGGCGCTTTACGTGTTCTGGTTCACATAAATGCGCTGCTCTCTCCCCCCACAACACACTTTTTAAATAGTTTCCATTCAGCCAAACTCGGCAGCCGAACAAATCTATCCACATCTGGTTATGTTTTGATTAACCATTTTTCAATTAACCACGGTACCCCTCGGACAATTTAAATCACCGCAATAAGAGGTGTCCTGCTTTATTCATTGTTCCAACCAAACTGTTCCTCCTAATAAAGTCTGACCTTTTAATTATTTATTTTACTTTGAGATAGCAGCCCCAACACACTGTGAGACTTAACTTATGTCTTGCTATTATTTCAAATGACCCCCGAAAGCAAATACAAGGCTCTTGAGTGACCGAGCAGAGAAAAGAAAAAGTTACTACACTCCACACCAAGTTGTCAAAATACTGCTTAGGGGGGTTTGATTTATAACGTGTTGATGAGAGAAAGAAAGGAAACTACTCTTACCTTTTCTTGAAAAGCTGTGAAGCCAAACGGGCTGAAACGAAGACAGTGTGGAATATTTCAAAAATAAAAAATAAAAAAAAGTCAGATTGTGGAAAGACAGTCTGATGGGAACTCCTCTGCAGCGAAGCGAGTGAGTCTGCAGGTCTGAGGCATGCTCCCCTTATCTGGGACAGAGGCTGGCTATCAGGCGGCAGGTCCCCCTCTCAGCCCGTACATCCCCCTGCACCGGACACACACTTCCATGGCAAAAGCAGAAAACGGTGTTGCTCTCGCGTTCAGTCCTGACTCATCAACACCTAATAATGCGCCTCATCTATTCTCGCTCCCTCTTCCCTGTGCGCCCCTGCACTTCCTCGAAGCTGCTGCAGCACACAACAGAACACAAGAAGAGGTAGAAGCGGAGCACGGTGGTTGGTGGGTTGGGGGGGGGACCCCAGGAAACAGACTGGAATGACTGAGAAGGGACAGACAAGAGTGGGGCTTTCAGTGTCTGGTTGGAAAAGGAGGATAAGAGGTGAGGGGAGGAGAGGAGAAGACTCTCCAGCTCTCCCTGCTACTTTAGAAGTCGACGCTCCTTCCTCCTGGCTCCTCTTGAGTGAGACCGTGTGGGTGAAGACTGGGACAAGAGTTTTTTTTTCAGCGGCTCGCCTCTGGAAAAGATCCCGCTCACAGTGTTGAGACACACTTGGTGGAAGCGGCGCAGGAGCGGGGCTTCCAGCAAACAGCGCCAGTGCAGTGGAGAGAGCAGAGCGAGGGGCTGCCGTCTGCGAGGAGCTGTCTGAGCGGAGGGGCTCCACCGAAAACCCGGAGTGGACTCTCCGCGTCCGCGCTGACTCGGAGTCTAAGATCTGTGCAGGAGACTAATCACATCAACTTATTATCATGCCCGACATGATTCAGCTCAGCTTTTTTTCTTTCTTTCTTTCTTTCTTTCTTTCCTTTTTTTTCTGAGAGGATTCAGCTACGTCACACAGAAAGGAAGGAGGTTATCAATATATACCCCCCCCCACACACACACACACACACACCTCCTCCTCCTCTTCAATATTTGGCCCCCTTTTTTTCTGCTTAGGGATGCAACACTGCCTTCCATTTGGGCATGAGAGGCCCACACTCTGTCACAGTAGGCAGCCCAGCCTATTCAACCAATGACAGAGGACTTATTCTACTGTAATACTACCAAGCATCAAAAGGAACATGGAAGCACAGACTCTTTTTTTTTTTTTTAATACCCCCCCCCACTCCCGTACCCACAGGATAGCACACTGGCCCGGGCAGCGGTGGTCAAGCTGCTGCTGCTGCTGCTGCTGCTGCTGATGGTGTGTAGAGCCAAGTGTGTGCAGAGCCAAGCAGTTTTTCAAACCAAGAATCTCTCCTTGATTGTGTGTGTGTGTGTTGTGTGTGTGTGTGTGTGTGTGTGTGTGTGTGTGTGTTCGTTTCCCCTGCACTTTTCTTTTTACATGATTCATGACACCATTCAATGGAATTTTTGTCAGGCTGTTGTGTCTTTGACCCTTGCACTCCTTACTGTAGCTGCAATGTTATGTTGGTGATCCACAGTTTGCATTTGCCGTATAATGCAGGCGATTACAGTTCGTCCTGTACAAGATTTCTAAGCGACATTCCTTTTAAAATGAAGTTTACTTGTAATATATGACCTTATTTTTTTTATTAAAACCGCATAGAACAACGAAACAATGTATTTTTCCAAGTTTCCAAATCTATTCAATGCAGCTGCTATTTGTCATATTTTCATTAGGACCTCTATCTTCAAATCAGAATATGTTAAGAATAAACAAAACACGCCGGGTCACAACTGTTTGATGTTTATTTCTGTTTTTGGGGAAGACTTGGAGCGTGTTATGATCTGGTTGAGGAATTCTGTCCAGAAACATTATCAGGCAGGACATGGGTACACACCTGGCTTCAATAAAAACTGTCTTTCACCCACTATGGGGAAATGTGAAGTTGAGTCATGCTTGCCAGGTGAAGGTGAAAGCAGGAGAGGGGCAGACTTATGTTTTCATAAGCATAATTTTACATAATAATACAGCCATTTTTTTTTTTTTTTTTTTTTTTTTGCAAGGGACAAAAAAGAGAAAACAGATGTAATAAAAGGTCACCCAGTGGCAGGCATCCATATCTGGAGAAATGTTTATTTATAAGCCGAGACTAAAAACACATGTGGTGTCTCTATGGCTGCAGTGTTGAACAGCTTAAACTGCCATTTTGCATGAATTCATTTGAATCTGCTTCCTCAGATTGTCAACAGAGGGCATTAGACTTATATTGATATTCCTCTGAATGAACATAATTCATTGAACTGTAAAATTCCAGATGAAATATAAACAGGTGAAGACACAGATATCAGTTTGAATCACACAATAATTAAATTTTCTTCTGCTAATTATAGACCACCTTGTGTGTGTGACCCCCAGCTTGTGCAGTCATTTCTTTGACGAGTCACAGCAGTTGCACATAAATTGTTTATGTGCAAGTGTTTATGATAAACCGTGATATAATCATATCTTGCAAAGGCAGCACAATATTGCACGTAATCACTCACCAAATGGTGCATAATAAATTCTGGCTCTTTTACATTCAAAAGGTGAAAAACAAGGAAACAAGGACAGAAATGTAAAAATATCAACATACACTCCAACAAAACTGAAAATGTAAGCGTCTGTTTGCAGGATGGTAAAGATATAACTGCAGTGGGGTTTTTCTGGTTTCATATCAGTTGAAAATGACGGCAGATGCTTTAGACGGACCTCAGTCAGCCATGGTGAGAGCAAACATGTCTTCCCATTTCCCATGTGGCTCCGAGCCTGCCTCTTAACCTTCAATTGTTAACCTAACAATGCTTATTGGTTCCTTCCCAAAATATTTGCACATGATTGACATTTCTGGCACACATGACCAGTCACAGGACTGCTGCTGACCCCGACAAATCAGCGTCCTTTCGCCGATGACGGACAGAGATTTGGCCAGGTTATATGCTTCAGAGCACAATTAACAAAGCCACGTCTAACCTTGATCACTCAATCACCTTCTTTACTTTGTCCTTTTATTAAATTCTACTGGGCTTGACCTAGACATACATCAACAGAGTTTGCTTGTGTCATATACTTGTCTTATTGAGACATTATTTTGGCGTACAGTTTAACAAATTGTTCTGTGCAAAGTGCAGACAAAAGAATCAGCTTTAGGACACTGAAAAGGGTTGCATTTCCTATTTTCTTCTTGTCACATCTCTCCCAGCCACTGGAGCAAAAGTTCAAAGTGAAGCCTCCAAGTATGTGAACTGCAAACTAGTGATGTTTCGTTCCCTGCTTCGTTTGCATGAAATCCAGCAGCTTGATCTGTTCCAAACCAAGTGAAACTCCTCCACATCACAACTACACCGAGTCTCTCGGTATTCTCTCATCAATTTTGTCAAGCTGGCTTTAGTGGTCTCCTTGGATATCAAACTCTCGGAGTAGACTCATAATCAAAGAAGGCCTCTCTACACAGTGGAGACTTGGTTAATATTTATGTAGCCATCGGCAACCATACAGCTTGGAGTTTTGACCTCACTTCTGTAGCACCTCGAGGAGCTGCCCCGTTTCTGCACTGGTTGAACTACACACATACCTTATTTAGAGAAGCAACAGAGTGTGTATAGGCTTATTTCAATAAAATGAAGGTTTCATTATGCATAATGTTAATTTTGTACATTTGAATACTTACAGCTTTTCTGTAAGTTATGTATGAGGATGTTGAGTTTCAACCTGTGGCTGACGGTGTGGTAAATAATATATAATTCAACTTCTCGACTGAAATTCTGTTCTTAGTCTAGCTTGTAAATATGGATTTTTTTATATGAGAGGACAGCTGAATACTACATTTATTCAACAGGCTTTATTCATAGAGACTTTTACCAATACTTTGACACAAATATGTTAGTAGTAATGTTACAGATTTACTTTTGAAGTCATGATGGCAGATTTTTATCAACAATCGCCAGAAATGTTGAAACAATGCATTATCACCAACGAAAGTAGACAGAGTGCAGGTTGACACAGACATTATTTTGCCTTTACTTTGCTGTTGGGGTTAATTAAAAATGAATGGATTACCATATGTTAATGAAAACCTGTTTTTATGTATTTTTAATCCGCTTGCTGAATACCAGTTAATCTTTTGAGCATTTTTCTCAAGGCTCATATTTTGTGTTCAATACAATACCGTTGGGTTGTTTACACCACAGTGCACCTGATCCAAAATCAATAATGGATAAAAGAGTAAGACTGTCTTTGTCTCTCTCCCCCCTGTTTTTCATTAAACAGACCCAAGAAAGGCATCTCCAGCAATCAACTCCTGTCTAAACGTAAATCAACATGTGTATGATGTGAGCTGGCACACCAAGTAAAATATTATCAAATCAAGTCCCAATGAGTGATCTCATCATTCTGCTCAAATTTCGGTTATTTAATCACTTCGTCTGTTCAAAAATGCTGCTATAGTCAGCCCACCCCCCCCTAAAAAGGGCCCAGGACTTATAATTGACCCAGCAGACAGGAAGCAATTAAAAAGAAGTCAAACACATGAGGGGCTTTGAGATCAAATTAGAAAAAAGCAAGGTCCAGTGTGGGCATGTTGGGCTCTGGTTTGCACAACTGTCAAATAAGTTGAGTGTTAAAAGACCACACTACATAAACAGATCATTTAAAGAAAACTGTGTCGCAGTGTAAAGATTAAAGATTCTTAGCACTCATTAAACTATGTTCTGCTATCAAATCTTTTCAGAAATAAACTTTATGGTACAAAACAGCAAAAAAACTTCAGAGGTTTGATGTATGACACACTTGATGATTTAAACAAGCAGAGAGGAGCCACAGATATAGGTGGAGAATCTTTATTCAAATGTTTTGTATGGAAACTTCACCAAGTGGAAACAGATGTGCTTCACTTGTGACCTATAAAAAATGATATATGGTCACGAGTAATATGGTTCAGCAGAGGCCAACAGTTCCAATTTGCTTCACTCTGCCGTGTTGTGCTGTGTTGTGTAAATGTGGACATATTTTTCAAGCAAAAAATTTGGCATTTTCACTGTAAACCAAGTGAATGCTCAGTATACTTTGAAATGACTGGGTTGAAAGAAACATCCATTTATTCATGATTGCGACACATTTCAAACCACAGGTTTTAGTACAATGTAATCACAATTATAATTCATCAAGCTGATATATTATAATACTAAGTTTTTCAGCAACAGAGAACATCTGTGGTATTCCCCCCACACACACACACATTTTTCACATTTTTCAAGGAGCTCTGAAAGAATAACCAAACATCTTTTTGCATATTTTTGTATAGTTATTCTTCAATTGTTTCCCATAGATTTAAAGTTAGTATATCCCCAAAGTGTAGGACTCCAAACATGGTATGCAAAAAAACTAACTTTCATTCAACTTACACAGTATTTGAATCTATTTTGCCTTTAAACAAAGTCTAAAACCCAAATACTCTCTGACAGAACAAAACAACAAATACTAGTTATTTTCATATTGCCACAGTAACAGAAATGACCTTCCTATGCCTGCTGAAAGGACAAAAAAAAAAAAAAAAAGCAGAGACGAAGAGGAGGAGTAGGTCAGCCTGAGGAAGACAATGCTTCAAAATCTGCCTTTACCTGGACAGACAATAATAGAAATCAACTTTATTAGTGAAGTGTGCAGGGGATAATCTGTCTGTGTTAATACCCTCTAGTACGAGTGGAAAACGCCTTTAATTGTTCTCTCTAATGAAGATGAATACTATACTGCAAAGACAGAGGAAAATATGTGACCTCACCAGTCCCTTTAGAGGTCAATAATCTTTTAGAATAATTGCCTGAAATTTTAATTGAAGCAAAATCTTACTTAAGCATTCATCATTGTGGACAGACATTCCTCCCTTCAATTTTGCATTCCGATTAATTCCACTAATTTAAAAGTAACTGCTTTGTGCCAGTATAAAGGAACACAATTATAAGTTTTAAATACATATAGCTTATTTCCATAAAACATTACTGTTCTAAATACAGAGGCTGCTCACCAAGGCATTAAGAATGGTCAAATTTATGCTGTCTTTTTCCTGTAGATGCTTAAACGTATTACCAAGTCAACAACAATCTTTGAAGGTTTTTCAATTTGTCAAAACTTGCACATATGACTAAACAACTTGTTCTTGAGGGCTGATTACCTTTAGAGGTGTGTTTGCAGTCACACGCCTCAGGGAGCACAGGCTTTTGCAAATGTACAAGGTCGTATGTAAATACTGCCAATACGAAAGCACATTCTTTAATACTCATTCGTTAATAGGTCTGGAATTGCACCCATCCAAATCATTTGACAAAACTGTTTATTAAGCCAAATTAGTCCGAATGAAATCTTTCCAAGCCAATCAAATAGTTTGCTTGATTAGTGGTGTGTTCTTCCTGGCACACTGAAGAACAGATGAATCCAATAGGGGAAAAAGACAGGGAAAGGAAGGGCAACTTCAATTTCTGAGGACAATGAACTAAATTGTTCTGTCCCAATTTCTCAAGAGATACTTTGCAATCATGGCTAATTATTGTTGCATGGTAAAGTGGGAAAGGAACAATAGTCGTTGTTCCAGGCTTTCCACGAGTCTGCTAAATAAAGAGATATTTTGACGATTTGTAAAAAGTTCCGTTACTGCACACCTGAGACTGTTGCAAATGCAACACAGCAGAGGACAACATCAAAACAAATCTCTGCTGATTTGTTAATTTGTCTCAACTTTGTATACTCCAAACAACAAACTGAACACAGTTCTACCTCAGAGGTTTATCAGACACTAATAATTGGTAAAGACCAAATATTAAAACAAAAGAATAGGACTAGCACTCCAAGTCTTTTGTTTTAGGATTTAACACATTTAGGATGTAGCACCCAATCTTTAGAGTCTTAATGGCAATTACTATAAGTAATATAACTATACAATATGAAAACAATATTATATGTAAAGGTCCTGCAATTAAAATAATCCCTTAAGTAAAAGTATGCAATCACAGAACAGGATGATATTAAATTTATAGTAAACCACTGCCAGTGTGAAACAATAATAAGATTCATTAGTTATTGGTCCATCAGACAGAAAGGACCCTTTTTTGTCTCAGTTTCTGTCAATCTAATGCCAAGAAAAACTATGGGTCAAAGATAAATGTCTAAGTGTCTGTGCAGTTTCTCACCTATTATTCTTTGACCTACTTGATGCATTGGATTTTCTCTAGAGAGTTTGTGTTATAAACTGTGTGTGGGTGTTTTTTTTTTTTTTTTTAAGTTTTCTCAATAGCAGCCCTCTGAGAAGCAAAATCAAACAACCTTTACAGAAATACCACTTGGATTATACTGCATTTGACAATTTCTTCAAAGCTAGCTACCTCAAACTTGTCATTATGGTTCACCAAAGAGAGGAAATTAGTGCGAGAAGTCAGGACTAACATACATACCTTTTTAAAAGAAGCAGAATAAATAGGGGGCAACATAATAAATGCAATAAATGTTCCACAGGCAAAAGGAAATGGAAAAATGGATATGTGCAATGGATCCCATCCTTTTTGCAGATGATGGGATAGGCTTGCCATGTTTAACCTAACACTGGGATGTTTGATTAACTGTGTTAATCATTTCCCATCTGCACTGGGCCTCTGTCTCTGCCTTTTGATTAAATTCCGACTAGTCTTGCATTGTTCATTATGTGTACTTGTCAAATAATTGACTGCTTGAAGGCAAAAAAAAGAATGTACGCCTTTCAATCTTGATGAGGAAGTGCTTTAATATCATGTCATTCACTTTGCATGGCATGTCCAGGAGACGAGCGAGAGGAGACAGGGAGAAGTACCTTTCCAGCACCACCTCAGGAGGGAAAGGTTATCATGAATTTGCCCTGTCTGGTTTTCAACAAGCCTTTTCTCCCTGAGGTTCATGTCCGGGGTCAAACACACTGACTTTTGCCCCAGCTAATTCAGAGTATGTATGGAGGACACATGACTGGAATTGAATTTACAACATCATCTCCAATGATAGGAAATGGGATGATTAATTAAAATGTCTTTAAAAGGTAACTACGAATATCCTCTTAGCATGCTGTGAGGTAAGTGTAACAGATTCAAGGCATATGTTTATGTAATTGATTTGCATTAAAGCCTAAATATGCCATGATGTGCTTTTTTTTTTTTTTTTACTGTATATGCAGTGTGATCTGAAACACATGGATTTGCGGTAAAAAGATTGCATTAATTTACATGCATTCACAGATCATTTTAAAACACTGGGATGCAATAATACCTTGTATAGAATTCACAAATAATACAATTTCTGCTGTCTACTTTTTCTGTTCACAAGTTTCCAGTGTTACCCTCCTTTTTAATTACTTCACACCACAAGTGAATCTCAAATCATAGAGCTGTCAGCCTTCACTAAGAAGTCAGACCTGCCGCGATAATGATACCTGACTCAAATGACAGCTCCATGCTGTGTTATTCCTGGGGTTAAGGGTGTGTAACTACAGGCTCTTTAGCATCATCTTTGCTCCAGGCTCCTAATACAGTCTTGTTCATGCAGTCCTTAATAAAGAAGCACACCACTTTGTATGCATATGCAGCGCACTGACAGGCGCTCTTTCCCTCCTCAAGGATAAACGGGAACCAAACACTCAACACGATTAGTCTTGTAACATAAGTATAACTTATAGCTGAAGTGTATGTGGAATAAAAGAGAGTAAGAAGGGTTTATAGTCGTGTAAAGCTTTGTTTTGCAACTGTGTTATAAGCCACAATCACCACATCTGTGTGAATAATTCATCCGTAAAAAGCTTGTTTCCAGCCATCCCACTCAAATCGCCTCAGTATGGAAGTAAAATGAATTTACTTGCACGGTTCCAAAAAGAACTGTCTAATGATGGACTTTTAATATTATGGGTGCCTATTGTCACCACGCTACTCACTGTCAAATCTACAATAGAGGCTGGATTTAATTAAAACACTACTTGTGCATTTCATCTCAATTGCTATGGCAACATCCTAACTTCCCTTGCCAGGCTGCAGGTTTGTACTACATCACATGTCTTGCTTCCTTCTCAGTTTTACACAAACTGCAGCCACGAAGATCACAGAGGACCCAGTTTAAGTTAGAAACCAGCACATTTTTCGGGTAATGATATTATGTTGTTGACAGAAAAGGAGCCAAGAATTTCACCCTTGTTATTTTGTCCATGTTGAAGAAGAATGTTGAATTTCAGACACTCTTATTTTTTTTTTGTAAATGTCCTTGTTAGGATACAGAGACAGAAACACAGAGGCAGATTAAATGGAGCTGTAGACAGAGGGAGAGAGATGGGTGGGTATGTCTGTGTGTGTGCGTGTATGTGGGAGGTTTTCCCCAAATTAGTAGAGTGAACCCATAGGTCACTGGTTTGTCATGGTAAAAATAAGCCGTTGGAATTGAGTTCAGGAGCTTTCCCACCATCGCTCCGAGGTGGCAAAGGCTCAGCCACTGCTGCATTCTTGTGTGTCTTACCATTAAGACCCAGTGAATACCTTTGTGACAATGGTCATGTGGTCAATGAGGAGGCAGCAGTGGAAGCAGCTCGGACTTGGGCAAAGGGTGAGCACTTTGGAAAGGACTCATTAAGTCACAGCTGTTGTGTTCGGAACAATGAGGCTAGGACTCCTCTCAAACTTCTCCAGCACCCAAACATTAAAACCTCAGCAGAAGATGTGCTGTAGAGCGGGGGAGCACTACAATGGGCGGAGGTCTGACAGCAAGCAATTGTATCTTAACTTTGTCTCTAAGGACTTGGTAAATATTTATGGGTGTTTGTGTCCAAGTTTGAGAGGCAATAGAAACAGGAAGGTCTTATTTGAATAGGCTTCCACTTGTCCAATAGATGAAAATGTTCTCTTTCTTTCTTTCTTTCTGCACAAAGTACACAGCATACTATATTTTTACTTGTTTGTCTTATTTCTCATCTGCATATCTCAAGTGATTCAAAGCTAACCTTGCCTTGAATTCACAATCCCACTCATTCCCAAGCCTCATGTCGACACAGTAAGAGGAAGCCAGAAAACCAAAGCTGGTGACCTCGCCATGGTTTGGGGGTCTCAAAATTATAACACCCTTCCTCTTTTCACAAAGAAGTCCCCTGCTGCTGCAGCCTTGGTACTGCAATGCCAACACCATTGCACTAGATTGGATTAGAGAGACAACTAGCTGTGAGATGGAGCCCAGGCTCACCACCAGTCCCATTTCTCATGTAAATGCCACAACAGTTCATGGTGTCCAACATAATAGGATGGATACAACACAGTAAAAGGTTCCTTTGTCTGCAAAATTACAAACGGTGACATCAGTTGGTGAGGATCTTTTTCTTTTTTGTTCACTTCTGTAAAACTCTCAGAGCGTCTGGGAAATAACCACAAGAGTGAGTCCCTGACTCATGTCATAGTGTGTTACTCTGTTAGAGGTTTTCTTGTGGTACTCAACTCTGAATTTGTTCTCTGCTTCCCTTTTCCTTTCCGTCCTGGAGTCGGCGGTGTTTGCTTTGGAGCTGACACTAGACGTTTTAGGATTCCGGAAACCGGCCCACCGGCAGGCATGAAATCTTAACCTGTAACAACAAAGTCACTATGATTCAACATTTATACAACTAGCAACAATGAAAACCTCACTCATAAATGCTAAAAACATGTTGGTGTGTTAGAGTGAAAATTTGTCTTTAATCCTCTTCAGGAAAATGTTCTGTAGCAGTATTTCTCCAATGCATGGCTTTAAAAACAGCGTGGAGAGAGGGAAACGTTGCGAAAAAAGGCTACATAAACAGAGAGAATGGGTGCAGGAAGCGCCAAAGAGGCTCAAGTGCAGGTCATCAAATCGAAGAATTCACACCTTGTCACTTCGGAAACCATAAGTCAAGAAACCTAGTCTCCAGCTGACAGAGGAGCTAACTCCCACTTAAATATTTATTTGTGTTTAGGCGTCTGCAGATACCTCCTGTTTCTTTTTCCAGATGAGGTTTGTGTGAGATCACGGCTGCACATCTTCACATGACCTCTCGTCACTCAAGACCTTTCTCGTATTTTCATAATAAGGTCCACCTGGATCCCATCACCACAAGTCACCAAATGTAATTAAAGCTAGTGGTTTCACAAGTAATTATCACAACAAAGTCTGGGCCTTGTGCGCCCTGACTACTTTGTTGGAAAAAGAAAGCAATGTTTGTGTTTATCTTTGCGAATTAGCTGGAACCTACTTTAAAATTAACTTGGATCTCTGAGGGTTTTTTTTTTTTTTTTTTAATCATCACAAATCCTCTCTAACACATGCGTTCATGCTTGGTCACATGCCTGTGCTGCAGCCTTTCTAAATCCTCACAAACTTGTAGTTTGTTTAAAGTGAGGAGCAATATGATAAGACATCTCCTGAGAGGCAGGAGTCAGCTGCTTGGTCCCGTTCCAGTTAAGTGCAGTGGTGTGTATTGGTTAAGCTGGTATTGGACCATCTCAAATTTGCCCCTCGGTGTCAGATAAGCATATGCCTTGCCCCCCTCCCCGTCAACGTACACACTCACACAGACTGCTAACCACTCTCTAAACAGCACCCCCACACAGCTGTCTCCCTCCTCTGGGAGACTGTGAAGGCCAACTGTGCAGCCACTGAAATGAGCTGCTAATCCGTGTACAGGCTCCCAAGCATATTACAATGCACAGAGCCATCGGTCCATCAGCCACTGTGCGAGTGTGTGTGCTATCACTCTATGTGCATGCATGTGTACGTTTAGGCATGTGTCAATCTCTTTGAGTGCCAGCTGCATAAAGAAGTGTGTGTACATGAGAGGGTGAAAATGATTGTTGTTCCCGTCCTGTGTGACCTCAGTAATAGCTATATATCCCCTTGCAGCGTTTTCTAAGAGCACAACCAATTGCCATTGCAGGAAAAAAGATTCCACTTCTCCCCAACAAGTGTCTCAGCCTCCTCCTCTCTCATTTCATTGGAGGGAAGTCATTACTGGTCCTTATGAAAGTGAAATGAATGAGAGCGTAAGGGGATGGATGGGAGGTCATGGCCGCAGGGCCTCTGGGGAGTGAGGACGCATAAACTCATCACCTGGTACTGATGGAGGACCTCAACCGCCATCTCTATACCTCTGTCCTCACCACCTCCACCAGTTTTTGCCCTTACCACACAGGCGAGTACAAAGGTATAAGGCAGGAGCAATTTTCTACTAAAGTGATGTTCACAAACAGCAATAAATAAGACATTTGAAGGCAACTCAGTGTGATTACCGGAAATCAACATGATAAAGAAATGGGGGGCATTGCCGGAATGCAGGAGGCCAGATCAGCATGTCCCCCCTCTGATATCACTCCTGATTGGTGTAATTGCAAAGGTGAGCCTTTGTTTGAATCGGTTAATACTGTTATCATGGAGCTGTTATGAAATCATGCATTTTTAACAAGGAGAGCTGATTTTAGTCCCCAAATACAAATTGAAATATTCAGCAGTGTGACTGCGTCAGCCTTAAAAAATAGCATCAAATAGATGTTTTGGGCAAAGAGTGTTAGAGGCTTCTGCTTTAATCCCACCGGCAAACCTGTTCTCCATCAAGAGAGGCCTCCATCAAAAGAGAGTGTCCTGTAAATACAAAATGTGAGTGTCCTGAAAAAGGTCACATGTGCAATCACAAAAAAAAAAAAGACTTTTAAAGTTTTCTTTAGCAAGGCACAGAATATTTACTGGTGTCTTCACTGTAGGCGTCTCTGTAAGTGTCAGTGTACACGTAAATTGACTCAGGCACTGGAGTTTGATTGAACAGGGGCTCTTTGGTTATGATTTTAATCCTAACATTCAACACTAAGCCTGCCAAAGCTCTGGTTTAAACATTTCAAAATGGATTCAGGAAGAAATTTAAGATATAATAAAAACTTTAATTTGACTAGATATTAAGGATGTAAAAAAAAAGATTGATGTATGATTGGACAGTTGACTATACTCTGACAATTAAAATTCAGACTACATGTAGACTATGATTGACCATGTTAGAGTAAAACATAAAAGACAACAAACTTGACTGTTGTTACATCGTCTTAGGAGGAGAGACTGTCAAAAAAGCCTGCAAGGACTTTCACCGCTTTGAATTCCACAGATACCTTGACTGTCTACAGGCATAACAAGGGCAATTTTTCACAGCTACCTGTCCGTGACACATTGTCCACTTATCCATCAGTGGGCCTCAAAACAAAAGCATTTGCTGTGAGTTTTCATCTTGTGCCTGTGACGTCTGGCCAGTCATATCTCACACAACTCTTCAGTCTGCAAGAGAGGGAAGGATGTGAACATTACACTAAAGAAAACTCTTCCATTTTCATCAGAGGCGCAATTCGTTATGGAAACAAAAAGTCAACATTCTGAACAATCTCTTTTCAGACCAAATGTAAGAAAACCTAGTTGTGGATTGATGCACGTCTGCCAGATTTGGGTGAGACAATTGTGTACATAATCAGCAATTACCCTAATGGCAGTGCTGACATACACGGTGGTGTAGGGTTTGAGCGTGTGTGTCAGGGGGCTGGTGTGGGGAGAAGGGCCAGGGAGGATTGGGGTCTGCTGAAAGGCCTGCCGGAGTCTCTGAGTGATGGCTTGTCAGCGAAGCACTCCTGTTTCAGACAGAGTCATGGCTCAGGTGGCTCCAGCGGGCCCTTCTACCTCCACATGGTGTTTCTCAGGTCACGCCCGTCCGGAGCGCTGGCGCTTTTCCACACTCCCCTCCATCTGCAGCACATGGCTACTTCCCTTTCCCCCTTCTTTACTAGCCTTTTTAATCTGTTCATTTTTCCACCTAAACTCCTGGATTGCAATTCCTTGCAACATGCTTGAATAAATCTCAAATATGAATGCCCATTGCTTTCATTTAGCTTGTTGGTCACACTTAAAAATACCTTCTACCACTACAGCTTCAACTACACTGTATGATAGTTTTATTTGGAATGCACACAGGTAGAAAATACTGAATCTGCTTTTCAGACATGTGATTTGAAATGTTCAGCGGTAGAGGAAGTATTTAGAAGTTAAAGTAAGAATACATCAGTCATGCATTCAAAATCTTACTTAAGTACATAATTATTCAGCACAATATACAAAAGTGGTTGCCGAAAAAAAGGTCACATGTGACTGATCTGCTATTATATATGACATTATTAGATTTTGTCTGACATGATTGTGCCAGAACTGGTTGAGCTGGTCAAGGTGAAGCTATACTAAATATATATATATATATATATATATATAGATAGGCTTGGTTCAATGGTTCCCAAGCTAGGTGTTTGTCACAAGATAACATTGGTTGGTCGTGAAATGATTAATTTGGTTGAGAAGTCACATTTGTATCTATTTTTTGGTCTTTTCTCTAATATTTATGCTTTTATCTGCAACCGTGAGCTCTATAGCTTGCTCTGTCGGTTGGACGGCCCAGAAAAATTTCCCCACCCTTTGGCAGCCACAGATTTCGCCCTAAGAGACTACAATTTGGCATGGAGGACAAGTGTTTACGAGGGTATGTATGTGTGAATGCATGAACACATGGATGCATGTGCATATGTTGTCGCAGCTATTGAGAATTCAAGCTTGTTTTTATTAAATATTGGATAAATTTACCTTTTTGGGTCTCAAATAGTCCTTTAAATATACCTATTGGGGGAACTGCTAACCACTCACAGACCACTGCTTCTCAAACTTACACCGCGTACCACCTCAGAAAACATTAGGCTCTCCAAGTACCACAACCAAGAACCAACACTCTCAACTATGGACAGTTCAAGCAAGCAGCAGGTTTATTCCTAATAAGAAGATTTATTGTTTACTGTTGTCAGCCACAGCCACTGTACACTGTACAAAGGGGAAGCACTGACACTTCCACACAACTCTCATACAAGGTGTAATGACTGTGTAAGTGTATGCTACGTGCATGAACATGACTACATAGCAGGCTGATACTGAAGCAAATAAAGTATTTTTATTCAAAATGTTGTAGTATTTTGATAGTATTATATGTTTTTAAACTACTAGAGGCAGCTCGCATTCCGTAAGTAGGTATGAGTACCATAGTTAGAGAACCAGTGTCACAGACATCTGAAACGACAAAGAGCTTGACACAAGGTCGGGAACCACGGATTTCATCTATAACAGTGTATTTTATAAGCTTATCACTTTTTTTAATGTAAAATCTTAAACTGAAAAGCAAGTAGTAAGTATAGCTAAATAAAACTGTACTTAAATACAGTACTTCAATTAATATTCTTAACTACTTTCCAGCCCTAACCCTACATATAAAAACATTTAATCATGATTTAGTTACTGCAAGGGGATACCAGAGGGGAAAAACTAAAATACATTGTCAGTAAACATGTTGCTCATAGGTTTAGTATAAGTACAGTACAGTTAGCAACTTGTCAGTATATTTTATTTAACAACATTTCCACCTTATGATGATAGATGTAATCCAGGCGGCTTTTTGTTTCTGTAAAAACATGTTTGCTGTTGTAAATTAAGCACATGTTCAAATATAGTGCTCTACATTTATATTGTGTTGGTTATGTCATGTTTTAGCTAAACATTTTATATATTAATTTGAAAATATACTAATTCATTGCAAGAGTAGTCATGAGGTTGACTTAACACAAGCAGAATTAAATCTGTATTTAATGTTCTGAAAGAAACAGAACGAAGTCTGAAGAAAAAAGAATCCTCATCTGTGGCTAATATTAGCCATGTGCTGCTTGCTAATCAAACACCCCCACTTTGACATATCATTTCAGCAATCAAAGAGTTAAGCACATACATATAAAGCACAAAGTATGAGAGATCTATTGACCATTATATGCACTTGACAGCTTAAGCATAACTATTATCATACAGGCGCGTGTGCAGCAGTCGTTCCAATTAGTACATGTAAATGAAAGGGCCTAATAACCACCGATGAATTATTCAGATGTAACACTGGTGTCACATTGATTTGTTCATACCAAGAGTTGTGATAAAAACAGTCTCTTCATTATAAATGACCACTGAATTGCTCATTTGTGCCATGCCTGAAGAGTGATGTGGGTTTCAGCATAGTAAGTACTCATCAAACTATATTCGGCAGGCCATGGCCTTCAAATTATGTTCAACAGGGCAGAGGTTGAAGTTTATTTACTGACTCACAAGAGAAGTATTTAAATATATAAAAAAAAAAATTCCAGGTAGCTAAGATGTGTTTTGTTTAACATACAAGCAGCCTTTTGAGCTGTGTGTACTCATGAGCCTGTCCTACTGTGCATGTATTCATGTCATCTTTGGAAAAGTAAGGATATGGTTGAGTTTGTTTACCTTCCTTTATGCTGATTGCATTTTCATATTGAATTTAGCCTGCTGAGTTGGAGCCCATTCAAAAGTGCAGTGTGCTGTGCTGCAACTAGAAAGAGGGGGATACTGAACCAAGCTAATGTGCATTTCTATTGGCAAACCAACGCACCGTAGAAGTCTTTGACTTGATAACATCATTCTTCTTTCAGTGTTATACAAAAGAAGTCTGCATGCTCCAGGGTACCCAATCTGAGAAGATAATTCTGTAGAGACTCTTACAGCCAGGCAGAAGCTGACTGAGAAAAACAGGATGAGTTGTTTAATACAGAATGATGTCATTACTAAATTTCCCCTGTCACTTAAAAAAAAGACAAATTCAGTTGCTGATACTGCTGTCTCACTACGAGTATGTGCGTGTGTGTGGGAAGGAGTACTGTCAAGTTCTGACTGTGACTGAATTTAAATAGCAGATTGTTACTGACCTAATTACGGTACTTCTGCATTAGTGCGTAATGTGCCTGAACCAGCTGAATGTGTACTGACTGATGAGACTGCTGTAATGCCATTTGATTTGAAAAACACACAAGGCTAGTGACATTGGCTGGAGCAGCATTAGCTGTGTTAACCGGTGACTCCTGACAGCTCACAACAGGGGAGGCGTGTCATAGTGGTTCATAGCTCTGTGTATGTCAGATAAAAAGGAAAGTGCTTACTGGATCATGTAGCATATTGCACGCTATGAGGCCGCAACAACAGCACCTGTATCACCAAAGAGACAGGGCAGGATGCTTGACTGGGCAACTTTCAAACCTGGAGAAAAGTGAAAGAGAGGGAAAAAAGAGGGAAACAAAGTGAGGAACAGATAGAAATAAACAGAAATAAAAGAGAAAAAAAAGGAGAGACAGACCAGAGGTGAGGAGTGAAGATAGAGGGAAGACAATTAGAAAAAGAGTGAGAAGAGCAAGCCAAGGCAAAACCTTCCAGCATGAAAGACCCTAACCACTATATCTCCTCCCTGATAAGGCTCCAGAAGCTTATCAGCCAATGGGTAATTTCAATTAAAAGGGGTTTTGCAAGACAAGTGGTTAAATACCTCAGAGGGAACCTGTCACCACAGGAGAGGTGGCAGGCTGCCTCCACAAGACAGGAGGGAGAGAGAGGAGGAAGAAGAACAGAGTGCTGCATGAATGGCTGGACTTGGCCCCGGTAGTGGCACGTGATGAGCGTTATTGCATTAGCTCCTCGCCAATCACATAATGAACTCTCTGTCAGACGAGACAAAAGTCCGGCCACACCCCTGCAGCACGGCAAAAAGCTAGAAGAATGCGATCGGTAGGATTAACAATGAAGGAGCCCTGAAGGGAGGCAGCGAGAGGCCTTTTGCCAGAGAGAGATAGGAAGATTCAGGGGCTTAGCGTTGTCAAATGTTTTATTCAGCCATGACCGTGAGTGCTGCCAAACAGATTAGCCTGTTTACCACAGGTTCTCATTTAAGAGATAAATCTTTAAATGTTGGATTTGGCAGGGGGCGGTGTAGAGGGGCAGCATCTATGTCACACTAAATAGGAGGGGGGTAGGGGGGCATCTAATACAGCTGAGTAACAAAGGAACTGAGAGGCAGAAATAAAACTTCTCATTAAGCTCTGAGTTGTCTGAATTAATGACAGCTGTAAGCAGACTATGATCAATATACCTCAGTATATCTCTCTCCCAGGGTGAGATGAGGATCGAGCTATCTTCACGGCAAGCAGGTTGAACGGCTGCTGTAGACGGTGCGAGGGGGGCTGGGGTGGTGGGGTGGGGGTTGAAGATTTGACTGTGTGCTTTGTTGTAGCTCGGTGGAATTCTTGCCTCTCTCCTTTCCTTCCCTCTCCTCTCCTTTTGTTCTTGTCTATTACAGCGGGGGTGATGAGGCTCCCTTGGGCATGTTCAGCTATAGAAGCCCAATCTCAGTGGATTCATCTTCAAGATACATCAACAGGGCGGTGGTAATTTTTAACGACGAATGAAGGGAAAAAAAACGTGAAGCATGAAAACAACAAAGATAGCGGGAAAAACCAAGAAAGAGAAGTTAAAATAAACCAACGGGACAATACATTCTCGATATTGTATGCAGAATTATGGTTCTCCTAACTACCTTTCTTCTTAAAATGTCTCTCCTTTTTTCATCTAACATTGCGTGTTCCCATCACATTTGCTTTCCTCCCTACTGTTTCTGTGCTGAACGCACCCACAGTTTGGCTGTGAAAGCCTCCGTTCTCCGTCAACTTGTTAGAAAAGGACCATGCCAAGCATTCCACACCGTTTCCAATTAATGATGCTGCTCTTGGCAGCAAAATAGTAAATGACTACCAAGAGGGTTGTTTTATTTCCCAAGATGAAGTATACACAACTTCCGTTTCTCACTCAAGAATTGATAACTAGTAGATCCTATATGACCCACTTTCTTACTAATGAGAGGTCAACTCACACTGGGTATAAATGTCAGGAGAAAATGCTGTCATTTCTGTTGGGCAATTCTTTAGTGCTTTATAGACCTTAAGGGACAGAGCAGGTATTCCTGGCAAGTGGCAGGTGTATGAGTTAGGGACCAAAAAGGACAAACTACTGTAGGGCAACTTTTAATGGAACCAATGGGACTTGTGTGTGTTTGTGTGCACGTGTGAATGCTTTGTCCCTGCTTGTGCGCACATACACACTACAATATAATAGAGACGGCAACTGGTTGATGATAACGACGTGATGGGCTATGATTGACAGATGGATTGTAATGTTGATGAGCTGTGGGTCCAAACTGGCCATTACATTTCAGAATATTTAAGTCACAACTGTCATTTCTCCATTGACACATGAGAATTGGAGCACAATCTATCTATGCGCAAAAAACAACAGCATTCTCTGGAAATCCTATTGGCCACCTGGCTATCTTGCTCAAATCAATAACATCTCAAGCTATCACAGCTGTAGCCTGAGCGACTGTCCAAAAAGGCAACCATATGTCCAGTACAACAAAGAAATAACTTGCTTGAATCTCCACCAAACACGGATAATATTTAATGATGATCTTGTGCAGCACAATATTTTCTTTCCAGAGGGGCTACAGTTGTCAAACTGGCTCTCAGAGAGCTCCAAATTTGAGGTAGTGAAGTTAAAGAGTTTCAAGTAGGCTCAAATGTGCAAATCTCAGAATTAACATAGGTCTTGACATGGAATAGCGGGAAGTTGTCATAGAGGATCATGAATATTCAAGTATGTGACCTAGTTTGATACGCTAGAGCAGGACAGTGGGGTGCAGGGTAAAAATCCATCTGAACTCAAATGCACTACAGCAATGTGGTAATATGAATCAATGTGGGAGGGATTTAATTTTAATTGCTAAATCAACTGTTGAGCTACCTTCTGCTTTAAAAAAAGGGGTTCACCATCTCCTCAAATTTTTATAATTTGACAATCTTGAGCAGTGAAGTAACAAACTGAAAATAAGCCATTTTGATTTCACAAGTAGGGCACAAAACGCTGTGCCTCTCAACCCGGTCCACCACGAGAGATAAGTCCCTCCAAGACAAAGTGTGAACACCCTTCCTCTGAATCATGAAGCAACATACTGAAGTACACAAATGAAAAGTGTTTCATTCTTCCCAGACCATAAGTTAATAAAAAATCCACTCTGTTGGCACCAGACTGTCTGACACAAACTCAAATTGATTCATAATTGAGTTTGTATAGATTTTTATCCAGCTTTTGCTGGTTACATTAAGGCTTGACTAGTCTCATTTTGCAGTGGAGAGTACAGCAAATGCAAGCCATGCTCCAGGCTCACTGTGCATCGTGCATTGCAATAGCTTGCTCAAATAATAACAGGCTCTGAAGGACAATTTTGCTTCCTTATACTCATCAATGTGCAGACAGTGAAGGATGTATTTAGGGTGACCTATTTCCACTGACACAAGCCTTTTTTTCGGACTATTAGGATTTACACATTGCATTTTGTTGTGTCAAGTGCAGAAAACCTTTTCCTGACAACACATTTGGGGATGAAATGAAAAAGAATATGCATAGTATTTGTGACATTTTGTTTAAATATACTGTTCGCATTTATAAGCAAACCCCATACATTAGCATTTTAAAGGGTAAGACCAAAACCAACAATATCCAGTGTTATCCAGTATTTCAACACTCATCTGTGAGCCCTCTCTTACCTTGAAGACATAAACAAACACAGTTTTAGTTTAAAACATAATTCCCTAAAACAGCTGGTCTCTGTGTCTGTTATAAGAAACCTTACCCACACTGGAATAAAACATGCATTTGTTGGGGCCTACTTTCAGTTGTGGATTAATACACCTTGTGCTCTTGTGAGTATTTACAGCAGCAGGACGGTGTATGTGGACCTGAAAAGCGATTACAGTGGCAATGTTCATCGCAAGGGAAACAGTTCGGGCCATTACATTTTCAACAGCCGAAGCTTAAGGCACAGAGGAATAAGCTATGTCAGGCTTTGACCTCACAGACAGTACTTGTCGGTAGGAACAATTCATTGTAGGTTTTGGTCTTTTCATGGGATTTATTGACAATAACAACAAAATTGAATATCACCAGAGACTTATCTTATAAATGTGGTTGCCATCCCAGGAACATACTCACATAACAACCTTTTCAGTTTTTGAACTGACTGAGCAGGGCCGGCTGTGAAACAGACACTGTGTTGATACACCACAAAAAGTCAGAGTGTGTCACCAAAGGTATATTGAGAACCTTGGCCTTGTATAGCGTTACCACACTTGCCTTTGTTGGTGTCTCACTTGGTGTGAGGGCTTTGTGATTAAGAAGGGAGGCAGGCCATTCATCAGACACTGCTGTCCATTCAGTCCTCAGTGGGGCCTGTCATATAGGTCTCTATCCAGCCCTGAGCCATGGTCAATCTTCAGCCAGACAGCAGCCTCCCTTTGCGATAAAGAAAAAAAAGACTAAGTTTGGGATTTATGGCCGTTCTGAAACAGGCCTTAACATCTCCTAAGGGAGGACATAAAACACTGAGGAAAACAGAGTGTGAGCAGTAACACACACATTTGTCTTTTATGGCTCGATGTACTGATAATGATGTTTGATTTTCCATTATGTTCCAATGAAAAGTGAGAGAAACCCAGGCTGGTACTTTGATGTCCTGACCCATTGCTGTAAATGCCCATGTCTGTAATGTAAACTTTTCCCATTAATTCCAACAGGATTAGACAACCTGAAAAAAAGGATAGTTAAGTCATACCAGTGCCCCGTGGTGCTCATTAAGTCCACCTAGCGAACAATATCATCATAATAAAAAAGATGCGGCGAATCTTATCTGTATGCAGTGCTGTTGTTTTTCTTATGAGGAAGGACCCAAGGCGGCTCAAAGCAGCTCTTCGGTTGTAAAAGGCAAGTCAGCTACCATCACTTACCCATCCTTTGTATAATATGTCTTTGAAGGATCATGTGCATATTTAAATAAGGGTATATGTGGTGCACATTGACAGTGCTTCATTAAAAGACTGAAATATTCCCATTTCATTTGGTGGAATCCCCAGTGTCGTATTTATTGGTTGTCCCTGGCAATACCGTGGAACATTAATAAAGCACACCAATATCATTCAGCTTGTGGGATAATTAGGCAGCCCGTCCCTTAGAAGACGGTATATGGCACATAAATTCTATTAATAAGCTATATATTGGTTTAAGATCTAGAGTCCCCGGATCTAAACTTGTCATGAGAGTAGCAGAACATTATAGCACCTTGGTTCTGTGGGGACAAGAATTATTGGATTTTGTTCTCAATTAAAGATGAAATAGGTAAACATTCCCCTCCTTACTGTTCCATTTTACTACTAAAATATATTTAAATTACGACAAAATACCGATTCTTTCTTTAATATTATTTTACCTTTAAAATGATTAGCTTGGTTTTGTCCAATTCGCTATGTAACCTAATCCTGTGACTGCTCGACCATAACAAAGCATAATTTTCACACAATATTGAATATATCTTCCACTGAGCAGCTTGTCGCAGCAATCATTTCCCCCTGCTATCTTTGTTTATTCTCATTATATGGTCATAAAACATGTTTTATATATAAATTCGTTTGGATCCAGTGGTGGAAAGATTTTGTTTGTGTGACTTTCTGCTAGTTTTGTTCAAATATCTATGTGTGTGTGCCTGCACTACTACCAAAAACAGTTTTGTTTTTGAAAATAAAAAACTGCAGATAAACAACATATTGTTGAATGGATCTTATTAATCATAGCACTACACAGTTTATGGAAAATTATTAACACCCACAATCACCTGAGTGGCAAGGCAAATAAACAGTAATTTATGACATTCTCATATCAATGACTTTAGCTACAGTCTATTAGGAAATGGCATATTATCAATTCCACCTACATATCTCCACTTAATGAAAGCTTTTTCATTTACTGTTTTAAACACCCAGGTTGGTCTTTCTTGGGAAAACTGCATTTTAGTTTGTTTTTACTCACATTAAAATAATATCCAAGGAGAAATATCACTGTAATAGATGCACACAGTCAAAATCAATAAAATAAAAAAAGAACCTCACCCATGACAACTTTAGCAGTTGCTGAAATTATCTCTCACAAATTACTTACTACTTGAGCCAATTTCAGCATTTAGGCTTGGTGCTTAGAGAAATACTCATTTTACTGCCGCTGACAAATGTCAACTTGTAAAGTGGCACTTCGGCTCACTTTTGGCTCGTTCCATTATTTCTGAAAGACCAGTGACATGGTCATTTATAAAGCTCTGCTGGCCATCCCAGAAGATGGACACGGAAAAAGTGGTGTGGCTCACAATTCAGAGGGCAGGTCCAAGGCTAACCCTCCAGCACTGGCTCTCTCCCACCGCTCTGGTTCCAATTACCTCTCTGACAGAGAAGGAAGTGGAAAGAGGCAGGATGCTGGATGGCACTGAAGCTGCAGCAGAGTGGCAAAGGAACAACAGGGTGGTGGCTAAGTGGAGCCAGGAGAGATGCTGAGGTAGAGCAGGGTAGAAGAGTTAGTTTCTGTTTTCTGTCCTAAGTAATTGTCATTTGCTCATTTGACATATAGCCAGCCATTTGTATGCTGGGATTCACTGAACTGGTGCATTTATCTTTGAGACAGCTTTCTAGATTTCATTGTTGCCTGCACCAGTTGGTCTAAACTGATCCAGACCAATCACGGTAGCAAGCAGCTGCCTTACTCACACGAGTGCATATAAACAGAGGCTGCCCACAAATTGTTAAACAAACAGAGTGCTGATTTCTGAATGCCTCAACTGCATCATCAAAGGAAACTGCTTCCACTCCCATGAAAAATTGCAAAACCCTATTGATTAGTGGTCGATGGTTGAAAATAAGTGGAAATTAAAATGAGATGTACTTTGCTGGACCGAGGCTTTGAACCAGCAAACGGGTTCTGGACATGACACATACCTCTTAAATTTAGTTTACACGAATCACAAACAAGCACAAAGACTTTGTCTGCAGGCAAGATGTGGCACTAGGCCCCATCCTGGTGTATGTAATTTTGTATAGTCTCACACACACACACACACACACACACACACACACACACACACACACACACACACACACACACACTAATTCAAATAAAGCTGTGAATAAGGAGTCACTATTAAAATAATTTCCTTTACCTGCCTCCTTCACGATGATAGTTGTGTTGAGTTTGCTCCATGGAGCATGGTACAAACTGGTAAGACCCGAGTAAAAGAAAAATCATACATATACTTAACATTAGATAGATATCACATCATATGTATTATCCATGATTAAACCACTATCATTTGTTTCGCGTGTTCAATGTGGATAGTCGAGAAATTTAAGTTGATTAACAATGACTGAGAGCTGTGCCGTGCATACTCATGGCCTTGTCAGAGAGTGAATGATATGCTTTCTGTGTGACAAACTTCATCTTACAGGAAGCTTGCAGAAATACTATGGATCTCTAGTTGGCTTATTAGCTACAAATTTGCAAATATCTCGGTATGATGATGTCAGTATGTTGGCCAATCTTGTGATTTCACTCACCTTATTTCAACAAACTGAAGTTCGTTTGAAACTACACGAAACAACTTTTTAGATGGTCAATTAATTGATTTATCAACAGAAAATTAATCTGCTATTTTTGTCATTACATTAGAAATATCAAACATTCTCTGGTTCCAACTTTGCTCGATTTCTTTGACTTATGTGATCTTTGGGTTTTGGAGTCTTGGTTGGAGACCACACCTTGGGCTTCAGGACACTGTGATAAAACTGATATTTTATAGATCAAATGACCATCGGTAGATCAATTAAAGTAAGTGTTAAAATAATCTTTTTTAATGCTAACATATATGCAAATAGATGAAATAGCTGTACTCAACAGGCCAATACTTAATACAAAATGTATGCAAAAAAACTCATGTCCACTTATCTTTCTCTTGAGGTACTGATACTATTCAACACTATTTTTAAGTGTTTAATTCATCAAACATTTACTATACTTTAGCTTGTAGTAGCTTAGTTTAATTATTCTTTTTTTTTTGGAACTTTAGATCCTAGATTTGCGGTAGAAATAGTGAAAATACAGAAGGGAAAAAAACTGGGCCTCACAGTGATTTTGTTCTTTGAAACTCCTCTCCGACTGGGCAGTGACAGCTCCCTGCAAAAGCAAATGCGCGCTGTCACAGTGTCCTTCAGGTAACACACTGAAGCTCATCGTACCTCAGGTCTGCAAGTCACTGGTTGACCACACCTTCTGATTGCTCTGTTGAAATGCATAGCTTTAGGTCAGACAGATGTATGTTATCTCTCAAAGAGGCAAAGAAAGAAACTGAGTACTGTGAGTAATATGGTAAATGAAGTGCTCTCAAAACATTCCTAGGATGACTGCAGAGAAGTTTACAGTGACTTGATTTGCTTATTGCCTCCACCTCAGCCCTCCTCCAGGCAACAGAGTCATGTCTGGCTGCCAAATGGGTTACTATCAGCAACAGAGAAGTGGCAGAGGACCCACTTAAACACAGGCTGAGCCAAGAAACTGATCTCCTGTGAGAAGAATGTCTGGCTGTCTTCCCATGTCATGCAGTGGTGCTGATGGGCTGATAAAGGTTTTGCCAACTGGATTCTTCCCTTCCTGTGACACTCCTGATTGGCCAAAGGCAGAGAGAGCTCTGGGAGATACCAGCTCATTCCCCCCCAAAATGTGGAAGTAAAAGTACCTGGAGGATAATTGTGACAAGCTGCTGACCTCCATGCCCAGGTCAAATTTCTCCAGGACGGGGGCCACTTCCTGTCCAAAAACAAACTCTCCAACGAGGCATCAAAACCATTACCACTCCTTTACATTATCAGAGGACTGGTTCCCCCTGAGACGTATTTACTTATCAGTTTTCTTTAGTAAGATAAACATTACACATACACTGTGATGACTCCAACTGACAAGCCAGTGATACAACAGGATGGGCTCCTTGCAGACGTGTTTGTTTGTCTACCTGTTGTTGAGATGTCTGTCAGTAGAAGGAAGTCGCTGCTGGCTGATTAACTGTTATTGTCTCAGGTTTGTGTGTATTTCAGAGCATAGACTCAAAGCGTCTCTGAAAGGGAATGAGGGAGTTCACTACTGTTTTATGGTTTTATAGCAATATCATGCTCAAATGAATCCTAACAAATCAGAAAATGAGGAGGTAAATTCACAACAAAACTCTATGCTGTCTATGAAACATTTTATTCAAACAAATGTGTAGTGGTTTATGAGCAATATATATGTATTTGGCAAGAACAAATAGCTTTCCCTTATAGCATAGTTAAGAATAATGATTGTCACCAATTGATTTAACAGAAGGAACACCCTCTGACTCCAAAAACGCAAACACAGTTTTTCCAAAAACACGACGTTAACGGATGATTTACCAAGGAATGGTTTGTTTAGGGGCCTAATTTATCTGAGCTGTGTCAACAGGTAGTTCCACATGTCAGCGGTGTTGTATATTTAAACATTTTTACATGTTTGATTGATGGTACTAACGAGTGATATACTAGGTTTTAATTTGTGTAGTCTTTATGTCAAATGTCAAAACAAAGGAAGCCAGACAAATCCTTGCACATCTGGAGGATTCGACTGACTGCACCTAAATGATGCAATATGTACTGTTCTTTGTTATGCGATATGCATATTGTAGGAAAACAACAGCAAACTCTGATGAGAGTAACAAGCAGTGAGAGTGAGGTATTTCTACACGGAGCAAAATTTGACTATAACCTTTCAGGCTTTGTGGTTTACTTCACCTTAATTATCATACGTTTTAGAGTATCTTTGTACTCTCCCTACAAATTCAACCATCCTACACTCATTTGTTAATTTCAACAGTTTATAACTTGATTTGAGGTAAAATAGTTTCACAGTGGAATTACAGTAATGACCTGGCCTGCCGGTCAACACAGTGGAGGTGAAAGCAATTTTACACTTGGCCCACAGAGACCATAATTCTAATTTGAATAGTTGTATGTCTCTTGTTTTTATTGTTTAGGCCATTTATTTGAAAAGTCACATGGGGGTTCAGTGGATGTCTAGGCAAGGAGGAAAAGTGAGCAACTTATTAATTTATTGCAGCTTAATTAAAATTGTCCCTTTTTATTCGTTGCACTGATTTGTCAAATGAGGGTCAAGTGATTGAGGGAGAGTAAATGGAGATTATTTAAGGATTACTCAGGCTTCTAGGAGCAATTTTAAAAACACCTAAAGTGTAGATACAGCAACACCTCAGGATTATGCTGGAGAGAGAATGTGGACAGATCGGCAACCATACACACATTTTCTGGGACTGTCCCAAATTCTATCAATATTAGAGAGATATTCAGACAGACATCAAGCAAATCTTGGGGGCAGATCTACTTGTAGAGCATTCTTTATATTATTTATATTGGGAGAGACTCCACAGGATATAGATACCAAGAATCAGGCGTATTTGCTTGGGCTCTTGCTGCTGATCAAATATCAAGAAGATGATTACAGTGTTATGAAGAAAAGTAAAGCCACCAAACATCCAACAATGGAGGGATATTTGTGTATATTTTATGGAAAGCATAACAGGCAAACTCTAACTACAGTTTCCCAACGGGTGAATTAAGTGTATGGTTAAACATATGGTTGACTGCATATTGGTTAGAATGAGGTTAATGTAAAGGTGTATGTGCCTCTAGGAACGGAACCGAATAAGAAAGGTCGATGTGATGCTTACGTTTGTTGCCTCACAGCAAGAAGATCCTGGGTTTGTTTTCCAGTTAGGGCAGGGCCTCTCTGTGTGGAGTTGGCATGTTCTCCCTGCGTCTGCGTGGGCTTTCTCCGGGTGCTCCGGTTTCACTGCACAGTGGCTGCTCCACTGATCCTGGTACTTAAGATGGGTTAAATGCAGAGCACAAATTCCACTATGAGTTGTACTGTGCCTGTGTATGACTGTGTGTGTGATAATAAAGCTGATTCTGTTCTATATGTAAATAAAAGTGCCAAAGAAACAAAAAAACAAACACAGAACAAAACACCTAAGTATTCTAAATATTCAAAATTGGGCTTAACAAATACAGACTGTTGGCCTCCACCCACATCTCCCTCACCTACATTGTTAAATAAAGAGAAGCATGAGGAAGAAATTAATAAATTAAAGCACAGTCACTTTATTTTGGAGATGTAAACTAAGTTTTAGATAAGACTTTTTTATTTATTTTCACTGTGTCTTCAAAGCAATTCTTACAATATGCATTTGTCTTAACATATTGCTACTTATTAAAGCATTAGTCTGCGTGTTGCAATGTTTACTTTAAGTAGCACTAATCAGTCTTTTCATATTAACAATGGATCAATATGCATACTTACAGATTCGTCAATTGTCAACCAACCCTGTGGTTCTATTGAGCGCATTCAATAGAACTGCACATTCATATTTTTGTTCTTCTCTCTCTCTCTCTCTCTCTCTCTCTCTCTCTCTCTCATCAACCCCATTTCCA
Organism: Dicentrarchus labrax; assembly: GCF_905237075.1. NCBI lineage: Eukaryota > Metazoa > Chordata > Actinopteri > Moronidae > Dicentrarchus > Dicentrarchus labrax. The sequence continues at coordinate 14,504,809 of NW_026136718.1, read as the reverse complement.
GCTTTCCCATTTCCTGCAGCATGCAGCTGTTTTTAGCAAAAAATGATCTCATAAATCCCCTGTACGCTACCTGTCCGGCTCTAAACGGCAGACAAAGCGACTAGCTGGTGAACATAGTGGAACATTTAGCTGCTAAAAAGTCAGATAGATCCCTCAGGAGTTGGTAGAAACCCAAACAGATGTAAAGGAAAGTTAATATTGGATTCACCAGGTGGCAAGAAACTGATTCAGAAAGAATATGTGTTTGCAGGATGTTTTAGACAAGCAATTATTTGCTAACACGTTCACCATATATAACTTTATGAGGTGATAACGTGTCAGGGTTGTGTTTAAAAGAGGTCAAAAGAGTTAATTCGGGTTTAAAATTAAACTTGTGGTTTGAAATCAACAAACACAATTAGTTTTACAATTAGGTTTTCTCAGTGCATGCATGGCCCTACTTTCAAACTCTAGATACTATCCACTACACTATATATATAATACAGCTATAATGAATGTGACACTGAAGGTGATGAATTCATGCCAAGAAGGCAAAACATAGTGAAATGTAATGATGTAACAAGGAAGGAAAAAATGAACATATGGGGCAAAAGTGCAATGCTGCTTTCTTACAGTAATCATTCTTGAGTCCGCCGCCTGTTACAGCCAGCACTGAGGACAAGATTTATTAAAAATGGGTTTGTTTGTGGAGCATGTTTTCTAAAACTCCAGTCAGTGCAAATACAAAGCACTTGTTTACTCTTATGTAAACATTTGAAGCAGAACAGATGGGTCTGAATCCAAAGGTCATGTTGTCATATCACAAATGGACTTACAATGCAGACATATGCGGAAGCTCTTTAGAGCTTATGAGTCATGTTGTCTGGGGTGGGAGCTAAACGTTAGCCTTGCTACTAATCCACAGTGTTCTGCCTCCTTTAGGAGGCACTACAAACAGTACCTAGTCTGAGCATATAAGCGCTAACCCCTGCCACATATGAAGTTTGTTAACTGTACTGTTAAGGAGGGCTGATCTATGCTACAGTACCTGACTCAGAGGAAATTCATGCTGAATGAAATCCAATCTCATGCTCAGCCACAATTTTAGGCATTACTCGAACTTCTTGAGTAAACTCTTTTGCACGGGTAATATTCTCAAATAGTGAATTAGCAAGTAAAGGGACATTAAAATGAATTTTCTGTGCTTGGTTGTCAGCATAAACTAACTTTAAACCTCTTTATCTCAATTTTAGTTTTAATAGTCTGTGACAACGTATTTTGGTGGAGTCGTGACTCTTACACCATTTGCAAGACTCCGTTCTCACTTTTTGGAAGCAAAAACAAGGCTGATGATCTTTGTAACATTTTAAATGGTTGGATTTATGAAGTACAGCCACCTAAGCTCTATATCTAAAATACTGAAGTTCTTACTAACTCCAAACACCAGCATTTTTCTGCCCAACCTCTTATCTACAATTCAGGATTCAATCATAATCTACAGATATTTTCCTAAATCCCTTTCGCAAGATTATTTTATAATCTGCAAAGGAAGGATGCAAAGAGCTAAATTCAGTGGTAATCCTAACATATTGTGATATATTGGATTATAGCATCAGGCATTCAACTAAACAGAGAAAATATTTTATATATTTCTTGTAGCTGAAGATAATACAAACCTTCCTTTTATTTGATTAACAGCATGCATTTTTCATTTAGAGTAAACATCCTAAATTAAACTGTCAAAAATGTTAGCAGTAAAGTATAAGTGATTTGAATACATACTCAATACTCAACTCATACTCAAACATATTTTAAATTGTCAAATAGGCACTACGTTAAGTGGTTAGGTATAAATGTTAGGCCAAAAAAGGTGAAAATGTTTCTTTTTTCTCATTTGAGGCTTCCTTGGGGGAAGTTTTCAATGCTAACAAAACACTAAACACCTAAACCAAGTCTATTCGCTGATGAAAACTATGAGATGCCATTGAAAGTTTTAGAAAAAACTGGGAAGGGGAACGTTGAGATTATTTAATAACAGAAGACATGTTACGGCTCGTCTCCTAACTCCTAACTGCTGCTTGAAAATGACTGAAAGAAGATCTTTTTTTCTAAGGGAGGCATTAATTTATGCCAAAATCTGCGTCTCCATTGAATAGGCGTGGAGTGTCACTATACCTTATGGAGCTGCTGCTAAAGAATTGCATTAGTCTGGATTTCAGTAGGGGGAGGCACGGTGGCTCAGTGACACTGTCACTTTACACTTTAACAGGTTCATGTGTTTGTCCCTGTTTTTTCGTGTATTTCCTCCGGGTGCTCCAGTTTCCACCCACAGTCCAGAGACATGCAGCTCAAGTTGACTGAAGACTCTAAATTGCCTGTAGGTGTGAATGTGAATCTGTATGTGTTAGCCCTGTGACAGACTGGCAGGTGTTTCCCTCGGCTCTTAAAATGTAGGTTTGGGGCCCGAAGTTTGGTCAAAATGTGAAGAAACAGGGACCAAAATGTCATCGACTTTTTGGATATTAATATTAAACAGAAGAGAAAACTGTTAACTGTTAGTTCCTTCACCAAAGTATATGCTATTATTAATTACTATCTGGTATATTAAAAGTCAATATCAGTCACTATTTTGTACATTAAATGTCAGCATCATCACTTAACATAGTCCTTCATAATAGTGAGTATCCAATCGGCCATGTAGCTGTAAACGCTAAAAATGTGCTTGTACAACACAACGGCTGATCAACAGCAATCCAAAAAAGGCACCCAAGTAATAGCAAGAAAAAAAAAAAATTTGGACTGACTATTCATAAAAAGTTATAAACAAACCGCTTAATGATAAGTTTTGAAGAAAAATGTGGAATAGAGAGTTTTTAAGCAATTTTTGAGCACCCTGAATTCTTGTTTTTCATTATAATTGATAGTATGTTTATTCCTCAAGTGCATGTTTCAAACTATTTGGTTTGTTAATTTATGCTGATTAACTGTTTCCCGGTAATTATGCTCAAGTAATTACAACATAAATCTTTTGTGTGTGAATTCCTCACACAAAACTTTCAACTAAATACAGATTCAGTGACATTAAGATATTAAAAAGCAGATGAATAATGTCTTTCAATCCAAGCAAATACATCTTAATGTGAAATGTCGCTTATGGGCAACTGGAATTACTGAAAAATTATGGGTTGAAATGGGGGCTCACCTGAACCTGAACCACCTATGATCAAGAGCTCAGATGGTCATTTTTAGAACAAGGATAAAAGGTCCCGTTGGGGGTCTCTGTGTGCAAGGAACCATCTGCAGGTCTATAAAAAAACGAGAGGCAAAAATGAGGTCTGAGGTGGGCTCATCTACCTCATCTACATTCCCCTGACACTGCAGGGCCCCTGGAGCACAGGACAGGACATAAGAAGCCATAAATGATTTTCTTAGCACCGCAGGTCTTTACTGTGTTAAAGGAAATGACCAAAGTGTATGAGATAGAAGCAAACGTGTTTTAGAGCCCCAAGAGTCGGGGTAACATGAATGACAATGTAGAGGTTGTAGGCTGAATGGGCATAGGAGGAGGGAAAACACAATGAGGAGTTGAATGGAAGCCACTGAGGTTGATGTGTGGGTTTATCAAGTATGACTAAATGTTTCTTTGATACTTCTTGGACTGAGTACAGAAAATGGATGCATGCCTATACGTTAAAATACTAGTAATAATAATAAATAATAAAACTTTTTGACTTTTGATCCATGCAACGTGATTCACTGTTGAAAATTACTTTTTTTTAATAGTTTCTCTATTCATTATTAACACAGGTCATAGGCCTATTACTGCTCAAGGTATTGACAAAACCTGCCCCTCTCCATCCCCACCCCACCTCCCCTAACCCAACAAACCTAAATTGGAGAATTGTTGAACAAACTTTTGCATGTAATCATACACATATTTTATTCATGTAATGATATGCAATAATAGCTAAATCTTTCCATGTCAGCAGTTCCTGCATGCATGGCCCAAACAGAGCATCCAGTAACTGAATACACAAACAGCATTTGCCAATAGATACCAGAATGAGTATCTAAATTTAGGACACTTAGGAATGCATATTTCTCTTTAGTTAAACCCACTGTGCATTTTGTCCAACTTAATTACACAGAATGTTGTGCCCTACTTACATCTGCACACTTGAGTTTCTCTAGTAGGGAACCGAACAGGCAGTAATAATACATTTCAGACTCTCCTCCTTGACAGACAACTTATCTAACTTTGAAGGCAGTAGCACCAAGATGGCTAAGCTCCTTCAAAAAAGTGAAAACTGTCAAGTATGACTTGTGTGTGGTGAGGAACGAGCTGGAAACTGAATCGCGCTGCAAGAAAAATATTTCACATCCACTGTATCGTATTCTAATAAACCACATTCTCCACCAGTGGGGGGATTATGACTGTCCATTTGTCTTGACTGGGCCACCACTGATAGGGAGACATTCCCTCCCTGTGTCTGCACCATGCAAAGTTAAAAGCGACGCTGGCGACTGCTGCAAGTCATTTGTCTCTGGTAACACTGGTTCGTAGGAAGCCAGGACCTCAGCTCTAGTGGATGATACATTATGGCTATCACTTGCCCTTGTTTAATTACATCCATGTATGGGGTCTAGTACCATATCCTACAAAGCTTATCCATCATGAGAAACTTTAACCAAAGTCTACGTTATTGTGTCATATAATCCCGTGTTTGACAGAATATGTGAAAGAATATTTCAGCAATAACTTAAGAAACAGTATGGTACCTCGACAGCTTATCCATTAATACGGTTTATCACAGCCACAGAATATAAAATGAAATCTTTGGCCTTTTCCTGGAAATGAATAATGAACAACACATTCACATCTTTCCCTCAAAGGCCTTTGAAGAACACCTTTTTTCTTTGAGTCTTTTTCTTTGAGTGACTGATTTTAATTTGAGCATTGAGTATTTGCACTGTATTAAACATAACCCTACGTGTGCTACAAACGTTCAGGGCCATTTATGTAAAAGCAGAATATTAAATGAATCGGTGTGTATCACATCATTAGTTTTGCATCATCTACTGTATGTACGTGTTATGTGTATATGTACACTTTTATGTGTGCTTTGAAAAGACTTTCAGTTTATTGATACACGTTGAATAAGTTAATTCTTATCCAACTTAATATAAAATATGTAAGAACTGGATTTTATTAGCTTAGACAGGCTGATGCAAACCTTGTGACAGAAGCAGAAAAAACATGCAACCTATCCCCAAAATAATGCAGATGATGGAGAATGTCTGTTTAATTTCCATTTCATTTCTATTTAAGCATCGCTTTACTCAATTCTCCTGCTGAATCTGGTTCATTTTGGATTCCTAATCTAGAGCCTGACTGATACGGAATTTTTGAGACCGACACGGATGTGATTATTTTTATATTTTAACATAATTCAACATATACATAGTACTCTGCACTGCTAGCCATAGTACTGTCAATCACAGAAAACTCTTCTGGCTACACTTTGCAGTGACACCAATATTTTTTTTTCCTGCATTATATACCAGAAAAACTGTTTTCATATCGCCACATAACAGATAAGATATACACGGATACCTATATGATATGTCAATATGTCTGTGATTGGCCAGTATCAGAGAACCAATATATTAGTCAGGCTCTAATTTAACCATTAATCATGAAATGTATATTGTATTGACTCACTAACATGAACTGTGTAGTATAGAAACAAAGGAGACCGCATATAAATAAGTATATTTAATTTTTTCATTCTACAGTATATTTTTATTTTTCGTTTCAATACTCGCAGAATTAATTCAATATAAAGGCTGTGAATGGAATAAACCTCATAAAGATGTACATAAATTCCCTGACACATATACATACATATCATTTTCAGATACATGTATATGATTTCACAGGCCAATCAAAAAACATACATAAACAAACACAAATGAGCTCTGCATGGCGGCTGACACGTACTGGTGCTACACAGCAAGCTGTTGGTAAGTGATAGCACTTAATAAACATTTCTGGTCTCCATTGTAATGTATGGTAGCTGCAGTATTAAGTTCAGCAGCATGAATAAAAGTGACTCACCAAAGTAAGCCACATATTGGTCCGACATGGCAACGCTCTGGAGAGCATTTGGTGTGTTATTCTGAGCGTCTCTGTTGTTTACATAATGTGAAACTTAACAATCCAAGCAACTCCCTCTGTTAACAGACTTGCTTGGATATGTGGGGAAAGTTAAGCTCTTGTCCTGCAACTGTTTCCTTTTATTGACACTGACCATATTTTATTTGTAAGCATTCCACATGCAATGCGATCCTTGTGTATGCATGCAAGAATGCGCTCTTCTACATTCAGCTGCTGAATCTTAAGTCAGGTCTTTTTTTTTTCTTTGTTTCCCCCTGTTGATGAATTGAATAAGAAAATCACTCTGTGTTTCTCCGAGGAGGATTTCTTCCCTGAGTACCAAAAATGCAACAAATCCACTATGCAAAAAAGTAAACCGACTCAGTCTCGACTGATACCTGATCTCTGCTTGAGTGAGTGAGACAGAGCCTACATTTTGAGTTTACCACTAAACTCAATCGCTCCCTGGATGACTAATGTGTTGCTGGGACAGAAGCTTTGCAATGTGTGGTGAGATCTCCCAGGGCTTTTGTGGCTCTCACATGCTGGACATCCCCATTGAGACAGTAAAGAATAGGTGGTCACTAGGTATGGACACAATGAAACAGAACTCAGGGACTGGAACAATTGCTTGAGCTGTCAAAGGGTGACAGAAACTGTAATTAATGATATTTTCTATTTTCACAGAAGAGAATGAGCATCTGACAGAAGCATTATTAATGAGTGCAGCCTTGTTGGAGGGAATAATGGCAGTTTATTAGCAGCAAGACGGATTTAACAGATCTCTCTCAAACAAAGGGTTTAGACACATTGAAAAATGGAGACAATCTGCCCTAAAGATCCAATGAGAGAAAATGTTCAATACAACAAAAATGTTAGTATTGTAATCATATTCTTTTTTCCCCTCCAAAGCATCTGTTAGGCAAGTCGATAATAAAGGGATTCAGCTTTTCTCAGAATCTTACCTCTTGAAAAGAGAAGATGTTAAAATAGGATCAAACTAAACATATTTCTCTCACTATCTCTGCGGTAATTAATCTACACACATTACTGTTCAACAGCTACATAGATTGATATTCTCAGCTTTACATACACACATATACGTATGTGACTTTTAAATGAAAATGTGATTTATTTATTAGAATTTTAATGAAAATTTTCCTCATGGATTGTACAGCTGCAGTTATCAAATGGATTGAAGAGTATACCATATATTTGTTATAACTAAAACATACATCCGTTTGGAATACTAAATCAATCAGACATCCATTGTACTGTTTATATTATTGCATTTCAGGAAAATACATTTCCCAACCACAGAAATAAAATTATTAAATATGAATAAATTGAATGTTTTAGACAGAGATTATTATTATTATTATAATAGACCAATACAATGAGGACAATAGTTTGTGGTCACCAATCCAACCAATCATAGTGAGAAACTATGCAATTACCTTAAAATTATCCCATTATTCCTTACAATATCTTATGGATTTAGGCAGGGAATAACTATTTTTGAAGTAATGCTGATAATGGCAATATAACCACTGGGTGAAAAAGATTTGTGAAACGTATTCCGGCGGTATTTCAACAGATACTCCTCATTCATTTCACTGGACTGAAATATGGCTCCGATGTGACACTACAGGCATATGCCATTGAAAAGATGTATTAGATGATTTCCAGAAATGAAATGATATCCCCCCCGAACCTATTTTCAGTTCATGTAATTGATTCTCATCCAGCAAGTTTGACTGTATTATGTTTGTTTGAAAAGTTAAAAGAATTCGGCTAATTTCTCCCCAACCAGGCAATACTTACCCAGATTAGAGTGGCCACTTCAAGCTTTGTTGATGCATCCAAGTGAGGCAGGGCAGCCCAGCTGCAAAAGCTGATCAAAAGAGAGAGGGGGAATGTGATATTAGCATCAAGTGCTTCAGCGAGTGACTCAGACAAAAACATTGAAAAAAACATCATTATTAGACACTTCCTTTACCCATGTTTGGATGTGAATATATCTGTTTGTCAAGCAGCTGTGTGCATCCATACATGGCATTGATTCGTACTTTAACCAGCATTATAAGGCAATTCCTCTTTTCCCTTTTGCATCCCGTTATTGGTAGTATGCTAATGACATCCGCTGTGATTAGTGATTTTCTTCTAATCTTTATTCCACGGTGGCCTGAGCAATCACAGAGGTAGAGCTTCAAGATTTACAGCAGCGAGCTTCTTCTGACTGCTCTTTCCATCTGCCCTGACTTGATTTAATTTGAATAACTAAAAATTTTGATTCAAAGGCCACTTTGTAGCACCACTGTACATTTGCAGATTCAGGAAACACACTTACAAGAACATAGTCTTTTTTTTCTGTTATGACCTAACCTGCTTTGGGTAAAAGGTGTTTGAAGAGGGAAGTTCCTGGTTAATCACTCATGCTTAAAATGGTAATGTCTAAGTCTGCATTGATTTTTCCACCCCTTTTGGGCAGCATTTATTGGGTTTTCCCTTCATTTTAACACAAAATTAACTCCAATTAAATTTAGTCTGAACAGGAAGATCACACTTACCTAGCACAGGCATTAATCCAAATCTACAGATATTTAAACTATTGTTAGGGATGACATGTACATTTGGTGAAAGGTGATTGGATTTCTCTGAAGCCTTTGTGCTAAAATACTTGTGGAGACTATACAAAAGTCTGTTGTATCCCCTGGGGAGTGTGGGGGTGTTGTCCAAATAACTGTGTCGTCTCACACTGTTTTCAAGCATTTGAACTGGAGTCCATCCAGAACACAGACAAATGGATTATTTGATTTTTTTTATTATTTAACTTTCAGCATTAAAGGAAGAAAAAAGATGTTATACAAACTGTACCGGCGGCAAGTCAATTTAAATTCCTACTTAGAACATTTAGTAAGACATCATTACAAAGTTCAAAATCCCCCCCTGTGCTAAGTATTGAAAAGAAGTCTGTCATTTATTCTGGTAATTGAAATACTTTAATAAGTTTTTGTTGAAGTCTACCCCTTATAAAGTGTCTTTGAATGGAGACACTACAGGGTGCAGTTACTGGTGCGAGTTTGCATTGAAATGCACCTGGAAGCCCTCTCTAATTGGCAGCCATCTCATTTGGCTTTGATACTGCACCTCATCATCTGCAAGAGCAGAACAGGCCATTGTCTAGGGAGGAAGTACAGGTGAGTAACAGGCTAATCGCCAAAGACAACGCAGACGGTGCTCGGGAGAACGCAGCAGTTCAAAATGAAGCCATAAAGCAACTCCAAAATAGTGTCAATTACAGCATGTATTCATAATATACTGTACGCCCCTGCAATGTTTTACCGTAGCTTGCGAGGAACTGTATTATATAAAATGGTAATGCGCGCAGTAAAACCTGAGTTTAGACAGCAAGATCCAAGGACCTTCTAATTAAGAGCGCCATCTCAGGGACAGCATGGGGAGTGATCTAATGGTGAGTGGTCATGCATGTTTTTACCTGCAGTGTGCTTTATCTACCAATGCCTCGCAGCAGGACCTTAGACCGACCTGTCTCCTGCTTTACTGCTGAGATATGAACTGAAACGTGCAAGCACAAGGAGCTAGTCAAGCACCATTACAACTTGAGTGAAACAAATGGGCAAAGTGTTTATGCTAGGTTGTACAAACAGCATCACCGGTGTGAGGTATCATAGGAGTATCTTGGCTTTGGATACAGGCATGCTGCTTCAGAAGGTGTGGCAATATTAGCATTCACACCACCTGCAGAAGTGAAAAAAGACCTCCCGCATCTTCCTGTGATGGGGTGAAAAGAAGCATTCATGCGATTAGAGTAGTGCAGGCTTCATCCTCTCCTTAGCAGTTAGCTATAACACATCTCAGAGATGCAAGGTGCTAATTACAAAAGGATGAACTTAAGAACTTGGCCAGAAAAAATAAAGTAATGACAGGCAAGCTCAAGGTCTCAGACAGGTGCCTAATCTCACACTTTGGATATTTTTTTGTCCTTCAGAAGGATTTCTTTGACTTTGTGCTCAATCCATACCACTTTTCTCATAACTGCACATCTTGTTTCTCTGAATCTATACAATTCTGTGTGGACCTGTAGCTGCAAGCAGTGATTAATTATCTGAGTTTGCCGCAGTCAGCATCCGGGCTACACAGTGTATGAAAAGCAAAGCCTGAGCTCTGAGAAGAGAATCCATAATGATGGGAAATGGCCTATTGACTAACCTCCTGATATGTGCAAGTCACATGGATAAGTGAAAATGAGGAGAATCAAATTGAAATAGAAGAGGAGTTCAGGATAGTCATTTTCAAATTTTAATATAATTATTTTCAGTCCACTGAATAATAAATGAAGAATAACAGGGGAACTAAGTCGAAATCTTCTTTACCAAATAGTGTCATTGCTCTGAAATCTCTTTTGAAATGTCTTGTATTTCTTTAAATAAACACTATTGCGTGTTTTGCACAGGTTCAACTTTGTGAGATGTTTGTGCAATAATGTATTGGTGTGTCATAACTCTTCTGAGGGTTGAAAAATGGATTTAGTTAAGTGCAGGAAGTATTATGTTTAGCTCAGGGCAAAGTGTTCTGTTGAGTTATAGCAGCCGATTACCCACAGCTCTGGTCCGGGGACTACATGGGGTATTTGTTTACACCAAAGGAAATGAAACTATTTCCATTTAACTGCCCTGCTTATTGGCCTCCTTTGCTTCATTCCTCAATACATGTGATATGTTTCCTACTGTTACAATGGGTATCTCTGCTTTGACCACAGCAGATGGAAAAAAAAAATAAAAAATCCTCTGAGCGCGGAAATAAAAAAGTTGTGCATTACATGAAGCATTGCAGAGGAATCCTGTTTCCCATTATGTCTTCATAACTGACTGAGTTTTTATGCAGAGGTGCTGATGCAATTAGCCGTTCTCCTCCTAAATGTGTGCCAGATCGTGCTTGGGTTTCAAAGAGTCAAAGAAACACTATCTTGCTTCAATTCCAGGGGACCTGTGCTCAATTTGGCCTCCTTTATCTAATAGAGTTTTTCTTTTTCAAACACCATGTGGTTTGCTGTTGGTTGAATCCAAATAATGGACCACAATGGTCAGCCACAAGAGCCAAGAGACTGATGTTTTATCTATGATATCACCACATTTTTATCTCTAACTTTAACAAGTTTATTTTAAAGAATCCCCACTGCTGAGACCATTATCTATGTTTCAGTTGTGAATATAAAAAAACCCATCCCTGCTGGAAGCAGTGAGAAAAATATAGAGACAGAAATGAGGCTCTTGATTTTAAAGAGAGCGGAGTGCTAGGCGGAGTGCTAGGCGGAGCTTCCGAAATGAACACTGAAAACACATATTTTACATGCATTTATCTCCATCACTTGACAAGTGCACTGACAAAAGCTCCATATCTTGATTTCCAACGTGCATATATGCCTCCCACTACAGTGTCAGCATAATCCCTGCCAGGAGTGAGTGCTGCATAGGACTGCAAGAAAGGCAGAGAGATAGGCGGGAGGTGGGGAGCAGGGGGTCGGAGGGGGGGGCTGTTGGAGAGAACGATGAGGTTGATCCCTAGTAAGATGGCCCATGGCCTCAACCCTCTAGCATTTATCTGAGCAGCAATGGTGGCGAATCCGTCACCTATCGGACGGATGAAGAGACACCCTGGCTGCCCCTGATTCTACTGCCCCCTAGAGGAAACAACGCGACAGGCAAATGTAATAAATGCAACATTAGATTCTACATTCCAAGGTGGTTGTAGGTATCAGTCATTTTTATGAGTCTCTTATACAACGGATCTGGTTTAACTACAAGTGAAATGCTCTTCTGTACTTTACTTCTCAGACTTTACAACAGAGTATACAACACAAATCAATATGCAGGCGTAAGCTATTCAGAGTAAATGGACTCTGTGCCTTTGATTTACACACACAAAGCATGGTTAGGAAAAAAAGGGTAAAGAGGGAAAGATTTCTCTAAAATCATTTGCTCTGTATTGGCGTGGCACCTGATCCAGTGTTACAGCTTTGGAACAAATCTCTAGAGAAAATCTACAATCTACTGTCTCCACAATATTAAATTGTTACCCACCCATTACGCTAAGCACAGATGCCCCATCCAATCGGCAGCTGGTGTGCTGTATATTTCCGTTAATATTTCACATTAGCCTGTGGCGCGACATAATACCAGATGATTGCTTGTCTGTTATGGTATATGATGAGAAGTGTTCAGGGCTGCTAATGTGAGACGTCTCTGTTTACCACTTTGATGGATGGCCTCCCTGATAGGACCTGAGTTACGTTCAGGGGTGTCACAGGAAAAAGATGACAGATGGGCCCAGCTGTTGAAGATATCGACACTTTGACCAGACCATGAAGACATTAATCACAGCACGGCTAACCAGCACTGAGGGAGAGCGGGTGACTTCTGTTATTAAGACACAAGTTGTGACGGAGGATACACTGTATAACGGGCCGTTCAGTGATCAGAAGTTATGAATATTATGGCATAACGAAAACAAAGACAATGCTGAAAGCTGTAAAGAACTGAAGCGACCCAAAGAACTTGTAACATGATTAACTGTCACAAGAGATTAGGGGCCAGTAATAATGATAAACGGGGGTTGTTGATGCAGTAATATAATATTAAGTGATGGCAGATATCCAGAAGTCAGTGTCAAAATGAAAAAGAGGACACTAATGGATCTCTGGGATCTTCAGTCTCCGTCGCACCATCTTTTCATGCTGATAAGACACAACTGGTGCTCATAGACTCACTGTGAATGGATATCAAGATGTTGTTGCAATGTGCTGCTTAGGGTTTAAATATTTATCCACCTGATTAAACCAACCTGTAGTTGTTCTATCAGTAGTATGCTGATTGATCGCTTTTTAAAATTTGGTGAGTTGTTTGATATTTCTTCTTTGATATTTAATTGATCTTCCTCCACATACTGGGCCATATCAGAGCAGTATATTCCCATTCAATAACAATAAGCATGTATGCTTAAATAATAAAATAAATTAAATAAGGCAAAGAAACTCAGAGAGAGGGAAGGCGTTCTCAGTTTCCACCACACCAGCTGCTTGTTACTGGTGGTGCAGCTCATGAGTAGAAAATAATATTCATGGGAGATGGAGGAAGTGGATGATGATGTATGTGTTGTGGAAGGGGTTGATTGAAGGGAGATTAAATCCCAATCAGTCAACAAAAAGTGATGTTGTCACTGAACTGACTGTTAAGTTGACCCGGCCTGGAGTTTAAGTTCACCAGAGTCAAGAAACATTTAGGTTTGCTTCAAATACACATTATTGTATTACTGCACAATGAATGCATTCACATAAAAGTTTTCCAAAACCAGAGTTGAACTAATCCGGCATTACAGAATGATAACAAGAGAGGTTTTCACAACATTAGTACTAAGCTACGAGTCCAAAAGTACTTTGGTATCATACTAAGACAGCTTTCAGCTTTCTCGCACCCTGTCATAATTGAGGGTATTGTGATAGCCCCTTAATGTGCATAGAAAAGTGATGGAACAGACAACAAAAGTCACAGTGACAAATTAGACTTAAAATCATTCATTAACATAATGTCTGGAAGTTCATTAATAACGCTGTTTTTAATTATTCATGGTCTTGTTTCACAACAGCAGTTTTTCTCCTGCTGAGCTACATATCTCAATTGGCTAAAAATGTTAAAAAATATATAAAAATAAATAAAAAAAAGGGCAGAGTGAGGAAAGGAGGGAAAAACTGAGAAAAAATTGAGAGGGAGAGAGGGTGAGATCACAACACACACAAAGACGGGTCATTATTTCAGCACTGCAGGGGAGACAGTTAAACACTACTTTGTTCTGTTCAATTTGACTCTGTGCAACATAACATGCAACCATCTGGGTGTAAACCAGCTTATACCTTATTTCAAGCAATTTTATGCATCTCGTAAGTACGACTGTTTGACTACCCACGGAGCTGTGTATTCGCTGCACAGCTTGGTATTCTATGGAAATCCTACTATTGTTATCAAACACTCACTGCGGTAACATTCATGAAAAAAATGCCTTTCACTCCAACCGTAGCACAATCTTGAATTTTACAAAACTTAAAAGCAGCTCTTCTATTTGTGCAAGGTCACTTATAATAAATGAAGTACTTCTACATTTGGTTTTAGTTGGATTCACCTTGAATATTTATATTTCCTCACGTCTTTTGTAATGATTGTCACATGGAGTGAATGCAACAGATCAACTTTTTAAATACGCAGCTGCTTTGGCTTGTTCAGAACAAAACTAGATTTTTTTTTTTTTAAATAAAATTATAAATATAAAACCAAATCATTATTTTCTTTTAATAAAAAATGTCTTGCATAACCAAAGTGTCTGAGCAGTCTCTAATGCCATCCTACAGTTTAATCCTCCAAATCTCAATTAAATCTCAGCTTCATCAAGGTCAGCATTAGCACAGCAAACAGCAAGAAACAGCTTTCTTCTCTCCTCTTATACTTCAGTTGAATAACAGATGTGCCTAACGCAAGAGATCTCCTTTTGTTTATTATAAATATTAATATTTCTGGTAAATACAATCCTACTACAACAATTTGGTCAGACATGTCTTCCATTCCACCAAAGCATCATGGGGTTTGGTGATTGCCCAATGTGGCATACCTGCACAGATGAAACTCATCCTATATTCTAAATGCTAAGTGGTTTCATCCAGCAGTGAGGAATGGAATAAATATGTGGATGGCTTTCCTCTCTCAAATATATTCTCAAACATGGTTGCTTGCACTGGGGGTGCTTAGCAACATCGAAGCCGAGCAGATAAAAAGGAAAGAGAGAGAAAAAAAGGGAGAGCGAAATCCTTGCTGACAGCTGCTTTCTCCATGCTTCTCCATGTTGTAAAGATGTTACCCTCAGAACTGTATTGAGACAACTGACCCATTGTTCCTGTTGTAATTAAAGACCACAGCTGAAGACACCGAGCCACATGGCCAAAGGGGGCTTTCCTCACTTTTCCAGCACACAATCCAGTGTAAAGCTATTGAGAGTAAGCGGCAAAAGCCTATGATGTGATTATCCAATTTTCATAATGTTATCTTGCAACGGAAGTTAAAAGTAATATTGATTTTATTTGACATTTCTTTTTCAATTTTTTGTTCTTTGTTGTTGAATGCAACTAGTTTTGAATCTTTATTAACATCTCGTCAACAGAGCCTTTAGACTTTAAATCACAAGCATTTCAAAAGATATGACAAGATGTTATCTTCGCATTACTTCACTGTTTTAAGATTGCTTTTATCATTATCAAACATTACAGATTTGAAGCAGACCTTTACTCTATTTTTTGCTCTTGTCAAGTTCAAATAAGCTCTGCGCTTTCACAATGTTGATCTATTGAACAAATAGCAGCACTGACAACTTACAAATTTACACTGTCATGGAAGCTAATTTTCAATTAAATTTTAGATTGCATTTATAACAGTAAAAACATTAGTTAGTCATTAATCTGATCATTTTAACTGCTATATCATTGGTTGTGTTATGGTGTTGCACAGATTTCAGCATTTGCAATCACATTACACTCGCTTGTCCATGAGCTTCTTCTGCCTGAAGCAGCTGTAAATCGGGTAATTTCACAGTAGCATGAAAGTTGAAGACAACAATGTCAAGCGAGACATGGAATCACATTTATCCATCTGTGTGACTATTTGATACATATCTACTTAAGCTTTGAAAACAGAGTCTATGTATATTCCCTCTAAAAATGTTGTCTTTCTGTTAGCCAGATAATGACCAGTCTGACTTCAAAACAGTCAATTCTAATTAAAGTCCTGGTCTGAGGCAAAGCCACATTCCACACGCAGCAATCTGATGGAGTGGACGGATTCACATGAAACAAGTATCGGTACTTTTTTGTTTTTTTAGGTACAGATTTGATATTTCTGCTGTTTCACAAAACCAATTAGCAGCACACGTTATTGCACGGAATCCGAACCATAAAATTTGTGGGAAATGTGAGTTTAGTTGGATTGAATGTTATGTTATTTCTATCTTTTAGAAAAATGCAGCATAGCACAGAATTATTACGTTTTACCAAAAGAGAAGACATTTTTGTTGGGAAAAGTCAAATTAAATATTTATTAACAAGTATGTTTTTTTACATGCAAGGGATGACTTGGAAACAGCATGGTTTTAAAGAATACATATACTGCAAATTGTGTTAATAGGGGTTATGTAGTCCTGCAACCCTACCTACAGGCTGGTGAGATAAAGGTCAGACAAACAGAAAATGATTGTTCACTGACATTGTGGTGGGAAGCGGATGACCTTTGAGATTCATTTGAGCTTCAACATAGAAGTCATTATTTTATTATTTAAAAGACATTCAAGCATAGAAAATAAAATCAATGTATTTCACTGAAGGCAACCACCCAAAGCCCACAGTAGAAAAAGGAGGTTACTTTTTAATTCCCATTTGTCTCTTTTTGTGTCTTTTTTATGGCTGGATATTAAAAATTCACATATTTAAATGAAATCTGATGCAAGTGTTAAGGATTTGGCTTGAAAAGCACCACCAATGTGGCCATTTATAAAGTTTATCAGACCTAACTTAACTAACTCCTATTTTTCAAGAGAAAAAAACCCAACACACTTAATTATTGTTAAAAATGTGATGCTTTTTTTCCAATGTGGAAATGGCCCAAAATGAGCAAACTCAATGGTCATTTCAGTCTGACTTCTTTCAAATTTGGCACAACTCATCCTTTTGCTTTTCTCGGACAGGATATAAGTAGTCTCCAAAAACCATAGCTATAATCAGCCTAACAAGTGTATTTTGATCCCGGTCTTAACCAGGTTCATTTTACGTTTCTAAAAAAATTCTGTCATGAAAACAATACATTTTGAGAGTTGTGCAGCCTTGGTAGAGGTATGACTTCTTTCTAGTTCTTAGATTTGTCATAGCTTCAAGGGCAAACCTTGAAGCTTTAGTATAAGCAAGGTAGTGCTGCTTAAAATGTATTACTGTTGTCTGTACTGCTTCCTGCTTTCGCTGTATCTTCAGACACAGTGGTAGCTTTTTCTTTGTAAAGGGTTTACATACTCAAGCCCATCATCCCAAACTTCATGACGGGGCTATCAAAACAGCTTCATAAATGAGCAGTTAAGGTTTTTAACAGCTTCACAGTGCATGTTAAGATGTTTGCAACGTAATTACATACT
The DNA here is from genome assembly GCF_905237075.1 of Dicentrarchus labrax. Classification (NCBI taxonomy): domain Eukaryota; kingdom Metazoa; phylum Chordata; class Actinopteri; family Moronidae; genus Dicentrarchus; species Dicentrarchus labrax. Next base: position 14,487,438 of record NW_026136718.1, on the reverse strand, counting down.
ATGGTGATTTGAAAATAAAAGTGCACAACAAAATTATAATTTTTATCGCCTGCCTCCCTCCACCCCTCACAGTGTGTGCCATCCAGTTGAAAGAAATTATGTGAAATCCCCAAAAAAGAAAAACAACCTACTGTGGGCCATTATCAACCAAATGTGATGCCAGAATTGCTTTGACCAGCATATAAATACTGAATCTTTGCCATCTGTATTCACATACACACACACACACACACACACAAACACAGATCATCTGTTCAGCACACTGAAAAAATACGCTGCAGAACTTCATACAATTTACTAAAATATATAAAGCATATATAGGTTTCTGCAAATATGGTGAACTTTAAGTGTTCAAAAGGTCCAACTATTTTCTTTTGGGAGTTTGGTAGCAGTTTGAACCCCCAAAGTGTAACAAATGAACATCACTGCTTAAATATGTTTTGTTGATTTTCAATGAATCAACCAGCTGTGCCTTGGCGGCGAACTCTCCCAGATGCCTGAAACTGTTACAAGGTGGGCAATACTTCAATGTTCTGTGATTAGCTCATACATCAAAGTTTATAACTCACCATAGCAATTGTACTTGGTGGACAGAAAATTGACGACTGGCCAAAGCACAACTACAATCAACTACATGCTCATGTCCCTTTGCCTGTTGTGAAATGTGTTAGTCCTACAAACCATCTCTCTTTCAGATCCCACTTGTGGTAAGGTGAAGGCTACAAACTTTGGGAAAGATTAAGGAAAATTGGTAGTTTGGCTGGATGCTGAAAAAGTAAACATCTTGTCTCATGCTTCAAACCCAAATGTTTTTCCAATATTTAACCAAGAATATGACCTTTACCTTACCTTAACCCAGTGTGTAGAGTTGTGTTAACTATTAATACCCCAAAAAACATTTAGTAATGACAAAAACACAATTGATTGCAATTTTATGTAAAAGGTAACCATGCATGTGGTATTGGTAACACTAAATGCCATATTCAAGCATGTTAACCAAGTCAAAAGTTTTCATTCCATGACATGACACTGGATGGAAGTACTACTAACAAGTATTACTAACAACTAAGCGTCTTTGCCATTATTCATTCCTCAAAGTATTTTGTAGTTAGAAAACTATAATGTGAGTGTCATCACTTTATTAAACAGTTGTCTTTTCCGTGTGTGTTACTTATTAATTACTGTCGCTGATATGGTAATGCTGACCTAACAAGTCTTACTCCTTTGAGCCATGCCTCTCAATTTCGAGATTATTACTAGGATGATGTCTCAGTTAGTTACAGAAAAATCACTGCATGACTGTTAACTCTTTCTCTTCAGTTCTTTTCCAATTGTGCACAAAACGCTGGACGCCAGAATTCACATCCTGAAGTCCGTCTTTGATTAGGTTTAGGCAACAAAAGCTTATTATCAAGGTTAGGTTAACGGACCTAAATGTGTAGCACTTAGTGGCATCGAGCGACGAAGATTGCAACCATTTGAATACAGCTCAGCCTTCAAAGCGTGTAGGACAAACTACGGTAGCTGGGAGCTGACTGGATACTGTATTGCAAAATTAGATATTTTGGTAAGACACAAATTAAATACGTTGTCGGTCAACATTTTATTGATACATAAGTAAGTTTCCATGTGATACATAGACTAGTTATCCATTTGACAAAATCAACACCATTCGCCAGTTCTTACCACGTAATTATCTACTACCTCCCAGACATTCACTGGACCATAAACTCGATGTGTACCCTTTTGTATCACTTTCATAACTAATATATGAACAATCATGGGAGCAATTACTTCAAAGGAGAAATCCTTAACCTTCCACTCACCTTCTCATGTGATGGTAATGGATTGAAATAATGTTTGCACTACGTAAAATATGGCACACTTGTTTTTGGCAGGTTCTGTCAAAGCTTGCCTTTAAATGCATTTGAATCAACTAAAGCAAAACTTTTAAGATGTGTCAGCAAGCCAAGTGTGAAAACCATTGCTGCTGGGTTTGCTGTTAATTTTGATTTATGAAAATAGAACCGTGGTGTCAAACACATCTCTTCCAGCCCAATCTGCTTCTGTTTTGAAAAGACTTCATTGGCACTGTCAACTAGTGCCACCTGACAAGCCAAAGTACATTTCTGTATGGCAGTGTGCGGACAGCCTATCCAACCACAGTAAATGTGCCATACAGATGGATATATTTTTATTAATATAACAAATTAAGGACACCAGCTTTAATAAATATCTCACTCACTGGACACTAGTTTGAGTGCGATAAAGTGGTGCAGTTGGCCGGTAACTATTCCTAAGTGCAGTGTTTCATAAAGGTGCTAATGAAATCACCTGTTACTGCCAGGACTCCAAATACCATACAGTCACTGTGAATGACCTGAAATAACGCTATGTGTAATGTTACTGGAAATGTTCATAATATCAGCAGGGAATAGACTATAGTTACAGCAACCCACACACTTAATTACTATTAATTAGCCCCACCTTTTTAGTCCATTAGCACCAGCTGTACCAATGTGTGTTTAACTTGCGAACCAATCCATTCACATTACCTTCTGCGGACTAAAGGCCAATATGTTTTCTGCTTTTCCCAATTCAGGTCAGTAGTATGGTTTCTATCTCTCTTCATGGCATACTGGAGGGGTTACCAGTTCATGGCAAGAAAGACTAATAGAGACACACTTAAGAGCAATTTATAATCTCCACTTCACCTGAATCTTTATAATATAAAAGGAAACAGAGCTCCCACGCAACACTCAAAGAGAGAACATTCATTGTGGACACCAATCACGCCATGAATCAAACCCATTACCGTCTTGCTGTAAGGTAACTCTTCCCACTCTGAGCGTGCGTTCAGAAATCAGCCCTGAGTTATAACAATCTAAGAGGCTGCATTGGTGTGGGCGTGTAGCTTCAGGTACCGGTGAAACAATGAAAGGAAGTCCAGTTTGAGTGACAGATCCGTGAACTGGAAGGCTTCTCAGATGCCTTCACCCTGCCCAGTGTTTATAATACTATAAGGGAAACTCTGCAAAGATGGCAATTATTTTATCTTCATCTATCATGACAGTTGCGAGGTACACAGTACAAATAACTGCATTCATGCTACAATTTGATCCACCAGGAATATGTGCTTCTGATGCTTCTGGTGCTTCTATGTGTGTGATTGGCCAAAGCGTTACTGTTGCGCCAAAAGCAGAGGACGACCCTGCAATGTTTTGCCAGAGCCCTCCGCGTTGGCACCCTGGTGGTTTCGCCAGACTGGCTTCATTTAAATAAATGAGGGGGCTGTGTTTTTTTATGGAGAGCTTAAATCAGTCTGAATGCAGATCAGTTAAGATCTATAGATTTGTTAATTGTAACAATAAACAACCTTTTAACTAGTGAAACATAAGAGATTATTTCGTTAATCCTTTAGGGAAAATGTGGGTAAAAACTTTCATGACAGCTTTATGGCATATTAATTAGAAAAATAACCTGCCAGAGAGTCCTTGATTTTTAAACATGTACTAAACTGACAAATCATCCCGGTCAATGTAAATTTTTTTTTCAAGTTTATTTGTTATTGTGTGCAACAGGGTCCAAGCCAAGCATGACAGATATTTCTGTTGAGTTTCAGTCTAAAGCAATAAATAGGAAAAAAGTCTTGCAAAGCACTTGCCACATTTGTCAAGTCAATAACAACTGTAAAAATTCATTTTCAAAAGTAGCATGTGTGTGCTGTTAGTAGCTTGTAAAACCCAATAATGTGATGGCTGCTCTGCGTCTGGGTTAAATAGGGGAGGGCAGTCGGGCAACCAGATTCACCTCAGGGAAAAGCTTGTCATCACATGTGGAGTTTAAGAAAAACTGAAAAGCACTGGTGTTTTAACTGCAAAGGCATTCAGCAGACAACAGGTCACAGACATTCTAAAAAAAACTGATAGTTCTCTGTGGTGTTGGATGGAATACAATATTTCTCCAAACTCAGAGATAACCCCTAATATTGAAGGATCTTCTACATGGCTTAGGAGCTACAAAGAAAGTTTTGTAAGACAGTGGCAAACAATGTGATCATGTCTCCTATTTCCTTGCGCTTTCTGCACTACATTGTTTATCGCATTGTTGATGAGAAAATTATGAAAATTATTTACTTTCCTGTTTGGCAGTGTAAAGTTAAGCAGCTTAGTTCTTACATTTTTAGGTCCAACCTTTCTTTCGTCTTTGGAAACCCCCCCAGGGAGATGTCTCTCTACTATTGACCTCTCCTGAATATGAAAAATTGTTCTGCGTACAGGCCTGATTATGCAAACACTGAATCTGTTCCTCGAATAGGAGATAATTTGAACCTGCATAATTTCCTGAATGTGTATTTTTTGTTTGGATGATAAATAGGGAAACATGTTGTTGCTCATACCTGCCCAACTGTAGCTCATCCTTCTTCCTGTTACCTTGGGCCTAATTTAATAACCTAAAACTCACTCAGCCAACTGTGATCCTACTGTGCACCCTGATGGCAGAAATATGTGTAAACACCTGCACTAATTACCTTCTCAGGCAGATTATTTATGAAATGCATTAAAGCATGTGTAAAACGATTCATTGGTCAGAATTCAGGGCAATTTTTCACTCGGCCATCCAAATGTCTTCCAGCCCAAGGGAGGCAGAGCACGTTCCCACTAAAAGTTAATGGTATTATCTCTCCGTGACTCTTCATTTTCAGGACTGTTTGTTGAAAGGAGAATAAACAAGATTATCAAATAGACAACGATGAGTATGGCTGTGTTCTCTAATGCAGGCCACATTGACTGTTTATGTTTGATTTAATCTGCTTAATGTGTTTATTGTCCAGCAGATATTTCAGTTTTTCATGAATTTCCCTAAATAAAATGATGACAGTACCTATTTCTCAAAACTGTATCTCTTGTGAATAACCTATGCCAAGATATGCCTCATAAATATTGTCTTATTACAAAGTTTGTGAGAGAGCGCATTGACTGCACTGCAGGTGCTGAGTAGAGGACAAAATTAGCATGGCACTCAGCCTTGAGTGTTCAGGAGGACTAATTGAGCCAAAACTTGTCAGAGATAGACATCTCTGATTACATTACATCAGTGAAATATTCTTGTCTCCCAAGTGTGCTGATACTGAAACGACAATGAACAAGACAAACTTCCACCATGATTAACAGTGGGTAATGATTTCTCATATCTACTAATTATCCATGTTTGGTTATCTTGTACCAGAAGTTACTGGGAGGGGGGTCAAATTGATCAAGGAAATTTGTATTCATTTTCAACCATAATGATGAAGGAATCTAATTTGAAGAGTCAAGTCAAATCCATTGCTATCTCATCAGTGAAAATGACAACAGATAATAGATTTTTAGACCTCACCATTCAATTGGCAAATCATTTAATATAGTTCATATACTGGATAATGAATTTCATTGATAGCCTTTTACGGATACAGAACAGCACCAAACTCTTGCATCACACCCAATAAAAAATTCAAGAGCTTACTCAAGTGTTTCACTTAAGTTACTGCAAGCGCTACTGTGGTGCAATATAAAAATGTAGATCACAGAATAGACCTAATGACAACTGAATTTAGCAAAGGGATTTTGCAGCAAGGGAGTGTCAAGATAAAGCTTTATGTGCAAAAAGAGAGCTATATACAATTCTCATTGAACAGGTTACGTGAAGGATATTTAGCTATAGAAGCAGGCAGTGATTTGACATTGAAGAAGCACAATGAAGTGAATGAAATGTTGAGTATGAAGGTCAATACGGTGGTTAGATACAATATATTGCCTTCAACTCTGAGTTAAACTGTTAACGTATGCAAGGAAGGAAGTTAAAATTTCCTATTAAAATGGGTCTTATTTAACCATGAAAGCACCAACCAAACCATCAGCTGCCGAACCCTAACCCTACCTTTTTACTTCTTTATAATTAAATGTCCAATTAAAGTTCTCAACCACTGAAATATTGTCAATTCCTTTGTGCTGGTGGGAGATACATTTCAATGGAATTTTATTTTAGGGCCCATAGCATCACATTTTTATTTCAAAATTTGCACTCATTTCACAATTTTTTTGACACTTTTTTGACAATTTTCCTACTGACAATACAAAAAAATATATTTGTAGATGGAATCATCATTACAAATAGAGACTTTCACTTGATCTGCAGTATCGGGATCATGGCTGATCTATTTTTAAAATCGATCGTATCAGCTAAAGTCCGATGTGTTTATGATACTTAGGTATGACAACTGTCAAAAACATTCTGTTACACAGCCTTAAAACACTGGAACCACATAGTGCTGTGAGCGAGTGAACTGCGGAGCGCACAGAACAAATAAACAGACGCCAGCAGTTTCTGTTAATGATATGACAGCATGCATCATCAAACCAATGCGAGCAGAGCCACACTGAGTTTTTAAAAATTTCAGCAACATTTTTCACATTTGAACTTCAAATGTTGAACTGCTCATGCTGGGGTTGATGAAAGGTTCAAATCAAAATCCTGCCTGAAGGTCGTGTGACAACAGGGCCACACTGATGCTCTCCAAAAATATCTTAATTTCTTTACTAATTTTAATGCTGGCTCCCTTTGTGTTAAGTGTGCACTAGAAAAAGTCAAAATCATTTTTTAAAGTAGAGGATTGGACTCAGTATTGGCAGATGGTTGATAATAAAGGACTCGGGTTGGGATTGGGGCCAAAAAAAAAAACGATTGGACCATCCCTAGAATCAATTTTATCCTCAAGACTAGTCCAGCAATATATGCAGGCTCCAACTATTTAGTATCTGCACATTTGTGGGATCTGAAAGTCACATTTCCTTCAAAGGGCAGCAGTTACTGTACTGCAAATCATGAAAATGTGCTTGGTTTGACTCTGCATTTATTAGCTGGGTGTAGCCATGCTCGAGCAGGTGACAACTAGTCAGATGTGACAGAGTGCAATATTATCCCTCAGACACAGTCTCCCCAGTTTCAGACAGCTACATCATGAGAGGATGATGTGTTTGAATTATTGATACATTCTCAAGGTTGAGTGCATCATGCTTTTTGAGGGGCTCTGAATGCTATGAAATGGGTTTTAAAGAAAAGGAGTGTGTTCAAGTCTGAAATCCCACAACTAGATCGGTATAAGTACACTAGAGCTATAGAATGATAACCCCCATGTGAGTGCAGGGAGTCTAAAGAGATGCATCTCTCGATGACCACATAGGGCTTAGGGTTTCTGAAGACAGAGGCTTGTGACAGATGCTTCTATCTTTCCATTGCAGTTGGAACATTTGATCCATGCACGCTGTGGATCATGGAGAGGGAATTTGTTATAATTAACTATGAGGAGTGAATGCATCCTACGGAGATTATACTAATTACTTGAGCTATCTTGGAGGTTCACTATAGGATCAGAGCTCTCTGTGTGTATTTCTGTGTCATGTGGGTCTCTGGGAGAAACAGACATACACCGTTTTTTTTTTTTTTAGTTTAAACTGAGTACTTAACTCAGGGACTCCTTCAATAACGGTATAAATAGTTCTGTTTTTTTAATGCAAAATGAGGGGAAAAGTTCATTATTTATTGTTTCCAAACCTTCAATGACAAGGTCTCAACATTCAAAACAACAGTTCCTAGTCTTGAAATGTATCATTTTGCATCTTTTATTTTCTAGAAATCCATGTAATTGCTCCCTTGCACTTTGCCCCGTGTGTTTAGCACTTTTTACCCAGTCATCACTCCCTAGTCACCTACATTGTACACTAGCCTCCAGGCAAAAAGACATTTGTAAACTGATTTGAAAATTTGTGAACTTATCCTTGAAAGTGACTCTTCATACTGAACTCACAACAACTCAAAGTTGCGAGCATAATGTGTCTGTGTTGTCAGCCATATTAACAAAGTGAACACACCATTAAACAATGTCATTAACCACCGACTCATGCTAATGTCTTCCTTTAACTATCAATGACGCTTAGCTTACTGGTCTGAAAGGGAAATCTGTTTTCTGGATTATTAGTCCAAAATAGAAAGTCACTGAGCACTTTGAATGTTGTTGTGGTGCTTGAGAGGGTGGGACACTGCAGTTAAATTGAATTGAAATAATTCAAATGGCAAGGATGGGCAGTGTAGGACTACTCGTGATTGTTTTTATTGATGTATGTGTGAGTGGTTAGCACAGAGTCAATGAATTGGGTGTTGCTTTTATATTGTGTCCTAGTGCAATATCCCATTTAGCATGCCCATCTAAATGCTAATAAGATTAAAGCTGTTTTGAAAATGCTCAGTGTAACTTATGTAGTAATTCACTGATTGCTAACTAACTGTAACTTTGTGGCAACTTAAATTCCGACAGCACACCTTAAATTCTTGTTACAGCGCTTTGTTTGTGCAGACCTACTTATTCCCCAATAAATCAATCAATTGTTTCATTTGCCTCTTTATAGATCCACTCACATTTCTCTTACCAGGGTGATCATCTCTCAAATACTTTCCCATAGAGGCCACATGATACCAAACACGTTTTTTGCTCACTCGGCAACAAGACCGTAACGATACAGTATAATGAAGTCATGCCTTTCTTGTACATTCCTGATGCTACCTTGGTGAAGGATCAAAATCAGTATGATTGGAGTGAAGCATTAAATTCTTCAATTAGTTTACAAAATAATGTAGTTGATGGTTGTGACTTTAGTTCCTCTGTGACATTCTCATTCTGTGGCTATATTAATCAGCCTCGGCCTGCAGGCCCAAACAGATGGCTTTGATAACTTGCTTAAAGCAGTCCAAAACTCTGTAGATAGCGCTACAGTAAACTACGGATCCATCTTTGGCACCATTTGTTCCATTGCAAACAGAGTCATTACACAGTTGGCTTTGGGGAGAGCATCGCTGTCACAGAGCCTAACCCTCTCGTCTTGAGGATTTGGATCCTTGTCATCTGTATTTCTTAAACCAGTCAATTGCCACCAATATTAAGTGAGCGTAACTGGTTCCAGCCACCTTGAACAATCTGACATGTTTTGGGTTTTTTCTGTTCAAAGTGACACTGAATAAGTAAACTTGTTTTACAAGGAGGCCTCACGTTGCATCAAGCCTGTGTCATTTTACAAAATGAATCTAATTTCCCTTTTCCAAAAGACTGCTTTGAAATCAAAAGCAGCAATGTATTTGTAAATTCAAGACATTTGCAAAAAAAAAAAAAAAAAAGACTAGTGCTAATTAATCTCCGCACTTAATAATAAAGCATTATATTGAAGTGAAGTTCCTTAAAATACCAGTCTGCTCAAGATAAGCTATGGAAGTGAAATCACAGCCACTTTTATCCCAAAACAATATTTGGCATGTATGGTGAAACAATTTTCTTGCACTTAAAATAGAGACTAACAGTGATCTCCAAATTCATTTAGAAAGGGATTTTTTTGGCCGTGTGCTCTTATTTCTTTGGATTTCCAATGACTTTAGCGCACAGACAGTCAGCTTAATTTAATGCCATGTTCATCCATTTCAAAAGAACCATTACACATCTACAGCACATTTGATAGTTATATTATTTCAAGGTGACTCAAGTATTTGAGTAGTAATATAGCTTCACAAATTACACTTCCAAATCATGACAATTTAGGGGGTGACTTCAGAAAGTCTGCAACCCTTAGTCCCCATGAAGTATGTCTTATTTTCAGGTGGCCCTATAATCAAGAATAGAACCTTTTTGCATTTCAATGAGCACAAAGCTGTACACTATCTGCTGCTCAATTTATTCTAGTGTAATACAGAACTGATCAACTGGTTAAACTTAAAAGTAAACATCTGCAATATCAAGCTAGCTCCAAACCACAGAATTAGCATATTTTAACACACAAATCACTTAGGCAATGATTCTCCTGCACTTAGCAGACACTAAACTGGCTAGAAATGTCTCAGCCTTAAGGCTCCCATATGTTTTCAATGTAGTATGCCTTAACTGTCATGTTGCATCTTTACATTTTCAGAACGACTTTAAAGTAATTAGAACCTGAAATGCCTTTTTATATGTACCGGGGATGTGGGCAGTGATTCAGCAGTCAGGAGCCAACCTACAGTACAGTCAGCTCAGATTGGTGTTAATCAGTATTAGATGTATGTCAACATTCAGCACTACAGTGGCGCTCCCAAATATCTTGTTATCTAAGTCAAGACTCAAAATCCATTTATGTATGTGCCTAAAAAAAATTTCTTCTGCTTTTTCCTGTCCCACATTCTCTTTTCTTTTCTGCAATATGTTTACCATCACCCCCTTAGCAAAAGCATGTATATATATGGTTACCCCACAGTGCATAGTTTTAAATATAAGACACTAATTAAATACGTATTGCTTTTACTATTTTGTGTGATAAGTTAGCTGTCACACCATTCATGTAAAAAGGCAGAAGGTTTTTTTTTTTATCCTGATAGCATTTTCGTGATGTTTTAGGCTCAAATGTGAAGAGTACGGTGTATGAGAAATATGCCATTTTTTTGTATAGGAAAAATAGCCCACAGTTTGAAAATAAATCACAGCAAAGAGAAGATGAAGTACTGACTGAGCCTAAAACCAAAACCAAATAACCAAAATCACCACCCAAACCTCTTCCTTAGTCATAAATAAACCTGAAAAATACAACTTAATATTTCTTTAAAGAAATCAGAGGTTTAGTTTATACACCGAATGTGTGGACCTCACTGATTTATGGATAAAGTACAACATTTTCATAAAGGCTGTAAAAATGTGTTTAAAATCATCTGACCATTACTTGAACATTCTTAGGATCTGTGTTCTTTGATATAGACTTCTCTTCTAAAACAGTTCTACCATAGCATTATCCTTCCAAAAACACTGTAGGATAAAATGATGCCAGTGGGATCACAGAAAGGCTTTTTAGAGAGCCATAAGCCACAAGAGTGACTTTTCAAAGATTTCCTTGGTTTTACTTCCTTGATTACACGTCAAACATTAGAGATCTGGCTCCGTTCCTCTATAAGCAAATCCCTTTTCTCTGTTCAATGTTACAGTTACACCCAAATATACAGCCAAATAATACAACTGCATACACCCATATATTAAAATATTTTTACGACTCCAATTTATTTTTCATGGCAAAAGCTGTGGCTATTAGGCCGGTATTTAAATGAGGTATTTGGCAAAAATATATATTTCTCACAAAAGACGTTAGCGTTGTTTTTTCAGACCTAGCTATAACTATTACAAGCACAAATGGGACACAGCTTCATGGAATCCCGAAAACTGGGCAGAGAGTGACAGGTGGGCAGATGGGCAGTGGATAAAGTCTTTTATTTCCACCATTGAGCAGCTCCACACCTTGGATAATAGGAGCCAATTCAGTTCAGCCCATAAAGAGGTTTATCAGTTCCTGTCAGCATGCCCTGCAGGGGTGAGGCGACAAATAACAAGGTAGTGAAAAAGAAAAGTGGTCGGAGTCCAGCTCCCTAACCTGTTTCCCCTCTGCCAATGGCATCTGCATTTTCAAAAAACACTCATTTCCGCCTATGACTCGAGATACGAGATTAGAGAGTTGAAAGTCATATTTGAGCAGCATTAGAAAGAGATATGGAAGTCACGTGATTCAAAGAAGCTGCACTCGGTGCATCTTGGAAACGTACAAAATGTCAAGCACTGCATAGGCTGCCCAGTGAAAGTCTACCTCACCCACTGCGGTAGTCACATCTCACTAGGTAGTTTATTTAAAAAATATATTAAATTATTGATACAACAAATAAAAACGACACTAATGCTGCATCATTCTAATAATGTTTGCAATAAAAACAACACTCTAGCAACAAGGCTAATTAAATTTCTAATATTTACACCTCTGCATTATAATTACTGTACCTAAAATATTTCTTGTGGAGTTGCTTTTAGGTCAGTGAGTTACACAGAGCATTTCAGAATGTCTATTTCCGGGAAAATACCCTATTTAAGTGCTGGTGGATGAACAAACCATGTCAAATTACAGCCCTCAGCCTGATTCGACAGGCTTGTCAGATCCAAACTACATTTCTGTCTCCTACCTGGCTATATTTAAAAAAAGTGACTGTATACCCTGAATGAATAAAACCTCTGGAGTTGCTGTCAAAATAATAAGCTGTATTGTGGAAAAATGTTTCCACTGTTCTGCATCTGCTGGTCCAGATTTGAGGAATTACTTCATCAATATAAAAACAGGCAGATTTTGTTCTCAATTCTTCGTCAACTTTCATCTCAATTGGCTTCACTGATATTGGATGAGGAGGAAGAAGGAGGAGCAGGAAAATGCAAAACGAAGCCCACGACACACACGAGTGCAGTATTCCAAGTCCTACACTCCCTTCACTTACAGTACTAACCTGCATTACAGTGGCTAGTGCAATTTTCCATGCAGGAAAAAAAGAAATATAACATGGGAACGTGCCAATAACAATAATGGTAATAATGCGAGTGAATTTTAACAGTACGTCCAGACCAATTACGTATGGCCTTTCTCTAAGCCTGCACCTCCACAATAAATTACCTTTTGGAATTAAAAATAACAGTTCAAAGATAACAACCAGCACTTAACTTGACCAATTTCAAAATGTGGATGCAGTCTGGGAATCTTTTTTTTTTTATTTCCTAATGTTCTTAACCTAAACATAAGAACAATGTATGTATATATTTTATTTTTTATTTTTTTCCTCCTCTTTTAGGAGAGTGGTGGAGGCACAGTCGTGAGAGCTCCTCCACTGAGTTTGCCTTATGCTTGCCGGAATAAATTGGTACCATATGGCATGATGACAGGATCACTCAATCTTCTGTGTACCTGAACACCACATTAATCATTTTTTGGGGGATATTCTTTCCCTTTCATCACACAGGAATTTCCAAATAGCCCCTGCCTTTATTTCTCTCACACATGTAGTGAATTTACATACACAGGCTACACTCTGCCCTTGTTAGGAGCCAGACCGTTTGACCAAGTTCAAGCTGGAGCAAAACAAAATGTTAAGGTTAGGTGTCAGGTGAGACTTCCTTCCTGTTCAACATGTTGACTTACTTTCATTTTAATGTGGTCAAGGACTAGGGACATGTTTCAAATTAACTTTTTTAGATAAACAATGAAATGTAAAAAAAAAAACTGTATTGATATAATAATTTTGAGAAGACTATTATTTCTTCTACTATATATTTATTGGGAACCAGTCTATATTAATAACAGATGACAAAAAGTTTAGAGAAAGGCTACATTGATATTTCTTTTCTCTCCATTCAATGTTGCAAAAATTAAGCAAATAACAAGAAATAAAAACACAAAACAACAGCCACTTAATATATCTAATAAGTATTTTTGCACCTACCTTAATTAAATGGCTATGCTGCAATTCCATAGGTATATGTATAAGCATAAAGCTCCTTCCACTAATTCAGGCTAAGAGTTTTTAGACAGAGGTGTACAGAGCAAAAAAAAGGGTGAAGTGGCCCAGAGGTGAGAGAGACAAGAGAGAGAAAGAGACAGAGAGAGAGGGGGAAATGGGACAAAGGAGAAAGAGTGGTCTTTATAGCAATGTCCGCTTGATGAATCAGACATGTCTTATTTGTTGGCTGCACTGCCAGGGAATTTGCATTGATTATTTTCCCCTCAACAGATACATTTAAATCAATGTGGCACAGCGCAGCCAGAAAAGTGTGAGAAAATGTGCGAGGCACACGGTGAACCCCGGAGCTGTAACCTTGGTCAGACAGGAGGAGCCACAGCTCCCCCTTCATGCCAAACAGATGAGATCAGGACTAAAAGCAGCTCTGAGGACAGCACCATCTCTGATCTCCCTATGAAAAAACAATCCCCTCCCTACACCCGTAATAACATTTCTATGGGATAATATGTCTTCATTACCCTGCAATTTTTCATATGCAGATGTGCCAAGTAGAGTTTTTTCCCCTAGTTTTACAAAAGGCAGTATATTGCTTTATGTTTCACAGTTTTGTTTTTGTTCTTTTTTTTTCTCTAGAGTTCTTAGAGGTTTCTTTTTAAATTGTTTTTCTATTGTTTCAGCTATGGATATATAGCTCTATGAGGCATATGGATAATTTTTAAAAGTCATAAGTAGGTCAGTCAAAATCCCTTTACAAGTCTTTTACAATTGCAGAAGACACTGTTTCAGCTTTGGCTTGATAAGTTCTTTTTAATTTAAATTTGAGGCATGCATACTTTTTTTTTTTAAGCAGCAATTACTAAAAGTGTATGTACAAAAATATAGTTTGACAAATAATGTTTAATAAAGATCCATTTCCCAGCTTTTTCTCGAGCCTTCATTTTGTACTATTTCCAACGTCAGGAATGAATTCTCACATTCAGCTCTCTATTTTATATTTACATTTGATCAGTCTCTTCCTCTTAATGCAGTCCTAACAAGCTAGCTTACAAAATGTGGATTTCTATGGTTCACAAGAGAAACAGCACGTCAATTTTGCCTGAAATACATTGTCAAAAATATACTTTAACTTTGTAGAAATGGGCTACTCAGAGACTAGTCTGTTTTTATGAATAAATAAACAAGGATTGCATCATCATTTCACCATTCTGTGATGACAAATACTCCACAAATACATTGGTTTTCAGCACAAATGCGTTTGATCATCTGATATTTGTTGGTGAAAAGTAGGTTAGGTTATTATTTATTCTGTGACAGAATCCACTGGCTTTTATGCAGACCCAGTGTGGAGCTGGATCGCTGCTAATGCTTCATCACAGGCTTTAGCTGAAATGAAGCTTTCATGGAAGTTGAGCAGTGAGAGGTTTTTGTCTCCTCTAATGAAGTCCTGCACTGCCCCCTTGCACACACTTAGCTGGATGTTTGCAGGGTGTAGGGAACGTGATAAAAGCAACTTCTATTGTGTGTTTATAATTTAAGAGCACTAAATAGCAAATAATAACGGCTGATTAAATGTTTATAAAATATTTTTTTTCCCTTTTACCCAGGCTCATAAGCCGTGGGCACTAAATAATAAATGTCACTTTCTAATTGGATGGGCCACTTTTAAAACCACCAACACACGCACACACATATAGCACATGACACCACCACCATGCACGGCTTATACCACATTTTCCTGTCTCTCTCTCTTTCCCCATCTCATTGATAATTTCTCCCGGAGCTTCAGCCTCTCACATTGAGATCAAAGTGGCTGTCACACACACTGCCAGTGGAGGACGGTTCAGGAGCATCTCCCTACAATATATTATTCCTCTATGGATGATGAAAGACTGTATACTGGGGGTGGAGATGACACTGTTACCAGGCAAATGCAGTAGGGGGCGTTACATTAGGACCCCCTCACAGGGGATTGGTTTTCAGGGCGGCAAAAGTAACAAATGGTTTAGGTTAGGGCTGTCCTGCAAACCAATCCTCTCTGGGGCTGACCATTACATTAGGACTCTAAAGTAAAATTAACCTCTGACATTACACAGAAATTAACTGGATCAGCACACCCACACTGCTATGATAAGGAGCTTAATCTTGGAAAATAAAACAAGTGCGATGAGTCCCGTTTTGACAACAAATAGTCCCGCTGTTGTGAATGGAATAAAAAGGAGGAAAACATTATGCAAAGTTTGCTCACTACATTCCTTTGTATGCAGTTGTCTTTTCTCAGCAGAGAAAAAAAGAAATAGAGGCTTTCCAATATCTCCTGACTGTCTCTTTTTTCTCGGAAAGGCACATCTTAAGTCTGACTAAAGCGTACACTCGTCTCTCCCCTAGGGTGCAGTGGCAGTGGTGCAGAAAAAGTGAACTGCAGAGGACCCCACTGTTTAGCAAACACTCCTACTGAGGGGAGGAATTAATTATTCAGAGCCAAGGACCAAGGCAGCCCCATTTGATTGCACCACAAAAGAAAGGTCAGAGCTTTTCATATGAGGAACCTCCTGGTTCTGCACCCTGTTAGCTGAGGGGATGTGTACAGTATATAAGACTGAATGGCAGTCTGGCTAACAGCTCAATTAAAAGGGCAAGGACGTCTAGGCGAGGATGTGTTCATAAGACATGTGACAAACAGCAGCTACAACATAGTCTCACTGAAAAAGGTGAGGATGGTCTGGAGGATATGATTAGCTGGGGAGAAATTTCTAGGTTGAGGAAGTGATTTTGCCAAGTCTACAGGAGACGAAGATATTTTTATCATGTGAAATTTAGAGATGTCGAACCAACAAAAAACGAATTGAGAAAACTGCTGGTGAGGAAGATTAAACACTTCCACTGCCAGTGAAAGCAGTTTTTGTTCAAATCTGACCAAAGCATTTCATTTCCTCTCCTCGCAAGTTAGCAAATGATTTATTACGGTATTTGAATAGTTAATAGGCAATAATGGAATTTATCAAATGAATAACATATTATTTAATCTTGGGCAAAATGGCCTTCTAAGGACTAAATTGTTAGGTTTAAAATTCTGCAAATACTGTATGGACTCTTGTGGCAATTAATAGAGTTGGACAAAGTTTGGTGTCAGGCTCCATTCCCATAGTGTGATCATCTACATAATCCTATCAAATTTCACTGTTAAATGCCAAAGCTTTTTTTTTTTTCCAGCCATGGTGCAAATGCTTGATTTTCATCAAGTCCTTTCTCCCGACTCACAATGCCTACTTCGCAGAACAGATCATGAACAGTGCAACAAAATCCTGCTACAGGATCCTGGGGGGTTTACGGAGTAAATCTGCCATTAAAGTAGAATACTGTTGAGGCCTCTTGGCATTGTGGCTCGCTACTGTAGGTTATAATCTCTAAAAACTGTGGACTGGCGCACCCCAGCAGGGCTGGAGATGGAGCCAGGAGGGTAAATTCTACAACTGTGCAACAGGGGGTGCTTAGTCACTCGCTATTGGTGTGCGTGCGCTCTACACAGAAAGCCTAGTGATCCTATTGGCTCTTTCCAACGCCCTGTCAGCCAATCGTCAATGGCCCAGCTCTACCATTCCATAGAAACCAGGCCTGCACCAATAATGACATCAACTACAACTTCATTGAGCTCCAGTCTTCTCATAGTAACTCACACTAAAGTATACTGCATATTTTCTAAAGGTCACTAAGTATTATGACAAAAAGTTGAAAAAAACACAATAAAAAAAACATAGATATGTTTTTCAGTCAGTAATAACATTTATAAATTACAAGGAAAAACCATCAACAGCCTAAAAACAAATCTCAAAACATAACTTAACTTAACCTACTTAACTATAATTGCAGGTAATCCATCAAAATGCTGTGTTTGCTAACTGTGGTGTCTTCACCTTAACAGTATGAATTAGCTCACTGATTTATGTTCCTGGGGCATTATGGCTGAATAGAAAAATACAGATAGGAAAGGGGATAGGTCCTCTCTAGGATGATTTCTTGCAGATGGTTCAGCTATTACATCTTAGTCTCTCAGATCATTAATTTCCCAGGTAATAAAGCCCTGTGTTGTTAGCAGGCCCCCCTTCCCCCTTATACTCCATGCCGTAGGATGCAGCTGGGTGTAGCTTGTGAGTACTTGCCAAATGGAGATGACAGTTTGCTCCACTGTTCATCAGTGAAACCACGGAGCCATGCTGAGTCTATAGCACATGGATGAAAAATTAAACTCAACACCAAAAAATTAACGTGTTGTAATATAGTCTGTTATTTGTCCCCATAGAGATTTCTATCACTGCTTCAGGTCTGCCTTAGATGTGTCCATTAAGGCTTGACAGATATGAGTTTTGGCAGACATATTTAAATTGAAATTACTGATAATCTGACAATATTTTGTCTTAATACTCAATATGTGACAGGGTAGAAACCTGAAACAAATCTGAGAAAGCAGTTAGACATGGACAAAAAAATACTCAGTGACATTTATTTTACTGAAAGTAAAATAGAAGTTTCATACTTAGATTACATTGCTCAGTTAACTTCATCTGCTGATTCACAACAAGATATGGGAGATGGATGTTGTGTTGAGTTTTTTTAGAATGAATGTTTATACTCAACATACTGAACTCCTTTAAATCAGAGGCAAAGTGGGAAACAACAAGCCTTTAAATGGAAAAAAATATTTAAATCGTGGACAAACCTTTCAAAGAAAAAATAACAATAATAATTTTAGGGTTTTTTATACTTTTTTTTGTGTGGCAGTAGTCTGAGAGGAATTTCCATTGAATTTGCACTAATGGCAAAGTAAAATATCAATCTCACCACTGAGTACCTCATCAGTTACAAACAGAATCCAGCAGCTTGCAATGGTCAAATGTCCAAATGTGGTTCACAATTTGAATTAATGTGCATTTTCATCCACTACTGTTATGTCTATATCAGAGGTTGGTCGCATCATTATGGAAATTTGGTGGCACTAATTCTCCTGTTGGGGCCATTAAACCATTTTTGAAAAAGAAACTTCAATGAAATGACATAATTAAAAGAGTACAGTCAAACCTCAAACAAACAAAAACCACGTGGACAACATGATGGAAATATGGCATTTATTTTAGATTCATGTATAAATTTGAGGAAACTTACAATTTTCTCATCCCTCCACTAGTCCTGGGCAATAAAACAATAGCAATGCATATTGTCAATAGGAATAAGAAAATTGTTCAATAGAATATCAACAATTTCACTTAAATACCACACTTTGGAGTACGTAGCATGTCATCTGTCACAACCTACATCAGTTAGATCTCAAGAAATATTCCACAGGAAAGTCCACGATGGAGAACATATTACCCATGTACCTTGATCAATAATGTTGTTAAATTCAAACATTTTTCAACCTGGTCTGCAAATAGGTCATTAAAAATTATCAATAATTATGGATATTTATGAAATTTTAAATCTTATCATGGTACATTTTTATATATCGACCTGACCTATCGTCCACACAGATTTGCTTTTTGATCTTCTGTGGAGTGGAAACTTCAGAGGAAATTTGCACTTAGTTTTTATCGGCAGAATTTTTTACATTTCGGGTCTCCGCTCACTTTTACACGCAAATTGAAAATGTGCATAAAAATAGATGATGGAAACTGTTGAAAACTAGTTTTTCCACTGTTAGGGCTCACTAACTTCTCTATGCAGTGCATGTTCTCTTAAGAGTTCATAAACAGCACTGAGTCTAAACATAAGTACCTCCAAATCCAGCTGTATTGAAATGCATTATATTTCTCCACTGAAGCTGAACTGATACACTTCATGTTCTTTTCAGACAGATGTAGTGCAGCAAAGGGGCAAAAGTGAGAATTTATTCAAGATGGTCCAGGTATTATCTGCAATAGTGAGTGAGTGTATCCCTTATCAACTTTGAAGTCAGGCAAAATGCATGAGTCTGTGGAAATATGAGAGCCTCTCTTCCTGATACCACAAGCATTTCATCACATTTCACATCAGAATATACTATATACCGTTGCCTACTCACAGCTCTCTGGCAATCCAAAGGCTATCTGCTTTTCAAAAAAAAGAAAAAAAAGAAAAAACAATCCAACCTTGATTGTCAAACACTTCAGTGCCGTGCCAGCCTCATGAACTTCTATGAGGCAAAACAGCAACACAATCTTCCCACTCATAACACATGCGAGGATCTCTGGAGCAATAAACTGATTCTGAGAGCTCTCATCAATCTTTAATCCTTCCTCAGGCTCCGCAGGGCCGCAGTGAGTAAAAACCTCCTGCAAAACCAGAATGAGGCCGGAATCCAGCACATTCAAGGTTCAAGCAAAGGCCTAGAAGACTTGTTGACAGTTGATGGAGCCAAATCAACTGAGGAGACCTTTTAGCTCTTTTCACCCAATGGTTGAGACATTTGCCAATACCCCTCTTCTGTCTGGAACCAAAGGTTTTTGGTAAACCTTGTTAGAGCTTTGTGGCAGATGATAGAAATACTACAGTACACAGCTTTCACAAGACACAACAGTATTCATAATGAGCTAAAAATTCAATTTTGTTCGTTTTTTGATAAATATTAAAAGCAAAACCTATTACCAGTAAAATTAAATGGAATTCAGTGTTGGCAGCAAAGAGTTAAGAATTAGTTGGAAGGAGTTTTAAAACCAAAGCTGCCTGGTGTTGTGTGGGCTTTGGCACTTTTTCCCAGCATCCAAAAGTCAAGGACACAAACTAAGCTGGTACGACAGAGGACAATCTAAATAACTATCTGTATCATCATACCAAAGCCACAAACATAGCAGCTGGGTGTAGCCTGTGAGTTGTTGCCAAATTGATATGACAGTTCGCTGCACTGTAGATCAGTGAAACCATGGAGCCTCGCTGAGTCTAGAGCACAATGATGAAAAATTAATTCAGACACCCAAAAAAAATTAAGTGCCTCAGGAAGAGTGTGTAGTCTGTCCCCAGAGGTTGTTCTCTCGGCATTGAGGTCTGCTTTAAATGTGTCTATTCTGAGTCGAACCCGGCAGCTTGTAATGTGACCTAAGTAACTGTCTGCTGACTGATAGTCTGAGCTTTAGTCCCACCATATGTTTTCTCACCAGCATATCACAACTCAGTGAATTCAAGTAAATGATTACATTGCAAACGAAAAGGGTAGCAAAGTGGCCAGAGAGATAGAGTGTCTTGGAGGGTCTGCTCAAACGTGTGCACGTATATCTGTCTAAGAGGAAAGCACAAGGAAAAAGAAATCCTGTTTAGACGGACTATGGTGAAAAAAAAATGCTGGTTGGATGCCATTTTAAAAGTAAAGGCTACTCGGCGTGTGGGCTTTGGCACTACCACCCAGAATCCCTACGTCAAGGACACAACCTAAGAGGATATGGCAGGGGCCAATCTAACCATCTGTATCATCACGCTCAAGCCACAAACAAACATATCTGTTCACTTTTAATATTAGACGAAACTATTGAATTTCCTGGAGCAAAGCCAGACAACCTCCACTGGCCTTTCCAGCTAATTTGTATCAAAATTTGACTTGCCCCTGAATAGTTTGGTTTTCTGTTAAAGCTTGTTTTATAAAGATATAACACGTTGGACTGGGAAGCGGCAGTGGGAGGGGGTCTACACTAGTTTACCCGCTGCAGAAGCAAAGCAGGTGGCCAGGTTGATGACAATGAACAGACAGCATTGGTGGCCTAATTTCTTCATGTCAGACAACACCATATGGCTCCTCTGCTCCCCTCTACCTATTTAGAAACTGCGTCCACATAAGTATGCAGGTATCATAGTCTTCACAATTAATTAAAAAGGGTAGGAAACAGGATGCACTTCATTCTATATACTGTAAAAGATGTACTATTAAGGGAAAAAAAACATATCCCCCCAGGTATTTATGTGTTATGTATGGCATGTCCTTGAAAGCAGCAAGGTTTCAACAGACAGCGCACTTTTTTCCCTCGACACATCCTCAACTTTTGCATAAAATGGAGACAAGGCCTCTCGCTGTTGTAGAGCGCTCGTATGGAAAAGTGGAATACACTCAATTAATCTTTCTGACCTTTAGTGAACGTTTCACAAGATGACAAGAAAGCTTTGCTTACCCGTGCTCCCAACTTGATATCAGCGTAAAAAGGTGTGCAAAACAATTTGAAATCCCTACAATGTGAAAATGCATTGCTTTGGACATTGTAATGACGGTTATTAACTTTCAAGGACAAGCCAACCTTCTCAAACTTAGAGTGTTTTTATTGATAACAGTTCAGAATTCCATGATATCTTTGCTGTGTCTGTCAACAGTCAGTAAGCTAAATTACAATAATGCTGTAAAAGAAAGAAAAATTACAAAAAAAGCTTTAAAAATCTCGGCCAATGATTGTTTCTAAAAATGAAACTCGAAAGGGTTCTGTGACAGCTTTGCCTGCACACCACCAAGAGAAGGGAAAAGCTCAAAGCTTTACCACTAGAATTTATTCATAACCATGTGACTCGTGACAGTGATTGCTGACACGGTGTCTCTCAAAGCTGAGGTGGTGACAGGTAACAGGGTAAACTTTGTGCGCCATGGAGACAGGCCAATCCCTTATGTGGCAGCAAAAGAATATGGCGCCATATGGCTCATATGTTGCATGCTGCATTGGAAAGTAGAACACATGATTTATTACTGTTCACATTCAATGTAAATTGTTTCAAATGTAATAGAAGTTTTTTGCTGAAGGTTTTTTGGGTCACATCAATTATATTAAGTTTGCAAATTCTGAATAATTGGGGTTACAAGTACTCCAACTTCCATTTAAAACATGTTTTTTTAAATTTGTAGAGATTTGTTTTTCCTTTGTAGACCGTTTTGCTAATATATCTAAGATCTGATTCCATTTACAGCTTTAGTTGAAAGTATGTTCTGTTATTCAGAGCTGAGTGTAGAAAAAAGTGAAATGAAGGACATGATCAAAACCAAAGTTGTAATAGTTATTATGCCTGTTATGATTATAGCATTTAATCCAGTTAATTTGAATTCCATTTATGTCAAAACACCTGAGATTATTCCCAGATGTCATTTTAACACAGAAATAAGACCGTAGACAAAAGCTGAAAGTTTTTAGTGAAAAAGTGGTGAAGGGCTCTTGTCACCCCCTTGGGTTCCTGGCAACATCATGCAGCGGGGGACGAATAAAGCAGAAAATGGGTTTGTGCAGCATACAATAGCACATAGATAAGAAGAAGGACAAGTATTGAAAATGTCCTATGGGGACGAGTTTACAGAAATGCCTCGTTTCTGAGACTGTGGAATGCCTGGCTCTTAATGGCGCACTGGTGGGGGTCACCATTAAGTGACAAAACAATATCAGTGGGGAAACATTTGCATTGCGGTGTACAAATACGCAAGTTGTCAGGCATAGCAAGCCTGGCCTTTTCAACGTGACAGCAATCCCTTTAGGTGTGAGGCGAGTGCAGCTCAGTGGCGCAGGGGACGGCAAGAGATTTGGTGGTGGGGGACCGGTGGGACTGCGGAAGTTGCATGCAGTGAGGTGTGTGTCAGGGCACCAGAGACAAAGCAATGATTACACACAATGAGGAGAGCAGAGCGCATGCTGACACTAATGCAGTCCGAGGGGAGACACGAGACAGAGCACTTGTGACAACTGTGAGAGGGCGTCACTCCTCTGACAGGCAGCATTATGGGTACCAAATAGAGAAAATGTTGTTTTTTTTACCACTGGTGATATCTCAAGTTAACAACGAATATAATATACTGAAATAATGCAAATAGTTTAAATAATAATACAAGAATTTGTCTTAGTAAATATATAAAGTCATTCAAACTATGAAAGCTTATATATTTAAATTCTAAATTTAGTTGTAAACTGTTGTATTCATTGGTGCAGCAAAACCAATGTATTTTAGCTTCCATTAGCAATTAAACTTAAAATTTGTTTGCAGTAAACATAAGAACTGGGTAGTAAGCATGATGAGTGGTAGACCATGGCTGAGCTCACAATCAAGAAAGAGCAGCATAAACAAGAGCTAAACCCTAATCAACAGAACATTAAAATAAAATAAAGCGGTCTTAATGGAAAATTATAAAAAATATATAAATATTTAAGGTTTGTTTGATAGACTTTTGTTTTTCATCATGCTAGAAACCTACAGTAATACGAAACATATTCGAAAAAAAAATTTGGGACAAAACTCCCATATTGCCAGTGGTGAGAAAGGCATTCAGATCTATTGCAACATAGCTTCTTATTATTGTACTGTGGTACTCATAAACATGCAACTGGTACTGCATTTCCTAGATGTCAAGATAAGTATACATTTCTCAGAGTATAAACACAGTTCTTGTTGCATCAAACAGTTCCTGTAGCTGAACAGGACACTGTATCAAGGAAGGAATAGTATCCTGATCAGAAATTCCTGACGATGCCTGATCATCACTCCACTCACAGCAAGATGTTAATTTAATCCGTGGGGAATCTGGCCTGTGTTTATATGTAGTACTATTCAAAACATAAAGCAGGTTTGTTGTTAACATAAAATGATGAAACAGTAAGTTTCAATTGTGTATTTATTTTTTTTTTAGGTTCAGAGTCCCAGATAGGTAGTTACTGTGGACATCTGCTAGCAGCTTTTCAAATTGTTTACTTTTACCTGACATTCATCACTGAACAGCATGTGGGATCCTTCGTTGGCTCTTTAAGAAACACAGTATAAGGCACAATGGTAATAATAAACATACAGCACTGCCATAAAGTGTTGTCTAAGCTTTGTAAAGTTAACTTCGCTACAGTTCTTAACAGTTTGCTCAAAGGAGGTGTGTCATGAAGCCTTTACAACTTCTAATTAAATCTGATTGGGGACAAATAAGGATGTTGCACCATCATGAAGTTTGACAGCACATTACACATGCACAGAGAGCGAGATTATTGATTTTCCTTAGTCTACCTGTGTGAGTTCCTCTGGCCCAGCCTCCATCTCTTTATGACAGATGGGGATCTTGATGTGTTCCTGACTGCATCTCACTTAAGGGATGTGCTTAGGCGCATGCTGTTTGAATAACACCTGTCTTCTGCACGTCTCTATATGTTTGTGCAGAGGTACTTAAATAAATATTTCAAACACCTATTGCCACTGAAATGTTGTCATTTCAGTTCCAAGTAGTCGCCTCATTAAATGTGAGGGTGATAAAATACTGAATCAAACAGCAAATAGCTTTGGCTTTAAATTTAACATATACACCATACAGGAGTGTCAAAAAAAAGGTTAAATTTAAAGACTAACAGAGGAAAAAATTGGCAATGTGTCCGAATACAATATTGAGATTACAGACACCCCACAGTGACCTGAATAATTAGGTAACACCTACTTCATCACACTTCAAATAATTATAAAGCTGTCATGTGTACATGAATCTCTCAACACATAGCTATCTTTCTATCATTAATATCAGATGACAGATGAAGAATTTGAGACATTTTATCAGGTTTTTATACTGCAGTATCATTGGAGTGTGGTGCTACAGAATCTGAAGTGGCCGCAGAAGAATATATAGAACTTAACTTCTCCAGGCTCATTGGTTCACAGTAACAGAAAGGTTTGAAATCAAAGGTCTTCTTACTCTTTTGTGTGTTGAATACATACAACGATGCCATGGGCAATGGCAGTGATCCCTCAGCTCAGTAAACACCTTGTTAAATTCAATAAAACAAACATGCAGGGGCCAAAATACACTTGAATTTTAGACAAAGCCCCAAACAGTCTGAGTCACACACTGGTGCACTAAAAGTAACTGAAACTACAATGAAAAAGTTCAAATGGTCGAAAGAGAATATATTCTTGTTATTCTATCCATGCACACTTGAATATGCATGTTTGTCCTTGGAAAGTGGAATCTGAATGACGGCGTTTAACTGTCAAAAACACAACTTTATTCTCCAGGGTTTCTGATAATGACTGTTTGTATAATGATCATTACAATATTCACAACCTCTGGGTTAAAGTTACAGGCATCAATCACTTTTCAGGTTTCAAACAACAAGCAGCAGGAACACCTTGCATCTTCTTTTCCAAATAAGGAACCATCATCTAGGTTACTGAATGCCTATCGCATTCCTTAAGGAAACTTTAATGTATTTACAAATACTGTCATACAGTAAGCCCAAAGGCAACCATGTCACACAGAGAAGAGGAATTACCTCTGCAAATGACAGAGAACCCCTATCAAAACATAATGATATTCTTTATTTTAAACACACACAAAGCTTCAAGAATGGACTACTTCTCCCTGATTGCCAGTCAAGGTGTCACTGTAAGCTCTGCTCTCTTATGACTCCTGACTGGGAGACACTTTTGGGAAAATCAACAAAGGAGAACTCTTCATCATCTTGGCAGGTAGGTCTCTTCACAAATTACCTTTTCCCCTCCATCCGTCACACAGGGGAGTTCACCTGCATCTGTAGCACAATGCTCTGCTGCTCGCTTCTTTCACATCCCACTTCTCTACAGTTCATCTCATAAAATATTGCTTCATTATGTCTTGAAAGAATGTCACAAATGCTGAAAATGCTTAAATAATGCGCAAAAAATGTTAGCTGACACACACTTAAAACTGTCACAGGGGAGAAAATTAGATTGGCTTGCCTGCTTGCGTGCTTGAGAGTTAATATAAGGCGTGTCAAACAATAGCCATGCTCTACTTAATATATATAATACAACAACAAGGTTTCGTAAATATTTCTCCTAACCAGTGACCTACTAAATTGTATTAAGACTTGTTTTGATAAGTACTCAAAGCAGCTGTTGAAAGTTACCACAGGTTACCATCCTTTGGTTTCATTTGCACTTGAAAGGAGGCCTGTGTCAGCCCTCTGCCAGGTTTCTCTGCACCTCATTCACGTACTGCATCCAATGATTAAGCCAATGTGAAACACTAATAAGCAGCAAGCATCACCCGGTGGACTTGCCTAATTGGGTCAATCAAAGATGATCTACAGAGAATCGCAGCAGGGAGAGAGAGCGAGAGCTTTCAGTATGCCAGCAGTTTTGCAACTCTCTGCACAGACCACTGCAAATGAACAGGCAGAGGCTTGTGGACATTATGATGGGGGCCTTTGATTAAAAAGAAAGAGTCTCCTGATAGCCTGGCGGTGACATTGCATATCTCGTTGCCTTTCTTTGGATCTGACATCTCTTCATGCAAATCCCCTTTTCTCCATGCTCTGAGAAAAGGAGTGGTTTAGTTAAATGTGAGAAAGGTACTTGCATGTCCTCAACCCTTCTGTGGTGGAGTCCCATGAGATTTGTGATTCTACAGCCTCTTGTCCAATGCTTTGCATACTGATGGACTAAGTGTGGAGGCGTGCAGCTGCCATTCGGGTGCACAGTATACAGTGATGTGTTCGTTTTTCATTACGCTTTATCTGGCCTCTGCAAGATGAAATATTGCATCAGGATTTCACTCATACTTTTATTTTTAAAACCCCTCCTGCCATTTACAATTGACCTCCATAAAATTCAATCAAAGCACCCGAGGCAGGGGTCTGGTGTCAGTGCATGATGAATATAAGATGACAGAAATCACTGTTTGGTGATTTAAATATCTGAGTCTTATCTATACTAAGTCTAATTGGCAAGGGTTAATTTGTCCCTTCTGCAGCAAGCCAGCAGCAGTATAGATTAAAACTCAATTATGTTATATGAATGTACACATGATCACATACAAGCTCCCATGACAGTGTTCAGATTTTTTTATCTGGTATTGTTTTACAGTTTTAAATCAGAGGAGACAGCGGATCTTCTTTCATACTGAAAAATCACTATAAATGTTTCATAAGTAAAAATATAAAATGCTAAATAACCAACTGTAAGTATTAAACATTGTGAAGTCCATACAGAGTCAAGGCATCTTTGGTAGTGATTACAGGAGTGACTATGGAAAAACATTTTTGTATCCTGCCTAAAATTTGGGACAGGAAAGAGGTCTAAACTCTGATTCGGCCACCTTGGGACATTAACATTAGTGTTTTTAAGCTATTCCTCCTGTTTGTCGTATTTTTAGCAAGTAACGTTTCCCCCAATTTGCAATTTTCCTGCAGAATTCTTCCAGGGCCTTGCCACTATGCAAAATGCTGCCATGCAGTGACAAATTTAAACACAATGGACATTAATTTGGCTACTAGGTCTCACAATCTGACCTGTGCGGTAACATGAGTGCTCAACTCAGAGAACAAGAAGATCCAGTGAAAAGAAAGCTAGGCAATTGCATCCAACCTGGGCCAAGTTTAGAAACATTGTGCAACTGAAGCACTGGTGTCATCAGTAAAAAAAGTGACAACACAGATGGTCCTTCTGTCCATAGGGGAAACATCATACAGACTGTACTTGGTTTAAATATAGCATAAGTGATTATATTGGAAAAATAGGAAGCGATTAATTACTCCAGCACTGTATGAGGGAAAATACTCTCTACTTCATACACTGCAGCAGTTTAAATTGCGTTTATGGAACATTTTAAGAAAGGTGAACCTCATAATGATTCCATTCCCTACCACCTAAAGAAATCTGTTTGATTTTGATACCGAAATCCTCATTTTAGTCTAGTCTGCTTTAAAAATTATAGCCATTAAATATCATACAGAAACAAAATCCCAAATTACTAATATGACATAAAAAACTAAACTAAACAATCCCGGTATAAATCCAGTGTTTTCTATCTGCTTTGAAAGAACTTTCTTCTCTCTTACCTTTTTGCCACGTGTGAATGTGTACATCATTACATTTCACTCACTAGCTTTTTTGAGGGATTATTAAAAGACAAAATATTGAAGTGTTCTTGAATGCACCAACAAGGACCATTTTCACAACTTTTAGGAACTGCATTACCATGCAACAATAGTATCACTTGGATATTGAGGTAGGAAGTTTAAAACTTATCATAAGTGATCAGCAGTTAAGTAAAGTATATTAAATTTGCTACTTTGATACAAGGGTTAGGAAGTCCCTCAAACTAAGAAGTACAATGAGAAACATGTGTGCACACATTCTGCAACAAAGAGGTACTTTTTTTCACAGACAACCCTTAACACAGTGATACTCAGATGTACAGCCATAAAACAGAAAGTAAACAGTGTTTACAGTGTGTTAAAGAACCTATGTTTAAGAAACATACAAATGTTTGACATTGAAATATATATTTGGTACATAATATCAGTAAACCATTATTAATAATAATTTAATTAATGTAGAAGAGCATGTTGAAAGCTGTGAATCAAAGGCATCTGTTTAAAAAGGCACAGTGTCAGTAAACTCCATGACCCAATGATCTATCATACAAGTTGATAAAATGAATAAGATAACATTTTTAAAAAATGCATGCATGTTTAAAATCCTCAGAAGTGCACATTGGGAATAGTTAAAACATCAAAATATTAATCTGTGCAAAAGTAACATATTATATTCTGTTTGACTGCACAGAAGAGCAAACAATTGTTTATTGTTTTGGTAGGTTATGTTTCAGTTATGACAGGTGAGAGTTGACAGGTGATGGTACTGCTGTAACTTTACACATGCAAACATCCTTGTTTTTTATGTTGCACGCAGCTTTTGTTATTGTATGTTTCACATTTTATGGAACTGCAATGTAGATGTAAATAAACACTATCTGCGAACCCTGTGTGAAGCTACAGCACACAGCCTGTAAAGGGAGTGATTGAATCGTCTCGACATCTGACTGCCACTGTCAGCCACAAGGTCTTTAAATTTTTAACCAAACCTTTTGTACTCCAAACCGGTAAAAAATTTATCACTACTCGACATGAGAAAGTTACTCTAGTCTTTTTTTTTTCTTGCTGTGGCCATTAATAGCGCATTCACAGTTGTTCGGACAGCGTGTAATTCTTTTTGACTTTCCTTTCCATTTGCCTGGAGGATAGAGCAGTTTAAAAACATCTCTGCACACAGAAGCATGGCTAACAGGTAATCTGTCTAATTATGGCAAGGGAGGGGTTCCCCTGTAAAATATTGAAGAGCTTCTATAACCTTTGTTTCACCCTCCCTGTATACAAGCCTCTGAAACAGACACACTCTTTGCCCAATAGCTCTATGTACAAAAGCTTGGAGGTGCAGCCAATTGAAGCTAGCAGACTTGAAGAGTGACTGGGGTCTTTCTGCAGTGTCATTTCAAAAGCCAAAAGAAGGCTATAAAATAACTTTTAATATCCTATTAATCATATAAGATAATAGAATTACAGAAGTGAGAAACAGAAACACCTTATGAAATAATGCAATCAAGTAGCATAGCCCTGCAGTAAACAGTACACTTGAATCAGAGAGCTGTTGATTTAACCTCTATGGCAGTTCTTGAGGACTCACGTTCTGGTGTTATTAGATTGAATTACATTGCAATGAGTTTCTGTCATGCTGTCCACCTTCAGTAGGTTGGAAACACTTCACTTCTCTGTCTCAGGAAAACTGAAACATTATAAGCTGCATCACAAAGGTAGTATGTATTTTAGGTTTATTTTTTTTAATTAAATGTTTTATCCTCTATATACCTAATTGCTACAAAATTATTGACATTTTGAATGTCATTTAAGGAACAAAGGTCTAATTTGAATGTTACAGCATGTTATGGTTACGCATGTTATTTTTGTTATGTCTCTGCATACAGTTTTGAATTAATGTTAAATGGGGAGTGTAGCTCACAACTGGAGGTCTAACTAAACCACATGATGTACTTTTAAGTTAATGAAGCAATGAGATTATATACTATAGTAAGACATATGATCCACCATGTACCTACAGTATATCCTGGATAAGTAATACTTTGAAAATATGGTGGTATGTTATTATAAGGTTTTTAAAGCACACAATAAGTAATGAGAAATTGTAATACTAGGCTAACAAATACAAACTGTTAAATCCCTTATGACTGGACAACCTTGACACTAAGAAAGCATTTACTTTTGTAAACACTCATAGTCAGGTGTTGATATTTCCCGGAAAATCACTGGGGAGATTGTTTTTTTTTTTCATTTCAGGCAGTGGCAACAGCAATTTACTATAAAAGTAAGTAATAAAAGCAGGTAGAATGTGGTAGTTACACAAACACAATAGAGAAGTTGCACAGAATCTTTGTGTAATTGTGTCTCTTCCAACATGGCCACCCATGATCATGTGTAATCATTGTGAAAAAGAAAATGCTTACTTTCTGTGCGGTCATAGGAGGTAAAACGCTGGAAAGTGTGATGTTACTGTTTAATTATTTTATTAATTTTTAATTATAATTATAATAATAATAATGCAACTGTTTGTATATGTTTCTTGTTTTCTATATAAAGACATTATAGTTATTGTTGTGCTCTACTAAATGTCAAATTCTTTTAAAATAAAGAAAGTGAAATGTGTTTTTTGTTTTGTTCTTAGTGTTTTTTGCTGAATGTTATATTTTTATTATCGTTAACATGTTGTATCAAGTACTGTGTTTCCTGTTTTACCAATGACAAAAGAATAGCATGTTTCACCAGACCTAGAGCATATCCCACAGTATTTCTCCTCATCTGGGGGAAGAGGAGCGAGATGGGGGGGTGTTGCTGGGGTTCAGAGGGATCAGGTGTAAGTATTTGACCGCGCACAAGGGGAGTCTTCCTTCCTGTGATAAATGGAGAAACCTGGTATCAGCAGGTCATGTGTAATAAGCATTCATGATTAATGTCTTTAAAGAAGAATCACCTAAGGGACACTTTAAGCTGATCAGGAAACCAAGCTGCGATATGATGAATGCTCACTTTTGAGTAAAAATACACACTCTGAATCCTTTAGCAAATGGGAGACCTCCTTACTTGCCTAATTGCCTCTGCATATAAAGATGATTCATTTGATCTTCGTTTTTTGAACTGGAACACATCTATAACTACACATTTTAAATAAACTTTGAGCTTTATTGTTAATGATATTTTACTAAAAAAACTGTATGTGTATTGCTTTATGCCATTTGAGTTTCGTAACATGTCGATTTTATGTCCTTGGAGATTGCAAAGCAGTCAAAGAGCTGCAATTACCTCTGGCAATCTGGTGTGTTTTTTTTTTTTTTTGTCTTTATATAAACCACAACGGCTCATTCATTCTGGTTCCAAATCATTCCTCAGGCTCAGTATGGCATGACATAAACACATACATCATCCACAGAGCTAAGCCACTCTAAATACCTCTTTGGTGGTGCACCTTTGATAATGAGCAAAACGCAAGTTCCCAATGCAATGTTCAGTGACAGTCAAATGAGATGAGATAGAGAGATTATCCCTGAAAGCCAACATCCACTCATCATCAGCTATATGTTAATGGGCAACAAGACTTCGGGAAGTCACAGTGAAGTCATACTGTTTGGAATGTGTAGTTGACTGGTATAATGTACCAACACTTTCTACTGAAAATTATGTTTACAAACTACTCATGCAAATACCACGTTGGTCTGAATATAAGACTTTCTTTTTCTGGAAATAACATTTGAAAATGAGGGAGTTTAGTCATATACATATTCACAACATTAATATTCTTTTTGACAGGAGAGAATACCAGTGTAACACCAGCTCCTACAAGTGTTGCATTATTGTTTTTTGTAGTCTTAATATTGCTAGACTAGCAAGTAAAAGTCTGTTTATAGTGTCTCCATTAGAGTTAGTCAGTCAGAGTGTTGAGTTAACCACGTAACTGTAGGAGTTAATGGCGGCTTCTGCAACGTGTTTTGGAAGAAAAAAAATCCTGATTAGTAAAAAAAAAAAAATGGAAATCGTATTCTGAAGTCTTGCCGAAACAGACAAGGGGTCGAATCAAAAAGAAGAAAAAAAAGAGAAAAAATAATTCTGTCCGCTTTCACGAGTCCAGTTTCATGAGAGTGCAAGTATGTGACTGATAGATAAGATACACAAACAAATGTGGGGTTTATGTTCTTCCAAAATATTTCATGTTTCACTTCTACGAGAGAAAAGTCTTCAGGGACGAGGATTATAATAACTAATCTCAAACTGTTTTGTATTTTCAAAAATCTTGGTGTTGCAAAGGGGCCATCATCTTATAATCAGGATCATCTTATATTCTGGCCAATACAGGATATTCTGAGTGAAAAATAATGCTGAAAGTTTATTCTGAAAATGTCTGCAAAACTTTCAACAATGCAATATCCGTTAATAGCAACTAACACATGACTACTTTTTTATGGTTGTGTACACACTCAAAGTACTTTAAGGTTAAGTAAAGGTTGCTCTTGGTTAGATATTGAAAAGTCAACGCTAGACAAGACAGGATGTGTTTTTAAGCAAAACCACAAACTGTCCCTACACTCAACCTCTAGTGTTATTCGCCCAAACCTATAACCGCACGCAGGACTCGAAACTCTTACCATGGACCATGATGTTGAGAATCAAAGTGCGATGATGCAAAAAAATGATAATAAACGATAATTCCTTTCAAATGCATTCAAACCAAAGTTCGGGATCATTTCAAGCTGAAACAAAACATCTCTGTACAGTACGACAGTTTTAAAACCAAACAAAGCTCTGTGAAAAGCTAGCTAGTTAGCAGCTAGCGAAGAGACAACATGATCTGATCGAGTGCAGCTTCCACCTCCGAAGCATATTTGGGTAAACCTATCGCCTCCGGTTTACGCTGTTTTTAACCCGACTGCTAAGTAGCTAAGATAGATGTTCACAGTCTGACAACTTTGGTGTGAAGAGTACTAGAATACGCTGTAACGTTACATAAACTGGGGCTCTGGGGCAACAAACACAACACACAGCCTTTCAGTAACTATTATTCTGCAACTTCAGCTTATCTGCACACTTTATGGCTGACTAAAGTAACGTAACTACCCCTCACACCGGGAAATACTTTCAAAACAAACCTGCTAGACTCCACCTTCCTTAATGGGGAAGGCTCAGCCGGTAACACACAGGTGCAGTCGTGTGGGTTTGCAAACCAGAAGTGGAGGAAGGTTCAGATCAAAAGTATTAATACTCCACTTTGAAAATATTCCATCACTAGTACAGTGGAGTATATTGCTCTTTAACAAAGGGAAAGTATTTCTCATCCGATTAATCGATGGAATAATTGGTAGAAGGCCTGATTACTAAAATAACTGCTTCAGCCCTACTCTTTTCTCTGCACCAACTGATTCAAATTCTGTTACATCTTTTCCCTTTTACTGTAATCTTTCTCTCTCTTTCTCCCATTTTCAAAAAAGTTTAGAAAAAAATGACCAAGATGTATTGTTTGCTCATCTATTCCCATTTCTCAAAATGCCCGGCCTCCTGTTGGTTTGAAGGCTGGGGTTTTTTGACCACCGCCATGGCTGCAATTCCTCCCACACAGGAGAGAATGGCATGACATTTACCAGAGCTGCAAGGCGGTAATACATTTTTTTGAAATGGCACGGCTGGAATATACAAGGCTGAAAGGACCCACGCTGGGCCCCACTGGGACTCCTTCACACTAGCCTGCTAAGCCCATTCAGATGGGGGCAGTAATTACAGGCATGGAAGCAAAGCTGAACTAATTCATACAAGGTGTAAAGCTTTCGCAGACCAAATGTCGGTCAGTTTACTGTTGGAACACACGTTATATTTAACCATAACCATTATGGCTGAGATGTTTGTGACAGCTCCACTGATTTACAGCGACCACAGTGACCTCACTTTTTAAAAATGATCAATCTCATAATGACTTCATCACCATGAATTTAATTTTAGGTGATTAATTATACACAAATACTCCCATCTAATGCCATGGATCATGAGAAGGAAGTTAATCATAGACCGCACTTGAATACATTGGTGTAGGATTTTTACATTTATCCTCACTAGCCATTGAACACAGTTTTACTATTTCTACAGTATGTAGCTTTATCAACTAATCTTTGTTGCAGTACAAAACTAATAGATTCTCACCTGTAATTGTGAACTGGTGCACCCATACTAAAGCATACAACCACACTACAGCGGTAAACACTGAGATGCAATCAGACCTGCCATTATTTGGAGTCACACACACAAAGCAACTGAATTTGCACTGTGAAGTATATTTATTTCCATCGACAGACATTTGTCCATGAAAATATTGTTTGGAGAACACCATTGGGAGCCGTAACATCCAGCTCAAAGGCCATATTTTCTGATTTTAATTGGATGTCTTCACAGTAGCATTGAGTGAGGTCTCTGTTGCAATACAAAGGAGGAAACTAAGAATACCATTGCCCTTTCATTATTCCCATAAACACTACAATTGCTCTACAGTGACGTGAGAACTTTTGTAAACTCTGAATACCATGCAAGCACTTATTAACTGAAGTTACAGTTGAAAGGTAATTAGGAAATTGGTTTCACTCCTTTATCTGCTCTCTTGAATGTCTGTCTGTCTGTTTGTTTGTCAGTTCATTTAGTTGTTTAAGCAATTTCAAATGTCTGAGACAGCAACCAAAAACATCATCTCAGTAGGGTGGCACTGAAGCAGTCATAATCAAAATCACATCTCAGCGTCTTTGATATGAAAGCTGACCCCCCTGTGAACATGGAAATCAATCTCTTTGACTGGCACTGAGCTGTTTTTTTTTTCTTTACATCAGTATAAAACCAGTGTATTATTTTCCCAAGGACCTTCTTTCACTCTCATTAATTTTTCTTTTTGCGTTTAATTTGATTTCAGACCTGTTTAAATGTATTTGTATCTGTGAAAAGCAACAGTTTGTACAGTATGTTCTTTTTCAGATACAGGCCTCTGCAGCCTTTCTTTGATACACTATGTAAGCTGCAGAAGCTAGCGAGGAGGAGTGCAGGCATGTGTGTGAAAGTATGTATGGGAGAAAATAAAAGGCGGCAAGTGATCAAATGAAAGACTAAAAACATGATTGAGCGAGAGAGAAAAGAGAGATTTACTTATACCTGCAAGAATCTCCAAGAAAAATGTAATCGTGTCAGCCTGAATCATAGCACGTGGATGTATAATCGCCTCTTAAATGAAACTGTGATATCATGCAGTGCTGGAAGAAGTATTCTGATGCGATACTGCCTACTTAAACTAGATATGGTTTGGTAGTCTTATCAATAAAAAAATGTTTATTAAGTGATTATATGATTTGTATGTGCAATCCTAATTTAAGTTGAATTTAAAGTAACTATAGCTAACTATAGCTCTCAAATAAATGTGGTGAAGTACAATATTTCCCTTTGAAATGTAGTGGAGTGGTACAGGAAACTATATTTAAACCAGCCACCATCCAAATGCTGGTAAAATATGCAAGTGGCTGGTAGATTTGCTTTTCTCACCAGATGAAAAAAACAGTGGTAATCTACTGACTGGCTAGTTAAATTTGAACATCCACTAGCCATTCGGCCAGTGGACAAAAAGGTTAATTTTGCACCCTGGAAGTATAAAGTAGCATAAAAAGGAAATACCTAAGTACCCCTCAGAGTTGAACGTACAGTACTTGAGTTAATGTACTTAGTTACATTCTACCAAAGCAGGAGGTGAGCTCAAACAAAACTTTAATGGACTTACCAACAACAAATCTTTTTTTCCTCTTTCACCATTTTAATATCTTGTAGTAAAACAATGATGATTTGAAGTTGAACCTTTTTAAATTGTGACCTCCCCTTTATTAGTTTGAGCCACAAATCCACACAGTTGCTATTTTTCCTCTAATCCTCGACTTTTGTGAGTTTTTCAACCAAAATCTGAAAACTCCAAATCTACATAATACTGGAAATTAGACCCAAGTCTAACCCTGACACTGATCCCCTGCTGACAAATACAATCCTATCAAGTTCATTTAGTGGAGGTGTTGTCCCTCCTAAGTTATGCACTTAATGGATAGGGTATAGAGTTTCAGGTTCCTGTTGTTGCGGAGGTTGGAGGCCTTTAAAAGCCACCGTGAGCTAGTTATTCAGCACTGATCCGCTTCCTGGCTGTAATGAATCTTACCAT
Source organism: Dicentrarchus labrax (assembly GCF_905237075.1). Classification (NCBI taxonomy): domain Eukaryota; kingdom Metazoa; phylum Chordata; class Actinopteri; family Moronidae; genus Dicentrarchus; species Dicentrarchus labrax. The sequence continues at coordinate 14,451,087 of NW_026136718.1, read as the reverse complement.
GGGGTTTCTCTGGAAAGCAACCCAAAGAGTGACAGCTTCAGTAGGAGTAAGAACAAACATTTTTTTGAGTGTGTGGAGGTTAAATATAACTAGGTAATCTGTAAATATGAAAATGGTGAAGAATATTTGGACCATGATGTCACACATGCATATACTTATCAACAAAGGGACGGCACTGGTTAAATATATTTAGTCTAAATTAGCAACTTTATTGATAATGAATTAATAATTAAGTCATTTTATAAGTAAAAGTTCAAAATATTCTCTGGTCCCAGCTTCTTATTTCTATTTATATCATGTTCAATTCAGTATCTTTGGGTTTTGGAAAGCTGATTGAACAAAATAAGATGTTTGAAAACTTCACTTTACAATTTTCTGACATTTTATAGACCATTAATCAAGAAAATAAATTTAGATTTAATATTGCATGTATGCTAAATCAGACCATTAAAAAGTACTTTAAAGTACTGGTGACCCATGTCTTACAGAGAAATACACAATGCAATAAAATGTTAATTCACAGCATGACTCATATTCATGAAATGCAGTGTTACTTTATATCCTATAAGTTGGATCAAAGGAGAAAAACACCTTAAATTTTAATTAAAGCGGCGTATCATAAAACACCGGATACTGCTATAATCTCGATTAGGAGGAAGTGTGTATGAGTCCATTTGGATGTTGCATGATATAGTGACACACAGAATCAAATATAATGAGCAGTAAAAATTTTATTCTGTCAGAAAAAATCTTTCAGCATTAAGACTAGAACTGCAGCATAAGATAATCCATAAAAAAACACATGAAATGTTAATAGATTTTAATGATTGATGCAAAGATAATTGGAATGTCAGAAATGAAGAAGTATAGAAGAACAGAGGTGTTTTGGAATAAAATAGTTGAGCTGGTGGCAGGGATTCAATCAAATTATTGCCATCGCAAACGTGATACAAAAATGACTCCTCTTGATAACACGGGATGATGAAAACCTGAAAAATCAAACTGCAATTGAATTCTGTTCGTTTTCAGTCTTTACCCTGAAGCAATTACATAAAAAATGAATGATGGATGGATGGATAATATGAGATACTTTATCTCACCGTGTTGTAAATGCCATATGAAATCAATGTTTGCAACTTTCACTCAGGTTCAGACAAATTCAGACACTTGAACCTTTTTTACTCTCAATAACAAAGTAATCTGAAAACACTGAGAGTACTTAGAGCGCTGCTTTCAATTATAAAATTACAGAATATCTGGTCCAAAAGCACACTGTTAATCACAGCTCCTGCTTTTTAATGCCAACAGGGTTATTATCATGACTTCTCCAGCAAAGAGAACAGATATAAAACTGTAGCATAGACTGAAGGATAGATGCTGCAAAAGCCTTCTGACCCAACCATGACCACCAACGGTATATTTCCTTGCTACCGAGGATGTATAATTTAAGGCCCACTCAATAGCCAAGGGTGAAACAAACATCACCTCTCCAGTATTTAAATTAGCTTCACTCCCTAGGCATTTGAATGCAATAAATAGGTCAGGTGAAACCAAATTGATTGAGACAATCCCATGGGTTGTTGGAAGGGCTTTACATACTATAGCTTTGGTCTGTACTGTTCCTCATGAAGAAGCCCAGAAGAAATTCACTTTCTAATTGAATTTGGTCACAATTTAATCCAAGTCCAGACCTAAAAACCTTATCATTTGATCTGGCTTTGAGCAGACTTAAAGCAGGTCAGGGGTTCTAAAGCTATGTGACTAAACTGAGGGAAGAACTGAGTGGGCAAACAAGCATCTTTACTCCCATGCCTACTCATTCCAACCTTTAAATGCTCTGAAAACCTATTTCCTCGAGCTGCTCCTTACTATGAGTGATGTAATAAAACACGATCTGCCAAAGTTAGAACGGTTTGATTCATTCATATGAGAGATTTTTCTATTTATTTTCTTTCCCTTTGTGCTTTTCTCACTGGTTGGCAGTGGGCGGAAATCGGTTGGAAGGAGGTGATCTCACATACTTGTGTGCACCAATCAGCATTTAGCAAAATCTAAATCATAATCCGAATACTGTTGGTGGGTTTTTTTGTGCTCACTGTCAATACAGTCTGATGAAACCACACCTATTCAGTCCAAATGAAGCAGTTTAACTGAAATTTTGAGTGTTAAACTATTAATCATTAATAACTACGGAAGTTTCAGCATCAGTGGAAATATGTTGTACAGTGGTTCACAAATTAGTATGTCGTTCCTCACTTTGCCTCTCTATTAACACAAAATGGGAGACAAAACCTGACCTGAAGGACTTTCCCTTAAAAACTTAGAAACTGCGTGCACAAGCATGCTGGAATATACCTAATAAGAAGTTACTGTCAATCAGAGAGCAAAATGCCTCCTTGAACAAATTGATATTCTTGTCACGTCACGCTTCTTGTACTGTACAATAACACTGCAGAGCAGAGCGGCAGGCTGCGCAGGGGTGTCCTACTTTAATAAATGAGCTGAAACCCATGTGCTTGCAAAGAAATCCCTTGCTCCAGAATGTCAGAACTGCAAATGTCCTTATGTAACTACACAGTGTTGTGACAAAGTAAATTTGAGACACATTAGCGGGTTCAAGGTAGCAGAATGATTGCTTTTATGAAGAATAATTACTGAATTTCCATCATATTTACTGCATATATACTTATGGGCACCTCAAGATTGTCTTCAAGTGTGTTACCGACATCATTTACCCCATACAAATCGTTTTTTAACAAAAATACAATTCAGGGAGATCAATGCTGACTTCAAGGATGGGCTGAGTGAGACGTTGCGCTCACCCACATTGATGATATTGACTAATGCTTCTCTATATCTAATACACAAACCTATAATATGTAAAGGGCAGCAAGCAGATGGTCTGATGGAAATTGATGACAGATTTAGGAGTCATTAGTAATGATACTGTCTGGCAGCAGAAGTGCAGAAGAGTGGCCCTGGGAGGGTGATCTGCTGTATCGGCTGCCTCCAAGCATCCTGGAAACAACATGTGGCAGGGACCTACTGTGAAACTCTATGTATTAAGGCATCGATATGCAGTAATTGTTTGCGCTGCATGTTCAAAACCTCAGATAGTATGATCAGTGCTGGTTGCTGAGCAGTATTTTCAGAACGGCAAAACTATTAGAGTCATTAGTAGCCCTGCTGCGGCGCAATCTTTAGTCTATCCGGAGGGTGACCATTTGGGAATTGCAAGAACACAACTAAGCTGTAAAATTACATTCCATATATTTGCCTGGATCTTGTCTTGATTCAAAGCTGAATTGCTTTGTGGAAGAGTTTTCCACAAACAATAACAATTAGTTTTTACAGTTGAGCTGTTCAGAGATTTGTTGTTATGTTTCCTTGACTGTTTTAAAGACTTCACTTGATGTTATGGCTCCATTCTAGAGACATTTTGTTGAGGGACTTTATGGCCCTCTAAGCAAACAATCGTTTAAATTCAATTAAGACTATGAAATGGCACAGTTGAAAACAGTCCTTTTAAAGCTTTGTTTTTGTGCAGTCTTGACCTATGTGCAATGACTATATCCAGCTCTGTATATATATTGCACATGACAGTAGGTAAACTCTTCAGTGTGCGCTGTGAGTAAAATGGAATCGTTAGCACAAAGCTCAACATAATGAGGAATAAACAATAATGGGGATGAACCCACTGCGCTTCTGCCCATCAGAGAATTTCATAATTAGCAATTAGTGGTCATTGTATTATAGTCAGTGCAACTCGGATCTGGCTGAAGTGTCTACACTCACTTACCTATCCTGAGGCACTGCAAATAAAATATCCCACTGGATTCAGACGTGATTAATGTCTGTCGCAAGAAGGGCTGCAATGGCAGATTAGGCATGATTATGAGTGGGCTCATTTATTTTCAACATGTCATTATCTTTTACAACATTGACTAAGCAAATGGCCAGAGTGTGTTTATGAGTACGAATGTAAGCTGTGTTTTCCCGATCATTAATAGTTTGTCCAGAAAAAAGGGAAAATAAAGTTGATGAAGGGAAATGAAACAAGAAAAGAAAAATTGCATCACACACAGGTGCAATTAGGCATATAAATCTTAATACAGAAAATTAAGTTACTTTTAATTGTCATTTAACCATTTTAACCAAGAGCTTTTGTCATCAAATTAAACCTCTGCGCTGATATTAAAAAACTATAAATCACAAAATGATGAAATCTATAAGCCCTAATAATATTTTATGCTGACCAAGAAATGTCATGAGTATAATTATTTACTTTTTCAAAAATGTAAAAATAAAAAAGTAAGATTTAAATACAGGAGAAATTACAACAATAAATTTAAATGTTAAGAAGTCAAAATTAGAATTGTATAATGTACTGTATATGCTAGAAAGTTCATGATTCCAGTCTCACCTTGAACACTCTCTCATATAATTTCCTCCTCGCTCATTGTGCCCCTGATTCAACAATATCATTATCAAACATCTTGTATCTTGTCCTCATTAATTCTTATGTTTTCACATTGTCCTCAAAAACTTAATTATGAAAACAAAATTGTTCAACAGCTTTTTTCCTGTATTACCAGGTGTCTCGTCATTTGACCATTATGATAAATTTTGATGAGCCTGTTGAGCAAATGTGAATAATTGATAAACTGTTTTCCAATGGCTTGATTGTCACAAACCAAGACAAATAGAGCGGAATAGAATCATAAAATATTCACTCAAGTGGTGGCCCGAAAATTATTAATTCCAAAGTCATTTTTACATGGATGCAGGTGTCCTCCGTCCAGACAAGGTAACTTCACAATGAACTCTAAGGCGAGAGCACAAGTGTATTGAAGAAATATGTTATGTTATGTTATGTACGATACCATCGATGCATTCAGGCCTCTTAAAGTACAACAAGTAACAGTGACCAAGGAGCCTGAAGGTCAAGGTTCAAAGAGAGTTATCTCCAGCAAACACAAGCCTTCACTCTGTCCCTGACATTTCTTCTACTTGGTGCCGCAAAATATTTCACAGGGATTGTATTTTGGTGTTGGTTGTAAACACCTCTGCAATCCTTCCACTGAGCACCTCACAGGTTTGTAGCAACACAAACCAGTGAGCTTTCAGTTCCAATAAACGTCACATGCATAATAACAATATCAGCACGGTTGCTCCCAAACTGTATCAGACTGATCTGATTACAGACAGATCTTCTTTTTTTTTTTAAATGAGCTAAACTGCACTGGTATTTCTTCATTTCTAAATGTGGAAGTTTAAACTACAAAAATACAGCAAAATTATTCCATCCCACGGATTTGGGTGGCCAGCTTTTTTTTTTTTTTTTCTCTTTTCCCCCATAACCCAATTATTCATGGTGCAACTGGAATTCCAAATAATAGTTGAGTTAAATCTCACCCTTTACATCACGATGACTTGGTGCCATCTACTGTTAATATAGAGATCATATTGCTTGGGGATGTTATGCATTTGAAAAACAACTCAGAAGAGGGCAGCTCAGATTTTAAATAACATATGTTGTGTACTGTGTAAATGTACTCTCTATTTAGCCTTTATTCTTTAGTTTATTTTTATAGTAGTCCAAAACAAAGCTCAATTTCTTTCTGACACAACCTCAGCATACTATTAAAATGCAAAAAAAAATCTGCCATTTTGCTTACTCTCTGACAAACTTTAACAAAAGCAAACCAAGAAAAGACTTCACGAAAAGACCTCTAACACTAACTTATTTTACATATTATAATTTGTATTACTACAGGGTGATGTGTTTTATTTTTATAATTTTGTTGAAATGCTGGACAATATTAAAGGCAAGCCTCATGTTTGCCACAAACAACTCACAAAGCAGCACAGGCCTACTGTATAAATACAATTTGTACAGACAATCCTTCCTCAGAATTTCAACGTCGCACCTCCTTCAACGAGTGTGTGTTGCCACCACGGACAAGTTGGATTGTGGGAGTAAGGTATTCATTAGCATATCAGTGACACAGATTAACATACATTAACATACATTACGGCTGAATTAATCATGGCATGTGGTAGAACTTGGAGAGGCATCTGAAAACAGTCTGCTCTGAAGTCGATTCAAGGAAGAAAGCATAGTAATAGCATAGTAAACCCGTGCAGCACAAATAAGCCCATACAGCATGTACAGTAGCAGACTATGATATCTGGGCTCTTGCATACAGCTTACTCATTGATTTTTCATATTCAGCATCTTCTGTTTCCTCGTTGCGACTGCTTTTCTCATTAGTGAAGGATTTGTTTGTAATGTAGTCATACTATTTCTTAATGGAGTTTTTTTTTTTTTTTACAATAATAAAATTATGTTACAGTATGGTCGATGTGTGTCTGGCTCTCATGTAAAAAATGTCTCCGAACTGATCTCTTAATGCTACCTGGTAAGCTGTGACCTATATCGTAAAAAAACCTAATAATATAATCATTTTGAATTCATTTTCTTCATGTTGACCAAGAAACCAGCTAACTTAGTCACAGCTGCTGGTTAGTCTCAGTTAGCATTTCTCAACCTTGAGTTTGGCACACCACAAGGGGTCATCTGATTTGAGAGAGATATATATTGATATTTTTTTACAGTAAAAATATTCTTTTATAGAAAAAACTGCTCTGAAATGTCTAATTTAAACACCTGGGTGCTCTTGAAAATAGAACACATGTCATACTCAATTGGTGGATGTGTACTACTGTACTGTTTTGTGTATATTTATCATGTTGTGTGTATACATTTTTTTTTTTTTTAAGATAGGTTATTTCTTTTTTTTTTTTCATTGAATAGTCTTTTTAATATCTGGCCAGAGACAATGAATGGAAATGTGCCTTTTAGGCTAACTCTGGCTCATTTCCCTTACTACTAAAAAAAAATCACATAGCAGCCTCTGTCTGAGAGAGCTTGTCATGAGAATTTTGAATTTTGAAAACGGGGTCACAGTTCAAAAATCACATTATAATAGTTCCTTTATTATGTGCATTTCCTCATATATTATAAATAACAGTCCATCTATTCGATTGAGGGCAGAAAAGTTATAAACATTGAACCAGGACATATTTTATGTGAATAACATATCAATCAACTGAAAGTCCTCCTGCAAGCCAGACATCTAAACCTCTCTCAGCCAAGGTGGACCAAATCCACAAAATGAATTGATAAATAAAGTGAGAGAGTCTCAAAGTGGGGGGATTAAACTAACACATCAAATGTCACTGATTCCATTATCAGCATTTTGGTCATGGCTACTTTTGTGGTTTGCTATCTCTGTGGAACACGCAGCTGGGGTCCTATCTAGGTACGAACACAGATTCTGCCTTGGGCCCAGGTAGCACATTATGTGGCAGTGCTCTTGGAGATGAACACTAAGCAGATAATGTCATTCCGTCCAATACTCATCATTAACTCCTGACTGCCAGGCATATTGTTAGAGCCCTTATTGAGGCAAGGCCATATCATTGGTAGTAAGACTCAGGTCCTGACCGCCTGTTCCACTCAGTTAAGAGTAATATGAATAGTTTCCTTTTAAACACTACTTAAACAGCCCTCAAAGTGCTCTTAAAATTGTAATGTAATGAAAGCTCCATGCATGAAACTGAAATGCAAGTGCCCGAGCGGCTAGTATCACTTGAAAAGGGCCATTTAAAAGGCAAGCTGCAGCACTTGATGGACAGTTTCTTCTCTATGTTGCAACTTGGAAAGGGACTGACTACTCAAATTATATGGTTATTATACCAGTCCAGTCTGGTTGTATGGACCTGCTGACACCTCCACAATAAACATGACCCATCACACACCAAGCTTTTTGCCAGTCAAGAGCATGAGCATAATGAAAAGCAACTTCTATTTTACTTCACCCTGAGTGAAAGTGTAGCAGGGCTGTAAGAGTGACACATTGTTTTAACTTAAAAGCCAGGTTACGATATGTATGAATGGTTCAGAACAGATAAGTTGTCTTCTTTTCCCACCACTGTAATCAATACAAACTAACACACAAATGCCGCTCCTTGCCAGTGTGATTCACAAGCTCCTTTGCTGTGAATATGTACATATGAAACGCTTGTGTCATTTGCATTGAAATTAACTAGACAAACCAAGCAAATAAACTTTCAATTTAAAACAAGCATCTAGCCGCAGAGTGTCCTGGCCGGTAAAAGTGGCTAACACTTACAGGAATGCTCAAAATAATATAAATTCAGACATAAGCACAGTATTAGTTTACATTTTTATCCATAGCTTTCCATTAAAACCCTCTTAGCAACTGTTTGAATATATCTAATGATCCTCATGCAACGTTTGAGTAAAAAACAAATAGGTGTCGTATGGTATATTTTCTCAGTGTGCTTGAACGCCTATTTAGGAGATAATAAAACAAAAACTTCAAAGTAACCAATCCTGTTTTAAAACATTGGCATAGAGTGGACAATGTCCCACTAATCTGTGCTTGTGCTTATTAAATAATTCACAACCCCTGGTGTAATTGCAGTTTTTAAAATCATTAATTTATAATAATTGATGACCTGAAGGGCCATGTCTCACACTATTAGCCAAGTGAATTCAAACACCTTTGCTGCCCGGTGTAGTGCAGCACTTATTTCTTCCTGCCAAATGATTATTTCTTCTTTCCACACAGCACCCACCAGTAGTGAGGAACTGGGTATGTACAGAAGAAATGTCTAAAACAGCATCTTGTTTATAAAAAATCCTTATAACCTCAAGTTCACCTCTGAAACTGAACTATTTGTCAGTCACACAAACATAGAATGTTGACAAAAATGGTGAAAATATTCTTTAAGAAAGACCCTACTCTATTAAAAAAACATATACAAAATACAGTAGATTGCTTACTGAAAGCAGTTGCAACTTATTGCATGAGCTGACCTGAGGTAAAGGTTTTCTGTTTCTTTTTCTTATTTGCCAAAACAGATACAGACATTTTGGAACAGAATGCTACATTTCAGTTTTCAGATCTAGATAAGGAGAAAGAACAGCTAATCAGATGCATACAGAGAATAAAAGTATCCATCTATACAATTGTGTGCTGTTGTTTAAAAGGTGGAACACCCCCAAAAATGCTGCAGGTGATGGGATTTCCTGTTTTTTATTGAAGCACTTGCCTTTTCAGTAAGCTCTGCATGTCCCTACTGAGATGGGTTTATGAGTTTTGCTTTGGGCCATATACAGTACTGGCCAAAGCATTAATAATACATAATATTATACACACTATTTATACAATATACATATGACAGAAACAAGAATATAGTGACACAGTCAAAATCAGAAACCTCACTGTGTGTGACAACCGTGTGCATTTGCAGACATTGTCTGAAAGTAGACTAAATTATTTCACTGGAGACATTTGAAGAAATGGTATTCAGAAAAAGGTGAACTGCTCCACTGCTCTACACTTTATGTTACAGTGATTTCATATTTATCACTGAAAAGTGTGTCACTTTCGAGGGTTTTACGATCACTGTTGATATTAAGAAGAGACAATTTGTTATTCTGAGATAATGCTTTTACCATGCCAATACCCACTTCGATACATCTCAGCAGACTTTTTCACTATATATTGTAAAATATGCCTTTTGGTATAGCTTGACATGCTCACATCTAACATGGTGGGTGGAATCTATGGTGTTTTCTGAGTAACTCCACTTCCTTAGGGGAACGATTTATAGATCACACAATGCCAGAGCCAGGAGAAGCCCTGACAGCCTCAGAAATGGGAATGTCAGATATCTGACTGAGGTTTTTATGCCAGTTTTCTGGTTGTATTGAGTTCTGTGGTTTGAGCCAGGGAATACTGAAGCCTTAGAGAGATTCAATACAGACATTTTGTTGATGTTCTCAGAGATGGTCCATTTGACATTTTGACACTACTTGTATTAGTTTAGTCTATTTCCACCACTGGCTTGTCAGTCAAAATGAGAAATATGCTGGAATCTCAGGTCTGAATATCTAATAACGGTTGATTAATCGCGCGTGAAGGTCCGTCAATTCATCATGAGACTATGGCCCTTTATCAAATAACCAATTATACTAAAAAATGCAAGACCTAAAAGAAAGATTTTTACACAATAGGTCTGTTCTGTATGATTAGAATTGGCATTTAGGTTAGGATAAACAATTTCAGATGAAAAAGCAATAATAAGTCAGTAAGAGGCAAGCAAGTTGCTTCTTTTTGTAAGCTTTAACATTTGCTTTAAAATTTGGTAAAAATAACACTAAAGATGTGAAGGTGAAGTGTTGGAAATAGTCTCCTGAGATTTTCCTGTGATTTTCCAATAGGTCTGACAGCTGCAAACTTATCTTAACCTTCCCACATAACTTTAGTGCATTCCTACTCTTAGTGATGCCATTACAGTACATGCCTCTGCAGAACAACCTTGTAGCCTGTAAAAGCTAGTTCAGGGAATGGGGGGATGGTGCCTATGATGGTGCACACAAGCTGAAATGATATGCAAGGCCACCATTCTAAAGCATTTCACAAAAGGGCCATCCAGTGGCGTAGCATGGCATTGAAATGGCAGTCTTGGCCTTGCATTGTCTGACACGTCACAAGATGGCAATGCGGTATCTCTTTAGCTCCTAGAGGTCACGGAGGATGGATGCACCACTAATCTCTGACACTCACTCTGGGATGGAGGGGGGCAAATCAACACAAACTGGGGCTTTAGATAACTTTGCTATCCACCAGTGACCTCAAATGCAGAGACGTCTCTGGGCCCCGCTGTGTTCTGTCAACCAAATCCTTCTTACTGCTTGGTGACTTCAGACAAGGAGACGTTGCCCGCCCCACAAGGATAAATCCCAGCCAAGAACAGACTATATATTAATCTGATATTGTCTTTTTATTGTTTGGGGAATAATGCAGTGGAAAGCAATGATTGATCGGAGGGCTTGAGAGACTTTTATATTGTCAAATCGGTCCACTTAGAGATCCGTGGATGTTTCTCCAGGGGGCATGATCTCACAAATACAAAGAACAAAAGTGTCATCATGTACAAGTGTTCCTGAGTGTTTCCTCTCAACACTAAAGAACAAAAAGTACAAATATCAAAACGTGCTAACTCACTGTCAATGTATATAGGATTATTAATGATTCCATCTATAGAACATTGATTATTTCTATATCATAAAATACTTACAATAAAATAATGTCTGTTCTGTCCATACACTTTTTAACAGTTTTGGTAATTATGCAGATTTTGGCATCAAATCGTTGCACACTAATCTCCAGTATAGACTCTGGTGGATGGATAAATAGTGACCCAACTGCATCTGCCACTGCACCCCAAGAGGGAATATTATCAGGGAGGTTTGCGGTTTCATTGATTTCAAGACTGCAATCATCCCCATCTGATGTAGTGGGCTGAGGGAGGATAAGTGAGACTCTGTAGTCTGTGGGCCGGCTCTGGTTGACAGTGGGACAAGTTTGAGAGAACTTCCGCAATAACAATCTACGAAGTGAGTTTAAAGAGTTATTTCCTGTAACCGCAGGATGCCAAAATCATTGCCGCTTTGTTCTCAACAATTGTCTAAAACTGTCTAATTACACCATGTGTGTGAGGTAGAAAAGTGCCCTCCAGATGCCCCTATTTGGTCTATTTATTTGGTTTTTATCTTAAAAATGTATGGTTTTCAACTTGGGACTTCTAAAAGCTGTGGGTATTCTGCTTTGAATTGGTTTATATTGTCTTTTTCACGTTTGTCCAACAGAGCACGTAGTCGTAGGATGACCCCATTTCAATACTCTTCAGCAACAAAAATTGCATAAAATACAAAACATCTCTAATGGCCCTCACTGGAAATTATCTCTGTACAAGTCTCTAATGGTGCTGTCAGGAGTGAGTTTCAAACCATTAAGCAATTTGTGGTGAATCAGGGCACACAGAAATAAATTGAATTCACACTATACTGTGGTTGAAAGTTCTCAAGACAGATGGAGAAGAATATGCTTGCAGTGTTTTTCTGAAAGAATAGGCTCAGAGAAACCAGTACCACCATATTTGGTTTTATAAAAGGCTTAATGAATGATGATGTTAACTCCAATGCCCTTTCCTCTTTTTAACCCGCCATGACAGCATAGACATTTCAATCGACTATGCGAATACTAAAAGCAAAAGAAGGGGGAAAAAAATCCATTGTCTCTCTTCATCCTTCATTCATCATGTGCGTATTTAGGTTTTAGGTCAAATTTTATATTGAAAATGTGCCACAGAAGCCCTCAAAACCTTCGGTGCCTTGACATCTTTATGATTACAGAGAGTTTATATATATAGGGTACATGACATCCACCATAAAAACAAACATGATGAATTAATCAGTTGTGCCTTAATGGGTATGTATTTATGGAACTGGATTCCAAAACTTACTACGCCTGTGTGCTGTGTCGTGCCAGACTTCAATCCACAAACCTCAGGGAGCAGCGGATCCCTATTTGTGTCCTCTGGCATTGTTGCACTATTCTTACCGTATGCCAGCAGCACAAAGAGGATCTTGTTCTGCATAGAAACCTAATTTCCATCCAAAAAAATAACTATATTAAATGACCACACAGAATCCTTTTTCATGAAATTATAAAAGAGATGAAAACTTTAATTTCCTGATGCAGGTTTTTCTTAGATACATTTCCCCTCCAACTGAGCTACTCTATCAACATTATTATTTTTTGCTATCAATATTAAACCCTATCCTCTGATGTCAAATTAAATGTTAATCGCCAGAACATATATAATAAGAAATTATAATAATTCAACAATTTATTCTTTTTTTTCACTTATGAACACTTCAAAATGTGTCAAATCAAAATGTATTATATTATTAACTTCAACATGAATACAGTTTTACTTAAAAAACATCTAATGGCAGCACAATGTATTTCCTAAATTAATTTCTTTAGTGCAGACTTTTAAATTTTTTAAAACTGAGCCATTATAATTACATCAAAAAAATAAATAACATGGTAACATAAATACCAGAAGAAAATAACCACTACTTAGGATAATTAATAAATGACACACATGCTACACTGTTTTGAAGAAAATATTGTGATGTCAAGGTGCCCATCCCTCTACCAAAATAACATGCATGTTCACACACACACACACACACTCACAGCTACAGAGCTTACACAGTTCACCACCACCGTCACATTTAACAACACAGCACGCTAAGAGCAGCCCAAACGTCCTGGCCGCATTTTATCTCCTTATTAAAGACTCTCCCAGCAGCTCCTCAATAGTAATGAACTTCCTAAACTAACAGCAGTCACCCAGCTAGGTGCCAATATCACCAGTCAACACAAACAATCAATCGCTTCTGCAGCAATAACATTGAAAGGAAGTGCCTCCAATTTATCTTTATTAAATCAATAGGGATTTGATAGCCTTACCTGCAGTGGAGTGCTTTGCCCAGTGTTGGAGCTGTAAGTGTCTAGTGCATTGGGACAGGGGGAGATCTCTGGTTCACTTGTTGTTTGTCGGGGATGGGGTAGTTTGCTGTGTGGCTGGAAGCGACACTCCTAAGGGCCCACTGTGAATAGAGGTCAGGATAATAGACACAGTCACACAACAAAGACTGATAATCCTGTCTCGCCCCACAGCTCCCGTGTTGCAATCAGACATTTTAAGGGCAGTTAAGTTGCAGCGAGGGGCGGCTGAATGAACCGCGGTTAGGAAAGACTCCCAAGCTCCCATTATGGACAGTAACCGGTGTCAATTCGCAGCAATTAGACCACTCAGATGTGTCAGTAGACAGGCCTCAAATTAATAAATAAATAACGTCGACCACAAGTGCTCGCTGATATAGCCTTTTGAGTCATTTGAGTCTCCCAGTGGTCTATTTCAGTGCAGAACACTTAGTCCTTCAAAAAGTGACGAGGTGTACCTCCTTCTCCCCACTTATCCTGGATGACCTTTGAGTGAAAATAGTCCTTAGTGAGCAAGTTGCTTAAATCTGCTTCCATTGGTCGTCAGAAACATTTGTTTAAAGTGGCACAGATTATTTATTGCTGGTTTATTATTATCTTGAACTGCTGAGATAAACAAAACGCCGAGCAAGACCACTAATGCTCCTAAATCCTGCAGTACATGAGTCAAATCTGACATAAGCATTAGCCATAACTTGAAGAGCTTATAATGTAACAATGGAGATAATCAATCAATGAAGGCACACGATACATACAGTATATTTCCCATCTTAAATCGAAAGCTGTTGAAATGTGTGGACAAAGGTTGTTGCCTTAAGCCTGAGAGTAAAAGGGAGCAAAAGAGTTGCCTCAGGCTCACTGCTGTGTTGCCTCTACTGTGTTGTTGTTTTTTTGGGGGTTTTTTGAGGATCATCAGAGTCTGGGGGATGCAACCTTGAAGTTAGCCCAAAGTATCTGTGTCACTGTTCATTTATTCTGAGATCTTGTGAAGTCAACAGAAGATGACAGAGTTATTTCTTTAAGTGTGTTTGACTTTTCAGCTATAATTTATATTAGAAAAGACCGCTCCTCATAAAAAACATGGAAGCAGGAATATGGTGATAACTTTGCTCTGTTCTACTTTTTTGTTCTGACAAAATGTTTGAAAACCACTGTTTATGGATACATTTTCTCTGGGTCTTGTGTCTAACATAGTGGCCTTTTACACAGAACAAAGCAAAAGGACACAAAGCAGAGCCTCAGAATTTCACTGGGAGCACTCAATCAAGAGGAAGTCATTACTTCAGAATAAGGGCTAGCTATGCTTTGCTGCCCGACTTCAGCTGAATACCTCTCCTTTCAGCAATGCATAAATAATGTGCCAACTCTCTTTGATCTGTTGGGGGTGATAACTTCACAAGCATGCAGACACCTTCCACTGATAGAAGAGGCTCTGCCCTGTCCAAATATGTGTCAACAAGCATCACTCTCACACAAATGTACTGAGGAGGAAAAAGAGAACAAAGGGAGAGCTCAAGATGGACAAAAAGGCTTTGCAATGCCAGAGGAGAGAAAAGCATGTTCACTGTGATTTCAGAAAGGAAATATTAGAATTAAAAAATTAAAATTTGTGATTTAGGAATGGGACGTTTCAATTTCCAGAAGGGCTGCAACTAAAGATTATTCATCATTATTGAGTAATATGCCAGTCATTTAATCATTTGGTCTTTAAAACATAACATCACATTTTCCCAAAAGTAAAAAGTTTACAATCATAGAAGACTGAGAACCCAGCAAATATTTACACATTATTATTACACATAACATTTGTCCTCAAATGATTTGCTTTACTTTAATTTCAACTTTATAAACTTTAGATGTTAAAGCATCATTTGATGCATTCTTATTGCTAAATGTATTTATTTTTTGAAAACTGTATCATGAAGAATGGTGGAGAGGAGTCTGATCCTTAGAAAGTAATACAATTATCATATTTAAATTAAATCTGTGGTGTTTTTTTTTTTGTGTGTGCAGTAGAAAAGAAATCAAATTAATGAAATCTATCAGCTGCTTTTCAGTGACCGTAGTGGACACTTCAGATTGTGATCACCACCCACCCCCACCCCCAAAGAAATCCCGGAAACCAGTAAAAGCGGTCGTCTGTGTCAGCAGGCCAGATTGGGTTCCTGGACAGTCAGACCCTGACACAGCTGAAAAGGGAGAAAAAAATAACATAGTAAAGTGAGCACACAAAGGACTCCTCTGAGAGGTCAAAGCGATGACAAGTCCCACTTTCAGACATAAAGAAAAACAAAAGCCCATGTGACTTTCAAAACGCCTGCTTTAACCAAAGTGCCCAAACCGTGTGAAATTAAGGGTCACCATGGAATAATGGTAATATTAAAAACTTTTATAATTGCCTCTCATTTCCATTTCAGTTTTAGGCTGTAAAAATATGACCAGTAATGGCTCAACCCTCACTGAGGCAATTTATTTAATCCTTATTCAACGCTGTGAAGTGGTGAGGAAAGTGAACATAGAGACTGAAAAAAAAAAACTAAAAAATGAAATTCTGTTTTTCCTTCATACTCTCTTTTTATATTTTATGATACAAATACTCAATTTTTAAAGTCCAAAACTATGCAGCAGAATATTTTGTACAACCCGTTAACAGCTCTACTGAAATGTCTACAAGAGCAAATGCATCTCTCTGTATTGCAGGGAATGAGGCTGAAAACAGGTTGGGTTTAGCCCAGGGAACTTATTAGCAGAGCCTCCCTGGTGGGTGAACTTCCAGGGAAAAAGGAAACAGGCTCTTCTTCTTCAGAGTTGGCTGTAATGCCATGAGCATCCTCTGCTGGTAAAGAAACACTTCAAACGCCCAGCCTCTAATGAAAGACACCAGAGAGGCACTACGCTAATTAATACACAATCTGCATGAATAACCCATATGTGTATACTACGTGTTTAATTTTGCATTATGATCATATCTTATATTGCAGATCACACTAATGACCACATACATTAACTCATGGGAATAGTGAGTTCAATTGCACTCAATAGCGTGGTGTATGCAGATGACAGTGTGTAAAACATCTGTCTGTTTTTATGCGGTTTTCTTCAAATGTGGACTGCATCTGTAGAGGCAGGGGAAATAAAACCAGGCATTATGTATGAGCCCTTCAGTTTGGATGTGCTAACAGAGTAAATAAAGTAAGTGGTTAAGACTACACTGCCATGTCACTGTCTTTAGGTGAAAACCTTGTAACCCCAATTAGGGCTATCTTTTATGGCTTATCAGTTATTTTTTAAATCCTTGATTAATCTGTCAGTTATTTTTTTAGATCATTCAATTAATAATTATGTCTAAAAATGCTGCAAATGTGCTTGTTTTAGTTTATCATCACCTCAAAATCCAAAGACATTCAGTTTGCTATGACACAGAGAAGCATTAAATATACAGATTTGAGAAGCCAGAACCAGCAAATGTATGGCATTTCTCCTTGAAATGTGACTAAAACAATTAATCAGCTACTCAACCCAAAGCATTTGCCAATTTCTTTTCTGTTTTGCTCACTTAGTCAACTGATTACTGTAGCTGTAGTTTCCTTGTATTGAAATATACTATACATGAATCTCTAGTGTTTCCAACAGGTTGAAAACTTCTCTCGGACGGATGACAAAAATAAAACTGTGTACTGGCCCATATATCGGTATAAGTCTTAAATATTGAAGGGAGTAGGAGTAACAAATTAAATGTACTCTTGTTGCTTTAACGTACTTTTTAAAGTAAGTAATTTAGATTGTAGTTAAACACACTACAAGTAGGCTAGTTTTTAACTGGTTATGAAACAATTTCAATTTAATACTGATGCCTTTATATGACCTACAAAAACAAACCAGACCAACAGCGAGAAGATTGTCTATTTCTTTAGTTATTCTTAATGCCTGCCAACTGGTCGGTTTCCCTTGAAATCAAATAAATGAGGCGATAAAAAGACTTCCATTTTTGTCCACATGGGATGCCTGAATCAACAAAAAATAAAAGTTCCTTGCAGACTAAAAACAAAAGTCACATGAAAACATCATGATAAACCGTGTGAGAATGGAACAAAAGAAAGGAGCCCAATCAGCAGCAGCAGCCAAGAAGAAGCTGCTGTTGTGTCTGCAGCTGCAGGAGAGCAGAGCTCCAGAGAGGTGACACTCTGGAAAACCTCCATGTTGAACGTGTATGTTCACTGACCGAGTGTCAGGGGTTGCGAGGGGTACCGTCTCACTAGCCTAGCGGTTTGTGAACAGTACAACAATGCACAAAAATGCAAAAAGCAGGGAAAGATCTAGACAAATATTCATGGGATGGCCAGGGGGTGGCATGGAGACTTTAAGGGGTGGCAGAAATATATTATGCTGATTTAACTTAATAAATAAACATCATATATTAAAAAAAACAATGAAGATGCTTAAACTAAAAAACATTACATTATTGGGGCACATTTATAAAGCATTGAATGTAAATATCATTAGAAATAAATGTTTTGTTTCCAAATCCTCAGATATTCTTTTTCATTTAACTTAATCTCTTTGTCTAAAATGTGGCCATAACAGATCATTGAATTAATGTCTGCTTTGTAACACATTATTTTTTTAAATGAATCGAAATTAGTGTGTTAAATTTGATAGCATACTGGGGGTGGCAGCTGGGGTGGCCAGGCACTTTTTAGGGGCATCAGCTGCCACTCTACACTACATCATGGGTTCCATTCTTGTACCTCATCTGCATAGTTAAAAAAAGGTTGCATCTACCTCAATCAATCACTGATTTAATGCACCACCCGGCGGGCATGCTAAGTGACCAAAATCAAAGACACCCAAGTTGTAGCGTGACCAACAGGGGCATGCTGGTTCTGGCTAAATGTTAAATGCTAAAATGCTCACTGTGGATCCTCCAGTGGTGATTTCTACATGTAATACTTTGCTTATGAATTTCTACCTTGAGTGAGGTGTGTGAGGGCTTTCTGCTGTTTCTGCCTATTTCAGCGCAGAATGTTTGAAAACTTTGAGGAAGCGCAGTGGGACAGTAGTGTGACAGGCTGAGAGGCCTTTTTATGGTGGGACAGACAGGCTTCATGGTGCACAAGGCTCCCAGAATGTGTTGTCTGCTTTGGGGATGTTTTATTCTGCTGTTAAAGTAGTAGCTTAATATTCCTTGTTGCATCTGCCACAGAGTCTATTGCTCTTTTTATTTATTGGGTTTAATTGTCTGAGTTTTGTCATCTTCTGGGTAATCCTAGTGAGGCTATACAGAGGAAGGCCAATGTATATTTATAATTGATAATCATAAAGTAGTAAGCACAGGCTGCAGAGTGTGTCTGTACAAGTGGTATTTTTTGGTGATCTGGACATAAGGGCTTGGTGGTGTGATGCTGTTCCACTTGTTGGACCGACACTGAATGCAACTAAGTTCTTTAATTTAACAGTAAGAGTAAACAAACTTGTTCTTTTAACAGAGGATAGTTCCAAAACTTTTTTGTTTTAATATTTAATTCAACAAGGTACAGAACAAAAATGTTGCTTGTGGTGTTTGCGCAAACAATAAGTAATATTTACTTGTAAACCAAAAACAAGAATAAACACAAGTCTTGCAGCTGCTGTAACACGTACTGTACTGTATTCCCAAGATCCACAGCAGAAAAGCTGCTTGGCCATATAATAGATTGCTGGGCCGATGAAAAACCACCATGTGCGGATAATAATAACTCATTGTCCACAGATACATGGGCTGTAGCGGTAATCTTCAGATCTCCTCAGCAAGGAAATATAGATATTTGTAAAAGCACTGAAGGGATTAGGCAGGGTTTTCTACCTCCTGCGGTACATGGCCTGAGTCATGCTGGGAGCACCAGGAGCTCTGGGGAAGTCTGTTAAGGATGAAGAGGATTTGACCTAGCTGCTGCATTATTCTGATGTGACCCAAACAAAGCCATCAGCGTGAGCCCAATGTAGGGGGTACAGTCTGTTTCTGTCTCTTAGCCTTCCTTTTTACAATGAAGATGAATATATGCACAGATAATTTACTAGAAAATCTCAGCTAGGTTAATATTGAATTAATTAGAATAAAAATTATATTACTATGTTAACAAGGAACAGAGTATTAATAAAATATTTTATAAACAACACATTAAGACCACACATTGGAACTGCAACTTACTTAAAAGGCACATAAGCTGAGAGCATTATTTAGAAAATGGACAGCAGTTTGAACAGGATTTTCTCAAACCTATTACTTCACACTGCTGTTGTACACATACAGCTATTAACCCTCTCAGTGATTCTCCTGAGTTAATTCCAAATGAAAAATAAATTGAGTTGCTCCCTACACTTTCATAACATTTCCTCCGCAGAATAAATGGGCTGCTTTATGAGAAAAGACACACTGTTGTTAATGATTTTATAAGCAGGGAGCCCACCTGACATCCTGTTTTCTATTACTGTTCTTTATTCAATTTGCAGGGCGCGCTGCAGGTGACCTAACCTATAAAAGGGCACTCCAAATTAAATTATCAGAGCTCCTTGAAATTTTATAAATTCAGAATCGGCCTCACAGAGGGATCTCATACCAGAAACTAATGGCTTCACCTTTAGCTTTGCATAAATCAATCGCACCAAAGGTTAGAACACATCATGCCAGGATGTATCGATGCAGTTTTAACATCATAACATGTAGTAATTTTGAAAGTGTGAATGGCAGGTATATGAGGTCATATGTGAGAAAGTTTGTGTGACTATCTGTCCTTGCATATGCACACAGGTATGATCACTGAAATTGTCATAAAGATCAACAAGTAAAGTAAAATCCATGTAAGTGCACAGAAATAAGAATATAACAAGAGTATTAAATGAATGCTATAATATCAGCATTCATTCAACCTCGTTACTGATATGGGCTTTGGAGGTTGACACATGTACACATCACATGCTTATAATGAAGACTTACTGAAGATGAGACAATTTAAATCGAATAATAGGATGAGAAATAATGTTGTTAAAGTTCTGGGTCCGTGAAACCAAGGGAGTCCTCAGAGTTACTGCAGAGTTTGTTTTATTTTTTATTTAAATACGTCTGAAAATACACATCAACATGAATCCGGCCCTTTCGTAAAGACAAATAATATTATTATTATAATATTAAGATATTATTGTAAGCCCAGATCAATATGCTACACAATTGTATACAATATATGAAGAAGGGGATCCCTGCTCTGTCAATCTGTCAGATAGATAAAAGTGCAAAATATGCTCTGGTTCCAGCTTCTCAATTGTGAGGATTTGCTGTCTTTTTTTCTATTCAACTGTAAACTGAATAGCTGTTTTGACTGTTGGCCGACAAAACAAGCCATATGAATACAATACCATGAGCTTTCTGAATTTTTGATGGCCTTTTTCACTAGTTTTAACGTTTTTAAGCCCAATGATTAATCAATCAATCAAAAAAGATTAGTCAATAATTAGTCAGATTATTTAGATGTGATCTGCCAGGAGGAATCTAGACTCTAATAGAATAGAATTTTCAATAATTGGTTTTGATTATGTTACTTTTTCTTTCCATGATTATTCGGCAATTATTGCTACTTGGATGCAGTTGAAACACTTAATATAAAAGCAATGCCAGTCATTTTATTTTGTGCAGTTGTGCAAAGTGGCAGTGTACAGCTTTGTCACCTCAAAAGGATCCCCTTTATCCTTGAAGAAACACGAGTTCTTTCCAGTGTCATTTTGTTCCAGTCTGTAACCTAACAAGAGGTTGGGGGCAGAAAAAAAAGGCCCAATCAGTAACACTTGTTGCACCTGAGAACATGGAAATCTTAGACTTCTGTGTTTGAGAAAATGGAAAACATTGTCTTGTAAAGAAGACGGAAATATGGATAGGATCATTCAACTGTGTTCAATCTGAGTCAGGACAAATTCTTTTATGAAGCAGTCGAGCGTGAAGGAAATTCATTTGTAAATTGCACCCGATCTTTGCAGAAATTGCTCTTTTTTCAAGTCCAGATGCAGAATTGACACAGAACAAAGTCTATTTCATATACACAACTGCACAGAGACTACATCTGAGTAAAGTATATTTCAGTATTAGCCAAGAGTGCAATGAGCACACAACCCAACTGTTATAAGGGTTACTTTTCACTTTAGTACTATCCTTTTACACTCCCTTTTTAAGCTTATAACGACATTTTTCTTCTTTTTTTCTTTTTTTTTTTTTTAAAAAAAAACATTGTAAATGTGACTGCCTTTAAGAATGTGCCAGGAGCAGTTTTAAT
Source organism: Dicentrarchus labrax (assembly GCF_905237075.1). Taxonomy (NCBI): domain Eukaryota; kingdom Metazoa; phylum Chordata; class Actinopteri; family Moronidae; genus Dicentrarchus; species Dicentrarchus labrax. The sequence goes on along the minus strand of NW_026136718.1, from coordinate 14,429,330 downwards.
AAAACATTGCTTCAAATATAACATTTGAAATATTATTCTTTATGTTGCATGTGTTTATCTTGCTATTTTAAGAGAAGAAGACTTTTTTTATTTATAATTTTCTATAAATTAAGAAAGAAAGATATGAGTAGAGAGGGTATTATGGTCCCCCAGAGTCACATAGCAGAAATAATGACATGGAAATAGATGTGCACAGATCTATTTGGAATTTAATATATATTTGGTCGCAAAGAAACAAAAGGCATTACCGGATATTTTATTTAGTTATTGCATTGATATAATTTAGCCCAGCAGATGTTTATAGCGGAAGAATATTTATATATATATTATGTGTATATTATATGATTTATATTTATTGTGAGGTAAAAAAGTGCTCTTTAAATATGTAGGATTTATTATTTTGTATAATCTGAGCATAGTGGGCAGAGTGACACTTTGCACGGGATGTCAGTGAATAAAGGGAATGTGGGATTTTTTTACATTTCAGCTTTGGCTCTCCAAAGGAAAAAGTTAAAGGCACACCTGATTAAAAGGAATTGAATCATGTCTAATTCAAACAGCCCTGAACACTTTAATAAGGGTATATACAGATAGTTTCAAAACTTCTCTGCCAACAATTATTCATATCTTCTTTCATTTAGAGGAGATGATAATTAAACACCACATTTCAGATATTCACACACTTTTATTCTGAAGGCCAGACTGATAGAAAGACTGAAGTCTTGTTCATGTTAACTTCCATATAAACACTGCACTCCGCATATTCTCCTTTAATCATCATTTAATCATTGACCATAAATTTAACCTAAACCTTGCGCTCACTTTCCCTCAAGCATTTAAGTCTTGACTGACTATACAATAATAATACAATTCAAGTCATATGACATTTCATATATGAATCAAATCAGTGCATAAAAAGTGAAGCTATTGTCAAGGAGCATGACTCAGCCTTATTAATACTACATTTATTCCTTTCAGTCAATAACCTAATTTTTTCGTTAGATCTTCTCCTCCCACAAAATCAGACTTCACTGCGATATAGTAAATTAACCTCCAGACAGATGTGAATTGTTGTCTATTGAGTTTCCTGAATTTCAATTAAGAAGTTGTGTACATTGATGTTCAACCTCGAAGGGAAAATCGCGATGCTCTGATTGCTTTCCCCACCCCTAATTAAGGGGAGCATACACCCCCACTCCCAGGAGAATTGCACACCTGACTTTAAGTAGTCGACTTGACCCCGATCCTGCTTGACAATTATGCACTTCACCTCTTTTAATTGCAGTACATCGTAGACACTATATTATTAGTATATATGTTATATACCAGCAGGTGAATACTCTATGTGGATAAAAAAAAAAGTAACTTTATTCAACAGGAAAGTGAAACAGAAGATTAAATGGTCATAGGAACTCAGAACTTGGAGAAATGTTCTCTGCATGACTTTGTACTTGCAAACCCAATCAATGTTATTCACTCTGTACCGACTTGAATCTGACCCTGTCAAACTAAAGTCAAGGTGAATCAAGGAACACAGGCCAGATAAAAATATAAATATAATATTCTTCTTCTTTTTCTTTTTATATAAATGAACTCTCTCAACTATGTGAAATAAAGCAACTCTTCATCATGGACTTTGTGTTGGTCACTTGCACAGGACACCACATGGCCAAACTACAGACCAAGACAACTGACCCCATTCCATTGCACCATAATCACACGCAGGAACTTTGGTCTGACAACTCATCCAATTACTTTTACAATTACGATAAGTGGTTTCAAGCGTGTTATTGAAATCTGACAAATATTTCCAGGGACCTCCACTTTGACTCTAGAAACACTTAGTAGTAGCAAATAGTAGCTTCACTGGCCTTGAATGCTCCTGTGTAACAAATGGAAAACCTTGCATCTCTTAAGCTTAACTTGGTTGAAGAATCACTGCTTGTATGCTGGTTGTCCGACTATAAGACAAGTCTGCAAATAGCACGAGGGCTTTTAGCCACTTGTGTATCAAAAGCTATTTGAAAAATCAGTGGATAAAAGTTTTGAGAGTCCAGCTACTACCACTTTAAAATCATCCATAGGAAATTAGCACCAGCTCCCAGCCAAATGTTGGTAAAATATGAAAGTGGCAGGTAGATTTCAGACACAAAATAATGATTTACTATAGAGTGCCTGGTGAATTTGAATATCCATCTGTCAGTGGCAGGATTATGTTCACATTTACACTGAGAATTTCCCACCCTGGGAACTGTATTAGATGTATTATTACTCTGTTCTGCATAACATTGGCCCACAATGTATGTGGAATATGGAAAAAATGCAAAACTGAGGGAGTTTTTCCTTTGTCTAGTCAAATTTCTTGAAGACTTTAACACTGTGTTTCAACTTAAATCTGTAGCAAGATGGTCAAAAAATGGTCAAACTGAGACTCATTACAGTACATTATATAACAATCAGGCCCTTCACACATGTCGGCCATGAGTCACACTCACAGGATGAAGAGGAAAATGTTGTCAGCTGCCCTGTTACTATTGTACAGATGCCAGAGGAAGCAGACCCTAACCTGTCACCTGACCACAAGGCAGCAATTCCCCCCCCCCCCTTTTCCCGGGTAGACCTCGAAATCAACGGGAACAATACAGTGTGTGGGTGGTGAAGACACACTTATTGCAAAATAACACTTCAGCATCACAAGTTGTGATGGACTTCACGTGTGCCTTGACATAGCGGCAGTAAAGACGCAAAACTGAACTTTAGGTCAGACTAGGAGGCGCTACTATGTCATAATGTTATTTCATGTTAGCTGATGGCAAGAATGTGATATTTACAAGACATTTTTAATCCATTTCTGAAAACAATGGAAGGTTTAGAGCCAGTCAAAGAACCACCTGACACAAAGCAGCTTTCCAACAAAATGCCACATTTAGTCAAATAAAAGATATCTGTGAAACCTGCATGTTTTAAATTTCATGAAATATAAGCTGTGTTTGAAACGTCTCACTCGTTTACTCATTCATTACTTTAACTGAGCAGTAATTTGAGATTTTAGACACCTTCAATCTTCAGTGTGACGTATTGCATTGTGGGACTGTTAGCAGAGAGCCAGTGCAATGCCACTTTTTCATTCCATAGGCCTTTTTCACAGTGGATTGTTTAGTATTATGTCTAGTCATAATAGGAAAGGCACAGGTGTTACTGATAACATTAACGATGGCTCTGTTCAAGTTACCCAGTAAGCTATGACCGTGTGACGGTGAGCCAGCGTTCACAATGCCAGCACCCTGAAACGGAAGCAGTCAATTGAATGCAGCCATCAGTCATTTCATTATTTACACCTATGATTTTCCTACTGTCAAATGCCAAAATATATTTTGTGAAAATAACCTATTGTGGGAAAAAAATTGAGGTTACTTTAAGACATAAATTCCACACTGAAATTGGGATACTCAAATAAAATTGGCACTATACTGTAGAATTTAGGGACACTGCCTCACTCATAAGGACAAATGTCACTGATTGCTTTTTATACCTTGAACGTGTTAAACCTACAAGAACAGAGAATTTGCATCATGCTTTCTCTCCCTCTGTCTCATGTTAGCTCTTTCTCTATTGCTGTGTCTTTTTCTTTCTCACACGCTTACCTGCAACCTCTTCACATCTCTTTATTTTTCCTCGCCTTTTTAGTTGCACATCTCCAAGCTCTCCAGACGAGCCCCACTATGCTTTCATTATGTCAAGTTTAATACAGGCACAATACGTTTGGAGGCAAACAAGCACCTCTGTTGGATGTGTGTGGTTATACTCTCTGCTGGTTGGGAATTAATGGATACCTGCCAGCCAATCAGAATGGGGAATTTTCAGTAGTCATGCTACTAGTAGTCAAGCACTGGTATCTTTTTAAATTGAGATACAATAAACATTAGTAACAAAGAGTGGATTTTAGCTAGCAGTTAAGTAACTACATTCCTTCACTCCGTTTTTAGTCATATAAGTTACTCACAAACACACAGGAACATTGGTCATGTTAGCTTTTAAAGAGAGTTTTTTAGACTTACCACTTTATAGCATAGCATTGGTCACTTGCAAATGGTTCTGTCTGGTTATGCTTTCCACTTGTTATTTCCTCCACTGCAACAAAACATACATGAAAGCAGAAAGCTCTTTTAAAAAAAAAGGGGGGGTTAAATCTTACCGTGGACTGCAAACAATTGCTCTCTTGTGGACCAGGTGCTACTTTAACAAGGATATGAGCGTTGGCTTCTTCCACTGTGGACTCTCCCTTATCTCAAAGGTCATCACCACTGTCAAGATGGCATCAGTGTTGTTAACGTTCACCAACCTTGAACTCAGAGCGAAAACATTTGTGAGTATTGACTTATTACACCATTTTAAATGTGTTACTTGGCCATAAGGAATTACCCAGTATTTAAGAAGCACACTTAACCTACAATTTTGAGATTGAAAATTCAGACATATAAATCATACATATTTGGGCCATTGTGCATTTTCACACAATACACAGTTTTCCACCCTGATTAATTAAGTATTCAGTAGGTTTAATCTTTAGGCAGTGATAAGAAAAAAATTATCAATTAAATCATGTAAATGGATTGAGAGTTTTCATCTCACTTTCTTGATCACCCAACCAGCCTTGTTTTAAAATACTTCAATTTTGTAGGAAATTTGAGGAACAACTAAAGTAATTTCATACTCAGTCGCCTCACTAGCGAAAATAGTTTTTGGTAGAAATACATTTTATGACAAATATGAGACAAAATAAGGTTAACATGGACTTTATATTTATTTATTTTGTAGTGTATTACATCAAAGCAATACCAGAAGATATAATCATTGCAGTGAGCTTCTGTGCTTCAGTGTTCATCGTTCAGGAGGTTTCTAACAGGAGCCAAATTATCCACAGAGGTCTCCACCTCTCCAAAACAAACGAACCCTCTGATTAAAACTAGTAAAACCACAGAATAAAGCACTTTCACTTTAAAAATCTGTCTTTCTCCAATGCTGTTTGGCAGACAAAGGACGCTGCACCAGCCAAGCTGCTGCAAACATTGGCTCAGCGTGTTTCTCTGATAAGATCCAGACAGCCAATGACTGAAATCCTTCTTTCATCTAAAATATATAGTTAGAAATAACCAAGATCTAATAAGTGTAGTGTAAAAATGTGTCTTAAAGCTTGATAAAAAATCAATTTATGACAGCTTTTGGCAGACAACCACAAAGGGGATGTGACACCATTGACAGGGGACTGGTAATGCATCGTTACCTGAATAAATTACAGATTTATCTGGGTTTGAACAGTGTTAGAAACATTTGAGATAATTTCACAACATAGGTCTAGTGTTTATAGACAATTTATTTTCAGACATGTTACATATTATATCTTTAACAAACATGGGAAAATCCTACCAGGATGTTCTTTTGGAGATCAGAGTGTAAAGCTTTGCTAAACACATCTAGTATTACTGTTCACACAGTTTTGTCAACTATTTTGTTGGCTGTTATATGATTTATAATGCACTAGGCCTGTAAGTATTGCCCTGTTACATAAAATCAGCTTTTATATATGTGCAAGAGAGAGTTTATGGTCTTAAAAGTGCAGTTCAAAACATCTAAGCTGTCAAAAATTGCTTTTAAGGTTTCTCTACCGGTCAGCCAAATAGCTTGTAAAAGACTTCTGAAATTGTGGTGTTTTGTTGACTTTATAAGAGGATATTCTTGATCCTCTTATCTTCCCATGACCAAATGCTGACAAACAAGAATGACAAAATCTCATTTCCAACCAAAATTGAAGTTACTGCCTTTTACTCTTTCAATGCCTGACAGGTGTTATTTCAGTTTTAGGATGGATATTTACTGTGAATGAAGTGCAGACTGTTTTGTTAAAGCAGTGCCAGTGTGCCACCTATACTTAAGTGTAATGTAAATGTTGTAGGGTTTCTCCACTCGTGCAGCAGCTGGCATCTCTGAACCTGAGCAGACAGCGTGCTTTGTCTCTTCAGCCTTGTGTGCTGAAATATTCAAGAGCTCCAAGTTTATGAGACAGTTGCTGCCATCTGTGCCCCAGCGTTCAGTCCTCCCATCATGGCTGAACATAAGGCCAACATCAGAGCAGATATGTGTGAGAAGTGTCAAAATAGATTCTCCAGTGTACTCTGTATTGCAAATCTCAATATCGCCTGAATAGCATAAACAACACTCCTCGTTTGCTCGCGCACACACACAGAGAGAGAAACCTACGCAAAATTCTACTACTGCAGAGTCAAAATTTCCATATCCATGAGAGGGAAGGAAAAGAGGAAACATTTACACAAGACTGCCTCCACACAGTTGCAGAGATCTTTTCTCTTAGGTGTCTTTTTTACAATGTCATTGTGGAGCAAGCAAGCTCCTGTGAGGGCTTTACGAATTTCTCACTAAATGAGAGATTTCCTCAGACAAAAAAGCGGAGGAGGAAGGGTGCAATCAGTCCAGGTTTGTTCTAGACAACATCACTTCCTTCCTTACTATTAGGAGAGTGTCAGAGCGAGACATTCAGATGTGGTTTTCACCAAGCACTTTCCCAGGACAGTAATGCAGCACAATTCTAATGGTGTCATTCAAAGCAGCTGCCTTTCTCAGCAATAAACTAAACGCCTTGCCTAAGCAATTCAAACCGCCTCCACAGATTGCAATACAGTCAACAAAGAACTTATCTACCAAGTGAAACTATTCATCAATGAATGTGTTTGTGTGCCAAAAAGTAGAAGGCGGTTTGAAAAGACTTCAGTTTCACCTGAATGGCTACTTCTCTTTCTGGACTATTGTCGCTGTTTCACATTTGAATTCACCTGTTTCCTAACTGCCACTGCCAGTTAAATTCTAACAACAACTCTGAGTGTTGATATTCCTGGGCGTGTCAGATTAGCAAAATTATAAACATCTGCACTTGAAAAGAATGTTTTGAAGCAAGATGAAAATCTTAAAACTGATGTGTACCTGGTAAGCTGCCTCTCACAACTTTGTTTTGTGTGGGTCAGTAACCAGCCAACAAAAACTAAACTAGCACCCAGCCCTGCTCATTTCCCACACAGAGAATGGGTTCATTAGTCTGTGACACGTGTCAAAGATACAAAAATAAAATACGTTGTTTTATCGCTTATCTTCGAAGGCAGACACAGACACACACACAGCATATAACTGCAGCACAAAGGGCCTTACTGTAAAAGTCTGTTTACTGTGTACACCGCTGTTGCTATAGAAATACACTTTAAAAAAATACGTCTTTTTAAGGCGCTGTGCATAGAAATGTAAAACAAAAGCAAACTGAACAACATTTCAACAACTTTATAAATGACACAGTATCTTCAATAGATCCCTGTTTCAGAGGAAACGTGTTTACGAACAGACGGTTTAAAAGGAAATGAGGGATAAAAATGTTGCCATTGTTAAGGCTAGAGCTAGATAGAAATATTTTCTTTCACTTTCTTTTCTTTTCATTTAAACAAGGTGTGACTCATAGTTACTTTATATGATCCAATTTATTTGTTAATGCTATTAAAAACAGCGGTGCATAACCTTGTATACACCAAGCACTACACTAAAGAACCTGCTGTATATTGTTAAGCATATAAACTGAAATTCAAAGGCTTCAGGTTTTTCAGCAGCAAAAGCCTGGAAGAATTACAGGTATTTTAGGTTGGTCTGATGAACAGTGAGATGGGAGACACGCAGCACTGGAATGTGTATGTGAATTTGTGTACACTCCTTTGCGGATGGGAGGGGGTCGTCCTTCCGTGAAGTTAGTCGGTGTTGTTTTGGCCTTTGTTTACATAGCCTACTGTACGTGTTCGAGTGAGAACAATGGCATGGAGGCTTCTAAAATGGCGACATAAATCACAGTGTCAACAACGCAACAGAAAAGTGACTAAATGCAGCTCAAACTTCTTTTTTATGTTAGGTATACAGTGGAACCAAATGAAAACGCATGTTGGGTGCTTTGTGTTGGAGTGTTTGGTAAAGCCAGGGTGAAGGCTGCATGTTTTTGAAAGCAGATTAAAGATCAAGACAGGAAGGGCCAGGTTTAGGGAAACAGGAAAACTGATGCAAGGAAATGGACTACGTCACCAGCCAGCCCACCACAGTCTGTGCTAAAAGTAACATCCAGACCCAGCGCAAGTATGGAGTCTTTGCTCAAGTCTTCAATGAAACTTGTACTTTTGACAGGTACGTAAGCTTATCTATCCACTAGCATATGAGCAGGTGTCTTACAGGGAGACAGTAGTAGATGATCTGTACATCTACATTTATGGGGTCTTCATATCAGCTATTATTGGTTTGAGTTGTGTGATGGGGCCGCATTTGAGCTTTAGATTTGTGAATATTTTTAAAGTAATACCGACTTTTTTCATTTACAACAGAATCTTTGTGTAGCTACATAAACCATAGTCTGAACTTGTGTGTACTGTGTGTCAGTGGATACATTCAAAGGTGTGTAGTTACATGAGTAGCAGATTAACACAGCTAGAGATAAAGATACAATACTTACTGGAACAACACATGCTAAAAAAAAGCAGCAGTGGCATGACAAAATGTTTTGGAATACATTTAAAGTAATCTCTTCTTGTGTTTGGTACTTGGTGTCTGCGCAGCATGGCTCTCCAGTCTGATGGACCCATGCAGCCTCTCTGACATTTGTGATTCTTGTCACCAACTTGCAACATGCAAGGCCCTGAATGGATCAAACGACGCGTGCTTCTGCAACCATGGATATACTGGAGATGGAAAGACATTTTGCAATGGTAAATATAAACATACAAAGCCACCAGTATATGTTGAGTGTTTACAGTGATGCAAGAGTACATCCAGCCTTGTGTGTAGCTGTCATGGCAGCCTTGACTATTTTAGGAAGCCTTTCTTGTTTGTCACTGTTCGCCATAAGCAGACAGAAGTATTAGGCCAACATCTGAGCACATTTAACATTTTTAGAGCATGGCTGTGCAGTGCAAAATAACTAGGATGTAAGCAGTTTGAAATATCTGGATCTCTCTGCATTAGATGTGTTGAAGCTTCTTAAGATGCCTGTTCAGGACAACAACTCATTAAATTTTTACCGAAATGTTAAAAGGGATACACATAAACGCAAATAAAACACTATCTGTGGTGATTTGATCGACAAAAATCAGCATGATCTGTACATAGTTGCTCTTCTGCAACTGTTTGTCTCTTATTATATCAACATTTTGAGATGGTTAGCCTCAAAATATCACTTATCATTTACCAGAAACAACCAGTAATATTTAAGCCGGCATGTAGCATTTCTTAGACCACATAGGGAATTATTTATCATCGAGATTTTTATGTGTAAAAAAATGTAATATTAAGTTACACATATTCAACATTAACTCACATGCATATTAGTAGCGTATTGGCTCGTTATTAGTCATTACAAGGCACCTATTAATCCCTTATTCTGCATGGCCACATTGTACAACTACTAGGCAATTAACTAAGAATCTTCACTCAATAACCTCAAGAATAGTCATTCTCCTTTAATAATTGTTAATTAAATGTGGTCTGTTCTTATACAACAAAACCCAAAACTACAAGTGTTAATAATGTCCAAATAACTCTAAATGACATCTTTCTAACTCAGAATATGTTCCCATTATACAGTAAGGTCTTGCTCATAACAAAGCAAGACATTAAACTTAAACTGTTAATTTAACATTGTAAAATATTTAGATTGAAGTTGGCCTTGACCTTGGCTCACACTGAGCAAAGCATACTACTTATGAATATACATTTATTAAGTGTCATTAAGAGAGAATGTCTATTCTTGTGGTACTACCACCTTAAGGCCCATACTAAGCTAAACATATTAAGATCATAATTCATGCAAATAACTTCCTTACTCACTATCAATAAGGAGTAATTAGGAGGTTATTGAGGGAAAACTCTTAGTTAATGGCTTAGTAGTTGTAGAATATGGTCACGCAGAATAAGGCATTAATAGGTGCTTTATAATGACTAATAAAGAGCCAAAATGCTACTAATATGCATGCTTGATGATGTTGAGGGTGAATATGTCTACCTTAATATAAAGTGTTACCAGCTTTTTTAATCTAATTTTGCTTTTAATTCTTGTGATTGAGCTTAATAATTCATTTGGCAATTTAAAAACACAAAAGCACCATGTGGGTGAGTTTAAGTAAGATCTGTGTGAATAATTTGAACAACTCTATGTGTTCTTATCGTCTTTGAGGGTATTTGTTGGACCAGCTGTGGTGGGAACTTGACATTTTTGTATTGCCTACCAACGAGTTGGCAGCTCACCTCGTTGAGAGTTAATTACAGTAAAAACACTGCAATGTGAAAAAAGATCTCAGCTTTTCAATACAGCTTTATGAGTAACATTTTTAATGGCCAGTGTTGCCTCTCAGTCAGCATTGTTACTCCTGTTATGTTTGCGGGCTGTTTAGAATTCCTGAAACCCTTTTTGTTTCCTGACCAAAGCAGATCACAATCACAGTACGGCTTACATCTGTCAAGAGCCAAAAGTAAATCAAAATGTGAGTGGTACAAACACTAGCGTGTGATTTTAAAACATAAAGGCACAAGGAAGTTCAGGGTTAAAGGACTCCCGATGTAGTAGTGAATTCAAAAATGATGATGTTCATTTGGTGTGTGAGTTAATTTAATGCAAAAAAAAATCATGAATTAGGGTGGTTCACGTTTTGCCTTTTTGTGTGTAAAGACTGAAAAGTTAATCCATTCAGCATTTTAACTTTTTTTTTTTAAAACAACAAAGTGACAAAAGCACGGAAACACAGAATCTTCTGAAGACAAAAGCAAGACATCAAAGTGAATGATAAAATATGTGGGTGCAATTTTGTGCAACAATGATGGTTCAAGGGTGTTATAGAGGAATTTCCCCTTTGGATACAGTCACCTCTCTCATCAGAGCAGAGGATTTCCCTTCCCGGACAGCTTTTGTGTAAAAGGTACAGAGGAGAGGAAGAGCACAGCGTCCATCATACCTAGACAAGTGAAAACAACAGTGGAAAGTCTTACCAGGTCATTTCCAATAAACTGGGAGACCAGAGATGGAAGGTGTGTTTGAAAATAAAGCTGGAACAGCACTTTCTATAATGTGTGGGCAACAGCCACATCCGCAGCAAACTGCTCTATATCTGGTGCTTTCTGAACCTGGCATACAAAGTGAAAAAAATATTTGGAGTAACTTGAGTTTTTCAAAATCAAACAACTGCTCAGCAATCACAAATGTAAACAAAAAAAACTGATACGTTGGAGCTAGCCAAAGCTTTAATCAAGGCTGAGACACACAACACAACTGAGCTTTATCAAGTTCAAATCAACACCAGGACACAGCATCCGGGTTAAATTGAAGTATTCCTATATAGTAATCTAATGTGGAGGACAGTTCGAGTCAGTATTTGTGTGAATATGCAGTGAAAGTCAAAAAACTGTTGATAGAAACTGAATCTGGAAATTAAATATGCCATGATGATAATTATTTTCTGGACATTAAGACATGGATTAATATAGAGAATCATTGTTACTCTTAGAAATAGTCCTACCTAATCATTGCTCCTGAATTGATGGCTAAATACTAGTTCTGGTTTCTGCTTTTGTAGAACAGATGTTTATGTTAAGCAACGTTGCCACCATGTCCCAAGGCATGAGTTTTGTGGTGTTATCCTTTTACTCCATAACTTACCGCTCTATTTTAAGTTCAAGGATTAACATCCGTTGTTGCTGTCATGAAGCGAGGGCTTTCTGATGGTCCAGCCATTTTGCATAATGTTCAGCAGTCAAAGAACATTTATTGTTGAAGAGGGTGATTAAGGATTTCAGTCTCTTCACCAACTGTGGACCAAAATGCAAATCAGCCACAGTACAGCCACGGTAACACTTGATAAACTTGCTAAAATTACAATTATCTCCAAATATGTCCAACAGGAACTTGCTGCTTGTTCTGGCATTTTTCTAGAATATATTGAAAGGCCTTGTGGGAGGAAATTAAGGAGGATATATGGTAGACCGAAATAAAAGTAAAAAGGAAACTGTTACAATACGATCTATTGAAGAACATCAATGATACATAAAAAAAATAGTATTAAATAAATCAGTGATGTAACACTTCAGTATGGGCTAAAGATAAAAATATATCAATGCCCAAATAAAGAATTAGGTAAACAAGAGCTTGAACCTGCTGAAGTAGTTAATTTTTGTAAATCTGAGTTGTTTTTCATGAATTTTGATTTGTACAAAAAAATGAGGCTTGAACTGATTTCCTGTTTTTTCTTGTTGTAGCTTGCTGGTCAGTTGTATCAGTAGTTGTATCAGCAGTATCCTCCTCTGCAAATCAGTTTCATTTTCTTTGCTCATCCAATTTGTGGACAAAGAGGCCAAAAGTTTCAAACGCTTTTTGAGTTTTTTCTTTTCTTTTTTCTTTCGACTAACCCAGTTTACTTTCTGTCCTTGTCTTTTCACCACAGATGACAACGAGTGCCAGAATGTGACTAATATCTGCGGGGACAGGGGGAACTGCACCAACACAGCAGGCAGCTACTACTGCACATGTGTCTCTGGATACACATCGACAGGACTGGGCGAGTTCCAGCCCAACGATGGCACAGAATGCATCGGTAATGACCAATTCACTCGCTCAGCATTATAAATGTACAAAAATTAGCTTTGGTCACACGCTGTAATGATCAGTAACATATTATAAACTGTTCTGACAGAGGACCACACATGCCACTGGGCAAGATATCATGTACATCAGTGAGTGTGAAAGCAGTTACCACACAGCTGTGATGGCGTCAGGACTGTGTGTGTGTGTGTGTGTGTGAGTGTGTGAGCTGTTTTCTCTTTCACTGTAGTGAGGAGGATAAACATGTTGGAGGTGTTTGTTTTTTTCCCTCGGCCTTTCACTTCCTTTCCATCTGCTATTCTGAGTAACCACCTGAGATCTGCAATAGAAGAACAAGCACCTTTAATCTGTGCTGTTGCATAAAGTATTCCTGTAGATTTACAACTGTATGGCACAGGCCATTTAAAACAGTGCAGAAGCATGTAGCTGATTTTAGTAGCTGATTTATGAATATTCAAATGTGTAATATGCATGCAAGTATGCAGTTTCTCTTTCAAAATCAATTATACAGTGTATTAAATTTAATAAGTCGGACTACTACGCCACATTCTCTATTTAAAAAGAAAGTAAATCATTAACTTCACTTCACTTTAGTATAATTTTGACTCATTTTGAGGTAGAAATACACATGCCTGTTAACGTCTGTATTTATTTAGTTATTCAGTTCATGTTGAGAGTGTCATATCGTGTTTATCGTTAATCGGAGCCAAACTCTTCATTTGCATCCTTCAGATATTGATGAATGCAAGTCGGGACAGCTCTGTGGACCAAACTCACACTGCCATAATACGAATGGATCTTTCTATTGCACTTGTCAGCGTGATTACATCCCAACTTCAGGCACTAAGCACTTTCATCCAGAGAGAGGTGCGAGATGTAAAGGTCGGTATAAGGATGGAAGAGTGCACACGCACGCACACACACACACACACACAGTGGTACTTACATCCAAGGACATACATATGTCTTCATCTTTTTTTTGTACTTTCTCTCTCACACATGCACACACAGCACAGATTTTTTTTTAAAATGTTTTTTGGGAGAATCTGTTATGCAATACATCAAGGAAATGCTGCAGTCTTACATTTTCTGATGTTTTAAACAATATGGGTCACAAAGAGAGCCATGTGATGTTATGCCTGTGTTAAGTTTTTTGCAATTCAGATTTTACTGTAACTTATTTTGGGGAAGTTATTGAAATAAATTAAGCAATCAACAAGATACTTTTGGTAATTGTTGTTTTCCAGAACATCCCCAAAAATACTGCCATGACAACATCGGGTGCATCGCACAGACTGTCAACAAAACACTTGAATATGTAAGTACCCCTCCTCAGGATTTCAACCAAATAAGGTAAAAATAGATGTGATGACACTGCCCTCTATTGGAGAGAAATAAGAGAAACATTAGGTGAAACCGGATCAAACTGTGTGTACAGTAAGGACACTCAACACCAGCCACTATAATCCGACTGCCACTTGCATCACCAGCGCTTTCAAACCTGGAATTCTGCACCTTCCGTTGCGCCACCTACAGGCAAGAAAAGTAACCACAGCAGTGGTTTAGGACTGACATGTCAATATGCACCATCTACAGGCAAAGAAAGTAATATATTTTGCAACCTTGACTCATAGGACACCTGCAGGCAATGGGTGTTATAGTTACTTACTTTTTAATTAAATAGCTGCTTTGTGAATTTGTGTGTTGTGTGTATTTCAGGACTTCTTAACTTTAGCAGACAGTATAATATTTTCACAGGAATATTGGGAGGAGTTGTCTCATAATGCATTCTCTTTTCTCCAGGATTGGCCTCCTGGTTACCGTAGAAGGAAGGAGATTAAAATATTTAACTCTGGTTAGGTGAATGTTTATACAGACAGTTAACAAAGGCCTACTACCCTTAAACTGAATGTTAAGCTCAAGTTCATAGATGTGAAGACGAAAACAAATATTACATTTTAAATGTGTAGTGACTGAAAATTATATTTACATTTCTATTTTATTTAACAAAAATAACAAAAAAGCAGCTGTGAAAAAGGAAAACCTGCAACACTCATCGCCTGCAGACGGCACGATTATTAAAACTTTATTAGCTATTGCTGTCATTATTTGCAACAGGTGATACTGAAACGTCTAAATGGCTCCTATAACCTCTCTGTCCTATAGTTGGTAAAGACTTTTCTGAGAATTACCAAACAGCTCCTCCTTGTGGGGAAACTCCAACATGCTAAATATGTTTGGTAACATTATGGAGATTGTGAGTGAGCTACTTACCAGCTCCATGTAAAGAACAAAAACTGTACATATTATATTTTTTCAGAAATAATGTATAATATTAGAATGTGACATCAGTAAAAACAATATGAAATAGTTAATCACAAATACATTTTTTTCATCCTAGATGAGCAACATCACAGAGCCCCGGAGCCTACTGAAGGAAATTGCCAAACAGACGTCCGGCGAGCTCACTTCAGTGCAAGTGATTGCATATGTTGAGGCTTTGTGTCGATCCGCATCAACACTGGCTGCAGGAGACAAGGATTACACTGTCAAACCATCCGCCATCAACTCAACTCTAACAGTAATCTTTGTTTACCATTCTTGTTTCTCATTCAACATTTGGAGTTCTGCCTGAACTGCGGTTATGCTTTGATCTGGTTAGAGGGGAATAAAATGGCACTGCAGTTCTGTGGAATACAATTTAGAAACTTTTGTATTGAAACTTCAGTCAATGACAGTTGGAGAAATATCTGTGATATGTTACTATATGCACAAAAAAATAAATAAATCATCATATCCAGTAAATATTTAAACGTCAAAGAGACATACCTTATATCAACATAATGTTCTAATTAAAAACATATTGCAGTGCAGCATACAGTATGTTACATGCGATGCTATTATACACATGTCACACTGAAAAATCTTGTTTTCAATAGAAATTGGTGAAAGCAGTAAACAACTTGGTGGAGAAGGATGAACTGGTGGCCTGGAGCAGAATGAAAGAAGAGCGTCGGGAACATACCATCACCAAGCTGCTACATACTGTTGAAGAAAGCGCTCTGACACTGGCCAACAACTACAAAACTCCAACTGAGCTCGAAATCAAAGCCAACGAAATGGGTGAGATAATTATTAACACAGAGCGCTCTTAGAGACACTCAAATTATATTAAATTGTCCTGCCATTTATTCCCACCTGTGTGCAGGAAAGTGAGGTTTGCATAATTGTCATTTTAATACTTTTAATAATTTTATATACTTGATGGGTTTTTTAAATTTTTTTAATCTCAACCACAGAACTGAAACTCTTCACGTTTGATGCTCAACACACAAAAGCCAAAGTGTCTGCTTCCATGGCAGGAGATCACATAAATCTAACTCCAAAACTGAGACCACAGGAGGACAAGAATGGTAAAGTAGCCTAGTTTAAATGTCTAAAGGAAAGTAAAATCAAAAATGCCTTTTTAAAGTTGTGACCATCTGCATGCTTGGCACAGGGAGTACTGTTTTGCCATATGTTGCCATATGCCACATATGTTGTACTTCAAAGTAAGTATTTGTATTTTTTTTTTTTCTCTATCAATATATATAGCTGTAATGTCTAATTTTGGGCTCGCATATTACAATTCACTCCAGTAGTATCTGATTTTGGCACAAATCTGTAAGTTTATTTGGTCATTATGGCAACATTTACACAAAAAGGTATTGGACTGTCAGCATGCAAAAAAACTGCTTCTTTATGAACTCCCATTTGTAATTAAATCAAATCCAACAATTATTTAATGGATTAACATACTCTTACATGCAGAAACAAATCAAATCATCAAGGTATAATCTTACATTATTTTATTGGACGTTCAATGTGGGAAACTGGTATGTTAAACTCTGCACAGTTCTGCTGGGAGATCTAAGAGTGAAGTGTTAATTTAGTCGCTAGATTAAAAGTTTGATCACAAATACAGTAAGTTTGACTGCCTCCCATCTTTGTAAAACTTTTTTTTGTCCATCAGGAAGTGTGTCAGTGGTGTTTGTGCGATATGACAGCATCAGTGACATCCTGAAGCCGAGCAGCGACCCAGGTGTCACCGACTACTCGCGGTATGCAGGAACAGGGGAAATCACTGTCAACTCCCGAGTCATAGCAGCAGCCGTCAAACCTGCTGACGTTTACCAACTTGACCATGTCACCTTCACTCTGAGACACAACGAGGTAAAGACCACACAGAGTGCTGAGCTACATTGTTTTTCCACTTCTGCAGTCTCAATGTATACCTTCAGAATGTACGCTGCAGAGTATCTGTGCAAAAGCCAGTGAGTTTTGGTTTAGGACTTTCTTGAAAATTGTGACCCAGCTGGGGGATATAGCTTTATTCCATATCCTTCCTTATTAAAGTACTACTATTTACTATTGTATTGCTTTATTTAAGCAGCATTTTGAGCAACTGAACCATCTAATCTTTTTATTTTTCTATTGTTTGACAAACATGAATGCAGTCTAGGTAAAGGTTTTCTTCACTTCCCTGCTCCTTTAATCCCACTGCTACCTTTTCTGTGTCATATGATTAATTCATAATTGTATCTATAAACATGAACTTCCAATAGGATCTTGTTCAATTTGAAAAATCAATACATCATCATATATATCTTTGTCAGACTGGAGCCATCATTGCGTTCTCTGTTGCTGTGAGGAATAACTTCCTTATTCCCAGATTGACTCTTGCAGTAACTTTATAACTGCCAGAGTTTCCATTAAAGTCAAATTTAAACAAACTCACATGGGAGGAGTAGTTAGTGCTTTGTGTTTTAGCTTCCTGAAATTTTAAGATTTAGCTCCATGCATTTCTGCAATGACCTCTCAGTTAAGGGGGAAAGGAAGAGGAAAGGTGAATAGATGATGGAGGAAAGCGAGTAATGAGGGAAATAACCCTAAAAGTTAATGTACTGGTATTTTCTTTTAAGATAATTAAAATGTATGAGAAAGTGAAATCATTATTTTTGTTGGACCCTTGAGGCTTAAGCCTAACAAAGGAGGTGTTGATTTATGTTGAGCAGTGAAAATCCTCTGTAAATTGCCTTTAAAGAGCAACAATCAATAATTTGGGCTCCATCTTCGTGCAGACACTGTCTGCTGGCGAAGTGGTGTTTTACCAAGATGCACTGGGGTTTTTTCCTTGCTTGCACCTGTTCAGTATTTTTGTGACACTCTGCACACATTAATTCGAAAGAAAATTTACTGACTCAAGGGTGCAAATTACGAATTTGCTATCGTACAATTACAAAAATATCATAACACACCAAGTGGGAGCAAGATGCAAATCTAATTGAATGTAAACAAAATAAAGATTTAGGGACAACCTGAACAATACTGGACCACATTTTAATTCAAGTTATTTATGACAATGTGTATTTCTACTGCAAATGTGGTTGTTGCATGGATCATTGTAAATCAAGTAAAATTACACATAATAGTAATTTATCCAAAATATGTTGACCTCTGCTTTCAATATGTTCATCAAAATTTTAATGATTTTAAAATTCTGCCCTTTTTCCAGCATATGCAAACTACTGTACATTTTTCACATCCCAGTGAGATTCCTTTTCCAAAAAAATAACTACAGTCAGCTGCCACTCCCTTGGCGTATTGTTTGCAGCAAACATGGCTGCACTTCATGCCCTGTGCCTTTCATTTTCCCCTAAAGCCATGCATGACAATTATTTGGCATTCTATGTTTAGTAAGTTCTAAAGTTGTGAGACAATAAGAATAATAAGAAAGTTCAATGCAACCCAATGAAAATGTCACTAATGTAACAGAAGGGAATGAAAAAAATGTATTTAAATATTTTATGTAAGTCTAATGTAGTCAAACTTCGGATTGATAGTCATTTAAGTAATTTAAGTGCTATTTCGATGAGACCTGCACAATCTGTTTTTAACCCCCTGGTGGTGTGGTATCACAAAAGCAGTGCCATACAAAAACTAATAAAACCATCCACAGTTAACAGCGTCTTTGTTCCTCTCTATTCCCCAAAGCCCATAGACACTAAAGCTGATGTGACGAAGTGCGCCTTCTGGGAGTACGAGGCGGACAGCCTGCAGGGCCACTGGGCGACTCATGGCTGCAAGACCGTCCACGTCAACAGCAATGCAACCACCTGCTCCTGCAATCACCTCACACACTTCGCCATCCTAATGTCCTCTGGGCGAGCCAATGTGAGTGGATCATACATTAAAAATACAACTCTAACAGTGCAATGGTATTTCCTTTTTTGGGGCATTTTTCCACCAGGGCTTTAAATTATTTATTAAAATGATTTTAGGAAAAAGGCTGATTATATTGAACAAATGTATTTTCAGCGAGGGCAAGAGTTGAACCTCATATCTGGATTCTGCAAGTAATATTTTTAGTGACTCCTTGATTGTTTTCAATTTTATCTTAAGAAAATTATTCAAGTTTTATACAAGAAATACAGAATATTGAGCCTTAGAATTATAACACTGAGGAAACCTGGTAAATATTTTCACGTTTCTATGGTTATGTCATGTTTTTTTCTGTTTAAATCACATGTTGTTGCTTTCCTGTCCCAATTTTCAGTTTTGTGACACTGCACTTTCAGATAATCCAATGGATTTCTACATTGTATTTGTACATATAGAAAAAAATTCTCAATCCATAATCTTCCAGTTTATATTATTTCCCACCATAATTTAGATTCAACCCCATATAGATGTACCTCTGTGTGCACCACAGGTTTCTTTGAAGACCAATGGTACTATTTTGTGTTAAAGGTGCTGATTGGCAACATTGTGCAAGTTTTTAATATATTAACTTCTTTCTTTTTTTTTTCTAAATACCAAGACTTCCAAGTATTTAGTTCCACTCAGGATAATATTTTTGATATGGTTGTAAAACAGCATTTCATGAAACACAAAAAGTCTCAGCTGAAACTGTGTGTCTGTTTTACTTTTAAAGATACACTCCCCATCGTTTTTACAGAGCTCAACACTGCCCCCAAATTCCTTGATTCAAATAAGAAATGAACCAGAATGCCTGCAACCCAACATATTGGTGCAAACCCCAGCCTATTCCCATGTCATATCAAATGACTCCAAGCAGAAAACACAACAAATTACAACTTCAGCATACCATGAAACTGTGAATGAAACACCTCCCTTTCCATTTACTTCTCAGCTGGTGGCCCACTATACCATCCTGACCCGGATCACTCAGCTGGGAATGATCATCTCCCTCATCTGTCTGTCCATGTGCATCTTCACCTTCTGGTTCTTCAGTGAGATCCAGAGCACCAGAACCACCATCCACAAGAACCTGTGCTGCAGCCTCTTCATGGCCGAGTTCATCTTCCTGGTGGGGATCAATATGAACACACACAAGGTGAGCTAGGATGCACTTGAACCCAATGAAACAAAGAAAATCTCCTGTGTGTGTGTGTTTTTGTGTATGTGTGTGTGTGTATACACCTGACCCACTATTCTGCCATTTCATTGACAAAGAGTGCCTTTAATGCTATAGCACACTGTTATTTCTCTCACTTACTCTCTAACTCTTGCTATCAGAATTATTTCTCTCTATTTAAAGGCTCATTTGACAAGCAAATGCTAAAACATTGGCATTACATCTCGTAATAAAGAAGGCTGAACAAACAAAGAGTGCAATAGATGCAAAATAACAACATCAATATAAAAATATATAAATCTGTCTCTCTCTCTCTCTGTCTCTCTCTCCTCTTTTGTCTATTTCTTGGCAGCTTTTCTGCTCTGTTATTGCAGGGCTGCTGCACTATTTCTTCCTTGCGGCCTTTGCCTGGATGTGCATCGAGGGCATCCATCTGTACTTAATAGTGGTTGGTGTCATCTACAACAAAGGCTTCCTGCACCGTAACTTTTACATCTTCGGCTACGGAAGCCCGGCAGTGGTGGTGACCATCTCTGCAACACTCGGCTCCAAGTACTACGGCACGGATAAAGTGTAAGAGGAGAATATTTTAGCTTTTTTTGTACATAGAGGTGGGAAGACAAATGCTTTTATAAAGACCTCTTTTCCAACTCATTCAGCATTTTTCAGAGAACAAAGATAAACAAATTACATTAATTATAAATACAAGGGGACAGAGATTAAATTTGGCCTGCGGGGACGTAAAGGAAGTTGAAGATGCTTGTAGAGAGGAATGTAATAACTGAATTAGTGCAAAAGAAATTCTGAAAGGTTTTGGGTACCACTGAGAATTTTAATAGGAATCTATAAATAAAAGTCTGTTGTTTATTAATGCAAAATATAATTAAAAGATTGAGATTACGTAAAAAGAAGTGCTGATTGCCCGTTATTGTGAGCAGAGGTGAGAGGTTTTCAAACCAATTGTGCTTGTACTTGAAAGATAAGAAGGGTATGCACTAGCCCATACAATATTGTAATAATTAAGATTAGGCTAGATTAGACAAAGGTAAAATGATAGATTATTGCAACAAAGAGATTTTAAAACACAGATTCAGTCGGTGAAATTGTTTGCTAAATTGCACGTTTTTATATTTGTGTTATAGGTGTTGGCTGAGCACAGAAAACCATTTCATATGGAGTTTCATCGGGCCTGCGTGTTTGATCATTCTGGTAAGATCCGATGTCTTTGTAACATCCTAAAAATGAAAATATTAATTGAAATCATCAAAAAGGGCTTGTTTTGAAAGATAAATATTCATTTGATCGTGTTTGTTTGTCGTGTTTGTCTTTGATCGTTCTCCACTAAAGGTTAATCTCTTGGCTTTTGGAGTAATCATCTACAAAGTGTACCGGCATACTGCTGTGAAAAAGCCTGAAATCAGTCACTATGAAAACATCAGGTAGGATTATATGTACTGTTGTTGAGAAGGTCAAAGGAATATAGAAAATCAAGTTGTAAGTTCCCTATCTGGTGGATTATCATGGCATCATGTGGTGTTCTCCAAATTACAATTAGTTCTTTGTTGTTGTTGTTTTGGGGTTTTTTTGCATTCACCCGCAGGTCCTGCGCCCGTGGTGCCTTGGCTCTGCTGTTCGTGCTGGGAGCCACCTGGACCTTTGGAGTGCTGCACATCCTCAATGAGACCACCCTCACCGCCTATCTGTTCACCATCACCAACGCCTTCCAGGGGATGTTCATCTTCATCTTCCTCTGTGTCCTGTCCAGAAAGGTAACATTTTGGTTGGGCTTCCTTCAACTTTGTTTTCTACGTCTTTTGCATTTAATTATTCAACATTCATTATGACTATAGTTGGACAGTTAGCGGTTCGGATCAAGACAAGAGTTAAATGCTGTGTTGATTCTGCATTACTACTGATTCATTAACATGTAAGCAGCATTTTAATATTGTCAAGGTACAGCAGCTAAATCTATTAACTGTAATTTTAAAGCAAGTAAAAAAATGGGTTAGTTTATTCTACAATAAAGTATATTTTATAAACTGATCATATGTTTTAAGCACACATTTTTTTTGCGGAAAATTATTACTATAACTAACAGCTGTGAAATATATTCAGTGAGGTAAAAAGCAAAAAATCCTCACTGTAATGTAGTGAAGTAGAAGTATAAATAATCATAAAATGGAATAAAGTACCTCATAATTGTGCATGTTGCAATGCGATATTATATTATATTATATTATATTATATAACTATAATATGTTTTCATCTAAATCCTACCTTTTTGAATGTGTGTTCCAGATTCAGGAGGAGTACTACAGGCTTTTCAAAAATGTGCCATGTTGTTTTGAATGCCTGAGATGAATTAATGCGACCAAAGCCTGATCATCTGCACTTGTACAGCGATAGTCGACACTACAGCTCTGCAATATCCTGTGATTCATGCTTTCATTTTTGGAAAATGATGTGGGAGGAATTGTTTAGTACAGATGTCTAATAAATGAGAACATGTAGCACTTATACTTTGTAAATGTCTTGTTTCCCTTTTAGAAGACTGCCAACATAATGTTTGTTTGTTGGTTTTATGTTCAGGATCTTTCTGTACAATGCAAACATACAAGTCTTTCAACATGTTCACAAAAGGTATTCTTCTGAGAGTAATACAGGAATCAAAATATTTTGTATATTTTCAGTTTAATTTAATGCCTTTGCAGCTATTAGCATTACACCCCAAATAATCTTCGCAGTCTGTTGTCTTTGTTCCTTTCTTGTGTTTGAAATTGATTTGTAAATTATTAAAATGATTGTGGCAAATTAACACATATCTCTACTGCTTGCTTCTTTTATGTGCAAAATCAATGGTCTTGTTTAATGCATCGTACACAGCTAAGTGTACAGTAAATTAAAGATGAGTTCTTAAAAGGACTGTTTCCATTATCTGACATTTAGAAAGTCCAATGGCCCCATCTACTGGATGTAATGAGGAACTCTCTTTCTACTAAGCCCTAACACTTGACACAGACTCATAGCTACATAGTCAACTCTTCATATTTATTATATTTGTCTACACAATCAGACAAATCAAAATTATTTGTAGCTTGTTGGTCCACATGAGCTGTGTTGTAACATTGTTGTTGCCCTTTAATGCTTTGTGATAATGCAATGTACATGAGTAAATGTTGTGTCCTTACAGCCTTATTGTCATCTCAATCCTCAACAAGCTATATCTCCCTGTGTTATAATGAGTTTAAGAAGCATCTGCATAGGGCTGGAAAATAAATCAAATTATCAAATTACTGACATTATGAATATTTTCCTATCACCCATTCCCACCAGTAAATAAGTTTAACTGCATTGCAGGGGCTGAAGGTATGGCCCTGAAAGTGGGAGGAAAATTTTTTGGCTAGAAAGTCAATGTTCCTGGACAGGGAAAGCCGGAAAGCTGTCGCATCCAGCTTAATCCAATGCCTCTTTAACTGCACTAGCAAATCCTGGTACTGTAGTCTTCCCAAGTTATAGAAGATAAAATGTCTCCAAAAATAAATTGATCAGAGAGTTCTTAGGTCTCGGGCCACAAGAGCACAGAGAAACCAAATGATGCAGCTAAGCTGGCTCCCTGTCCAGAGTCCAGAGTGACAGTTAGAATATATAGCCCAATGTATAGCCCAAAATTACTTATTAAACTTCTTCCCACAGGTCAGAGAGGCTCACAGGCACAGCACTAGGTCCAGTGTGGCAAATCTGACACTGCTTAGAATCAGCAGCCAGATGGGTAAAAATAATTTCAGATACTCGGGTGCTCAGAATTGGAATAACGTTCCTTATAGCAATAAACAGACTACAAACCCAGTCACCTTTAAGGAAAAACTAAAACACTGGCTGTTAGATAACATGCTCCTGTAAAGGCCTAATATTGATTTGTTTTTCACTTTCTTTCTTTGAATGTCTTGACTTAGACGCAACCAGATTTACAACTAGAACAGACTCAACCAGTCTGTAGACCTGCTTGACCTAAACCTATTATAGTGGCACTTCAGTTGTGTCTAATACTGTAAAACGGTGGAGAAAAATCCTGAATTTTCTATAAATAAGTACTAGGTTTGGTGGATGAACTCAGATCATGCATGACCAGTGGTAGAGGAAGCATTCAGATATTTTTGCTTAAGTAAAAGTGCTAACTGGCGCCCGGATAGCTCAGTGGGTAAAGCTGGCGACCCATGTACCGAGGCTGAGTCCTTGCTGCAGCGGCCCAGGGTTTGACTCAACCTGCGGCCCTTTGCTGTGTATCATCCCCTCTCTCCCTTTCCTGTCTGTCTTCAGTTGTCACTATAATAAAGGCAATAAAAGCCCAAAAAATATACTTAAATAAAAAAAAGTAAAAGTACTAACAATGCTCTGTAAAAGTTCAAGTATTGAAGTCCCCTGTGACTATTACACTAATATACGAATATTAAATCCTTCGATTATTATTGCCCTTTAATGTGAGAGCAGGATTTCACTGTTGTAGCTGGTTGAGGATCCACCAAAATAAATTAAAGTGATTAAAATAATTAAAAGGATCTGTGAAACTGGAACCTTGAAATCTTTTACATCAGGACTGGCCAAAATTGGCCCGCCACAAGGTTTGATTTGGCTTCCCGGATATTCATAGTGAAATAAATAAACATACATTTTAAATTTGTATAATATAAAATCGCTGTTTTATTTATTGTGAGGTAAAAAAAAAAATATCTTTAAATATGTATGTGTCACTGCACAAGCCAGTCAGTTGAGGGAAGGTGGGATCTTAGTACCATTTTACAGTACTAGTGTTTGCTTTTGGCCCGTGACCCACCACTACATTTCAGCTTTGGTCCTCCAGGGGAACAATTTTTGGGCACACCTGTTTTACATAAATAAATATGAATTATTATAGTTCCCAATTACTTTCATGTCAAACAGTGAATCGGTTAATTTATTAATCATTTCAGCTGCACTTGCACACTGATAGTTTAATTTATATTAAAACATAACATTTTATAAGCCCTTCTTCCTTATTTTGTATGCACAAAGCTTTAATAGTAAAGTAAGTAACCAAAGCTGCCAAAGAAACGTAATGAAGTAAAATACTTCCCAATGAAATATATAAAAAGAAGCATGAAAGTAACTCAAATTTGTACTTAAGGACTGTATTTAAGCGCACTTAATTACATTCCACCACCGGACATGACTAAACCCAACTGTCCAAGATATTCTTAATGCTTTTCCCACTCTTTGTTTGTCCCATAATATTCAAAACAATCCACATTTCTTGATCCAGTTTTAGGACAAAAATGTGATGTGGGAGCCCTCTACTGGCAGATGCTGTCATGAAATGAACTGAAGGCTGGAAATGAAAGAGGTATGATGACTGAGAGAATCCTTAAGTGCGATGACACAAGGGACTCCTGCGTTGTGCAATCTGAACATAACCCTGAAAGACGGCAAGAATAGACACTTAGTGTGATTGCTTCTTGATGTCATCACCCTCAAACTGCAAATATAAAAAGGGCCATCTGTGGAGCGCTTTAGACTGAGGCAGATTTTAAAATCGGCATGAAGAGCAGTGATTCACCACACTGTTTGACTTTGTGGTATCCAGGAGGAGAGCTTTGTGATGCCAGGGGACAGCGTATATTTTTAAGACTGGGAGTTGCTGATATATGATATTCAAGAAGTAAAAGAGTAAACCAGCCTGCATCTGCTCTTTATTCCTTCACTCCACGTGGCTGAGTTTCACTCAGGGAATAAATGTGGATCCCACTGGGTTTATCCTTTCATTCAGCTGTGAAAAACTTGTTTACATAATTTTCTGCAATGAAAAATTAGGTTTTAACTCTGATATATATACAAAACAAGCCATGTTTAGAGCTCTGGGTTTATATAAGAAAAAACAGAAATATCTCTTTTGACATACAGATATAAAAACTGATTTTCAGTGATATAATAATTTTTTTTAAGCACAATTAGAAAGTGAAAGGTTTGTTTTTAGAGTTCATATATTCGCTCATTTATTTTTCCCAATATTGTAGGGACGGTTATCTTTCACACATTAATCATGTCACTCTGACAATGTCACAGGTCAACGTGGCTCTGGTGCAGACAGCGTGTGATTACTTTAAATAAGTCAGTTGTCTGAACCAGACCTCTGTCCTGCTTATAACCTCAATGAGATTTCCCCAAAGAAACCCACACTGGTTTATAAAGGACAAATCTCAGGCATTAGCTTCCACTCAGGTTCACCATGCAGGGGCTCCTCTTCTGCTGCCTTGTGGCCCTGGCCAGTAAGTTTTCATTGATTTGTTCATATTATTTTACTTGTAAAAGGAAATCCCTGTCCAGCCTTGTAATTCTTTAACTTCAGTTTCTGAGTTTTTGGAAATGACTGAGGTTAGCTTAAATTGTGTACTTTTTTGTGCATATTTGCAATTTTTAACAAGAAACATACTTTTTAAAAAGGATATTTAGGTAATATATTAATCAATTTGTTCTTAATCAATCATAAATAACTAGTATACAAGTAGTTTGTGCATGAATAATAAAAGAGTGACCTTTAGAGGCACGTCAGCTATCATTTATGGAATAAATCCATCTGTTTGTGTTGTTATTCATATATTTTTGTTTAGTTTACACTGATAAAAAAAAAATTTTTAAGAATCTTCTAAAGATTCTTTTGGGAAATACATCTTCTCACTATAACATGTTATCTCTTGGATTATTGTTTTTGTAGATCATAACTCAAATCAAGTAAAAAATGTGCTGTTATACTCACAAAAGTTCTGATGCTGATACTATGTTTGACTTTTATTCCTTTAGCATGTCAGAGTGTCCATTATGGTGAGTCTTTTTTATCATAAAAGTAAAAAATAATATTTTAAAAACTTTCCATAACGAACAAGTGAAATGCCATTTCATTTTGGAAACATGTTCCAGAGCTCAGCCTGAACCCCAAGAAAACCTACGAGTACAAATATGAAGGAGGGGTGAATTTTGGACTCGGCGCGCCAAACCTTGCAGAATCCGGTGTGAGAATGACGTGCAAGGTCAAGATCGTCGGTGTGTCTGCACAAACATTCATCCTCCAGGTGAGAGTCAAACTTTATCAGAATATGTTGTTTAAAGATGTTAGAAGTACTGTTATTGAGTAATGCAGCATAATCACTGACATGCTGTTAATTACTTATTCGTATTGATTCATAAATCAAGTAATTGGCAGACCATGATTTGTCATTTATCATTTATTCATGTATCATAAATTATTTGGAGGCCAATTTAATAAAACATCTGTTGAAAGGTTGTACAGACTGAAGCCTCTGATCCGTCCTAAAATAACTATGGAGTAAAATAATGTTAGTTTTGTGTTAATTGCTGAAAAGTTTTGAAAATAAGTTCAGAGATTGTTTCATACAAATGTTCCACAGTTATGCCTTTGTTTCTATCTTCTATAATGCAACAGTCATCCTCCGGTACCTTTATGTCTTCAGTTATAAACAGATGCTGCATTCAAACTCTGTTGCAAACATTGTAATTCTAGTAAAGTAAGGTTAAACAATCCAGTAACACAGCTGAGCAGAGAATGAGACTGTTTTCACGTTGACTGCTCATGAATGTGCTACACAAGCAATAAAACTGCTTATTTCCATCCCTCGTTCAAAGGCTTCAAATTTGGTCTTTGAGGAGTTCAACGGCTTCCCGGGGAAAAATACCTATAATGCCTCCCCAAAGCTCACGCAGCGTATTGCTGCCCAGCTCATCAAACCCTTCATGTTCAACTACGCTGGTGGACATGTCAGTGACATCCATGCTTCTGCTGAGATTTCTGACACTGTTGTCAACATTGTGAGAGGGATCCTGGGTTTCTTCCAAGTCACTGTTAAGACAACACAAAGGATCTATGAGCTTGAAGAGGTAAGTCACTGCTTTCCAATAAGCTACTCTCTGCAGAGTCTTCATTTATTCAGCTAGTCCTGCCCACAGGAATGGCTGGGCCCTTGTAAATCTCCAGTGAGTAGGCCCTCCCCAAATCTGCTTTACTTATGAACACAGGCGTGTGCTCTCTATCCTATGTGAACCCATACATGTAAACTGAGAGAGCTTTACTCGTGATGGGGACTACATAGGGATAGGCACACACTGGTGGGGGTGGCACTGGGGCTCCTTCACTGACGCTTGGTACCTTTTGACTAATAACATTAGCCATAACGATAGCCTCTTGGCTATCATTCCTCATCAGTCTGACTTGGAGCTGACAAAAGAAAGTTGGTAACATTATCATTTGGACCTAAAGCTTCTCCTTTAAATCACTCCCTATTTTTGTTGTCCTTTCATTTCAAGCACCATGACTTATGTGCAGGCATAGCAAGGAAATTCACTCGAATATTTGCTAGTAGTTATTTCTGAGGACAACGTTTGACATTTTAAAGTTGCATACAAAAAAATGACTCATACTTTTTCAGGAAAGGGGGTTTTCATTATTATTACACAGGCTATATTTTATAAGAGAAACAATAACATCTTAGCATACAATTACAATCAGTAAAAATGTTTAATTAAGTTTAATTTTGTTTGTAGGTTGGCATCCATGGCAAGTGTCAGAGTAACTATGCTACTGAGGAAAATATGGAAACAAAGGACATGACCATCACTCAGGTTGTGGATGTCAGTGGCTGCAGGGAAAAAGCTGCTATCTACAGGGGAATGGCTACAGCTGTGCTCGATAAGATCTCCAAACAGGTCTGTTCATCTCGCTGCAGAATGCATCTGATTCTACAATTATAAATTAAACACACCAAAGTCAGTGCTATTTTTGTTTGTGTGTCCTCCAACCTAGAGAGGAGAATCTGTCATTTCAACAGTGAGATATGTTTACACTGTGAAACCAACAGAGGAGGGAGGTCTCATTACCCAGGCTCATGGCCTGGAGCGACAGCACTTCAGTCCCTTCAATGTGAAGGGCGGCAGTTTCAAGATGCAAGCAATGTAAGACAAGAAAATATCTGCACGTTATGCCTGCTCATCCACAGTTCTTGTCTGCAATACAAATCGGCTGCTTTAAATAACTTCTGCAGGAAGGAAATGGTGCTGCTCGGTGTGAGTGACACAGCTAGAGCCGTCATGTTTGGGCCAATGGAAAGCAAGGGCAACCTTGTTTACAAGTTTGTAAATGCAGAGGCTAATGTCCCCATCATGATGCAGAACCTGGACGACCCACTACCAAAGGTAGTAATATATTTTGTATTTATAAAGATATATACTGCTGCAAAATGGAAGTCATATTTTTGAAAAATCTTTTCAGAAAGGAAAGGAAGCACTGTAAAATATATAATAGTTCGATAAATATATAGAGAGGGAGAAATAGCAGGAAATAGTCAAATGGAATTTAATGGAAAAATAAACCTTTTCTAAAATAACTGCGGAAAGCATTTACTGTCTCTTATAAAGTGGATCTCAAGGAAATGATTTTGTGTACCAAGGACCTCATGCTAGAGAGGCAAACATTAATGAGTTCTATCATTTTGTAAATGTCAAAGAGAGAGAGAGAGAGATTTTTATTTTTCAAAAGCTGTACTGTTGCATGTGAATGCTTTCTCTTGCATTGCTGTATCTTTTGCTTACTTAGTCATATGGTACGGCTGCATTGTGGCTAAAATGTTATGTTATGAATTTATTAAGAGAAAAGGAAAAGTAAGGTATTTTGTTATTTACTCTGCTTTATCTTTTTACCTGTCTATCAATGCCCTGGCATACATACATATATTCATGTTATTGACAGAGGTTACTTGTTGATGCAAACCTTGTGGAAAATAAAATGAAAAGTCGGTCACACTGTTCCCCTTTATAGGCTGTTGAGTTGATCAAACATCTGGCTGAGGCTAATAAATACGAGATTGACAGTGCGACTACTGAGGATACTATAAAGCTGTATCAGCTTCTCAGAGTGATGCCTTATGAAGAATTAGAAGCTATGTGGAGGCAACTTTCAGGAAATGAGGAGCACAGGTGAGTACTGGGTATCATACAGTGTTGGGGGATTTAGGGACCCCTTCTCAACTTTGATGTACTTGTACTTTTCATTTGAACCTACAATATACTTATACACTACATTACTACATTTCACAGGGAACTATTATACTTTTTACTACACTTTAGTACTTTTCAAAATTTCACAGGGAACTATTATACTTTTTACTACACTTTAGTACTTTTCAAAATTTCACACAGAAAACTCGTAATGAGTTTCTTAATGATGTATTGTTAAGGTCCAGTGTGTAACATTTAGGAGGATCTAAATGGATCAAAAACGGAATATAATTTTCATAGGTGTGTGTTCGTTAGTGCATAATCACCAGTACGTATGAATTGTTGTGTTTTTGTAACCTTAGAATGAACCGTTTTTATCTACAGACACCGTGGGCCACCTTCCATGGAGTTAATCATAGTTAAAATTAGTTCTACATTGAGCAGCTACAACATTAATAGTATTTTTACAGTAATAATATTCAGACAATATCAGGCGATAGCATTATAATGACAAGGACCACTCTGCTGCCTAATTAGTTATTTTACTGTTGATAAGTTAAGTACTTTTTGTTGCAAATAATTTAACTAAAGTACAATTTTGAATAGATGAGTAAAAATAAAAAATGTTAAGATAATTTTGGGGGCTTTTATTGTCTTTATTTGATAGTAGCAGCTGTAGAGAAACAGGAAAGTGGGAAGAGAATGAGAGGGAGATGACATGCAGCAAAGGCTGGAATCGAACCTGAAAGAGTAAAATATCTAAATACATCTTCCATCACTAATTCTGAATAATAAAGAATAGAATCGTCCTTTTACAAACTCCATTAAGAATGTAACATACATTTCAGATATGACAGATATATAGGATATATATAAGAAATATATCTGGACTACATTTTAAAAAAGGCATATTTGCAGTCACATCCTCCTTTTTAGGGGCCTTGGAACTGTCCTATTTCAACCAAATGGCCTTCAGATGACATTCATATGCAACGATTAATGCTTTGAAGAACATGTAAAACTGCTTAGAATACATCTATCTGAAGTTTACATACATTGAGCATGTTCGATTGCAATCTTCAGCTCAGTTTAGGGTTTGCGTTGTGGAGGTTGGGTGGTACATGGTTGTGTAAGTGTTGCTTCAAACACGATCTGTTATTAGTACATTTAGTCAGCATGTCTTTGTACTCAGCGAGGACACTGCAGTAAGGTTTGAAAGAGAATATCCTTCATAGATATCCTTTAACCCAGCTTTTCATTACAGTATTATAAGATTGTGAACAAAATGGTCCAAGGCCATCTCTCAAATCTGATACTGATCCGCTCAACTGAATTGCTAATTGAAGAGTATCCACCCACTTAGTTCAGGAAGGATGTAGTCTGGCACATTAACACTGGTGAAAGATTTATTATCATGTGAGGCATGATGACAGAAAGGTGATGACTGTAAGACTGCTTTCCATGCTCATTAAGATTAAGGCAGCCACTGGCACCTTGTATTTCATCTTGTCCAAGAGCTTTTAAACATGACATCTGAACTTGTCGATAACACCATTATCTTTTAATTTTGCTCTCTTGATTTATTTGAAGAATAATCCTTATTTTAAGTGTTGCCCAGTGTAATATTACTCTTGTCTTTCACCTTTTAGACGTTGGTTTTTGGACATGATTGTTGAGGTCAGTGATGCCAGGATCCTGAAGTTCCTGGAAGTCAGGTTCCAAGCTGGCGATATATCTGTCATAGAAGCTGGGGAAATCCTTCTGCTGGCGATTAACCATCTCCAGGCTATTCCTGAGCTGGTTGAGATGGCTAAAGTAAGTAAATGCTAAAGACAGAAACTGCATGTTAAAGAACGATAATTTCCAGATCGTGTCAAAATGTCTCTCTCTTTCCCAGATGTTCCTGAACATGCCATTTAGTAAATCCAACATCTATCTGTGGCATACTGTGGTGCTCACCTATGGTTCTCTGGTGTACAAGCATTGTGCCTATTATACCCCCTGTCCAATAAATGCTGTCCAGGTAATCTAATGGAAGAATAAATCGCTTACCTTTGATAAATATTTTAGATTTTAAACAGAAACAGTACCATAAGTTAATGTAAAATGACAACAATTTGTAAAAACTGACTGCATATTTGTGTAACATCTGTACTAGCCACTGCTGAATATGGCCATGGAAAGTCTGAGGAATGGAAATGAGGCAGACATGGTCATCGCTCTGAAAGCTCTGGGGAACGCAGGTCATCCAGGCAGCATTAAAACCATCATGCGCTTCCTCCCCGGTGTTGCTGCCACCCCGGTGGATCTCCCACCTCGTGTGCTGAGTGCTGCTGTGCAGTCTATGAGACTGATAGCTGCCAGAGACCCTCACAGTGTAAGAACACCGCTATGCAGGACATGTAGGAGTAAGAGAAGACGCGTTAGATGCTTATTTGTCACAGCTCTATGCAGGGTTTATACATTACAATGGTAATTGCGTATTCTGTGTTACATAGTAAAGCTGAAAATTAAATAGGGAATTGACTGAAAAGGTCAAATTTAGCAGTGGTCTATTCTAATGCTGAAAAGTGTTTTTCCTTTTTCTTAATTCACAATGACAAGTCTGATTCACGCTATCACGTTATCTTTACTTTGTGGAGGTACATCATCTCTGTATTTATATCTACAAGATTTACTGTAATCTTCTTTTCAAAGTTTATTCCCGGTTCAGAAAATAATAGACTGTGTTGGAACCAAGATGGAAGTCCCTCTGCAGTGGGTGGTTGGATGTTCTAAACTCCATTTCATTATAACACGTTTGTTTCAAGGTCCAAGACATCACCATGAGTCTGTTCCTGCAAAAGAACCTTCCCACTGAGATACGCATGCTGGCTTTCATGATCCTGTTTGACACTAAGCCACCGTTGGCTCTGGTGTCCACAGTAACCGCACATCTACAGGAGGAAAAAGACCTCCATGTTATTAGTTTTGCATACTCCTACTTGAGAAGCTTTGCCAGATCCAGTACTCCAGAAAATCACTTCCTGTGAGCAAAACAATGCAGTTATAATCATTTGGGTGTTGTTTATCATTGCTAATTTCCAATATTCTCCAGCTTTCAACTTTCTTTTTTGTGCTCTATACAATAGCTCAATTGCCTGCAATGTAGCCGTGAAAATCCTGGCCCCTAAGTTTGGTCG
The DNA here is from genome assembly GCF_905237075.1 of Dicentrarchus labrax. NCBI lineage: Eukaryota > Metazoa > Chordata > Actinopteri > Moronidae > Dicentrarchus > Dicentrarchus labrax. The sequence continues at coordinate 14,396,020 of NW_026136718.1, read as the reverse complement.
TCTCAGCTATCACTACAGCAAAGCAATGCGCATGGACTGGTTTAATGGTATGCTCAAATCCAAAGTTTTTTGATTCTTGGATTTTATTAAAACCTTTACATGACAACTTACTTTTTCCCCAAATACAGATGATTTCCTAATTGGTACAGCCGCAGAAGTCTTCATGCTAAGAAGTGCAACAAACATCTTTCCCACTGAAATCATGATGAAAGGAAAATTCTTTTTCATCGGTAGAATTCTGCAGCTAATGGAGGTTCAGCATGATACATTAGCATTGAAACTTTCATTGAAGATAAGCATGCCTTCCCAATCATGAATAGTAATCATCTGCTTTTCTTTTTATGCAAAAGTTGGGTATCCGTGCTGAAGGGATTAAGGAGCTGTTTGGCACCAGCATCCCTGGTTTTACAGGAGATCTTAGTTTTAGTGACTTTCAGGCTATTTTCAATGTGGTGAGTATATAACTGAGACTTTAAGGCAGTACTACAACTGTACTGAACTTTTGTTTGAGTCACCATTGTGCTCTGTCATTTCCAGCTTCAAAACTGGGAAATTCTGCCCAATGATAAGCCTCTCCTTTCTGCCTTTTCACGCGCCTCTGGACAAGAGTGGTTCTTTGCTGATATTAACAAAGACTTCATTCAGAACATCATCAGGGTGAGAGAATAATTAAACAAAGACAGATAATGGTCCATTTATGTCTAAGCCAGTTCAGTTAACAAAAAGGGCCATATTTTCATGCAGTGTACAAAGCCTGTTGTATGCTCTCCTCTGATCCTACTTGCAGGCTGTCACTCCTTCAGCAGGGAAAGAAAGCCCTCTGTGGGCTGTGATTGAGGATTTACAGAGGGGAGTATCGTGGCACTGGACAAAGCCCTTCTTAATCTTTGAGGTTCGCTACTTCCAAGCTACCACTCTGGGTCTCCCACTGGAGATTAGCAAATATTATGAATCCGTCAATGGGATCACTGTCAATGGTGAGAAGTCAAATCCTACAGCATGCGACCACCTTGCAAATCAAATGAGTATTGATTAATGACTAAAATATGTTATCTGATTTAATTAAAGTCATTTGTTTTGATGTAGCCAAAGCAGCAGTAAATCCACCACTGACTGAACATCTTGCACAACTGTTGAATTCTGAAATTTCACTGGAGACAGACGGTTTTATTGGGTAAAATATTTTTATGTTCATTTAATTTAATGGAGATATACTACCAGCATGTTAAGTAAATATCATCAGAATGTTTGTATCTTCTACTTGTACTTGTATTCATACTGTGGAGTTACAAATACTGAATTAACCTTCTCCTTTTCAGTTTCACAAAGGATCTTTGGGTTTTCTACGGGATCAACACAGACCTGTTCCAGTGTGGTTCTGAGTTAAAGAGCAAAATGCCCCTTGCTATCCCGTGGAAGTTTTCTGCCAAGATCAACGTCAGAGAAAAGAAGTTTGAACTCGACTTCCTTCCGTGCAAAAAAGAGTTTGAAGTCTTTTCAGTCAGGTATGTTTTAAAGGTGTGGGAAAAAACTGATTCAACGATGCTTCTTGTATGTTAATCATAACATTATGGTTATGGTAAATATAAATACGTATACATACATAAATTTTTTGTGTTTGTCTTGTGTTTCGTGGCCACCTCAGTTTCTTTGTCACACTTGGGGAGGGAAGAGTGAAGCAAGAGAGTTGCAATCTACACTACTAGATACCCTAAATCTTACACACTAGTTCTTATATATGTCTATATACATGCTATCCACGATGCAGCCAATGTGCCAATCTGTTCTCATTTTCTCTTCCAACGAACAGCTCCAATGTTTATGCAGTCACCAGGAACATTGAAGAGCCAACTTTGGCTAAAATGACTCCAATAATGCCTAACGCTATTGACTCCAATGATGAAGTTGTCCACATGGGCCCCACAGTTGTGAGGCCTGAGCCAGAGCAGGTACAGTAAACACTGTTTGAATTCAGCTACTTAAGTTCCACAGGGGATTAATATATTTTCCAATTCAACAGATGCTGACACCAAACACCTGGCATCCAATAGCCAAAATGTGTGCCGAGAGTAACATTTATGGAGCTGGTCTCTGTGTGGAATCTGAGTTAAGGAGAGAGTATTATCATGAGGAATATCCCCTGTACTATTTCCTGGGATACACCCATCTGGCATTCAAAGTAGTCCCAGGTATGCACAGCAAATCCAACATGATGCACAGCAATAACAAACATATGGCCTCAAGAACGTGACAAATATGTACCAGTTAAGGCAAACAACTCGAGTCACACTGCTAAACTCATATGAGACACAATACGCAGTGAAACCTGTGTTATAGCATTTTATTAGTGGGCTCCACTCAGACAGCTTCAGGAGCCATTTTTCAAGTTAATAACTTTGCTCAGTTGATACCACTGATGCATTTTGCAATTTTGACATGATGACTCTTCTATATTATATTACAGACTCACAATATTGAACTGTTGGCTCTTAACGGCCAATTCAAGACCTAGCCCTTAAGGATGGTTAGCTTGCTTTGGTTTTTATCTGTATGAACGGGGTTGGTTTGAACATTCTGACCTGTCTACAAAATAGTCAGGTCAGAACAAAATAAGAAAACAGAATTGCAGTTTTACCTCATCAAAGTTATGCTGCTGCTTCTATTCCTTAGAATACTTAACACCACACTGAAAGCAGTGTGTCACGGCCCTCTCTGGCTGAGCATTTCAAATCTGTTTTACATCAATGCAGCGAGTCAAAACACTGGAGGTCATCAAAAACTAGATTTTCAGGGGGTGTTAAGCGATTCATTGTCATTTTTCCTAATTCATTTTTTGGTTTTGAATAATGTTTTGGTTCCTCAGCTTGTGTTTTAAATTAGTATTATTGTTACGGGTCCCAGAATTGGTACCACAGCAACAATAGAGAAATCTGTAAAATACAGATAAAGTTCAGCAGCAATGCATACACAGAGTTTTCAGTTTGTCATCCAGATTGCATCTGTTTCTTTAATTCACAGTATAATACACAATACCTGAACATTTCCCTGAGTGTCAGTTTCTGTCTCAGTCCATACAGTAACTGTGGCTTAAGTGCCTAAAACATCCATGAACCGAATTGTTCAATAACATCTCACAGAATGTATTTACAGCTGTAGCTACTTCACATTTTTGGTGTACTTCTTACAGTTTTCTACTTCCAACAACATTCAAGTACACATTATCACCTGTATATGAGTGAATCAGGGCTACTATACTGATATAGTGCAAGTTACAGCAATACTCAACTGTACCTAAAGCAAGCAACATCTACTCTGCAGTGATTCTGGACTTACACACTTAATTTGAACACACTTATCACTCAGAGAAATACATACATAAACACTTTCAATGTAAAACCATTAGGACATAACTCAATATTACAATATAGTATTTTACCTTTTAAACTTTATACATTACAATATAAACATTCTCCTCAAACAAATGCAGCTCTGAAGCATTTAACATTTGTAACCATTTTCCTTAAGCTTTTAAATATGTCGGAGCCCAAATAACCTGTGCAAAGTAAATAAACCTAAAACCTGGCGACCTGCCTGTAAGACTATACACAGATAAATAAACCCAAAAGGCCACGGTGCAGCACCCGCCCACCCGGCGGTGTCTGAAGCTGTCGCCATAGACAGTGGCAGAATTTCAAAGTTTTAAAGTTCGACAGAAATGCTCAAAATGATATCAAAATTTTCACCAATACTAACCTGTAAAATATAGATGAAGTTCAGTATAGTTTTCAGTTCGTCATCCAGGTTGCATCTGAGGTGTGGGTGGAAGTTCCCCCCTGAGACAACCCGGGACGCAGTGCCAAAAGTTCCACTTGGGTGCTGCTTACATTTACTGTTTCTCTTCACAATACATATGAAAAATAAAATAGCATGACTGTCACCTAAATTATTGGAGATAACATTAGACTCTGGAAATCAAAGGAAATTACCTTTTAGCTAATTAAATTAAATAAACACAAAAGTGCACAATTTTGGGGTGTACCACATTATACTGTTCACAAAAAACATTTATTACTCTATGTGTGTGGGGGGATGGGATTAATGTGTTACATTTTGATTGTATGAAAAGCGCTATACAAATAAAGTCGGATTTATTGATTGATAATTATAAAGTAAAATAATTCAATTATGGGCAAGGTAAGGCAGATATTGGATTACATTTCTTTCTTAAGTTTTTTCTAACGTAGCCTGTTCCTTTTATTAGCCCAGGCAATCAAAGCTGTTGACAAAATCCACTTTGAGGTTAATGCCGGCCCGAGCAGACATCCAATGAGTGCACGCCAACTGCTTGACACTCTGAGGAGGCTTTCCAAGGTATTTGGCTACCCTTGCAATGTGTTATTATCTCTGCACCTGCTCTGGTGTTTTATCCATTTAAATTCTCCTGTTGCTCAATTGTGTTTACAGGAAGCCACCCAGCGAGTACGCCTGTCCTCTGATTCAGCCTCAAGTGTCAGAGGATCTCCTAACAACCATCAAGACTACCTAATGGAAGTATGCTAAACATGCTCCACAGAGAGTGACCCACATTATGTTTCACTGCACAAAATAGGCAGTTTTGTACTGAGCAATGTCATAATGTAAAATGTTTTAGTCTGTGGTCAAATGATATGAGTACAGCTATTTGTGTGCATAAAAAACACTCCATATAAAGTGGTGTTCATCTGACATCTACAGTAAATACAGTATTTTATTTAGCAAAAATTGCTTGTTCCTTCAGCCTTGTTGACTCTAACAATCCCCAGACCCATTGTCCACTACACACAATAGATGATACCCAAAATCCTAGCGATGCACATTCACAACAAGTCCACACATGACAATCTTAGATCAGTACTCATAGGGTACATTGCACATATGGATTGCTTTCTTTCTCATTCACTAGGGCTGGAACTCAACACCTGAAGCTGTGTTTAACATCAAAGCCTTTGCTATGAGTGGCAACCAGAAGCCCGAGGGTTACGATGCAGCCATCTACTACACACCTGAGGCAAACATTCAGAACGCCCAACTGATTGTGTCCCAGGTTGGAGAAGACACCAACTGGAAGATGTGTGTTGACACTATTGTGCATGCCCACGCCGAGGCAAAGGTAGATATAAAACACACAGGAACAGAAGTTGGGATACTTATTTTCATTCTTATCTGGGTGTAAAACATGTCTATGCTATTATCAACATTTTCCCTGTGAAGACTAAAACTAATAATGGTTGCTGCCCTTATCCTTTAAAAACATTTAAAAACCATTAACTACATTATATCCAGCCACTGCCATTTCTCCTTCCTTCACCCTTACTTCATCACATCTAAAATCTTTCGATACACAAAATACCATACCCACGTATGCTTACTCCTTTGATATTTCTTTTTTAAACATTAAAGGTCCAGGATCTATTGGCAGACACTAAATATAATATTCATAGTTATGTTTTCATTAGTGTATAATCACCTGAAAATAAGAACTGTTGTGTTTTTGCTATCTTATAATGAGACATTTTTATCTACAGAGGGAGCGGGTCCTCTTCCATGGAGGCGGCTATATTAAACCGCCATGTTTCTACAGTGGCCCAGAACAGCAGAAGGGACACTGGCTCTAGATAGGGGCCTTTGCGTTTTTTGCGAGTTTTGTGAGCTGTACTCAAATGGCTGCAACCTGCAACTCCACCGCTAGATGCTAGGTCCTTTAAAAACACAGATCAGTTGTTGTCTGGTGTCAGAGGAGCGGTGTTTAAATATTTTGTGGAAATATTCATTTACAGTAATAATAAAACAATAATCATAAACATGCCATCAACCTGCAGGGACTGCAGATGAAAATGAGCCCTTATGGCTAAGTCCAGCACATTTTCCATGATGGACTGAGGTTCTCACGTTAATAAATGTGCATTGTCCCTCCTTAAATAAGAAAACAATGATATTGTTTTGATCATGGATAAAGCTGCTTTATCACCATTTTTATTTAAACAATGGATCACATGATTACTTGTATGTGAAAGGGGCTGCTTGTCATGACAAACCCACAGAGTATTCACTTGAATCACCTGATTCTGCAGTTCTGCTCAACTCTATGGAGTGAGTCAGCATCTTTCATGTTATTGTTCAGCTTTTTTTTTGGTTTACTCTCACTTCTCTCATCAGCATCATTTTCAGCCACAGTAGGCAGCTGAACCAAATGGCAGCCACTAGCTAACAAACATGGGGGGAGCATTAAGCAGCTAAAGAGCCAGATATTACCCTCAGGAGTTGGTGGAAGAAGAGAAAAATAAGAGTGAACTTATACTTATAATAATTAATTAGAGGCCCAGTGTGTAGGATTTAGTGGCATCTAGCGGTGTAGTTATAGATCGCAGCTCCATCGCTTCACGCTCCCCTTCCAAGCACAAAAGTGAAAACTGCAGTGGCCGTGAAACGCACATAAAACGCCCCTAGAGTGTAATAAAGTCTTTTGTTTGTCCCTTCTGGGCTACTGTAGAAACATGGTGGTTCAACAAGGCGGACTCCATGGAAGGCGGCCTCCAGTGTCTGTAGCTTATTCTAAGGTAACAAAACATTTATTCACCTGTATTCAGGCGATTATACACAAATGAAAACATTGATATGAATATTATGTTCCATTTCTGCCAATAGATCCTAAATGTAACACACTGGACAACCTTTGCTAACAAATTCGCTTGAAAGTGTGAAAAGCAATTCTGGAGAAATCCAGTGCCATGACAAATACCATGAACAACGAGACAACAAAATGTCATTAAAGTTAACATGCAGAGAGGACGAGACGGTTTCCCACAGCCAGCACACCGTCTCCAAAAAGTGATAGTCACAATTCTCCTGCTACTATAGCTAACATCACAACAACAGCATATCTTACCCAAGCAGAAAATAAGCTGAATGTCCGTGGGCAAGTAATTTAATGTTACCTGATACACAAATCATGGCTGGGATGGCTGGAATAACAAGTTTGTGTTGTGTCACTTGGTGCGATCCACTTTCTTTGTTTCCCATTTACAAATCCACGGTTGTGTACAAACACACAGAGGAAGAGCCAGCAGACTGTGAGGAGTTTTAAAGAAAGGGTATTGGATTAGAATTGCATTGCCTAGATTCGTTTATCTCACCTTTAGGTTTTTTTTTTTTAGGTAATGTTTTGTTGACAGCTTGTTTCCACCCTTTGGCCGAAAAAAGTTTGAGGACTGGAGTAATGATACTGCCTGAATCCCTTATTATTAAGGAATGTAAAATGTAAAATATGGCTGAAAGAACATTGCATGTCAACAATGTTTTGAAAATGTTGCCGCTTGGTGAAGTTAATATACAGCCCTATAACTCTGTGATCTAAGGCATCTTATTATTTTGCATATTGCATATCAAGTCCGAATGCCAAGCCTTTTGTTTGTAGAGACTCCCTTCATGATTGATTTCTTGTGTTTGGTCTAGGCACACATCAGATGGGGAGCTGAATGTCAAACCTATGAAATGTCAATGAGAGGTGCAACAGCACATCTGCCTGGTTCCAAGCCAACCCTCAAGGCCAAAGTACACTGGGCAAGGATCCCTGAAACCATGGCCGACATGGGCAGAGGGTGAGACTCAGTAGAATAAAGATGCAGTTTGATTCAAAGCAGATAAAATGTGAGAAAGGGGGGTGAGACATAGCTAAAAAATAAAGTGAGAGATGACCTCGATTCACATTACAACTCTCTTTGCCTTGCACAGCAAGGTGAAAATATTTTTTTTTTAGTTTATGATAATGACACATACTGGCATGTGTGGTAAAAGGATTTTTTTTTTTTTTTTTTTTTCACCTTTCCCAGAATTGAAAGCTACATCCCGGGCATGGCTTTCCTTCTCGGTTTCTCCGAGCAACATGAGAGAAATGCCAAGCAGGAGGTTTCTGCATCAGTTGTTGCCGCCTCAGCAGACAGCATCGATATGAAGATTAAATTCCCAGAGGTGCAGGAGGAAACGTTCACTACCTACATTTTTATGCAAAACTCATTTTCATTGTAATTTTGACTGCTTTATTTACATGGATGTGCTATTTCTTCTGTCTTGTCATTAGTATACAGTCTTCCGCCAGGCTATTCCGGTTCCACTGCCACCTGCCAGTTTTCTGGAGTTTCAGCAAGACATCAGAAACACAACAATAGACAGCTTTGGACGTGCATAAAAACATGTGAGCTACATAAACCAGTTTGATTAAGCTTAATTGAATGTTCAAACGCACTTTATGTGGGTTTTTTTTTTTTAATATTGAGTAATTTCGTGTATCTAAGTGTGTGTGGCGGTGGATTGTTTTTACAGATTCTTATGCAAAGCAGAGGTGCAAAAGCAAGCAAAAGAGCTGTTCCATTTTTGCTTGCTTTATAAAATATGTTTTGTGCTGCAGAAAGACAACAAAGCCCAGATGGGAGCCAGATGCCTCTTTTCACAGTGATAACACCGCAACCAAAATCTCACCACCGTGATGAAAGTGAGGATCATAAAAGATGCATCAGTAATCCGTCAGATGTCACCAGTTTGGAAATAACCTGTAAAGGTCCTGATTTATTCATTTGAAAGCATGTTAATATTTGAACAACCTCTTTTGACGAAACATTCAGTGAATTCATGCTTATGTTCCAAAATATCTAATCTTCATAATACTGGATTTACCAAAAAAAACTGTCTCAGCAAGTTTTATTTTTTTATTCTGATTATGTCAGAATAAATCCTTTGTTCATCCAAACCTTGTTGTAAATCTGTGTATTTCATTACCGTAATGCAGAGGAACCTGTTTTTTTCCTCTTTCGTTACCAGAATCACATTTAATGAATCTCCACCAACTTCACTCTAGGCTTGTTAATGCACTAAGAAAGATTAAAATGTATTCTGGATTGTAGTTACAGTAGATCATTTCATGATAGATCATTTAGAACCAAATTGCTGATATAGGGCATTACACTAACTGAGGTATAATCTGAGCTCATTAATAAATATCACACAATATTGTTAAGTTAGACAATGATCAGCAGTACTGATGAAATCCCTGGAAACCATGAAATACTTGATGCAGATCAAGTTATAAAATCTTGTCTGATGCAACTTTGCTGCGTTATAAAAAGAAAGCAATTTGCATGACATTACATTTGCCAAATCTAATTTTCCTTACAATATGTAAGAAATGGAGTGGAAACTGCACAAAACACAATCCAAAGGCTGGCACATTTATCTACTCTACCAGCCAATTCGGCACATAAAATGTCTTTTTTAACAATCCCTGTACTCTATCCTGTTTGATTGTTTAAATACTGAATGTTGTGGGCGAGTTTTGGATTCGGAAGACTGGATCATGAAAGCCCCTTTTGGAGGGGTTCTGAAAGAGATGGATGTTTACAAGGTCTGTATGACCTGATGTGTTTGTTTGGTCAACTGACCCAATAGGATTGTTTGCAGATATCAGTACACAATGTCACTGTGCATGCCCTTAGAGTTCACTGCCTCCACCACACACACTCTGTGCCCTTCAGTAAAACTACATTATTTAATATTCAGAGATCTCACAGCAGAGGTGCAGCTTTGTGACTGGATGAAAGATTTGATCAACATTAATTGGTGCTCCTGAACAAATCTCAACTTTGAGTCGTAACAAATGGGATGTGTCAGTAGCCAAAGATAATGATTGCATCCTAACCAAAGACTGGTTGTCCTAACTACTCCTGGCTCTGCCTCTCCTGCCTACGCTGATTTAGCCAGATGGTGCTGAATTGCAGAGAAAAGACATCGCCATCAAAGGCGGAACAGGATGAGCACAATTATAATGGCACCATTATGTTCCATTTACATCTCTAATATCCTGCGGGCTTTAAAGTGCCAGTTGACAGACTGATTGCAAATCTGTTGCGCCTACATCAAGATCCACATCACCTCCTGTCATCTAGAACCCTAGACACCCTGACCTTGTGTTGACAGTTGAAATCAGCTGGTTAGAGAGCATTAGTCAATGATTGATCAGGTAATTTGGAAGAGGAGGGATAGGCCATCCCCTCCTTTTTATTGCTGCTCACTCTGTGATTGTGACTTGCCTCATTAGGCAGACTATACCAGCCTTGCTAAAAGCCATCTGAGAGTAGCTGATAATAAAACCATGGCTACAGACATTTTTGCCCAATTTTAGCTATTACTCCATCTTTTGTTCATAGCATAGAGCATCACTGTGGGCACAAAACATCAATGCAGCTGATGAGTTACATTATTTAACAAGTGACACTTCCATATAGAAAATGATTGGGGGCATTTTTTTTAAAAAGATAGCATATGTTAGGAAGTATTAACATTATTTTTAATTAACATATGGAATTTTGTGAAATCTCACAGAAGTCTGTACTGTTTTTAAAAGATGAAACAAGTCCACACTTTTGGCAATGACAACAGGGAGCATAATCCTGTGGTATGCATGTGTGTGTGAGCACTAGAGGACAGTGTTTACCAGACATTAAAATATGCCTGGCACAGTGCTTACAGCCTGGCACCAGTATTTGCTCAGTTCACAGAGAGGGCTATGCAGTGGATGTTGACTTTTTGAGGATAAATAAATATGTCTTGGCACAGTCAAAGCACTCCCTCAACTCTGTGGCCTGCAAAGAGAGGACACATTTTATTACAATTGTTGTGGCAGAAAGAGGTGAATCAAAACAGAATCAGATGTCCGAGACACAAATGTCAGATGGGGAATATCTTTATTTCAGACAGATCTTACCACCAACGCAGTTAGAGATATTAACCAACGATTACAGATCGTAACATGCCTTTTATACAAGAACCGGGCTGTGTGTGTGTATGGGCATACCGGTCTCATCCTGTCTTTCAGAACTCTTTGGCAAACCTATCTTACCAGGAAAGGATCATATCTCATGTTGTACTTTGACCACTTAAGGACATGCTTTTTGGGATCAACACTATGTGTATGATTGTGTGTGTGTGTGGTGACTCTCACTATTTCCCGACAGATGGCTGATTCCAAGTTGTGATGTCCTGGCTCTTTCACTCCTAACTTTCCTACATATCCTGTTGTTGTTTTCAGCTCTGTTCCAGGTCATAATGACTTGGCTCAAGTCTTGGTGACCGGCCTCTCACCCTTCCAATGGTACCCTAAACAGGAGAGGTCATAATGGAATTCTCCTACACAATATACAAATTAAAGATAAAATATGGCCGCACTATCTTTTTTTTTAATAATGTTTTATGCATGCAACACTTCTTAGCTGAATTCTTATTAGCCAGGGGAGCTGGTTTTGTGTCAGGTGAAGAAGAGCATTAGGGATCAATCAGGGTAATTTGGAAGAGCCATAAACTGGATTGCTTTTTCATCAGCGCACATGATCTAGACATAGACTGCCTCACCTTCTAATTTAAGGTATGCTGAAACAAAGCTTCTATGCAGGGCGAAATGTGAGTGGGAGCGACTGACATTATCACTGACATTATCAAGCGGGCATGTGGACCTTGTCATGGACACTTCATGACACCTCTGGAGGGCTCAAAATCTAACATCATCAAGCCTGCTGAGACCTCCACTGAGCTCACATTATTCCACCCAATATGAGCTTGTTGCCATGTTCCCCCGACGTTATTAAGAAATCATGTTGTGCTGCACTTAAGTAGTTGTGCTACGTTTTTCAGCGAAAGGCACATTTATTTTGAACCCTTCCCCTTGAGAAGCTTGGTATAGCACAACCCTTCATTTGAAGCATTACTGTCATCCTAAGAATATGCTTATGATCTCGATAATGACACATTTTAGACTGTTGTGTCAATATTCTAATGATACACAATTGCCTTGCTTTGTTATTGCTGTTATTTTGAATAGCAGCAGTGGTGACAGCCTCTTTGGGGCTTTTGTATAAACAGAACTGCCAACTAAGGTCAGATGGCTGAAGTGAGATTTTCCAGCCACAGGCGGTAAGAGCTGCAGCTCCTTGTCTGATGCACAGAGGTTGATTTTCTACTGAGCCAGTGCAGAAACTTATCATTTGAGGAGCTATAAGCTAATAAAAGGTGTATTACTAGCCCGAAGGCTACAGAAATATCATTGCCCATTGAATATTCAATCATAATGCTTATGCTCAATTCAACATCAGTCCACAGTGATCACTTAATGCTATGTGAGAGAAAGAATATAAGACTCTACAGAAATTAAAACCTTATTTATATATTTTACTTGACAAGTAATGTAGATAATTGCCTACTGAAAAGTTTACTGAAAATGAAAATGTAGGCTACAAAGGATAAATGATGTAAGTGTTGCATTATTTACTGTATGTGGGTTTATTTATCTTTATTTAAATAACATGTACAAGAAATTAGAGACTAAACTGCGTAGTTTCGTAGCAAGTTTAGAAAAGAGGTTGTTCTGAAAGAGCTGGACGGAGCCTTTTTGTCTCCATTTAATTAAGCTCAGCGGTTTATTGTTAAGTAAAAAAAAATTAAGAGTGTTCCCCAGTGCCCGTGCGAATTGCCCCATGCTGTCAGAGATTCAACCACTACACTGTTTTTGAAGCCAGGATGTTTTTTAATTGCATGCTGGAATAGACTCCCGCCCTGTGTGACCCTTAACAGGACCAGCGGTATGGATCAGTAGATTAGTGGTTTGAATATTAAGATGCTGATGAATGGCTGGAATATTACTGTTGTATTTGCGCTGGTGGATCCATCAGATAATACACTAACTTTGGGTATCCAAAAAGCAATTGCTTTCCTAAAAAGTAATTAGACATGTTTGATGCCTCCAGAATTCCACAAGATCTGTTTTTCTGCAGGGCTGTGAATCTTATGTGGGGTTTTTCTTTTACCGTTTGTTATTTTGCCATTATTATAGCGTCTAGAGAATTTAATTAGTTAGAGGGGGGGTAGGGTTTGGGCTGCAGCGAAGACACTGTCATTTTTATGGTCTCCATTCTGCTTTTGAGAGGCAACAGAAGGTGCATTGATGAAAGGTCTATTGTTTTGAGTAGAGAGTTAAATAGACCGCAACATAACAGTTTGGTAGGAACGATGACGCCCAAATATTTGTCGGTGGGTGATGGTAGCGATAAGGATTGGAAAACGAAATTCTAAATGCATAGTGCATATACAAGATTTGAAGGTATTCTGAGAACGTCATTGCTGCAGTAACTGTGTGTAGTGAGGTGTGCAGATTGCATAATATATTACCAGCACATACAGCAGGTTGATTAGGTGATGAGTGTTAATACCGAATGGAGACGGAGAAACTGGAATCTTCAGATTCTGTCAAAAGTAAAGGTCTTTCACATTTGTCTATTATTAGCAAGTAAATCAGTTAAAGCTGAACTGCAAAATGTCTTCCTCCAGTCAATGAACAATTATCCAAATCTTAATATTTCCAGGGATTTCATCAGATATGTTTCCAACTGACTCTAGGGTGTTTCTATGACAGTTTGTGTTTCAACCTGTGCTGTAAAATTCAATAGTCTGAATGTAACATTGTCTGAATATCCACTGAATCCTATCTTAAAGCACCAAATACCAAAGTAGTTTTACTGAAGCAGCTTCTGCTTCTATAATATTTTTGGGATTACTCTCAGCCATCCATAAAGTAGATCACTAATCTATAAACCCAGCCAGTGGCCCTAGTTGCAGTGAAGCTTGTTGCAACCAACCGGAATAAGCTTACACTAACCTGAACCCTGACAATAATGATCTATAAAGATAGATCCTTCCCTAAGGGTGCGTAGGTAAGGCGGGCAGCCCAATGTGTCAAAACAGACTGACTGACATTGCTGAAAGCCGGGGATTCGGTGAACTCCGGTTGAAAGTTACCAATTTAACACACACAGTTATATGTTGTGCCATTTTAAAGCAGCTATAAAATGCTTTTATATTAACAGTGGATCACATGACTACTTGTATGTGAAAGGGGCTGCTCGTAGAGAACGCAGAGGATTATCACCTGACCCTGCAGTTCCCTCAGCTCTGCAGAGTTTTATCTTTCACCTCATTGTTTTAATTTTCCAGCCTGCAGCTTTACGGTTTTGGTTCACTCTCATCAACCTTCTTTTCCAGACGCAGCAGGAAGCTGTTTTAAAAAAATAAATAAAAATGAATCTGCCCAGCACCAAACAACAGACAGAAACAGTTAGCAATTAGCTTGTGAATAAACCTAGATTTATTTTCTTTTTTGTCAGAACTTGGTAGAGTCCACCATATCAACCTAAAAGATGCGAATATGTCAGTGTTGTGATGTTTCCACCGCCTCCAACTTCATTTTGACATTTTGGAGGTATAACTGATCCATAATGACTGTTTCCAAAAAGAAGCAAGCTAACATCAATTACTCCACTCAGCTAAATGTAGATTTTGTAGCTGGTCAATCAATATCAAATCAATATTTTTTGCTTTCTCTCTCAGAAAAACCATCAGAGCTCAGACCCGGCATTAACTGCAGACTCAAGAAGAAGAAAGCATAGCAAATAATAATAACGTGTTCAAACGACAGACTATAGCATCACTAAGAAGTTACATGTTTGCCTTTTTTGCATAGCGACAGTTGAGATACAGACAGGAAACATGGAGAAAAGGTAAATGTAATGTTTACACACATCTTACATACATTAGGTAACATAATAATGAGTGTTTCTTAATTTTATTGTCTTCCTTCCTGATTAAAGAGCACTGAAAGGCTGCCCCCACCCTTCAAAGGTTCATGTGTACATCACATAAGCTTGTTGCATTCAGGAGTCTTACCAAATGTGCCAGCCTTGTTTATGGTGCCACGCTGTGCAACATGTTTTCATGGGAGTAACAGGAGCAATTTTCTTCACATTCTGGGCTGATTGGATAAACATTAACTTGGGAGGCAATACGTAATCTTTTAATCCTGCAACAACGTAATTGAGTGTGATCGCACAGCAGGCAACACACATCAAAGCTCTAAATATCCATTACTGTGGTTGGCATCAGCATTGTCTGATCAGACATAATCGCTATTTTTATGGACGAAAGCAATGTAAGTTGGATGCAATTCAGTTCGGAGTAGTAGTTTTTACTGAGGAGGTAACAGACACAGTCAAACAACCAGGAGGGGGCACTGTTGATCTTACCAGTGTCGTAAGGAGCCTTTACTTTTGGAGCCTTCCATTCTATTTTTACTTCTTGTGAAAATTTTATGTCTTCCTGTACAGATCAGTGCTATTCTCCTGTTCCACCCATTTGACCCAGAAATTCAGATACACACAACAAAGCGAGTGTCATGTTGCAGAATTGTGTAAATTATTAATCATACTGTATGGATACAATTTCAAACCTTATAGAAACGTTCCTTGTATGCCAATATCTATCTATATATATATATATATATATATATAGCATATTTTAACTTACAATGACTGACAAGTCAGACAACAGATAATATTTTATATAATGTATACAAGGAAGACTTCCTAAACTTACATAAAGGATAAAGAAAGCAATGTGAAAATCTCTTCCACTGCCAAAGTAGCTAACTCAATTCCCTCTTTCTCTTCTGAGGCACTGTGATACTGCCAAGAGATCTTTGATAATTGAGCAACAGAAAGTACGCTGTGAAAGAGCAGTGGTGAAGTAGCTCTAAACATTCAGCATCCAAGTACACAGTAATTCTTCATGTGCACTCTTATAGGCTCTATATCTATTGCAGAAAAAGGGCCACTGATCCTCCCGCCTGTGAAGAGTGGTCGTCATGGCAACCTCACAGTTTATCAAGGCTCTTGGAAATGGAGAGGAGGGTCTCCTGATCCACACACACACACACACGATTTACGATAACGTGCAAACACACGAGCACATGTGCATTGTTAGAGAACATGGTACGAGCTGTGATGAGTCACTTGTTTTGATCTCTAAACAGTATCAGATGTCAAGTGAAAACGTGTCCATATGCTCAGGCGGTTTAAATAATTCTAGCAGGGAGCTTATTTTGTAGTTAGTAAACATATACATACTGAGGTGAGCATATGGCAGGGCGACAGGGTGATTAGAGATTAGCTGCATGACTGGAGGCTTGCAGGTTTGATCCCTTCAAAGACCAGAATTTACACTGTGTAATACACCGATACTGTGGCTCATTCAACCATACTATAACAAGATGTAATGAAGAGTTTCTTACAGGAATGGTTAAACCATCAGAACCAAATTCTTTCTGTACAAAAATTAGAGATGAAGCAGAGAAATCTCCCAATTTAATTTATATTCTGACAGGCTATTTGGGCTCAGTATTGGGTATGTTCTCACAAAATATCACAATTCTATTAAAAATGTATGGTAGAAATGCAATTAGGCTTATACTATAAATACGATGATGCCACTCCACCATTAAGTGTGGAGTTGGAGCCAGGAAGCGATTAGCTTAACTTAGCATAAAGGCTGGAAGCAGGGAACTAGCCTGGCTCCGTTCAAAGTAAAAAATAAAACAAACACTTGTAATACTCACTATAAACACACTGTGTGGGTGTTTTTCTATAATTTGTGGGGCTTCTTTGGTCTTTAATTGATAGTGATAGCTGAAGAGTGACAGGACAGGGTGGAGGGGGGGAGAGGGGAGCAGAGGGCCACAGGTCAGAGTCAAACCCACCTTGGTACATGGGGCGCCAGCTCTATCAGGTGAGCTTTCAGGACACCCCTCATCTTGTTCGTTAATTCATTCATACACAGATAGAAATGTACTAGAAAAGTCGACTTACGTGCTGTGGCCATAGTTAAATGTATCCCTGGGGCCAGAGCGGGCGACATTGAATCCTATTTAAAACTGCTGGCTAAAGGTAAACGTAAATACAGTATTTCCCATGGTGCACTGAGCTACTCTCTTCCTCTCTCTTTCTGCACTCATTCATGTCCCTTTAATGCATGTTACTAACTCCACTTCTTCCCCGGAGTTCTTGTGCTTTCTCGTCTCGCAGGTTCTCATGGATCCTGGTGGAGCCTCCTGCCATGGTCCTGCTTGACTGCCATTGCCAATACTGTTGTTGCTGTGCACCTGTCTGTCTGTCTGTCGTCTCTCTCTCTCTCTCTCTCTCTCTCTCTCTCTCTCTCTCTCTCTCTCTCTCTCTCACCCCAACTGGTCGAGACAGACGACCACCCACCTAGAGCCGGAGGATCTGTCCTAGGTTTCTGCCTTTTAACAGGCAGTTTTTCCTTGCCCTTGTCGCCAAGTGCTTGCTCATGGTGGTACTGTTGGGTCTCTGTAATTAATGTTAAAGAGTTCGGTCTAGACCTGCTCTATTTGAAAAGTGTCCTGAGATAACTTCTGTTATGAATTGGCGCTATACAAATAAAATTGAATTGAATTGAATTGAATTGAAATTGAATTGAATTGTAACTATTTCTTAAAGACTGCACAGAAGAAAGAGTTATAAATAGTTATAGACCCTAAAACGAGGTGTTGATAAGAGAATTTTTAAACTCGGAACAGAGCAAGCCTGCGATAATGTGCTAGAACTAGTGTAACAGCTGCTCATCATATCAGCATGTCTAAAATAAACAAATAATCAGTAAAAAAGTAGGGCAGTCATAACAGGTATACTGAGTGTAGTTCGTCTTGCAGTAGTTGAGCAGCTCGGCTCACTAATGCGGTGAGACTCAGAAAACACATTCGGGAATGTATTTGGAAACCTGTGCGACGTAGTTACCTTCTTTCCTAAAAGGTTTTCAGACCAAATGGCATTCTCCTTTCTTGTTACTCAGTCTTGCATCAATGACCTATAATAGGAAATGGAGCTAAAGTGGTCTTTGTTGAGGGACAGCTTTTGATCTCATCACATCCATAGAATGGCATGTTCAATTTGAGATAATGACCAAAAATTACAGTGTTTTTTAGCCCCATTAGAGGATCTAAAAATGCCTAAAACTTGTTTTGTTGCTGTCTCTTTGCTAATATGGGCTATTATATTCTTTCAGTCATTGATGGGTAACACCCCTTTTGCATGTATGCACGATGCTACTCTGATTGCTGACTAATGTCGACTGGCTACAGGTTGTAACTCCTTAATAGTTAAATGCTTCAAATGCAAATTGATAGAGCAGGCATGATACAATGTGTTTTCCATTTATACATACAGTGACAAGCCAGACACAATATTGTGATATGATGAAGCTGCAAATGTGCCCAACCAGTCAACTTCATTTGACACACTGTTGATGAGAAATAGCATAATAAATTATTGTGTCACCATGTAAATAAATGAGAAAATTTCAATTTTGCAACTACCAAACATTTTTAGACACCTTGAGAGATGTGCCTAATCTGCACTGTACTTGGCATTTTACTGCAGGTCCGCTGCCATGTCTGCTCTCAGTGAAGCAGAATGATTAAAGTAGCAGCAAAGTAACACTTAACAACTTGACAAGTTGACTGTGGCTGCACTGCCTCAGACATAAATAGGTATAATCTGCAAAGCACACCCCCGGCATATCTATTGAAACACAAGACACTGTGACGACCCCTCCTGACAAAATACATATGGGTATAACATACAGAAATACCATAATCTGCCACGATTACCTTGACAAACTTTACAATGACACAAGTAAAATGTGCCAATATCAGGTGCCAGAGATAATTTAGCATGATGCAGCGAGCATGTGGCCGTCTGTTGCTGCAGACGGGCTGCTTTTCTCACATTACACATATTACATCCAGGTTCTTCATCCTTGGAGTGCCAAAGCCGAACAGACTGCATCAATGTGTTGAATAACTGTTTTATATGACTGTCATGGATTCAGAGAGAACCTATCATGTATGGGCAACACCAGTTATTGAAATGACAGAATTTGGAGAATAACCTTTATGTTTCTTGTGTATTCCTGTGTAAATTTACTGTATTCCTGTCTAAATCTAAATCTAACCAGCTGTAACATTTTTAGCCACACATGCAGCATAGCTCTATGGATGACTACAGTGGTCAGTCTACCACTAAAATATCTTAACAACTATTAAATGGATTGAAATCAAATTTTGGACATACATTCGTGGTGTCCACAGGATGCATTCTACTGACTTTGGTGATCGCTGGACCAATCCTCTTGTGTCACGGTCAAAGTTTTACATATCTAGTGATCACAGAGCTAGAGTGGCTACAGACTCAAAGTCTTATTTAACCATTCAAAAATCGGGGGGTTTCTGTTGCAAAAGTTGTCACAAATTGTCCAAAAACATCGGAAAACATTTCAAGTCACTGGTGTCAAAAAGCACTTTGCCAAACAAGCAAACATACAAACAAAGACATTTGGTTGG
Organism: Dicentrarchus labrax; assembly: GCF_905237075.1. Classification (NCBI taxonomy): domain Eukaryota; kingdom Metazoa; phylum Chordata; class Actinopteri; family Moronidae; genus Dicentrarchus; species Dicentrarchus labrax. The sequence continues at coordinate 14,376,702 of NW_026136718.1, read as the reverse complement.
ATTACAATGGATTCATTTGTTGGCGCGGGACAGAGAGAGCAACAGAGAATAAATCAGACCTCAGTAATGGGACTAATTTGCTGAACCTCTTTCAAAAAAAGTCTCACCTGACTGGTCTTAAGCCTCCAGTGACCGCAAATAGCTGAAAACGACAGTATGTCATATCACATAAACAGTACACAAGCAAAAGTGAAGATATAAAAGTCACTAAATGGCTATAATTATGTTGCACATTCATGTTCAGGATTAATGGGCTTGTTACTAATAGACTTGGCGGAGAAGCCCCCTCTCCGCTTGTCTTCATTTATAATGCCTTAAGGCAAACATAATACACATGCACTGAATCCTGTAAGATCTTACAAGTAATGTGTGTATGTAAGACCTAACTGAATAATTGAATGTTTACCTTCTAATCCACTTTTCTAATCCAAATATTTCATGAACTACATCTATCGTGTGTTTGGTTTCAAGCTTTTAGCACTAACTGTCATCATCATTTACGGCAAATGCTCTTGAAATGGTGCATATAGATGGATCTGTTGCATTTGCTTCTTCTGTACATATTTTCAGTTACAGGGTGAAAAAAACATAGATACAGTACTGTGAAATGAGCTCTACAAATCATCCCACTTTCAGTTGCTTTGCTTTAATGTTTGCATCCAGAAGAACTTTCCTCCAGTAGTTTTCAGACATGCTGGCATTGTGTGAAATATCTCACTAACTATTGGCTACAGACATTCATGGTCCCCAAAGCATGAATTACAATGACTTAGATGATCATCTAACTTTCCCTCTAGCACAACATAATGTACAGTAGATCCATGCTTTCCAGAGGATAAGCCCTACTGATTTTGGTGATCTCTTGACTTTTCCTCTAGTGCCACCATTAGGTTCATATTTGTGATTTTGAGTATCTCAACAACCATTAAAATAAAAAAAGACACAAACATAAGCCATGTATTCCATAATCCTTTACTGCAATGAAGCACCCCCATGCCCATTTTTGCATTAATCTACTGCTGTACAGACAGTACAGGAAATTCTGTTAGTATCAGAACTGAATCAATAAGTGAGATCAAAAACTATGTATTCTTGTAGATTCCAAGGAATGGGAATTATTTGATTGTGAATTATGAGCAAAATATAGTATAGTACCTAGTGTATACTTACTGTGTATGAATTTAGCAGCAATAGTATGCATATTTTGTATTTGACTAGTAACAAACAATGTGGCATGAGCGCAATATTACAAATCAAATCTTTGGCAAATATCTTTTTGAAGTAGTCCTCAAAGTTTTTTTTAAAAACAAGGTTTGTGATCAAATAGTTTTCCTTTCAAGGCAACACGTAATATATTCTTCATAAAAGAATGCAGGTTGCTGTCAGACATTTTCTATGATTTATTTTTATAATTTGCTGTTAAATATCGTTCACTGTAAGAAACTGCACAGATCTGGCCCCACATGCAGAGGAAAGCGAACAATGCAATTCAGATATGACCTACGCAAGTCAACATTCAACTGATTTGTTGCCTCTGCATGTTATGACACTTCAACACTGCATCTAATGTCACTTTTGCATGTCAGGAGGCAGGTAGACTGCAATTCACTGAATACAGAGGTAATTATTGCTGCCTATTTATAGATCTTTTCAGGGCTTTTAATACTGTTGATCACACTATTCTGTGACAGACATTACTTGGCACTGAGTTCTCAGCCCAAGCTGTGTGTAAATGATGACAGACTGAGTTTGATGTTTTGCTTCATAGATTTCTGTCTGTCATCAAAGGAACTCTCACGCTCTGTGCTTGGATCCCTTCTTTTAGCCATTTATATTGTTGATCTATGTCAAAATGTGTCAAATGTTAATCTTTGACAATAAAATGATAATGCAGTTATTTGGTCGTGCTAATGATGCAAATGCCTTTAGAACTATCCAAGCAGGCTTTAATGCTCTATAAGATATGTCAGTTCAAACTTCTTTTCACTGCTGAAGAAATGTAATCGTTGATTTGTAAGCATAAAAGATATATAGGAATTTAAACCAGGGGTTATATTTCCTTTAAAGCTACTACTTTAACTCACCCCCTCTAAAACTTTCATGAGCAATGCACCTTCTATGTTTAAGGTAAACAGCCTATTAAACAGCAGTATGATCTGCGTTTACCATGGTGTTATTGTATTCAGGGTCCATTATTTCTAGAATGTGGTGGAAATTACTGTTATAATAAATACTTTTTAAAAAAAACTTTCAATTTTGCTTTTAGGTATAAAAGGATTCAAGTAAAGTGTAAAGGGACTGCAAAATCGGTTTGTTTTTGTTTTTGTATTTTTGGGGGATTTTATATTGATGCAATGGACACTGGCTTTGAAGATAATAATTGCATGCTAACCTGTGGACCTCTACATTGTTTTATCAGAGCTGACCTGGATAAATAAAGCTTAAAACACTGAAAAGGGATGGTGGAGTAATGTATACAAATATGTTGTGTAATCTATTAATAAATACGGATATATTTAACACAGTATATATATAGCATAGACATTCTGAAAAGAAATGCATCATAAACACCTGGATCTGAAATATTATTAACTGAAAATTATAAAGATACATACAAGAAAATATGTCTAGATATTCCTGCTGTAATAATATGGCTGTGTCAATGAAGTTCATGTGTATAAAATATGTATATATCTATATGAATCTAATAATAATAATAAAACATGCTTCCCTTTATGATTCAGATATTTATTACATAAATTATTGTTCATTTTCTAATGTTTGCTTCTCTGTCCTTCATAGACTATATTCCTCAGTCTAAAAGCACTTTCTATAAATTCATAAATTCATTAAATGTGTTTTTCACAAGAGCTAACCTCTAATCTCAGTGGAACATGATAAGGCGCATCCTTGATAAAGAGACACTTAATATGTTTTCATATTAGGGTCAACTGCTTCATAAGGCAATGAAAAGATAAACCTTAAGTCAAATATTAAAATATTCTCAGTCAACCGCCGGGGCCTTCCTTGTTTACTGCCTTAACCTTTGCACTGCTGGCCCCTGTTGACCCGAGGTCACTTCCCTTCAAGGGACGATGACGCTGAACAAGGCCAACTGCTATATCACATTTGATTCTTTCCTTACTGCTGCTAAAAACTCAAATAATTACAATTTATCTTCTCTATGTATGCTCCTGAGTTACAGTGCTGTGCACCTGGCCTCTGCTAGCTTAATTCTGTGTCTTGTACATACTTGTACAGCACACTACCCCTTTGTTCTCTGTGAATTAATACTTGCTGTTACAATGCTAATCTATAGAGACAGATTTTAAAGAGTTCCTTCCTTTGATCTAATGTTTTCATTATGATGCAACATGGAAATTTCTGTGCAACCTCTGAGATCTGAACAGATCTCATAAGGGGAGGGGAATCGCCAGGAGGGGAAGAAAAATGTGATTATTTCGACCAATTTCTGGGTTCTGTGATGGTTTGTAGAACTGCTCCTGGGTACAAAAAATTAGGATGGTGTGCTCTAACTGTGGGCAGCAAACTTGATTCGCACATTTCAACCACATGACAGTTAATGCAACAAAAGGTTAAAGCCTAGTTGAAGGCTGATGCATAAGGCTACATCCATCAAATTCACCCAATATTCAAATACTTTCTCTAAGAAGATTATCCTTTCCAGTCTCTTGGAATCTTTTATGCATTACAGTGTAAGTTGATTGATACATGAAGAACATCTACATAAAACTGAGCCAAGCATTAAAATGTTTGGATTTTTCTCAGTTTATTCCACTGGAACGTTACCACCATGACCTCCATATAACATGGCTCTATGCAGTTATCACATATTACACAACCTCTCTCCCTCCTCCTCCCCCGACCACTTCAAGGGAGTAAAAAAAGGCTGAAATGAAATTTGATGTACTTGTGTCCTTCAGTGAACACTCTTCCCGTGAGGCTCAATATTTGGAGGATAAAAAAGTGGTGAAAATGGATTAATTACTGCGGTCACTTTCCACTTGCAGCCCAGGGGACTCGCCGTAGGACTGAAAGATTCACCTAGTCTCCCACCGCTCCTTCCATCTGCCATGTCACACCTACGGTTCACAGCCAGCACACTGCAGCTCCTCAAGCCCACAGGGCACAGGGGCAAATTAGAGATACCTGGCTTGGCACGGGACGCTTGGAAACTCTGGGAGCAAAACAAAGGTGAGGGTTAAGGGTTACGTGCGGAGAGGGTCAGGTTAAAGTGGCTTGACAAGAGCTTTGAAGCCCACCAATGTGTGTGTGTTAGCTGCTCTCTGTGAAAGCACCACAGGGTTTGCCATATCTTTGGCAGTAAGCTCCCTACCAGAGAGTGAATGTCAGCGTGGCAGTGCAATGTCCTCGTGCCTCTCTGAGGCTTGTCATTCACACAGTGGGTTGTTTTTTTCTCTGCGATAACACACTTCATTCTCCCTCTTTCTCTGGTTCTACAGGGGTTTTTCAACATGTCTCTCAAGTGAGTAAAGCATATTGATGGACATTCAAGTGTTCTCGCACCAATGCCTCCACAGCGTCCCACATTGGCACTGACCTGAATTGAGAGAAGAGCACCTGGCAATGTGACCAATGCTGTCACAATGCAGCACATCATGGCCTTGTCATGCTCTACAGCCACATGAAATCCTCAAAGGAACCCAATCACTACTTTGTAGATGATTATATTTCACAGTACAACAGTTAAGGAGACATTATGTAACCTGTGACTTCACCAGTACTGTCTCACATACCTTATGGTTTTGCCTAATGTGTTTTGGTGGAAACATGAATTCATGGATTATGTTTACTGTCAATGTTTTTTTCCAGGCTATAACGTGGACAAACATGTGCACAAGTGTAAAACAACAACAGCTGGGCCCCTATTGACTTCTATTCCTCCCACTTCATGTGCAATGTGTTAAGTGTTTCTGTGCTGGAAGGTGGCTCAGATTTGCTTTGTGTTGATTTGATGAATTACAAATTATTGTATTACAATATGCAACATGTAGGCACAAACCTGACGTAATGATGGTGTTGAAACTTGAAACTATGTTTTGACACAAGGAACCCTTCAAGACAGGATTACAGGTTCAGATAATAAAGCAGGACCCACTTAAAGACCCTGTTGTGAGGTACATATTCCCAAATAAATTTTAAATTGGTACCAGTTGATAAGCCACAGATCCTCTGGAGTTATTGGTCCCTTAGGCATTTACCCGCTTTGCCCTGTTCAGCCTTGCATGTGTTGTAAGTTTAGGCTAAAAAAACACTTTGCTGGAAGTTAGTGAAAGATCATTTTATAAGGTTAAATGTTGAGAAAGTAAACACGTCCTGTCAACGCCCATTGACAATTTTTAGCTTTTCAGATAACAAACTTTAAATCATTATGTTGTTAAAAAAAATTAATGCAGGTGCAATGGATTTATTGTTGTTGCAATATAGCAATATAGACACAATTTCTAGGAGACAGGGCTAACTCGACTCTATCTGTACCAACAAACTGCAGCATCATCAACAAACCTCTGGAATAGATCCTGCTGTAAATAATACAGTTAATATAATATATATATTTATATATAAAGTTATGTGGGTGGGAAAAAAATATTTATTTTGTTTCTGACTCCAAGGGCAAAAAAGAATGACTTTTGTGGCAGATCAATATTAACTCAGACGTGAATTTCATGGTGCTTTACCCACTGCAAAGGTAAAATTCTCCATCATGTCCTCACTGTGAGATAAAGTCTTTCCCTTTTGGGGAAGTCTCAAAATGGAGCCTCCAGGCAGACAATCGAGCGGTTTGAGTGTTCCCCTCACTGCAGGCAGAAATCAACTCTGACACACTCTGAATCCAGCACTGACTCTGCTCTTCACAAATGTTTGTGGCAGATGGCAAAAGCTTTTATATCACGTTAAAGAAAAAGACACTGCAGGTTGGTCTGTTTAGCCACAAGCCAATGGATTTACTGTAAGGCTGTAATATGTAGCGTTACAACTAGACCTATTACTGACTATTGGTTTATCAATATCATTGATCTTTAAAATTATTGATAGTTTTGTCCATGCAAAAAACATTCTGTACGTTTAATTAAAAGAAAGATAATGTCAAAGCCACAAATATACCTAAATGTAGCATTTAGCCTAGTATAGTATAATATAGTAGCAGAATATCTTCATTTTCGCTGCATTTAATAAAACTGCTAACAGTTAATAAATAGACATTCATTCTGTGACTTGGCCTAAAGGCAAAATGAAACATAGCTGTTGTCTAATAAATTTAAACGTGTGTGCTACCCAGTCACTGCTATGCTGTAGCTCAACTGGGACTATATTTGCTAGGTAGCAGTAGTCAGAATCTCCCATTAAACAGGTAGCCAAGCACATCTCAATATTTTCAGCTCATTACCTTTATATATCTGGATCTCTGGAGCTTTCAGGGGCAGGCAAACAGCTGGATCTCAGTCTTGCACAAACGGCAACCTCCATGGCTGGCAAATGAAGCCAACATGGAAGTAAGAAAAACTGCAGTTCCTCAAACGGCCACTTGAGGCTGGCTACAGAAGCGAGTCAATGTCCATAAGGCCCCAAACTTTACAGCAGAAATAAATGTGTTTACAACCTGGGAGAAAAAAAGGCTTCACTCTTTTCCCTGTTTCTGACAACTGTACGGGGGGAAATCTTTTATATAACTCACTCATTTAGATTATACAAAGGATTAAAGTTATGCATAATAAAGGGCATGGCTGCTTTGAGTGACAGCCAAAGTGAGGACTTAAAGCTGCCAGCATTTGTATTAAGGGGACATTTTTGAATGTCATGAATGTTATTCTTGAAAAAAAAAATCAATGTTAAGTACACTACTTACACATGGAAGGATAAAAGAGTTTGAAAAAGGCCAACTGCATAAAGTGAGTTTAATGTACAGAATACGATTTTAGATGAAAAATGTTTTCATTTTTTTTTTTTTTTGATTACAGATCATACCCTCCTATAGTAACAGTTTTAACAATAAAATGTATGAATGGTTGGCTGTAGTAGAATAGATGGGTGACTAACTGGATTATGAGGCTGGTGAGCACTATTTCCTTAAAATGCAAATACATGCTCCGTGCATGAAAAGTGAGAGGAATAAATTTTCCCGCCATGACAGGATTACCTGTAGGATACATGATTAGAAAGAGGCCACAGTTTTTCATTTAAATACAGTGCGCAGGAAAATTAGGACATTGTGATTCAGGTGGCGGATGGTCAGATACATTTTACAATAAATAAAAAGTTGTAACTGTGAAAATTCCAAAGTTTTAAACAGAACTCTGTAATGTCAACCAATATTGCAGGAAAAATATCAACTCTGCTTTTGTAATGTACTTCAAAACAAATAATGTAAGAAATTATGTTAAAATGGACAAAAATAACTGTCACATAAGCCAGCCATACAGAACAATATGTGACTCATTATTGAATATTATGTAGCAGTGAACATCTGTCTAAACTGCCTCATGAGGCAACTTGTTATTGTGGTGGCTTTTGTAAATGCTCTTTTGGGACAGTAAACATAAACATCAATATCCTTGAAAAAAAAATTGATATTGATATGTTAATGTGGGGATGTACTTTCTCAGCTTTGAAATGGTGTTCAAAATAAGCCTCTGAAGACCTGAAAATAGTTTGAGTGATCATGCGGTGATACAGATAATGCTGTCTCAGCTATCATAGAAATGTGTTGGGCTCGTTGTTTGGGAAAAATATGCCTGTTGGAGTGCACCACGGCATCCATATCAGAGCTCTATCCTGCAAGCACAATAATGTGAAACATTATGCAGCCCAGTGTAAGTAAAAAGATGCCTCCACATATAGTATATTCATTTGCAGTATAGTAAAAAGCCATTACACCAAGGAACACTCTGCACTATATCAAATTACAGGTAAATATTCTATCTCACTTAGCAAATATTGTTTACATTGAAGTGGTTTCACCATAGTGTACAGGGGTGAAAAAAAAGTTTGAAAAAAAAAATCCTCTACACAGCCAATGCAAACACTTGAGCTAAAAATATCACAAACACGAATGTGACATATGAAGAGAAGAGAGAAAGATATGAGGGAGAGAGAAAGAGAGAAGGACAGATACAGAACGACAGGGAGATAAAAACTGTCTCCGGCATTTTAACTGTACATACCCTGTTAACATCCATATCATCCTTACAGTGAACCCAAAGAGATAAAATACCATTACAGTATAAATCTGTTCTGCATAAATATACGGATGTCAAAATATGCTGCTGTAGCTGTTCCTGGCAGAAACAGTAGGTTGAGCAGTTACACTCTCCTCAAAAGCATCTGTGTCTGTTGATTTCAGGGAGCAGTCACCTCTTTATGCTGCAGCTGCAAAAAGAAACTGAATCTGTGTTTTCCCATCTATGCACCCCGTGGCAGTGTTAAATTCGATGTTTCCACTCTTATACTCTGTCTGGCAGGAGCAGGGTTTGTTTTGAAAGATTGGGTCAAGACAGGAGCAGCTTAAGATCTCCTCTGCTTTAAACAAGGGGCCTAGGCGTTCTTTAGACAGATCCCAAACCCTGGGTAAATGATCTGTACCAGCAGCACTGTGCTTTCTGCATAAACACGGGCCCTTGTCAGCCATTTTTACAGTCCCAATCTTGCACTTGTCAAGCTTGACACAGTTTGATTAAACTTGTCAACACTTCTCCTCTCCTCAGCTTCTGAATGGTGGCGAACGCAATCACCCCAGGATGCACCGGTGGCTGCCGATCCCTGCCACTCACCTCGGGTCATTCTCACAGCACTGTGCTTTGTTCCTCCTCTGCCATACAGCTAACCTCAGCAGCACTGGAAATACAGCATTATCATATTATTTATGAGGGCTGGCCTTCTGGGATGCAACTCAAGCAGGAATACCAATTGAGCTCTCCTGTCGTCCTGCTCCCAGGCCTGCCTAACGGACTAAGCACTTGCTCTTCTGCTCTCCCGGTAGAGTGTTATCTTCAAGTAGAGGTTCAGCGGGTGTTATTTATTCACCGTTTAAGCAGACACTGTGCATACACTGTGGGTTATTTTGTCATATATTTGCAACTCAAAGGGGAACAAACTATAAACCCGATTCTTGTCTTTGAGATTGTCTTCCGCCTGAAGATTCACGGTTAGTTTGCGTTAATATGAGGATTTGGTTAATATGCCTGAGCTCCACTGTAGCTCCCTGGTGGACACACAAGTATATGATCTACTGTCTGTCTTGGCTGCAGACAATCCGCCAAGCTGTTCACTGGGATGTGAAACACAAAGCTTTTCCCAGTGTTTGGACTGACAGATTAGATTGTTAGCAGAAAGTCATTATTTCCAGAACGCACACTAATCTGCAGTAGCTGCCTGAAACCAAGACCTTTACTTACCCTCCGGCCACAAGATATTGTTTCAGAATTCACATTATGAATGGAACTAACAAAAGTGATTGAAATGACATCGGTATCTCATTCCCTTCCACAGAAGAGAAGGACTTAGGAAACTCTATTTGTCATTAATACCTCCTGGCTTTTTGTTAAGAGGGCTGATTAGCCAGGGGCTACATTTAATTTTTTAAACAACTGATCAGCAGACCGTATCACAATTTCTCTTTTCCAAACTACTTTGTGTTTATTAGACTAATTAAAAATCTTGGATGTGAAAACCTTATAAATGCATTCACTTTGAAATTTCCTCAGTCTCAGCAAGATAAGCTGTCTGAAACTCCACAATGACTTACAGTATTGTACAGCATATCAGACAAATAGCCCAAGTATTCAGTGTTTCTTCTGCTTTTCTTTTTGCAAGAAATCATTTCAGCTCAGCGTGTTTCCTTAAATAACTCGTCTGAATTAAATTTCACCTAATAAATCTGCTTGGCATACTTCGCCGGTATCTCTCAGTGATTGCACATGCTCCTCGAGAAAAAGGCTTTGAGCGTGTTCCTTTGCATGACAAAGATTTGGCCAAATCTGAAACGTTTACATGGCTGAAAAGTCAAAGTGAAAGGGACTCTTTTGTTTCTTAGCATTATTCGCCAAGTTCATTGTAAGAGCTTGTACTGAGTTAAGTCGGGTGAACAATACTTTTTTTGGCAAGACTGTAAAGCAGAAGAATTTGCCTTTTGTAGCGATTTAACTCAAACTGGCTTAACTACCACAATGAGGGAAGTATTGGATTGAGGTAAAGATTTCACAAATCTTTACTCCCCAACGATCCTCACTGCTGTTCCACAACACAGCTATAACAAGCATATATCATGAGCATGCTGCATGCATGCCACCCAGGACTGATAAATATGTTGCAGACACATTGCAGAAATTGCCTCATCCCCCTGTGAGCTTTTTCTCCATACTGTCCTCAACCACAAAAATACAGAGAAGCAAAAGGTTGCGGGGTGGGGAGTGGCATCTTGGGAACACACTGGCCTCAGCAGCATGTCTCCTTTCATGCCTCATTCATTCACTTTATCACCTCATTAGACGAATGTGAAGGTGTGGAGGAGAAGCCTTGTCACCCTGAGACAGAAAGGGAGGAGCCGTACTCCATCTTCTCCTCCCATGGCCCCAGCTCTCCCCTCCGCCTGCTCGCTGCATGCGTGGATAACATTGCTCGGGGGGGGTGGAGGGGTTGTGCAAGCTGCCATATGAGCACACTTCATCAGGTGACACATAGCGCACATGGTTTACCGAGAGCGATTCATGGGTGTGGGGGAAGAAAATGAGGAAGCAATGTGAAAATGCAGAATGTCTGTCATTGTATTGTTTTGTTTTTTTTATTAACTACCTACCTAATATTGTAATTTTACTATTCTTATTTCGGTTTACTCTGTATATCCTGTATTGTATGTCTGTGCATCGCATCGCATTGCAGTTTGATTTATGTATTTGTTATAATTATAACATAATTCCCTCCACATTACATTGTTGGAATGCATTCGTTTGATTAAAAAGTACAAAACAATGTATCCTGGAAACTCCCTTAAGTCTTCTCTTCAGTATATGTGATGTTTTGGTGTAGGACCTTGTCCTCGTCTTCCTCTACAAGAGACGCTTTATCAGTCTCTTGATTCAACAATCATCATATTATTTTGATTATGTTCCACCAGGAGAGTTTTCAAGGCCTCCTCTTTCCCCTTTAACTTTTTGACCCAGGAGGGGAGGTGAGACTCTGGCGCCGACAGTATCCTGCACCGAGAGCCTGGTTCTTTTCAGATTCTCAGATGGGATCTCTAGGTGTCAATTTGCTTTATCCTCTTCCACAGATCAGAACGACACCCTACACCTAAAGTGGATCGTGTGTGATAATTAAGTCCCTTTTTAGTTGTAAATTCCTATGGAATAGACATGGAATGTGTTTGCATCTCCTTGATCTAAATTGTATCACCTCCAGAGAGAAACTCCTCTGGAATCCACATCTGGCATTCTGACACCCCTTCCTCTAAAGTGTAAATTACGATGTTTTCTTTTGATAGTGGACATTCCAATCTAGGAAGCAGTAACAACAGTTGCACGGATATAGATTTAGTTCTGTTGTAGTATTATGTTAAAATTTCATCTTCTCAAAATTAACAGATTGCTATCCAGCATGAGAAGATCGCAAATGTAATGTTTGTCTGATGTTTCTGTCTTCAGATTGGACTAAATTACAAAATCATGTGTAAAATGCTTGAATGTTTGGTGGAGCCACAGTGCCACCTTTTGGTAAGATTCTGGTATAGCATAAGGTATCTTCAAAACGGATTTTGTTTTATAGTTGTGTATTATTCCAAACGGTAAATGCCTGACACACAATTTTATAACAAGAATTAAGCTAACACTATATGAAATATGTACAATCCATTAGCGTTGCTTCATATGCATGTTTGTGACATTTTAACTAGGTCTGCTTTTATTTTTACATCAAGTAATTTCGGTTATGTTATGTTAAAACATGTAAACTATGTATTAAGTCATGGTGGGTTCTGTGAATGGTGAATTAGGATTTCGAAACTTTAAAACACGATAGAAGTGAGTTAATAAAGTTACGAATATCGAAATATCGCTAAAGGAAGTGACGCAATTAGCCGTTCCGGATACGCCTCCAAACTAAAACATATATAATATCGACTCCGGTCTTACTTTTGGCACTCCCTTACTTTTACGCTCTCTTACTTTTACACTTCCAAAACTCTCTTCTTAAATCTACGCTGGATCCATTCGTTATTTACTTTCGTTCTACTTTGATTTCGTACGTTATTTTACTTCGTTTGAGACACGTGTTGAATTTTTCCTCACGTAATAAGTTATGGCGCTGAAGTACTTTTTAATACTTTTATTTTGAAGGCTCAAGACACGAACAAAGTTAATTCTTTTATAAGTTTGTTTTAGTTTATATATCTTGTCAAGTATTGTCGCCTGATTCACAGAAAGTGAATTTAGTTTAATTCTTGGACTTAGTGACTACAGAGGATTCGCAAGGCCAGCGTTTCGTCCTACAGTTATTTTAGACCAGAAGTTGGATTAGTTCATAATCAAAGCCGAAGACCAACCACTCTGAGGAACTTTTCTTAAGACATTGATCACAAGCCAAAAGGACATCACCGTGGTTGACCGCTCAAGGAGACTTATAAACGTTTCAGCCGGACAAAGACATTATCCTCCAGACTACCTGCCTCCAACGCACTCAAAGCGCCAAGCCGCGCTGGGCCTTGGACTGGAGCGCTTGCCACTGGTATCGGTGACGACACGTTCTTGAGCCTGTAATTCTGAACAGCAGCCGAGCAGTACCAGCCGGAGGAGAAAGATTCTAAAGTCCCTCCATCTCTACAACAAAGTAGGCTGAATCCCACACACTTCCCAAGAGTTGGTGTCTGTCTGTGAGCTTTGATTCCCATAGTTTAAGCTTAGAAGAATTTTCGATTAGGGCATCGTAGTCTTAAATTTTACTCCCGTAATATTCTAGGGTTACTGCCGTCTCGCAAAATCCACCATCGCTCCTGAATCACCCAATATTAATAATTCATTTACTGTCCACATATTCTGTTATTTGTTGTTATTTGTTTACATTATCATTTCATGTTATTTACTCTTCATTAATTTAGTTAATAAACATATATAACCGTATGTCCTTGTCTGTGCAGGTTTGATTTGATGCGGGGAAATCGATGGATCGTGTAAAAGAAATCACTACTTCAGAAATATTGAGATTAAATATAGATTTTGAAATTTGATAAATTGATTTGATTAGATCTGTGGAATAATTTCCTCCGGATTATTCCAGTAGCTAAACAACGGAGGTGGTGCCCCATTTACGAGTGTATTATTAATTCCCAGTAATTACCTTTCTAATGAAAAAGTAGTGTATCCCCTACATTGGTATGAAAATGGTCAAATTTAAAGAGTAGCATCACTTCCAAAACATCAGTCCATATTGGTCAAATCACAGTAAGTATTTACATATAAGCAGGCATGTACTGTTTGTGGGTCTATCTGCCTTAACACCACAAGCCCCCCACCCACCCGCTGTCAAATCACCTCAGAGTGAAAAAATAGCAGTTGTGAGGATCATACAGGGGGGAGAAATTGCACATACTCCCTGGTTTACAAGAGAACATCGGTCAGAGCTGCCCTGGATACATAACCCAGATGAAACCGTGCATACACACACACACACACACACATACCCCAAAACAGAAAAACCTGCAATTTGTCATTTTTTGGGGGTAGAACTAAAATAAGTACATCGTGACCAGATATGACATTAATCATGAGAAGAATCCACACTGATTTGGTAAAGGTGAGAGGACAAACCATTGTCTTCACTGTATCACAAGATTGCTGTGCAGAATACAAATGGAGCTTTTCATTTCATGTGTCAGAGTCTCACACAGTCAGGAGAGACAGCGGTGTAATGTAAGCGTTTTTAGGAGCTCTATCATTATGCTCTGCCTTTTTATTGATTTCTTCTGGCCTCACGTTGTCTTGAATCCCTCTACTACAAATTGCCTTCATATTATCGGGATATAGCCCCAGCACAGGCCACTCCGCAATTATTTATTAGATGTGTACTTGACTCAAATTGCTTTTTTGCTGAGAATAAACAATAAGTAGCTCTGATCCCCTTTGATGTTTGAGCTGTAGCCTTTATGTACCTTGGGCTTTATTCACAAATAAATACATTTAAATCAAATGCTCCAAGATAAGCTTTCCTGTGAGTACATCATGTTACTTAGCTATCTGCTGGACAATATCAATATATCAAGATCGGGTGCCAATATTTTTTACACAATTTGAATGCCTTTACAATTGGTTTGTGCATTATCAGGTCGTCATATCACAATTCCTTCTCTCCAGATACTTTAATGCTGACTTTATTAGAATCTAAAATATCAGCATGCACTTTGAAATTTCCTCTGTCGCAGCAAGATAAGCTGTCTAAAACTTGTGGTTTGAAGGTGTCTGGATGTGAATACATTTTGGGGTTTGCTTTTAGGGTTTTGCAGGGTGTATGTTAATCTGTCTGTCTGTCTGTCTGTCTGTCTGTCAGTGTGTACTGATTTGAGATGTTTATTGATGTGACACTCATTAAAAACTTAACCTCATGAACTGCCAAGTAGCGATAGAGATGTGGAAATTTGATGACAGACTACTTTGAATTCATGAACTGTCGAGGCCCAATGGCTCAGTGAAAGCTTTTCCTTTGCAATTACACTGAAGCATAACTTGATCTTGAAGAAGAAATCTTTGAATAATTCATCGTGGGAAACCATGTTTGGCTTGTATAGAGAGGATAAATATCTAGTTTTTATACAGTTTATAGATATTCAGTTTGGAACATAAATACAACATGTTATTGGTTGACCAGAAAGAGAAATTGACATGTATACATGCATACAGTTGTTATTATTGCTGCTGCGGTGCACAATCATTGGTGCCTTTGGCAATCAATTTTTTCTGTTATTATTTCTTTTTACCTCTATTTAATCTCTGTAATGTAATGCTGTTAGCTCATTGATTTTCACTGGCAATCAAATTAAGTTTTTTTTCTTCTGCTTGAAACAAAACTGCATTGTTTTGATTTGATCATAAAAGTAAATTAACTAAAAACTAATGTGGTTAACAACACTGCTGTAACTAATGAAAAGAAAACTATTTACTTGTATGCTCCCACACACTTCTGGCTTGTACTATCACAGTTTTTACTATTATTATAATAAAAAACCAGCACATGAATCCAGCTGATGTTCAGACATAAGACTGTGGACATGTTTTGGGTTTTTTTTTTTTAAATGAAAGATGATGTTTAAATGTAATTTATAGGACACAGAAGAAAGAAGCAGAAAGAGGAGATAAAGAGATGGAATACTTGACAAAGGTCAAAGTGGGATTTAAACTCATAATTTCAATAATGGCAGATACCTTGGGGCAGCAGGGTGGCGTGGTGAGTGAGGCAACAAAAGCTCCAGGTTAAAGCATGAAATCCCTGCCAGCTCCAAAGTTGGTATTCTGTAGCTGAGCTGACCTCTGACCATTCTTTGAACTGGAACAAGACAAGAAAAGCAAACACTTTAGGATAGAGACTCAACAATATCAACATTATTTGCCAATTAGTGGAGCAGGCTGTTCCATATTATTGCTGAATATTAAATGATTCTGAAAGGAGAAGTCGTTGTCTGAACGGATTTCTAAATCTGTAAAACGTACTATAAGTGCTTATTTAGCAGAAAGAACTTGCTCCAGTTGATGGACATAAAATGTCACAACCTTAGAATTTGTCCTTATTAAAACTAGCAACAACAAGTACTTCCATGAAACTATTTTTCATTATTATTTGAAACCCATCAGCAGTTTGATTATGGTCCTGCCACAATTTCAGGCAGGTGGTCAGGTAATTTTGAAGGTGTCTTTATGTGCCTGAAAGAGTTCAAAAATATTTATTAAATTGCGAATAATGTTATATGATGAGGAAAAGGTGTTCAATTAAACACTGAACAGGTTCAATTAAAGATATAATTGCCTTAGGCAACAAAAAAGACTTGAAATAATGGTATAAAGAAGCAGCGTGAGCATTCAGATAAGGAGACTCCTCATTTCAGCAGTAATGTGTGGTCAGACTGCTGAGACCCAATGGCTCAGTGAAAGCTTTTCCTTTGTAACTGTCCAGTTAAGGAAAAAAAACTGGGGCTCCTGACTATTCCGAGAATGCAGAGCAACTTCAGTGTGAAACCTTTAACACAGCAAATTAAGACTTACTGTATGTCCTAAAATGGGAAAACATTGTGGAATCTACTCTTACAGATTTATTGAAAGCACTGTTTATTAAAAGTAAGCAGTAACTGAGTTAGACAGATTTGTACTAATGGAAGTGTTGTATTTCAGATTAACCAAAGGTTAAGCTCAGGTAATGAAAAACGCATAGGCAGAACTTTGGAAATAGTCTCCATTTGTGTGAAATGGAAAAACGTGTGCCTCCACTGTGAAAGTCGTGCATGTGAATACTGATGCCTCTAAGCTGAGTGTGATTGTATAATTAGTATGGCATTCACAAAATATCATAATCATCACCACTTGAAAGGTCTTAATATTATTACAAATTAGGCAATGACTCAGACTTTGGTCATTTGCTGGATGCTTTTATCCCAACAAAAGAAAAAGCAGATTAAATTGGGTGCTACCAGAGATAATGAATGATTGTTGTCCAATCATAGCTTAGCAATTGTAACCAGGAAGCTTTAGATTTCGCCACATGCAGAAGTGGTGAAAGGCCTTTTTTTTTTTATCTTATTACTCCACTAGTGACTGAGCATTACTTCGAAGGCCAAGGAGCACTTCCTTACCAAATTGTATTAGTTTGTGGTGTTACAGGTTATCTTGGAGAAAAAAAAAGATAAGCACATCTATCTCACAGTGTGACCAACAGGGTTATGTTATAACACAATACAAGTCTGATCTTACATTTGCCCTTGTCATAAATTCTTCCACTAGCTGTACATAGCAATGTAAGAACGAGGGTGTTCCTTTATTCCTGTGTCTCATCAGCTGGTGAGCTGTTGCCTGCGACATTCAGCGGCATACTTAAGACCACTTTGGGTACTCGTTTTTAAAACAAGTAATCTGGAAACAATCAGCTGGAGACTTGTTTTTAGTTTGATTAGCTGGCTAACTACAGCAGATTTACACCCAAATCTGTCAGTGAAAGAATTGTTGAAATCTCTGAAATCAGGGACCCATTGTTTCAAAAATTATTATAATGCATTTACAGTGGTTAATTACAGAAGCGTATTGCATTCACTTGAAAAAAAATCTTTTGTCTGTTTTTCGTAGTAATTTATTTTTCTGTTTTTCAGAGTAATTTATTTTTATGGTTGGTTGTAGGAGTAATTTTTTTCAGATTTTCTGAATAATTTTATTTTTTTCTGTTTTTCTGACAAATTTTTTATCATTAGTTTTTTAAAAAAAAAAAAAAAGGGGAAAAAAATTTTTTATCAAGTGAATGCAATACACTTCCGTAGTTAATGGCCACCATAATCATAATTTAATGTTGTATCAGAATGTAAAGTTAGATGGGTGAAGCAACAGTAACTCTGTAACAATGAGGCCCCCAGGAAGAGGGCCCACGAAAGACTTTTTCCCATAAGCTTACATTGTGAAAGAAGCGACTGTAAAATGGTGAATGCATTTTTTCAACCAAATGACTTGTTTCACTACCAGAATTTCATCCACTCCAGTCCGATAACATTTTGAAAGTCTAGAAGAGCTGCATGATTAAATCATTTTATCCACATTCTAATTAACAGAGGGCTAAACCAGAAGTTAGCCGGCGCGGCCACTGGAAGTCTCAGGTGAGCATCCATGGTAAAAATAGTATCTCCTCCCCTGATAGTATTAGCGACATGTGGCACCTACTTAGCAACAGGGCCTTATCATACGTCCACTTTTGAAGCATCTATGACCCGGTGTAAAAATATCTTGAAGCTTTAAACTTAAATATTCCAAGTATAAAAAAAGCTTCAGTATATCTGATGAAAAAGAAACTCATTAAAGTTTGTTTCACCGGGAGCGATGATTTCAATCATTTGACAACCACATTAAATCCCACCGTCTCCTCTCATGGAGCTTGACATTCATTTAAGATGTCTGCCAAGCATTGTATCCAGCAAATATGTTCACACAGGATGCTTCAATCACATTCTTCATGGATTGGGTCTCATCTACTATCTGTGATCAGGGATTAGCGAATCTAATCTGGTGTTCAATCGCACATAAAGACAGATGGACCGATTAGTTAACTACACTTGAACAGGTTTTCACCAATCTTTCCCCAGTGCCGACATGATTTTACTTCACAGTCAAATGTCCATGTTTTCACACAGGTTGGTTGCCTCACAAATCCGTGTACAGCGCAATGTTATTTCTCCTTGAGTGGCGGGCCACATAGAGCAGGGACCTCCCTCAGGAGATAGAGAGCATTTCATTTCACACTGACACGTTCACCTCTATCCTCACCATCCCACTGAGGGTTGCAGGGGTTGTCAACCATGGGGAAATGAAAAAGGAACTCAAGCTTTTGCCAGAGTCAAAACAACGTGAAAACTACATTTGTGACCACAGAGCAAAGCTGGTAACAAAATCACTTGGATCTCTCCAGTTGGGAAAGTTATTCATGTTGGTGTATTTCAACGGCCATGTTCTATCTCCTTCTCAGTTTTGCTGCAAAATAGCCTGAGGAATTATATCACCCTCTAGTAAAGGGTAAACACAGGCGGTATAAAAAGACAAGTTTTGCTATATAGGAGGAATAAAACTGTAATGGCTTGTTTCATTCCCTTTCGTATTTAGATGCAAGGGGTGAACAATATACTTTAGCTGTGTTTGTCTTTGGTCAAGTCAGGGTCAGCCTTCCAATAAAGCACACATGGGGGCTGGTAGCAGTCAAATAAATTGGATTTTATATGCTTGCCGTGAATATAAGCCTCATCCAATCTGGAGACTACTCTGCACTTTTTAGAGCATTCATGATACCCTCAGGCTTTTCATCTCCAGCAAAGCTTTGGCATATCACTTCTCATTATTTCTTGCTGAATCTTCCAATCTAGCCAATTCGAGGTACAATACGACACATCCGTTGTTCTCCCGAGGTTGAATTTGCGAGGTACAGTGGGCGGGAGAAAAAAAGCATTAAGTGTCGTTTTCTGAGCTATTTATTCACATCATTTGTTCTTTCCTTATTCTCCTCAGCATTCATTCAGCTGTTAATGAGCAGGAAGCTGATAGCCCTTTGTCATTCTGGGTACACAAGGTGATAGCTTTTTTTTATTTAATTATAGACTCTTTTTTTATCACATTAGATGGCATATTTGGTTGTTTTTTCACATCTGTTTTTAGAATCTGTTGCTTTTACAGTACTTCACGGAAATATTATTTGGTGACTGTCAATGTTAGATTTTATTAATAAATATACATTTTTGAGAGGATGATTCTCTTTTCTGTTGATGCAGTATGTGAAAAAGCAGGAGATGAACACACAGTAAACAATTTGGACTATGTGCAGTCCTAACCCTTTCTTTCAAAGGAACACATGATGAGTTCCTTTTGGTATAATTGATATGATTAGCAATTGTTCAGAAGCACACAGGCTCATCCAATAATCAAATTGACTTGTTTCTGAAGAAGACAGATAGACCTTATTGTTTCTTATATTGATAAAATACAAAATACCTCTAATGATGTACACAAAGCTATACTAATGAGCAGCCAGTCTGGTGTGGTTTTTGGTATGCATAAGGCGACGCAGGTAGTTAGAGTGGAGGCTCTGGAGGTGTGTTAGGTAATCTATTTCTCTGTGCCAGAAGGTCAGACAGATTAAACCCTGCTATGAGGATCCCAGTTTTCTATGACAGCTGTCTGCAGGGGAGCCGCACAGCTCTAAAACTGAACTCTCAATGAGATGTAAAATTAACTTCCCGTCTTCTGGTGTGAAGGTCATGCTTTTGTACCAAAAAGAACAGCCGCTCAACGTTCCCTCATTGTCACCGATGCATTTTTCGAGGTCCACATTCAGAGGGTGAGACTGAAGCCAAATGGCTGAGTTAAACTGGTCAACGGCCAGTGCACATTTGCTGTCACAACCATAACGAATTAGATGTAATTCAAACAGCTGCAAAATTTAGAGTTTTGGTCGTCATTTCAATCTAACATAAAATTACATCTCTTTTAACAATATGCATTTCACTGCCATGTGTTCTACATTACCAAATTCACCCTGGGCTCTATTATGAAAGAGATATCTTTTGCTGTCGAGTATTGAATGAGAAAAATCACCCTTTGGTGATAATATTTTCTCTCCCTCATTTCACTCAGTGCACATGCTGTATTTAAGCTTAGCCCTTCTTATCACAGTCATTTTTCATTGGAATAATAATAGATAAAACTGAGTTCCATTTACATTATTACTACTATTAATATTATTTTGTCTTGATAGTTTTAAAAGAATAGATTTGGTCACTTTCATTGTAATAACATTATCTATGATATTAAAGACAAATGTTTCGACCAGGTCAGTGATTCCACCTTAAACCTGACAACCCCTTTAAAAAAAGGGCTTAATATCAAGCGATTATCTTCAATGACCTCGGTTTTTATTCAGAATACCTTAAAAGGTCACATCTATGGAGTTATGATTAATTCCCAACAAATTAAATTTGTTCGTGACATTTAAGGTATTTGATTGCAGAAAATGTTATTTACAACGTATGAACTCGACATTGTAATGTTTAAATAGGATTTTAAAACATGCATTGTTTTTCATTACATTTACAAGAAAATGTCTATCAGCATTTACTTAGTTGCTATGAATTTATTGCTATGTACGTTTTTTTCACAGTGGTTGTCTATAGTTGTGTATACCTACATTTATTTTGAAAGAAACCCTAGTAAAAGGGTCAAATGTACAATAAGCACATTTATTATTTAAAAATAAGTTTACTTTGAAAGACATTCACCCTCTTGTTTCAATAAGTCAGAGGTTAGAGACAAATTAAACATCTGATATTGTCATTTGACTTAAGGCTCTCATTCTGCACCACCGCACCAAGAACTTCTAGCAAAGTAAAAAAAATTAAAGCAGAACTATCAAGGTAGAAATGAAGAGAAGGAAAAAAAAAAGTTGAAAGCAAAAAAGCATCAACTGCTGCTAGGTTTGCTACATGCAATATTAACACTGCCTCGAGGCTCAACAGGATCTAGTCAAAGAAACCTCGGCTGGAGCCAAAAGCATCAGTAAGGGAGATTGTGATGTTCTGTGTTATGCTCACAGACAAGTGCAGGAATGTATTAGAAATAGAGATCATAATAACGAATGAAGACTAAAAGCTGGTGAGTGACAATCAAATCAGCTGCAGTGTACAAATCATTGCATGCACAGCTTCCACAGCTGCAACTTAAATGAATAATGTGCACAACAGATGCATAACAAGGATTAAGTTTGGTATTAAATGTGGCTTATGTTCATCTTTGTTAAGTGTTTACACTCAAGATCTAACTTCTTGCAGACACTGGCACCATCATTTAACAGCAATACACTCCTTGCAAAGAGCTTGTCTAGTTTATTCTCTGTTTGAAAATGATAAAGTGAAGGATTACATATAAAAAACCCTGACCATTTATAAGATGAAAAATGCTAGATGCTTAACATAGTGATAGTACCTGAAAGGTGATAATAACTGAGATGGTTGCATAAAAGGCTTGATACAAGGGAGGACTGAGTATCCATAGCAGCACTGGCAACATAGTAACAGTAAAGAAAGCTTTCTAAATTATTATATCTCTTATATAACAGTCATTAACATGTGTACTGTCTGAATAGGGCTCTCCAAAGTTCGCTGATATCCATTCAGAGTGCAGAACAGTAACCGGTGAAGCACAACTACTCAAGAGTACTTCCTAGGAGGCTGCTCAGCTACAACTTTATTATGTTAAAGTTATGTACTTATTCTGCTCAAAGCAGCTTGATAACTGAGAGTGTCACTTTAGGTAAGTTACGATTTTGAACTGACCTTGTATCAATCTTGTTTTGAACAACTTGTATTCAACAAGACAGCAATAAATATTGCAATTGATTTAATTAGAAAGAAACGGTGATTCAAAGTGTATAATCTTGGCAAAGACACTAAACATTTACCCAATGTAACAAAAACTTCTCAGTACATACAGAGGGGGGCTTTGCCATGCTAGTTCACACAATCAAAGAAAACAAACAGGAGCTGCTGCTTTGCCTGTGGTTGGTGTTTGAGCAGAACACAAAAAAAAAGAAAACCTGGGAGCAGGAAGCAAGCATCATACTTTCTTTCCCACACAGCGAGGTTTTTAGTGGTTTATACCACACCAATATTTGCCCACAGAAGAGTAAAGGAAACTAAATTATATTGAAAAATAGATTAAAAAAATAAATAAATAAAAAAAAACTTATTTGGGAAGGATTTAGTCTGTTATTCATGCACGAGTCATATGCCCAAAGCAGCACTAAACAATATTTTTTATGTCAACAATGGATGAAATTACAGTATGTCACAACCTGGCTGAATGCTGGAGAAACAAGGAAAGAACAAACATGAGTTATAATTAAAAATAAGTTTATTTTACATAACTAAAAAAGTCGAATCTAAAATCTAAAAAAGGTAAGATATTTTGAGTTGGTGGAGACCAAAAATAGAGCTAAAAGGAGAGTGAATATTGGAATGGGCATATTGGACATTTACAGACTTTCAAATCAATACTAATGTAATTTTGATCTATGTTTGCTGGGTGTGTATATAGGCAAGTGTTTGGAATACCATATTTATAGGGTGACAATAGAGTGGCCAAAAATGTATTACTGCAGCTTTAAACAAACATTCTGACGAATCAGACAGCAAGTGATGACTTTACATTGAATCTATCTGACTCAATGGCTTTGGTCTAAATCTCTGGAACAATCCATCATCATGGTTGGCCCTGCCGCTCAAGGTTGCTTGACAAGCACTTGTAACTGTCACTTTGAAATAAATAAATGGAAGAGCCCTTTGGCAAAGTTTCACATATGGGGGCACATTCTGACAGATTCGTGTTACGGCCTGTTTATCTGCTCCGGTCTTTGATTTTTGTCTGCCTTCCAGTTATTATAAAGCAATTCTTGTTTATTTGAGACTAATGAAAGAACAAGTGTAAGTACAATATGTTGTACTATATTCTTAGAAATAACACATTTGGCTGCTTATGATCAGTAAATTATCAGTTTAGTGTTATGATAGTTTCATCTGTGGCTTCATCCAGTGATGGTTCCCAGAGTCTCATTATTATGTAGCCTAAAGCATACTTGATACACCACGGACCACTCTGCATCCAGCCAACTGGGCACTCAACTGTTTCAGACAGCTGCTCCACATTTAAGCGATGAGAATTAACAAGAAACTACACCACGTCCTATAAAGATGTCAGTAAAGTTTCAGTGCTGCCTACTCTCAACATAACATGCGACAAGATGAACTTTTCACTTGCTCCCTCTTTTAATTTTACTTGTCTGGCTGTGCTGCACATCCTGGAGAAAGTTCATAGTAAACGCCACTCTTAGTGCTAAAAGATCAGTTACTTGCTATATTTAATGACTCAGGAGAGTTTTTTGAACTATCTACCATGTACAAAATGTGGTTGGTGCTCTCTGAAAGTACAAACCAGTTATGACTCATGAGTGTTGTAGGTTTTGTCCCAAATGAGCAGTTCAGGAAAAGCAAAGAAGGGAAAGGCTCAAAATAAATCACTGCCGGAGGGCTACATATATCAAACTCTATACTTCATTCAAAATGTGTTTTGTCCACTCTATCTATGTTGTGCATTTGGACTTTGACGCTAAGGTACAGTTTGAGAAATGTAATACTCTCTACTCAAACAAGTGTCAGTTGTTGAACTATACCATAATGGAATTTCTTATGTGAAGAACTGAGAGCAAAAGCAAAGGTATTAAGGTTTCCTTGTTTTGTATTTCCTAGAAAGTTATGCCAGCCTTTTTTGAAAGCTCAATGTCGACGGTGTTTTATCTAACGTTAAATTTGCAGTTGGAGACATGCAGTCTTCTTTTTGCTGCAGTTCTCTGCCATCATGTGACTGTTAACAACAGGTATAACAGCTTTCAGAAAACTTAAAATCTATCACACCATGTTAAATACTGTCAAAGGTTTATCAAACCATCAAACCAGTCTTGCTGCAGGTAAGTTTGACATCTGATATATACATGTCAGTAAAAAAAAAAATGTTCTTCTGTGCATGACATTGTCTAGTGGTTTTAATTTTTTCTTGAATAAATGTGGTCCCTCTGGAGTCTTATCATCTTTATTTTTGGAGGCATAAGTGCAGGAGGGGAGTCGCTGCTGCAACCTCATGACCTGGTAGTTGCTGATAAGAGGTTGTAGAGTTCCAATGACCTCTGTTTGACTTCTGTAAAGAAATGTTTATATTAATGTCTGGCTAAAGTAAAAAAAAAGTAGAAGTTGTCCACCTTAAAAAAATGCCTTTTTACTTTCTGAGTCAACATATATTATGCCTTACATTCACAGCCAGTAATGCCAATTTGCAATGTAAAAAGACAATTAAAATTTTATATGTAGGGGCTGTTCAATCGAAATACAGTCCGGGATCCTTTGAACGTGAGATCAATTATCCTTATATTTTCCCCCATGGCTCTGTCTTATGTCCCGTAAACACAGGCTTCAGGGATGCATTTAATACAGCTGCTCAGCATTCGTATTTTCGAGTGTTGTGATCGATTGGCACACTTCCCTGCAGGACTTCAACCATTATCATAATAGCCATGTCCTTACCTACTTGAGGAAACAATAGCTTTCAGTGTGCTGCATTACTGGTGTTAAATGAATCCAATAAACTGAGCTTGGTATTGCGTAAAATGTCAAATATACCTGACAAAAATACTGTGACAACATGCAATAAGACAAGAAGACATGAATGTTCTTTGCTAAGGGATTTTGGTCAAACTCATCATTCACTCAAAACAGTCAAAATAAGGCAGCATATGCTTCAGTGGTTTTTGCCACATCGTAAGTATACTATTAAGACAATAACCACAGTCTTAATGCTGCAGTTAGTCTCCATAACTACTAAAACAGACGCACAAACAAGATGATTCTTCTTGGGCTTACACTTCACTTTTAAAGATGTTGACAACACGGAGAGATAGTACACACTTGAACCTTTAGGGGAAACATGTGGTCTTGAGAAAAATGGTCAATCTTTTTATTTGTCACTTCATTCACTCCCTATTAAAGCAAATTGCATGCATTGATTTCATTCTGGTTGTGAAAAGACGGCTGGTTATGAAAACTCTGAAGAAATGTCTGAGGTATCCATTACTCAAAAAAACAGCTCAGACACTGTGATAGTCCAGTGCCTGATCTCTTTCATCTTGTTCATAATTCCTGGGGTTATTATGAGTTGAATATTAGGGGCTGCCACTCTTCTCCCCCCTCTGCGCAGTGCACTAACACTAAATGGAGTCACTGTAATTATAGCTTTCATGCATGGGAAGGTTCATTTTCTGAGGTATCTGGAAGGGCTCAGGGAAAAGGGGAAAAAAAATCAACGTTGTGACTGACAAAAGAAGGATGGAAAATATCTCAGCCCAAAACACCTCTGTCACTAAACCAGAGTATAAGTAGTGATATTAATGCTATTATCACAGCTATTAACAATAGCTTCAGTTATGCAAATTAGAGTTGTGTTTGTGACAAGATGAACTTTTCACTCCCCCTCTTTTAATGCTGCTTGTCATGGAACATTGGTTGTTGTCTCATTTCCAACACAGGAGAATGTCCCTTGTAACCTCTGGAAACCAGCTTCCTGGCGCTCTGTCACAGCTAGGCCTGCAAATAGAAATGTGTCCAAACTCATACTCTCTCATACCACCGCAATAAACAATTTATCTCTTCAGATAAATAATAAGCAAAGATAGAAAGGCAACTCTCACAGCACCCAGAATGAATTTATGGAAGATCACGGCCGCCTTTTCTGATCTTAAACCAAGGCTATGGCAATAGTCTGAAGCTCGCTTCGGTGTAAAACCTGAAGCAAACCGTTCAGGAGTTCACAGCCACTCACCCCATTTAATTTCAATGAAGCAGCTCCAGACAGTGCATCTTGATAACATCACAGACAGCAATCTTGGCTCTGTGGTCTGTGAGATAAGATTTTAAGATAAGATATCATGAAACTATATTGATCCTCCTGTGGAAATTCATAAAAAGAAAGTATAGGGGAAAGCGTTATATAAAATTCAGAGGAAAATAATAGGATACTTTTTATATAGGATATAAACTCAAAACCGGGAAATAAAATCAGCAATAAAACATGAAATAAAAAAACACCGAAACAACACAATGCCATGAAAAATAACAAGGATATCTTACACTTGAGTACCACGGTACCAAATTAGAATATCCCCGCAGTAAAATCTCCAACTGACTCATTTTTAAGCACATGCTCCCTGAAATAGTGACACAAGGTTGATTTAGTGCCCTCAGTTGCTATTCTATGAAAAATCCACAGGGAAGTGTTGCTAATGTTATGTTCAAAACAAGTCATGTGTCATCTGTAATAATTCAGTGGCACCATGTCAACATGTCACCTCAGAGTAATGCACGTCATTTCCATGGATACGGCTGTAGCCTACAGTCTTTTAAGTATTATGTAGGTTAAGTCAAAAGGCTTAGAGCAGCACAATAGAGGGCTACTGCCCTAAAACAAACTTTGTAAGTCCCTTGTGTGTCTCTCTCTCTCTTTCTCTCTCTCTCACTGTGTGTATGAGCTCCCTCATGCTTGTTTCCTGGCTTAATGAAATATCACTCTCATGTTCCCATGATTTTCTAAAAGGGACTTATAATAATGTCTTATTTTGTATTTTTTCTTTTTAAATTACACATTTAAAAATGTATAATGTCACACATTTATGCCCCTGTAAACATATTTCTCATCAGTCTAAAATCTTTTCCAGTTCCAGAGTTTTCCTATGGGATAGACCTGCGTCACAATCAGTAAGCTCCTTTCCCAAATGCTCAGATTGTTCATTTCCTTATGGGGAATAAATAGGGGGTGGTTCTCCAGTCGATATCTTTAATTGCTCCTGGGTTGTATCAATACCTACCGGTTTTACTGCTCCATCACGAGCCACTGGGAACGGGTTGCCCGGGAAACGGCCGCATGGCAACAGGATCAGAGCCTGGGGGTTGTCTGCTTCTAGGTCTGCTCCCATTTTACATCGCATTTCCTCACTAGATGGTGTGCAAGCCACTGGAGAGTACACTTCCCCGCACAGTGGGCTCTACATCCAGCAAAACAAAACCTGGGAAACTATACGGCGGACCATTTCTTTACGGGGCTCCGAGGAGGAAAAGTGTGGAAATAAAGCGTCGTTCGCGTCAAAGGTTTTCTTTTTTTTTGAGCACAACCCGACGCTTTATTTTTTTTTTTGCAACAAGAAGACTTGGGGGAAAAAAGCGGCAACAAAATACAGCTGTGATGGACATAATGATTGCGGTGCAGGATGCTTGTGTCTCTGGTCAGTGGCTTACTGCGATAATTCTCAGCCTGTGCTGCTTTCTGCCGTCCTGTTTGCCCGCTGGACAAACTGTGGACTATTCCTCGGTTGAAAGTGTGGTCAGCAGACAAGGCGACACGGCTCTACTGAGGTAAAAAAACACACACACAACACACACGCTAACACAACTTCACTTTGTCCCCGCTCTCACTCCGTCCGAGTTCTCCCATACTGAAAAGCCTCGACCGCACACACTCCCTCAACACCAGTTCGTCGTTTTTTAAACATGTACGTTAACTACTTTTTAACAGACGCCTGCGATAAATACACAATAGGCCATTTTCCCTCCATCCTTGTTGTCGCCTGACAGGGGGGCGGTTAGAGCCGCTACGCAGGACGCTGCCTCTCGCAAAGTGCAGCTCGGCTGGTTAAAGTTTTCTAACACACTTTCCCCCTTTTGTGTACACCTGCGAACAGAGAACGATGTGACTTATTATTTTTTGTGGTGTTTGGTTTGCATAGCTGCTCCTAGGTTTTGACGGGATATCACCCGAATAGCCAAATTAGCCCACCAACTGCCTTGTCGAGCCTTATGTTATTAGATGATGTTCGCTGGTTGCCACAGTTTTCAAACGCGTGTGGGGTTTTTGGGGGGGCTCAGGAGAGGAGCTTTCACACGCGAAATGTGTTGTCTAACGTGTTGTTTTGAGTTTTTGCTGAATGCATAGTGTAATGTCGCAGTTTTAAAAAGCAGTACAGTGTGATGTCGCAGTTTGAAAACGAGGCTGAAGAGCGTATTTGTGGTCGCCGCTGCTTTGAATCGAGTTGTGGCACTGACGCTCTATCTCCCTCCATCCTCCCTCCATCCTCCCTCCATCACGTACGCTACGATGGCAGCTGCACAGGTAGCTGCCCATTAAGGACTAAATTAACTGGCATGGGCGTGGTAAGGAGTTTGTAACGGCAGCATATTCTCAATAGCAGCATTATAATAACAATAATACAAAAAGTCAAAATACTTTAATAATAGTGTGTTTTCAAAGATCCTTTAATCATTTGAAGTTTTAATATGCCATTGTTGCTGTTTCTCTTTAGGCTGTAATTACGAGTATCTCTGTGTAGTGTTATTTCATTTCTTCAGAAAATCCAAAATTGTTTGGTTTACACAAAAAGGGGGGGGAATGCAAAATCTTTGGAGGGCTGTGATAATATCTTGTTCTACCAATATCAAATATCCGCTTTGATGGCTCTGAGGAAAGGCTGAGGGGGCCAGGCCTGCCCCATTTCAATATGAATTCTCTGGATGTTGACTCTGAGAGATGCTCAGTGTGGACCTGCATACAGAGCAGCTAACTGTCTAAAGTTCCACTCAGGTTGGCTTTTAGTCATTGTTGTCTCATACTTTATTGCTGAAGAGCTGAATTATTTCTGTGGCATAAGGTCATGATCAGTGGCTGTATGGAGATGAGTCTCACTATGAGGATCAGAATTACCTTGGCAACAGCTTAGGGGGTACTTACTATTTTTACTATGTTCCCTCTATGCCCAAAGGGCCATCCCGTCAAAGAGACTTACACCTCTGACTGTCTCTTTAGAGAGGGCGTCTTAATTCCCTGGTGTCAATCTGAGTTGGCTGTGATCAGTGGCTGAAGCTTTGCCTGAGTCCTGATGGTTTATTGGACCAGAGATTATCCCCATGCTATGAATCAGCTCAATAAACAAGTTGCCTGCCACCCCCTGAATAAGGCAACACTCTCTACAAGTGGGTCATCGCCTCAGTAAATGCCAACTTGAAATCTAGGAAATGAATAGTGAAAACATTTTCAAGATGTTTTCATTGCCAGGTTCTTACAGTTAATTAATGGGTTATTCAGCACTCGCTGTAACCATTCATTGGCTTTTTTTCAGTCATGTAAATGCCGCCTCTGTGAAATGATCTCTTTGCTGCACTCGCACCTGTTGACCTAATAGAGATGGTAAACCTCTTAAACTGCTCTGCTTACCTCTCTAGATTCCATCTCATTGCAATACATTGTTGTCACGCAAAGGGACGATAAAGGCCTGCTCTGTCTTGGCACAGTCATTTTCTCCAACCACAAGGAACCATTTTCCTCTTTTCTTGGTTTTCACTGGTCTTGAGAGCCCGGCATCAAAGCATGAACCATTTCTTTTAAGAACTCAGTGCAGAAAACAGTGCCTGTTTTGTGACATTCTCTATTGTCAAGACCCCTGACTATTAGAGGGCAATTTCGCCGTGCCCCAAAGCTGATTGCTGGCTAAAAAATGTGAGCATTCTCAAATACTGACAAACCCAGAAGCATGCAATTAGTCACTGCCTCTGGATTATGGAGTAGCTCCCGAGAGGTGGGTCCGCTGTCACATGTTCATTTCCCCCACCTCTTCAATTCTTAGCGCTGCATTACTGCTGCCCTGATTCATGTTGGACAGTGGGTCCACATCAATTAAATGATTTGAGCCTCTTGTAGATGAGGAATGGTCCACATGTGTATCATCACCCTTTTAATCTTTTCTGATTACTTAAAAGCTCAGCCAATTTCAGCCTCTAACAAAGGCCCTTGTGTTTGAAAAGATTCGTGCTGCTGCTGCTACAGTGTCTTGTCTTACATGAGTGCATTCAAGTTATGCACATATGCTGCATTTTTTACATACTGGAAGTCTATGAGCTTCCATAGGGAGCATATTGTTTAGAGGAGCTACCCATCCCTTTCTTCCCCATCTTTTTACAGGTTTTCTGTCATTTGGATTCAGTTGAATAAACCTTGACTTTTCCCAGTAAATGACTCATCTGGCTATAAATTTGAGGGGGACAGCCAGATGAAAAGACAGTTCCCTATGCTGTCAGGAAACATACGGTATCAGTGGAAGCCTCTTCCACACGGATAAGCAGCTGTAATCAACAGCAAAGAGCGAGTGTAAATTTAGTCCAAGTATACTGAAATCTTAAGCACAGGCTATATTTGCAGTAGTATTCCTAAAGTATGTCAGTCTTTCTATCTTGGTGCTCTGTGCTTTGTCCATCACCTTTATTTCTATTTCCACAATAAAATATGTATGAGAGTGAGACAAAAGGTACACTGATCGTGCTTTAAAAACCACATTTTACATTCTACAAAGGCAGGAAATAGGAACCAGGGAAATAAATCGGAGTGAGGCTGTACACACCAAGAATAAGACAATGATCCTCACTTATTTTTGTGATTTGGTTTGACAGTTGGCCGTCAGCCACAAAATAAGGCCTGCACCACAGGCCTTAGTCTCTGTAATGGTGCAAAATTGACCTGTCACTAGTTTGAAAGTCTGGTATTCGTATAAATCTAAAATCATTGCCCCATGTCAACAGACCGGTTGATGAAAATCTCTTCTGGCTGTACACGGTTGTACTCGAGCTGTGTTTTCTAGCCTTATCCAGGACAAAAAAACGATGCCATGTATCATTTTCCTCAACTGTGTCATTATTATGGCTCTGAAAGGTCTTGACATTTACTATAAGCACTTGTGCCAGAGACAACATCTAGTTTAAATGGCTTAGTGTCCCCATCCCAGTACAGATGCTGGTAAGACAGAATAGATGAAATATTCAGTGACTGTTCAAACTCCACAGGACACAATTTAAAGGAGTAATTGTTGAGTCTCTCCTTAACACAGAGCCTAACCGTGGCTGAGAAGCACTCTCTCCACTTTCTGCATTTCATCACTTTTTTAATTAGGCCACAGCCAGTTCTGTTAAAAAGTATAAGCAAGGCTGCCTCATCTCAGCAGCTTGGTTGAAGATATAGCAGATATAGTGAGGTCTGTACACATCAGATAGCTGCCATATATCTGCGGTTCCATGCACCCATTTTGGGGTAAACCTGGTGTACCTCTTTTGACACATCTGCGGGCACACCTGAGTCTGTCACTGTTAATTAAACGCCGAAATCCTCTCGCCTGTTTGCTGCCCCACATGTTTAATGCGATCAGTGTCGCTGTCAGCACAATGTTAATCTCTTTCACAGTCCTTATGCTCATAATGGTCTCCACATCTCAAGAATCAAGTGTTAGGCGAGTCATTTGACCTCATTTTTTAGACATTATCGTGATGAAAAACAATGGGTGTGGGGGAGGGGCTTTTGTTAGGGAGGAGCTCCCAGATGGAGCCATTCAGATATTTCCAACTGTAAAAAAAAATCTGACCTTTCCTCTTAAATAGCTAGCATATTGCTAGCGTTGAGGGTCTGTCTCCTGTGGCCCAAGGGGAAGCTGGTGATAAAGTATTCATCAGATTCATTACTTTGGCATCCATTTGCAATAGATATAGTGCTTTAGTACAAATGGAAATCAGCCAACAAGGTGACATGCTCGAAGAGTGGCTAAGGAGTCTTTCATTGCATCTGCCTCCTTTAAGACCTCCAGTTAACTTCCTCCACAGCATCCACTTGAGACTCAGAGTCATGACTTGTTTTAAATTGTCATTCAAGCTTGTTGCTGAAAGCAGCCTAATCCCTTTTAGATGAGAACTTATAAAGTTGCAACACTGTCTATAAAATTAAGTATTATACAAAACAACCCTGTAGCCAGTTTTATTATCTGTTTTTTTATTACAATAACTATTCCACTGAAAGTGATACTGTGTCCTTTTAGTGATACATGTTCAATTAATGTAGAAGGACACTAATCAGAGGCTCTTTATAGATTTACAATGTAGCCTAGGCTAGCATTTCAGATGTTTATTTTGATGTGCACTCATCTCTTTTTCAAAACAGATATACAGAAAATCCAAACTAATGTTGTAAGGTAAGGCAACTCGTTTCTTTGTGGCTTAAGATGCCGCCAGAGCTTTTAGTTACATGCAATGATTTATGGCCTTTTGTTGTAACTAGGTAGTGGGGCTAACATACATTAAAAGCCAAATTTGCACACTGTAAACCATTTTCAAATGGATTACATTTATAGTCATCATTTGTCAGGCAAGTCAATCCATTGTACTTTCTAAAAATTAAGTGTTTCTATTTCTAATATATTTCAATTAGCGCTAAAGTGATTGAGTGCCCTGGTGAATTAAAGCCTAAATGGAAATGCTTTCTCAAGGTAAATCCTTCGAGGGAAATAGATGCTATGCTAGGTTTTAAAGCATCTTTCTAATATTCTTATAATCACTACAATTATAGGGGATAGGGGAAATGATTTGAGGCGGAAAATGGAGCTTTTACCCGTTCCCAGCTGTGAGCATTCACATAATTGCAATAATTCTACAGGAAAATCTCAGAGGAGTATTTTTGTGTTGTGAGAAAGCTATAGGTCTCAAAATTAAACTTGACAGAGAGTGACTGGAGAGGTAATAACAGGTTATCTTTTGGGCAATTTTGTTGCTTGAGTTATTTGAGACTGATTTTTTTAGAGGAACCCATTTAAATTGAGCATGGGACCACGATTTGTCCACTTGCTATTTACAAGTGTATGCGTTATATGTGTGTGAATACTTTCAATCAAGCGTTGGGAGCTTTTACAGACTGCTTAAGCAGACGGTCGACATGTGCATTGATTTTCAATAGGCTGTATCAGAAATGACTCTGTTTCTGTGCGTGTTCTTTTGAATGTATATAGTCTATTTGTGTAGGACGTTATGCTATTCTCTTAAGACAGCTATTCAAGAGTAAAGTTCTTTTTACCAGTTTTGTTAAACAGTGTGCAGTCTTTTCTGCTCCACATCATATGCCAACACTTCCAGTCTTTCATCGCAGAGAGCTGAAACAATTCCTCAGAGCCCCTTCAATTAAAATCCTTAATCAATCAGTTAGCATCTCCTTGTGTTTCGTGATAATTAGTTGTGCTACTCTGACAACATTGCGTAATCTCATCTGTGCCTCTTCTGTTGAGCCTAGTTATATACCAGCAAGTCTTGGTATGCCTCTCATGTCAGCAGGTTATAGACAAAACTCGCTGACATCACAGTTTAAAGCCTGAGTGATGGTGAAGCTTTGAAACAAAGAGTGCAGGCGTAGGGGTGGTACACTTTGCTTGGTATGCTGAGCATAGAAAACACCTCAACCTTTAGTAAGCTTCTGGGAAACGAGAAATTTCCCACTCAGAAATCTGTGCAGTAGGCATAATCATTTGTCCCTAAATTCAGCTCTGTTTTAAGTCAAAAGGTGAACCTTTTATGCAATGACATGACTGACCAAAATATCCATATATATCTCACCAAGGCAATCTGTTTCTGAGTGTTTTAGGCCCATTGCCAATGATTGTTAGTTGCAGCAGTGAGACTGAATCATCATCATGGGAGATATTCCCTTAGGACTGAGTGGTTGATGTGATTGTCTTCAGTGCGAGATCTTTATGTGTGAGCATGGTTTGAGGCTGAAGGGACTACAGGTAAACATTAGTTTGATCCCATGGGAATAATGAATCAAAGGTGTTGACATATGGTTATATCTTAGTGATGCCCTTCAGTGAATTAAAACAATCCAGAGGGATTTCAGCCTGTGTGGAGCACATTTTCCTGTCCTTTAATGAAATTCAAAATTACTCTTGTATCTTGGGTTTTGACTAGAAACATGTTTTTTTTTTTCTGAGGAACCATGATGGCAGAGTAAGGAACAGTAAAGTTGGCTTGCATGCTGTCCTCACATCACCCTAAAACTAATGCCTTTTAGCTTAGAATTAAAGGCATACTATCCAAGATTTGTACCTTAATATAACAGCTTTGAAGTCATTTTGATGGTAAACAAACTCGTAGTATAGCGAATCACACCGATAGCAAAGCTATCTAGACACCACTAGAAGAATTTGTATTATTTCTCTGAGAGCCATACTTCCTCTGATTAAATGAAATATCAGTGTCTCTTATGAGTCACATATTTTAGTACTCAGATTTTCCAAGAAATTGTTCTTATTACCTTGTCAGTGTTTTCAACTGTCAGTCAAGGAAATTCTCCAAATTAAGAAAGACATATTGACTGTAATCTCTATTTTAGCACTTCAGTAAGCTCACTCATGTGTTCACGATGGCTGGTCTCTCACAATTGATTAGAAACTCCAGCAGCTAAAGGAGGTACGTATTGTCATAATTCATTTGGCTCTATGTTGGCATGGCTAAAGAATTTTAATTGGAGTTGCTCTGAGCAGGTTTTGGGTTTTGTTTTTTTCTCTCTCTCGCTCTCTGTCATCTGCATAATGAGTGTGTGGATTTCAGACTGCTGTAAATGTTTGTTGGAGCCGAGTAATTGGGGAGTCTGCATTGGTAATTATTAGTAAATGGAGAAAGAAGCAGTGGAGCAAATCAATATCACTGAGAATAGTGTTACCTTTTCTACCTTTTATTTCCACTGGGGTCAGGAGTTAAGGTAACACAACTGTCAGGCTGAACAGAGATTAATAAAAGCTTCCTTTATGAGGCTGGTGCATTAATATTATCCAGACTTTATGCACAGTAAAGTAGGCTTAATATTCTATATGGTGTTGCATGAAATCCTGAAGCATATTTTACTGAAAAGCTTTTCTTTTAATTTAGTGGTTGATGAAAGGCAGCCATGACAAATGCCCCCATTGGATACTTACAGCCTAATTGTAGATTCATGACAGTGTATTAACTCTTTGCTATTTGGCACAGATGGCACAAATGGTTTGTTACTGTAGAGTGATCCAATTAAAACAGAACAAAATCTGGTTGCTCAAGTGTAATTTAAAACAGTCCCCTCAGCACTTGGCTTACTATGGGAACACAAAACACTATCATCAGTCACAAAGGTTGATGCTGTGTTATTGAAAAGGACCCCGACCTCCATTGTTTAATAGTGTGTTAATTAATGTAATGTTTTGATTTTGGCCACAACAGATTAGAAAGCTTCTGAAAATGGATAGAGGATTTTATCTAACTAAACATATGGGAAAACTTTGACATTAATAGGCTGTCAGGCTTTGTCCCACCCACACTATGGCAGTGAGATTGACTCAGTCTGTGCTAATGTTAAACAGCGAATTCATCAACTGATCTGTGAGACTGCCACTCATTAGGATTCTAATTTTAGACTGGGGGGGGGGCGGGGCGGGTTGGGGCTTTTCGCTATTCATAATGGGACTTTGATTTCTCCACACTTCTCTATCTCTGACACTCCCTGTCTCTTTCTGTTTCACCTTATCTCTAGCTATCTCTCTCTTTCTCTCTGAAACTCCCTGTTCCTTAATTGCATCTAAAGGTAAGCAACCAAGGCAAATGGAGTCGTGATCAGTTACTACCTAGTAATGGACGAGCTGTCTGACATTCTCTGTAAATACTGCAGAGTTCACCCTGTCTTTAGTATTTGGTCTGCTCATATACAGCATGTTAGCATAGCCGTACTCTGTTCTGTGTGATATTCAGCAGTAAACTCAATGTGCTTAATAAAAGGGATCACAATAAATCAGAGACTGGAAAATAAAAAGGGATAAACCGCAGCCTAGGCCCATATCAGTCATCAAATTATCAATTATCCCATTTGAGGCAGAGGCTGGAGGCTTTTAGACAACCTCATCACATATCACCATTACAATAGAGATGCACAAATAAAACCCCCATCTTTGCTACTTGGGACAACACATTATGACTTTATCTATTTTCTGTATAGCGTCAGAAAGTTAACCTCCCCACTAGGGCTGCAATGGTTCTTATATCATGGTACTGCATGCATTCTGCTCGCCATAGCGTTGTTAGCTAGCTGCAATGAGGTTAGCACAACATGCTTCTTGGTGTGTAGGGATGACACAAGAACCGATACTTCTGTATCAAGTTGATGCCAACATTTTGAAAACTTGATGGTACTTGCTTTCTACAGTACCATCGTTACCAGGGATTCTAATCTTTCTGGACCTGATAGGATAGCATATACACCCACAAACATTCTAGTCTGCTGGTAAATGCCATAGCAAGAAGAAGCACCCCTACAGAAGAACATGTTGAAGACAGCGACTAGTACAGCTGCAGCAACAGCTTCACCTCAACTTGTCGAAAAGAAAAACAGTACAACTGTTTTCACATATAAAGCCTGAACGACATTGTGACAGTCAGGTTCGGAAGATGCCCGAGCTTGCCCCTTCACACATGGAGACAGGAGATTGTTGGTGTCAGATGTCTTCTCACATGTTGGAAATACTAGGCAAAGGGTCACACCTGCAGCGTTCAGAAGGAGGAGAAGGACTGATCTGTAATGATTACTGTTTTAATATCAATACAAACCTCAAAATGAGGGCAGTGTGACTCCACTCTGCTTGACTGACAGGGTGTTATAATTTGAGTATGAGCAAGACGCACAGACTGTATGGAAATCTGATGTTCTGATGATCGCAGATGACAAAGAAAGGAAAATGACTCACGTAGGCTGTTACTGATTGGCAGTCAACAAAATGATCAGCTAAAGAGTAGAAAGCAACAAGGGAAGCAGAAAAGAATATGCTGAGTGGTTGTTTATTTTTATTTATTACTTTTGTCATGTTCAAATGTTGATAATGTTTTGTTAATAAAGGAGTCAAGGTTTATGTTAGCTGACATATGCCGACTTGGGCGGTATCATGTAGTTGCATGATGAAAAACATCAGCGGCCAAAATGTCTGATGGTAAATACACTAAATAAATCCTTATATTCATTAATAGCATACTAAATAGTGTAATATTTTGCTTCTGCTGTCATTGAAAGATTGTCCATCCTGTCTCTCTGTCTGTATGTGTAGGTGTAAGTTTGTGTTTTTCACTTTTAATCTTATCAACTTCACACTTGGCAGGTGTATTCCTGGGGACCCAGTGAAATTTAGTGTTGAATTTGGTGCAATTTGGAGATGAAAGCATGTCCAATATTAATAAAACATAAGCAAACAGATGACCCACCCCACAGTAGGGCAATGTCAACTACTGTTTAGGAACGGCGAAGAAGAATTGATTTCCGGTTGTGTCATTTTAGCAAGAACTATCTAAACGTCAGCAATTTGACTGACCGTCACCTAGATAATAAAAGAAAGTTCTGTGGCATTCATTCTCTGTACATATTTGTTAAAGTTTTTAGGGCTGCAACGATTCCTTGAGTACCTTGAGTAACTCGATTACAAAAAATGATAGAGGAATTTCCTCTGCCTCGAAGCCTCGTTTAATTAAATTTAAAACTCACGTTTCGCACAAATTCTTTTTAGTGTGACACAATGTGCAACGCCGTTACTAACGGCGTTATTTTTTCAGTAACGGAGTAACTACTACTCTACTACTACTACTATAAACACAACTACTACTACTACTATAAACACAAGACAGAGACAATGGCGACGAGCCAGTGAAATTCAAAGGTAGCGTTTTCAAACTGGAAGTACCATCACTACTTTTCGCTTACTGAAGTTAAAGGCAAGAATGTTTATGTAACATGCACGGTGCCAAGGAAAAAATACTTTATCCACGTCTGCCTCAAGCAACTCAAATCATATGAAGCACCTCACAGTAACACATGCTTGTTGCTGCTGCTAACCCAACCTCAAGCCCAGATGCAGCTAGCGTGAGCTCCAGCGAAGGAGACGGAGCCACTCCGTTAAAACCATAGATATATATCTATACATTAAAACAAGCAAAGCTTAATTTTTCGGGTCAGTAACAGGTGGTAACTAGGGCAGAGCTGAACACATTGATTGCAAGGTATGTTGTTGAAAACATGCTACTCCTGTCCATTAATTCCATGCATATGGCCGGCTGCAATCTTTTGAGTTCAAATAAATACCAAATGTTCTAAAATACTGTATATAGTGTTTTTATTCTTCATTCAGTTATTATAAACATATTTTACGTTATAGAAGATGTTATAGAATGTAATAGCGTTATAGAACATAAAAAATAACGTCAGTTACTTTGCTGAGTAACTAATTACTTTTACAATGTGGTAACTGGAAGAGACAGAAGATTTCGAAAGTGTATGATCATTTTAAATTAAAATTAAGGACAACATCGTCGTGTGTGTACATTTGGACACACAACATTTTTCTTTTATTTTTGATACTTAGAAAAAAAAAGTCGGAAACAATTTTATTTATTTTATTTAATTTTATGTCTCAAGAAATTATGTGAATTTGAATGAAGTAATTTTATTTATTTGTATTGGAAATTTGAAACGGTTTACCACCTACATAATATGTATAATAATAAATACATGTAAATTTTTCTGAAATAGGAAACAAATAGTTTTTATTATTAAGTGATCTGTCTTGTTTTCTATTGTATATTCAAAATTGGGCTTTAATTAAGCAAAAGTATGTTTTATCCGATTACTCGATTAATCGATGGAATATTCGATAGAATACTCGATTACCAAAATATTCAATAGCTGCCGCCCTAAAAGTTTTACAAAAAAGGTTTAGTCTTGGCCAGGCCACACAACAATGATAGCACTCATACAGGGTTAGTTGAGATATTTTTTAATGCACTTATATCGGATCCGAACTTGGTATTGCTGACATGCAAAGTTCACGTATCAGAATTGGTATAAGGACGGAATAAATGGTATCGGAACATCTCTTTAAGGTCGGCATTGCTCCAGCGTTGTAGGATTTGTGAACGTAAACACATCGAGCATGCTAACTTTACTACTTAATACAGCCACATAAATATTTGAGCCAAGGTGGAAAGTTTTATTTTTTATTATTCTATTTGGGGATGGGTATCATTCACAGCACTAGGCTGCCGAAACTGGCGCTCTACGCAAGTAAGGACGTATTGTGCATAGTGCATAGAAGTGTACTAACGGAAGTTTTCAGATTGAGACAGAATATGTGTTTCTACTGAAACATCCAATGGTAAAGCAATATTTATACTCCAATACAAATGGTTAGTTATGTTTTCTTAAGCCATTCATAGATTTGAAGAGTTTTTGTGGCCTATATCCTCATATATAGTTGGATTATGTTTGATGTTCAAACATTTTGTAAGACATAGTTAGCTAAAATGTCTACAGCTGAGATGATTGGTGGATTAATCGATTAGTAGATCAAACATTGTCGTGTTTCCACTCTTCTAATGCGATGATTTGCTGCTTTTCGGTTTTAACTGAATATATTTGGGACGTTTTGAAAAACAAAACAATCAATTGGAATGACGTCATCTTGAGCTTTGAGAAATTGTTATTGCCATTCTTTCAATTTCTTCTACATTACATTTACAGTACTTAAAATGCTTAACCAGTTAATCGAGAATATAATCAGCAGATTAATCGATAATGAAAGTAAACGCTACTTGCAGTCCAAAAAATGACTTTATGTGTACAGACATCCAAACATCAATTCAAGACTGTAGCACAGTTTCTTACCACCAGAAAGAAACTACATTGCTCTTCTACTGGTGTCTCAAATCCACAGGGTGAGCACTTGGCAGCATTAACAGCGA
Organism: Dicentrarchus labrax; assembly: GCF_905237075.1. Taxonomy (NCBI): domain Eukaryota; kingdom Metazoa; phylum Chordata; class Actinopteri; family Moronidae; genus Dicentrarchus; species Dicentrarchus labrax. The sequence continues at coordinate 14,336,717 of NW_026136718.1, read as the reverse complement.
TGCTACTAATTCAGAAGCTTTTGGATCAGGAAAAATGATACTATTTCTCTCCAGAGATATTTTAACTATCCTCTTTAACTCCATCAAACTTACATGCAAGCTTTACTGAACAACATGGAATTAACCTCAGCTAGGTTCTCTGTAGTGTAGTCGGGGTTTCTTTCTCCTCTTTATAATACGCTGCTAGTGAAAAGGGGAATTACAGCTCAGAGCTAATTAGCATCCAGCCCTAGGAGCTACAAATTTAATATATTTGTAGATAATGCAGTGTATGTAGCTACCATACCTTTGTCATGTTAAAATGTGCACGCCAATTGTTGGATTTAACATACAGTTTCATCTTACAGTATTTTGAAAGTCAGGTGCCACAATAGAACTTCCCTGAGGCATGTAATCAGTTTCCAGCTACTACAGTAAATTCTGCAATCTCTAAAACAGCCAGTTTTCTTCAGTGGAAGTGTGTGGGCCCGTCTTTCCTCAGCAAACCTCAATCCAGGCGCTGTCTTTGATTCCAACACAATGCCCCCATTGCCTTCCTCTCTTCACTGTGTTAGTGTCACTTTCATTTCAGAATATTCACCCTCGTTTTTGCCAGAGCAGTTGCTAATGGGTAGTCTTTTCAAAGCCTGGTGAGGATAATCCTGTCATCTTTGTTTTCACGGCCACCTCAGGGCCATTCAACAAGTTCAAAAGAAAAAAAATCTGCAGTGCAGTGTTTGTGAGGTTCATTCTTGCTGTTGTGCTCCATATCTGCCATCACAGGCAGAGCTACATGTGGAAACAGGTGCTGTGCTGAATGACTTCAGTGGCATGTACTGGCTCACTTAAGGGAATATTGGAGCCAGATGCTTTATTATGTTGTGTTAATGCTGATGCCAGTGTACCACAGCACAAAAGTGCAGGGGTGGGAGGTGGATCTTGAAACAGTTGCGCTCCTGGAAATTACTGCTTTCACAATGAATTTTGGCTTGTTTTCCAATTTTTCCATCTGATGTGTTGACATGTAAAATGACCACCTTATAAACAGCCATATTCTCCCTGACAGGCCGATGTGGCCATTCAAAGATGATTACGTTTACAGTCTCTGTGGATTTTTCTGATTTCCACTGTACACTGTTTGGCTGGGTATTTCTTTCTCGGAAACAAAATGATTCACCTTGAGGGAGTGACAGTGTTTGATTTGATTGTAAAGACTGTGGGAGATGAACATCTCATGCATTCCTGTGATGAGAAAATATTTCCTGGTAGTGTAGCACAGATCGTTGTAAGAAAGAAGCTCTAGAATCAAATGTTTACAGCAAAGCAAAACCAAGTCTTTCCTTGGCAATAGTGATGTTGACTGAAAACAAATTTGAAGGTCTGAGGCAAGATGATATCAGGACTCATGACACACAAAGAGTTGCTCTTATTTAGCAAGTGTGCATCATTATTACAATGCAGAAAAAAGCTTTTTGCATGAACATAATACATTACAGTTAGTGTCAGGAAAAGGATGGAAATTAATTTGATGATGTTGAAAAAATACAACTTGCAGAGACACTGTACACGAGTTGTAAACAAAATATATTGGATAAATATTGTATCATAACATGTTGTAGTTTCATAATTTAATAAATAGTCTAAAGGATCTCGAACAGAAAAGAGCATTCACTGAGCAGTAAATGACCAAATGCATGAGTGTTGATGCCTTTAGACTCATAATATCAGCCTGAGTTCAGGGCATTGTTGTCTCTGATCAACCAAAGGATACCACTAACATTACTGTGCAAGAGAAGGGACAAAATAGGGCTGTCACCTTTGCCAAAAATCAAGCAAATTTGAAATGACATGCAATCCATTCAAATAAATTTGAATGCACGAATCAAAATATATGCAGTACATCTTTATAAAGAGTGGGCAACATAAAAACTGTACAACAGCAGAAGGATTTGACTTTGAAAAAAACAGAATTGACCTCATTATGTTCACTGAACTCAAACAAGACAGCTTTCCACTCAAAGTATGTGTTGACAGGTGCATTCATATTACACCTTCATTTGCCTAATGGATTGTTTCAGCACAGTAATAGTGTAGTCCTGCAAAAGGCTTAGTTATTGACATATCTAAGAATCTGATCATGTAATAGTCTAAAATAAGAAAGGACAATGTGTCGAAATTTAGATGACAGTTACATAAGTGGTAATGATATTACACTCAGTCAGTAAGGAAGCAATTTCCCCTACTCAAGGGAAGTGGTAAGACCTCATCCAGGCAATATGTCACAGCGAAAAACATTGTTTTTGTAGGAGTCCCATATGCTCTGCATTAGAACTCTTTAGAAAAGAAGAATTGCTTATGTAAGTGGCAACCCATGTAGTGCACCAGACATTTTAAAATCAATTAAGTTATCCAAGGGGTGTGCAGCATAGTAACTGATACAAAGATTTTTGCAATCCATAAGGTTTAGTTTTGCCCTAAACCCTGACACTTGAAACACAAATTGATGTTGACAGGATGTATGTTGGCTGCAGGAACTATTTCTTTACATGCTGTGTTAGATTTGGTGTTCAAGCTGCCAAGATAATGAAGCTTTTTACATAAATATCAAATGTATTGGACAGGGTAAAACAGCTTAGAGGGACTGACAAATACTGTATGTTAGTCTTAACGCTTTGAATACTGTAACTGACTGTTAGGTGTGTGTGTTTGTTTATACAATATTGTAGTATTTTTTTCACACTAGTGCTATAGTGAACATCTGACAGCAGGGAAACATTCACTGTGAGTGAACGTTCAGAGCACTTCGTATGGACACTTGCCAGTTCCTCCAAATTGATTTTTATTTTCCTGCGATCAGCTCGAATATGCTCTTCTTGTGTGTCAACTCAGCTGCTGCTTTGCCGACTAAATTATTCCACAGATAGATGTATTTTTTATCTCACAGTTAATAATAGGAGGGATACTGTATACAGCTGCATGAATAATTCATGCAGACATTCCTTTGTAGAGATTAAAAACAGAATAAGAATAATTCACGCTGTAAGCTTACATAAATGGTTTTAGAAAGAGCTAATCAACTAGCAAGCCTGTCTAAGGCAAGGCGGCTACCTAAAGTTCTGAGTTCGTCCTCAGAAGTGCCTGCTTAGAAGCCAGCCAGAGAATAAATTCAAAGGCTTCAGTCCATATCATCTCTACCCCCTACTCGATCGAAATTCTTATGATTTTCTCTTGGACGTGGCGCGCTGGAGCCTCTCCTGGTTTACACTGCCATTGAAGAAGTGACAGGTCCTAATTATACAGTAAGGGGGCCCAGAGACACTTAACCATGAACAATTATGTAGGGATAAAAGCAGCAGATACAAGGAAGAGAATAACGAGAAGAAAAAGGGCACGAGAAAATGAAACAGAAAAGGGATTAAAAAAAAAAACATTTAGTAGGGTTTGCTGATAAAGCAGACAAGAGATTGAGTTTGTGGAGAGCAAAATGACAGTAATGGGTCTTTCGAGTTGTTTCGACATCATAATCAGATTTAGAGGCACATCATGTATATTTATTCAGGAAGGTTTTTTACATAATGCTCTTTGTGCTCACCAATTGCACAGATCAGTCATGCGTCAGTGAACACCAACTATTTCTCAACCCATAAGCTGAACCTTTGCCCTTCATTGAAAACCAGAGAACATACAGCAGACTGTTATTAGATGTCTTCCCAGCCATATGGTTTGCTAGGTTAGTAATTGCCTTCGCCTGCATTACAGAACGTTGTGGATGAATTCATGATCTGAACATGCTGTGCTGTTTAGCAAACCATTCTAAAGGACACTGGCCTTCTGTTTACTCTGCTGTAACCCTCCGAGCCCTAAATGGATTAATGATCCTGAGGTTGTCAGTTCATACGCAGGCGCAGAGGATACTGCTGATGTGTCCTTGAGCGAGGCACTTAATCTAAATTGTGTCAGTTAATATCCATCTTCATAAATGCATTATACACATATCATAGGTTATGTAAGTCACCCTTGATGAACTCAGGAGAAACAAACAATAGCACTACCAGATAGCACCTTGGCTCACAACACAGTCCTGGGGAATATCAAGTAGCTGTTGTCTGGATTGCATTGCTTTGTCATTATTTGGAGTCCCTATCATAATGCATTCTGTACGTGCGCAGAGGCCCTTTTTTAGGAGGGAGGTATAAATAGTTGCATAGTTCCAAAGAGATACTCATAGGTTCTCATCTTCTGTCAATATGTATAGCTTGTTGTGCCCACCTTAGTGTCTGGCAAATGCACTACACAGTAAACAGGACCACGGTGTGTTGCTGAAATGCCAGGGGGCTTGTGGGCAGCGCTTAATCAGAACAGTATAGCTCACACACTTCTCTGAGTGGGTGGTTTGCTTGGACCCGGACCCCACATACACTGGGAGGGGAGTTTGCAGGGTTGCCCAATTAGTGCTGAAAAGTGTAGCAGTGCGTCAGCAGGGAAGTATGCACCAGAGGAGGCGTGTCATCAATCATCACTCCAGCTCCAGGCTTGTTCCAACCCTTTTCCCTATCTGGCAGAAGGAGAAAGAAGGAGAGGAGAGAGTGACAGTGGCCGGCCAATTCCAGGAATGACAACAGACTGCACCAGAACTGGCTGTATTAAAGCTTAGCTCTGGGCATCAGGCAATTATTCCTTTTGGTCAGTTTTTTTTTTTTTTTATTACATGCATTTAGTTAGAGGAAATATTTCCAGTATTGTCATAGCCTGATATAGCCATAAACCTCATATCATGGAGTCACTTGATTGCACCTCTACTCCCCCCACCCCCTCCCCACACACACACACACACACACACACACACACACACACCTCCCTCTCCCTCTCTCTCTCCCTCCCTCCCTCTCCCTCTCTCCCTCTCTCTCTCTGTCCTCTCTCTCTCTCTCTCTCTCTCTCTCTCTCTCTCTCTCTTTCTCTCATATCTGTCTCTCTGACCCCAACCAGTCGAGGCAGACGGCCGCCCACCTAGAGCCAGGGTCTGCTCGAGGTTTCTGCCTCTTAAAAGAAAGCTTTTCTTTGCCGCTGTTGCCAAGTGGATCCCTGGCTTCTGCTGTCCAAAATTACGTTTTTTAGACACTGAACAACAAATTTCTCCCAATAGTAATGCTTTGCATGGTAGGTATCTGTCATGTGTATGTGTGAAAGGACCCATTTTTAAAGATTAATTCTTTAGTGGGAATTAAGGGGCTCGGGGCTAAGATCCAGAAACAGGCTGAGGAAGCTGGAAATGATTAAGAGAGCCAGCACATTATTGGTTTTGATCTTTTAAAGGAATTTGTTGACACCAACAAAAAATATGGAATTTTGCCTAGCTGCCACATCCTTTAAGTTCTACATAAACATACATGACACAAATGAACTAATATATAAAAGAGCATCACAAATTGTGTATTGTGTGTGTAGGTGTGTGTTTGTGTGTGTGTGTGTGTGTGTGTGTGTGTGTGTGTGTGTGTGTGTGTGTGTGTGTGTGTGTGTGTGTGTGTGTGGTAATTGATTGCCATCACCAAACACTGCCAGTATGCAACATCATGCATCATGACCTCCAACAAATATTGTACATTTAACCTGTCAAATGTTTACACTGCCTCCCTTCCCTCTTGTGTCTGCCATGTTTAAACCAACTGTTCCTCCTTGGCTTTGACACTGACACGTTGTGTGACACTGGCTCAGAGATTTGTAACGTTTCCAAAAATGGGTACTTAGCTCTGTATGGAGGATGTAATGATAATGACAGTTCATCATCATATAAAATGCCTCTCATTTAGTGAGTCGTCTCACAGCTTTGTCACAGTCTTGACAGCGTCAGTATCAGCTAATGAAAGCTTAAAAAAATCTTCCTTGAATATTAGTATCTTTGATGTATTTTATCATGTATGAAAATTCTAAAAGCCCCACATTTTAAAATTAAAATGACGGTTATATTTCCTGGCGTGAGTCCTTTTGTTCATTTTATGCCCTCCGCTCTATAGCAGAAAACGTCCATGTGGAAAATGCTTTAAGATAATCTCTCCTTAGGGAGGTGTACAGTAATATAATACAGGATATAACAGAAGCTGCCCTCACATGAAGCAGAGAGACAAGGGCTGTGATAGAGAGAATTTTGGCTAGATGATAATGCATTTGCAGTTATGACTTAATTCAACCTTTCACAATATCTGCATGCTCAAATTGGTCATTTTGGACTGTAATATCAGGACCAGGTCTGCAAACATGATATGGCCTGTGGCTTACTGTCCAACTGCCTGACATCCACCCTTCATAAAACAGTCATCAACATTAGCTGAAATGTGTAATTAAGTTTTTGTCCCTCCATTAGAGCAATATTTCATCACTCACAAATTATCCTCAACAACATTATCTTGATGTTAATGTCCATATGGCATTTTGTGATGACTGCACAGCTCTTACTGGCAGGGGTATAAAATGTTATTGCACCAATGGAGATTTCTCTTGATTAGGGAAAAGCAAATGATATGACACAGTGATATGATATTAATGACGCTAGCCAGGTTTTTTTTGCCTCTGAGGTCAGAGTTCGGTTTCTTTGGCTGCATTTATAGAGTATGACTTCATAGCAGCATGTGTTCTTCATAAACCATCATACTCAGGTGGGAGAAGCATGCTGTTTTAGACAAAAAGCGTCTGTGGGAGAGCAGAGCTCGGATCTACTGGTAATAACCTCTTCTTTTAACCGACAGTCATGAAAGGCAGGGCTGACCTACATGCTGTAAGGAGGATTCTCGCTCTCTTGTTAGTGTGTACTGGTGGGGAATCGAGGTCTTTTCTGTCAGGAGGTGATACGTTGAAGCTGCAGACTATCTCAGCAAAGCCTGAGGAAAAAAAAAAAAGAGAGCGAGATAGAGAGAGCAAGCTCTGTGAGAAGAGGCCCAACACACACTATCTAACTCGTGCTCGTGTGTGTCCGTGCACATGTATGGTTCTGTAATGTGTTTTTGGGAATTGTGTACGTGGATGTGCATTTGTCTTTGTGTGTGTGTGTGTGTGTGTGTGTGTGTGTGTGTGTGTGTGTGTGTGTATATATGTGCGAGAGACAGTGGGAGGGGTTGACTGACAGCCCTATCTCCCACAACACTATAGAGCACCATACATCATTAATCGCTGACAAAAATGAACATTCTGCTGTATCCTTTGAGGGCTAACGGAACTATATTTCCTATTGTATGCCTGTGTGTGTATGTGTGTGTGTGTCCACGATGCACTTTGTGTAGGTGAGGATTCACTACCAACTTGAGGTGTCTGACCTGTGTGTTTGGTTCAGTGCCACTATGATGGATGACATGGTTATCAGAATCTTGCCTTCAGGATGGGGGCTGTCCTATCTTGCTGTCAAGGTCAATGGTTACTAGGCTTATAACAGAGTGGCAACCTAGTGAGCTTACTGAAACAGACCCTATATTCAATCTAAACATCCATCATATCAATTGTCAGATTCAGAAAGGCTGCTGTCTTAGGACGGAGACACGGCGAAGCCACCAATTCCATTACGAAAGTATGGGGGTATTTGTGGCCTACATTAGCTGAATGTAATGATGTCGAATAGAGTTGTTTATGTATTCAGAAGTAATGCAGCCCTGTGTGTGTGTGTCAGTCCAAAAGAAAGGCGCGTGTGTGCCAGTCAAATGGCAGCTTGGTTACGGCTTGATTGGGACTAATGTTGAGCCTGGGAATTAGCCTCTCCTATTAGTCCACGGGGAGTTGATAACAGATTGCAGGCTTTAGTACTAAAATAGCCTTACCAGAAATGAGCATATACCATTGCTTCGACTGCAAAATCCACTTATTCTGTTGCCACATTGTGAGCAGAGCAATCACTTAGTTGGGAGACCAAAATCAGTATGAAGACATTGCCCTGCATTTAGTTGGACATTGTAAATATAAAATTATATTTTCTCTGAACTTGCTCAAGTTTTATAGGACAAAATGTGTCTGTGATATATTTCTGGTTACACTAAAACAAACACTACCATTGGCAGTTGGCAAATGGAGCTGGACTTGTAAAACAGTAAAGTATTTTTGCCTTACTTTGCTTTTTCAATACCTGTGTGGGCTAAATCACAGACCAAGCTCAAGCTTTTTTTTTACACAATTTTGCAAAGTTAGAATTTTCTCAGCTAACCTGCTGATTGCAATTTTGGTTGATTGCCTTCCGGAGGAGCTGCTACAGCTACTTTGAATCTCATGGGCCAGTAAGATTACTGTCCATAATTCAGCAGTTTTTATTGTTTTCACTTTCAGGCTCTCCTACAAGGGATGTCCCTGCTATGCCAGAGCAGGTGTGCCTACAGCAAACTTACTCAGGTGCATTATTTTATCCAAGACTTTGCATTGCATTGCCAGAAAATTTAAAGATTATATAGATAGCACATCTTTAGGTAACCTTTCCTACACATGTATCTACCCTCCACTGCCATACCCTCACCTTTGTACAATATCATTGTTTACAACACCATTACAACAAGCACCTATAATACTGACTAGGTCTTAGAACTGTCTAGTGTACATCAGGAATGCAGGTATATAGAATGTGGTGGTATTGATTTTCCTCTCCAAGCGTTCCTCTCCCTGGCTGCAACTGCTTGGTCTAGCTCGACCAATAAACACATTGGGAGACACAAATTGTTTTCTCTAATGTCTAAAAAAGTTTTCAAATGTAAAGCGTTCAAGCTTCAGGAGTAATAATTGACCTTGTTTGCAGTTTAAGGTGTCCTGTCGACAGTTTGACGGATGTCTCTTTTAAAGGACCGGTGTGTAGGATTTAGCGACATCTAGTGGTGAAGTTGCAGATTGCAACTAACAGAACACGGCTCGCGTCTGTATTTGATAAACCTGGGAATAAGAACGGAATGTGAAGTGTGTAGGAGGAACTACCTGCATTATTAACGGAAATACATGTATCGGATCGGTATTCGGTATCAGCAGATATTCAATATTAAATGGAGCGAAGCCTGCGAGCTAGTTCATGCAGGTCAAGTCGAGCTGTGCTGATTACACACATGACATGCCTTATTCCATAATCACGAACCAAGCGCTCCCTTCCAATCTGGCGGTCTAGTTAAACTGCACAATTTCCCAGATCTCCCTCTGCTCTGTCAGTGCCGCTGTTGCCCTGCATCCATATTGCTGCTGCGTAAGCTATTGCTGCTCTGTAAGCTATTGCTGCCTGCTGCGCTGTAAGCCCCACCACCACCCCAGCATCCACTTGTAGGCTCCGACTGGGGGTTAAGGTACTTGCGCATCACTCCCCAATATCTCATGTAAACATATCTGCGGGGAGTGATGAGGTCGGAGCCTAGACGCCAAAATGTAATATGCTATACTGTTTAATAAACATTCCAAGTGAGTTGGCTGACTGAAATGGGGATCAGGGGCAAAAAAACAAAACTTGGACATTTTTACGATGAGAATTGTGGAATTTCACTAGTATTGGTATTGACTTCTAAATTTTTGGTATTGTGACATAGTAGAAACATTCAACATGGCAGACTCCATGGAAGGCAACCTGCAGCGTCTGTAGATAAAAACAGCTCATTCTTGGGTAAAAAACAGGCAATGTTTCCTATATTCAGGTGGTTATTAACTAATGAAAATATACTTGTGAATATTATATTTAATTCCTACCAATAGATCCTCCTAGTAGATATTATACACTGGACCTTTTTTGTTGCAATACCACAGTTGGTCACTGGGGCAAACTGGCAACAAGGCTGACTGGCTGCAACATAATAATAATAATAGACATGAGTGTTTTTCTTCTTCTTCTTTCTGTATTTCTTATTTATGACAGAATAAAAACAAGAAAATACAATAAGTCAGTGGGAAGCTTGAATCATGAAGCAGCAATGTTGCCTGATTGTTTTGAAGAATTTTGGCTGCTTGCTTGAGATGAGCATGAGATGAGGAAAAAGTAATAATAGTACCAGTAGGTGTGAACACATTCTCAATCCATGAATTTATTGTTTTTGCATAGCAAGCTAGGGCAGAAATCAGGGGCTCTAATGCAATCAATGAGTATATCTTCAGAGATGAGGTGGCTATTTTTAGAATCCATGCATAGGGGTGGTATGTGTCGCCTTGTTAAACTGGGCAGTGGAGGATTAAAATACCTTGTAGGGGCTTTACATCATACCGAATTGTTATCATATATGTTCTGAACCGTATCAACAGTGTTAACGGTCAGTGCACCTCTAAAAACAGTCAGCGGTTCGACATCTGTGCTGTGAAGGACTTGGCACGTTCGCAACGTAACCAAACCCCCGGATGATGGAAGCGAAAAAGCAACCAGAGCTCTGTTCAGCCGTGCTATGCTAAGCTGTGTGTAAAAATAGATTCCATTAAGCCTTGATTTTCACAGTGTTGATATGATTTGCTTCCCAATGTATAGGGTGAGTGCTTGCAATAACTCTTGCTAAATATTTTCTCCAATCATATACTAAAAAGGAGGCTACCAAGATTGCCTCCAGGCTATTAAGACACACTTGGTGCCAGATTGTTATAGTTAAATGAATAATGTACAGCAGTTGAATTGTTTTTAGCATTTATTTTGTGAGTATCATATTCATAAATTATAGAATAAATGCCTCCCATCTATCTCAAGGTGTCCAAGGCTCGAATTAAGAGCAAGGAAAGCATTCTCTCCAATCAAATAGAAAGCATGTCAATGGAAAAACCCATTACATTTGCCTTAAGGCACTTTCCTATTTAACACTGTTTTCTTTAATGGGGTTATTCAGTAAACCTTCCGGCCATCTTCAACTAATTGCATGTTTCATAAACTGATAAGGAAAAATCACACAGGTTACAGGCTGCAGCCCATACGTCTTATTTAGATTTCCGCACTTCTGTAACCATCCAATTTAGGAGCTTAGCTGACTTTACTTCTTATCAGCCATTTTACCTTCAGCTGAAATTACATACTCTATAAACTGGGTTTGGGAGGGCTAGATTTAGTGTATACAAGGCACTTCAGTGCTGTGATCCAGTCATATAGATGATGAAAAGGAATGAGTCTGAATCACAGAATCAGTTTAGTGTTATGTTTGTTGTCAGTGTTTGATGAGGTGAGTTTGTTTTATCTTGTGCAGAATCATCAGCCCATCCCCTCAAACCCCGCAGAGTACAGTATTGTGTGTTTGTGCATGCTCATTTGCCATTGGCTCATCTGAATGTGTGCGATGTCGGTAATGAGCAGGCAGAACTGGTGAGGCATAATAATGCCCAAGGAAGGGATGAGATGGATTCTCTGCTGCGTGTTTCTCTTTCACCATTATTATCCCAGTTGCCAAAATGCTAAAGTCCCGGATGCTGCAACAATTTACATAGGCTTAATGAACCTGTTCGCTTAGACATGCATTCTTCTACTACTGGCACATGGGTAGAGAAGAATCAGGCCCAAATCCATCATTTAATAGGCTTTAGATAACAACACCATAATGGTTAATATGTTTTTGTGCCAATCTGGTGCTGCTTTTGGAGCTGTGCCGTTGCCTCTGCACATGTTTCAATGACTTAATGCAATTGATTGGATGTGCTATGCAAGAGGAGCAATTTTCTTCAGGACTTTTGATTGGTTTTGTCATTAAGGAGATTAAGGGGAAGAATAACAATTGATCAGGACTCTGGTAGGTTATTGAATTAAACCAAATTGTGATGTGTGTGCTGCACTTGGATGATTTTGTGTTTCAATAAATTGGAAGATTATTGTCACTAATGCAAAACTTATTGTATAATTTGGTTTCCTACTCACTCACAAAAAATAGTTTATTTCTCAATCCAGACAGTGGCTTGTCTGAAGAACATTTCCACACAATGAGAGCAATTTCTTGTTCAACACAACAGTAACCTCATTTAGCTCCAATTAATTATGCTTAACAAGGTCATTTGGTAATAGGCAAGTCACAAAAATGACAATGGATGCTTTGGGTAAAGCTCATGCCCCCATGCAAGATGCATTTAAATGGAAATTGTATATGTTTGCTTTTCCTTCAATATTTTTTTTTTATGTCTGTCAATCAATTGTCATAATTCCCAACATTTCTAAAGGGAATTTTAGTTGCTGCTTCACAACAGTTGCTTCTTCTATAGACACAAAACTAGACTCAAGGCTCCTAACATTTATTAGCTGTTTATAGTTTTGCTAACTTTTCTATATCTTTGTAATGTGTGCCTGTAAAATCACATCAGACGTCTACTCTGCTACGCTATTTTGTTTATGAAAAGTGCAGCATCAGAGCGGCCAGAGAGTTCATTAGTGAGTTTGGATAGAGGAAGAGCCGGTGGAACCAATGGGAGAATGAAAGCGTCCATATGCTAGTTCAGCTTTTATGTCTCAGTTGTCAGACACAGGCAATCATATCTGAATAAATATGGTTGTCTGGTATATTATGCTGCAGAAGTTTCTGTGGACATTTTTCCAGCGATCAGTGTGTAAAACACACCTTTCTGTCAAGATGCCGAGTCCAAAAAATTTATATTATTTATTTCACAAAAACTGTTGAATGCTCCCTTTCAAAAGTAGTTTGAGTACAACATTTTGAGGCCAGGTTTTCCAATATTCTGTGAGTTCTTTTTTTTCTGCCATAAAATTAAAGTTTTTTTAGGTCATGTAACCAAGACAAAAATGAAGCACCTTTCTGAGAGAAAAGCCTAACTTAAAGGTCCAGTGTGTAACAGTCTTTCACTGCCACCGTAGATTCCCCTTTGCTCTTGGAAGGGGAGGGTGAAGCGAGGTAGTTGCAATCTGTAACTACACAGCTAGATGCCACTAAATCCTACTAGGGCTGCATGATTAAGCTAAAATATTAATGAAACTCCAATATGGCCAAGTGAAATATCCAAAATTGCAAAATCAACAATTGTTTGATAAAGGTGAAATGTGTGAAAAAACTGCATTGTAATGACACAAAAGCACCAGCATGATCTGCCCTTGCCTACAAATGTCTGGATGTAAGAAAACATTGTTTGATTGTTCTTTATGAATCATATCGCAATCGTAATAATTGTCATAATAATGGCAAAATGATTCTTTTAACATACGTGTGAATCTTTAATGTAGCATTTAGGTGGTTCTGTCAACTTGAGAAGTTGGAAATAATGAATCAGGAAGTATAGGTTAATATTGGCTAAATTGTTTAATATGTAAAGATTGTTGTAATATTCATTATTAGATACCATAATGATAAATATCGTACAAGTGGGTCATATTAAAAATGTTGATTTGATGAGGACCAGCCAAATAGAACATGCAGGAAAGCCAAAGTTAAGCTTGGTAAACTTCTAATATATTGTTTAGAGGAACAACTATCCCGAAAAAACTGCCATGTTCTAACAGAAACCTGAATTTTTAGTCTACATGGCACATGGTTGCCCACCACTGCTCTTTGAAGTTAATTTATTTGGCAAGTAAACAAGAAGAAAAACTCAACAAGGAAGCAGAGAACTTAAAAACTGTCCTCTCTTTATCGTTTAACTCAAATTGTTTGGTCCAGCTTACCTTGCACGCACCGGCCAAAGCTTTGGATTGTTTGACTGCCTCTTTAAAACTGTATACCAGTGTTGACACTCCTGGAGGAATTGGATTGTTTTTCACCCCGCTGACCACCACTTCAGTGAGTTAAGTGCAACAGGCTCTGAGCCTAGGTGGAGTGAGGTAAATAAGTGCCTCTCCAACCCATGTTGTGCCCCCTGTTGGCTATCATCAGGAAGTAATGTTTAGACTCCTGGTTTGCTGACTTCTTCTCACTTATTCCTTTCACCATGTCCTCAAGTCAACCCTGCTAAAACCCACACACTCTATAGTGGCATATTGATGTCTTTAATTGCTGTAATAGTATTTTACTCCTACTGATGTATTCCTATGGAGACCCTTCAGTGATTAAGGCAATCTCAGAATGGAGTATTTGCTCTATCAATAAAATTACTTACTCAAATCACTGTTATGAATCAGAGACCCTGTTCGTGGGACGAACCCTAAGCTGAGCATAATCCTTGCCAAATGGACTGGCGATTAGCTTAACTAAGGACTTTTTGGTCCCTGCCAACACACAGGCTCTGCATTTTAAGCAGAGGAGCATTCATTGAATTTCTGTATTCATCCAACCTTCTGCCGCCTCCTCCCATACAAACAGGCCAACATGCATGCACATACATATACAAAGAAAAAAACATTTATCAGTATTCACAACACTGCTTTTGAGTAATATAAAGGAAAGTTTGACACAATGTAGTAATATTGCCTGGCGTTGAGAAAATCTGCTGAATTCTGATTAAAATTAAAGTGCAGACTTCCGCTGTAGGCATTCCCTCAAACACCTCCCGTCTATACCCTTTAGCTCTGATATTAGTAGGTTTTGTTTGATAAAGTGTGTCTTAATGCCTCATGGTGAATGCAGGATGCTGAAACAGTTCATGCTGTACAACCCAGTTCTTTCACCCACACTCTAAACTGGGAAAGGGAACTGTGCTTGTACTGCGTGTATGCGTGTAACACCACAAGACAGATAGAAAAAGGACTGTCGCTAAAGCAAGCAAGTAAGCACAAATAGGGCATGTAAAATATGACTATGCCCAGAGGGGTCTCTCCTCTGCTCAATGTATTTATTCAAATATTTGCAGATGACTGAAAGCAGTTAAGTGCTGTGGCAATTGCTTATTTCCCTTTGTCAGGATGATGAATGTGGTTGCACCTATCGCACTGTGCAGGGGTTCCAATGTCCTCTGACAATGAAGGATTGTCCATTTGTGGCATGGACAGAGCACATCAAAAAGGGTGGATAAAGCCCTGCAGGAAAGCAATAACAAACACTCCCTTGTTACTGTCATTGTTTATGACAGAGGAATTTTAAAGCATGGCACTTCCACGTCATATGCATACATTGAAGACGTGACATCACCTGACATTTCTTCTGATAGGCACACAAATATCTTTTATCTATCAATGTCCAGTTAATGTGAACCTTGTCAACAAGGGATGTAGCCAATAACTGAGGTCTATATATAGAAATGCCACCATTTTGTAACCAAAAGCATTTCTGAAGCTATGATATTTAAATATGTTACATGGTTTCATGTTATTTGAATTTGGGATGTCACAAGAACCAATGGTACCAAGTCAATGCCAAAATTCTGAAAACACCTTCTAGACCTAATGGGGGCAGCATATACGGCTATTCTAGTCTTCCATTAAACGCCATAGGAAGAAGAAAACCTAGCAACGTGGAAAAATAACATGTTGAAAATGGTGAACTCAATCATGCTGGCAATATCCTGATTTGCTCCTTCACACATGTGGCACACAGCTTGAGATTTGTTGTGTCAGACATTATCTGGCATGTTGGAAATACTTGGCGAGGGTTTGAACCTGCAGAGCGTGCAGGAGAGTACTCATCTGTAATAGTGCATTGATATCAATAGAAATTGACTAAATGTGTCAATAAGACTTCACATCATTTTGTTTAAATGGGTTAACATGCACTGACAAAATATAACTTACAAAAATATATTTGCCAGCAACTCAGATTTTTCTCTAAGCTTCCCAGTTTTCTAATTATATGTATTTATATGTATACATTTCACCACTGTCATCATAACCTTGTGAGGCCCTAAAATTAAGTTTTTCCTGTTTCAACCCAATCAATATGTTATCAAGATGATACCGCATTGCCATACCTTCTCTTGCATCACATTACTTTGCTGTGGACATTTGAACTCTGAAATCAGTTAAGCCTTTTGTAGTGGAAGGCTGTTTGGCATTCAAATTATGGCAAATGTTGATGTTTGCCTTTGTGTTAAAAAGGCTTAGACAGTGTTTCACCTCAGCTGTTATTGCCTGTAAATAAGCCAGTGCTGGCTTGTTGACTGCACCAGTGTCTGTATGCAGTGCCATTAATTTGCTTTCTAGAAAACTGCACACCCACTATGATCCACTGTGATGTAAATACTGCCAGTTGGATGCATCAGTATTCACGTCAAATTCACTATGATAATAGCTGTGTCTGAAATCACTCCTTATTTACTATATGGTGCAGTATATTTAACCTCCACCATTTTATTTGAGCGTCCAAATTCTGTGTAAATGTGTCCACTATATATATGTGGCCTTATTGGAATGAAAAAGTAGTGTCAATGGCATGTACAATCCAGCAATGCTTTGCATTTTATATAAGTGAAAAATACCGTAGTGCGACTCTATGTCTGAAACCTCAATTTACTTCCTTGTTGCCTTACAAGTCCGGGGAAATGTTGCTGAGTCACTGTCATTCAAAATGTTTCTACCGTCTATGGACTTATTTGTCGAGTTATAACCTTTCACATTGTTGGAAAAATGAAAGAATAATTACTCTAATACAGTTTTGCATACTTTTGGTGAGTGTTGATTTATTTGATTGTAGTCAAGGGTGTACAGACTCCTAGACAGCGAGTCAAGATCACTCCAAGACTTCTTGGATTTGGTTGTCCTTGGCTGATGATAAAAGGATACGTTGAGGACAAGTCAGAAAAAGACAACTTTTAAATCCTTTTAAAAGATAAGGTGAGAAAAAGAACAGTGAGGTAGGAGTAGTAGCATAAGTCAAGGGTAAAATAAAATGCAAAATAATTCAGTTCAATATGGTACAGTCTGCTATATTTAGACAATCTAAATAACATTATTGTACATTTCTAAATCCTAAGGGCATGAGGCCACTACTAATAATTATATGTTAATAAATCTGATTTTACAGATAAAAAGATGTTAGAAACGATGCATCCCAACTTTATCCCAAATTGCATCCGGTATATACTTTTTTATTCGGGGCAATTACATCTTGAACCTACCGGTGCACCATGAACCTTACCACCCCTAATTAATATGCTACAGATAATTGACATGGCGTGCAGGTAATAAACAGACGACATCATCAACTGGTGTCTCTGTAGTATTAATAAGAGTTAAATTCATGCCGTTCATGGTTCACGAGACAAATGAGTGCTTTCATGGGGAAGAAACTCCTCTATGGGCAATACCAAGAAAGAGAGAGCGTCCATTTTAATGAGTTTGATGAGTAATCGCCATGTTGGTTAAATTTCATAGATGATACTCAGACGTCCCTTTCCACTGAAGGCAGGATGGAGCTGCTCTTCAGGAAGCTGACATAGACACTGAAGTGAAGAGAGCTGAGCTATGGAAACGATATAACGTGTTGTGTAGTCGCAGTGGTGTAAACCAGCAGGTTTTAATGTTGTAGACCACATTATTTAAGCAGTTTAAAGTTTTCAGTAAATCTTTGGTGGATATCTTAAACAAAACGCCTCCCAAGAGCACCTCAGCGCCCCCCTTGCCCAAATATTGCTTCCAGCGCCACCCACCCTCGACATTCTTTGCCTCCGTTTGAGAAACGCTAGTGTAGGCAGAGTCAGATAATTGACACTTATCTGTCCTTGCCTCTATAAAACATGATCCCTGTTTGAGTCACATTCCTCACTCATCTCTTTTCTGAATTGCGCATTCCTTCCATTGCGATGTGTGCCTTTCAGCATCAACACGGACAGCAGAGGAAGTAGGAATGCAAGAAATGTGGAGAGAAGAATATGTGGACATATTTGTGGAGATACCAATGCGCTCTGGCCATCACTTTCGATACAGAGTTACAAAAATTATTCTACGCTACACTTCCACATACTCTAAATTTATCTACCAAGAGTATGCCCAGTGTGCTTTCTTTTCTGTTCTTTTCAGGAACTGAAATTATTCTGTTAACAAAAGTACTCCTTTGATTTCCACCATCCTGCAAAGAATATTACTGCATGATTATAATGAAAAATAAAAACCTTGATTTTTCTAACACCAACACTATTTCTATTTGCCCATCTTCAGTCATTTGCATGACATTAAAAAAACAAAGCAAGCTTAACCTTCCTTGTCATCTCAAGAGCCCTCATGGTCTAGACAGTGCACAAACATGTTTGTTACAGGTTTGTCTGATTCAACTTGGGGTTTAAGCTCCGTTATTGAGCTCTGTAAACTCGTCTGTAAACCCTTGCGGTCCCAGGCAAACAGGCGGTGAGTGACTTTACCCCACATCCAGCCTTGACCTACCCCTCTGACTCCACTTCCCTTGCTCTCCCTGGCGCACTGCCAAGCCTGACCTGTCACTTGGGTGGTGAGTGGTGTGGGTAAACTGTTCTCAAGCAGAATACCCTACCAGGCACTACTGATGAAAGAGATCACCTCACACACACTTCAAAGCACAACAAACGAGGTAGAGGGAGCTGACCAGAATAAGGATCAGTCCGTATGTTTTTTTTTTAAATTTTTTAAATCTTTCTTGCTCTTTTGGGGTAATTTTCTTACAGTTAACCTAGTACACATAATGTTCTCACCTCAAACGGAACAGCACAGCTCCAAAAAAACTGCATGTTGACCCACTTTTTGTAGTAGTACAGCTGTCATTTATGACTGAATTGAATGACAATGAATTGAAGCTCTCTATCGGTCGTCTTAGGTTAAAGGCTATAACTGTGTGCGGTGTGTACTATACATGTGCGTGAAGTGAATGTAGTAGCTAGAGAGAGAAGACTGAGAAAAGAGAGTGAGAGAGAGGTTGACAGAGAGAGGGGGATTAGGAGGACCTGGGCACAGATGGCTGTGGGAGGCAGATGTCCCTGCTGAGCTGTTCAGGGTAGTCCCTGCCAGCTCAGAAACGGTAACAGAAGTACGCAGAGCAAATAGGCTACCTCAGAACGGGTGGCTAGATTTGGGAAAGCAGATGCTAAAAAATGCGTTCCATGCTCGGAAATGTCACTAGAACCACAACGACGCGGGAAAACAGCAACCCTCTTAAGAATTGTGTGAAAGTTTTGAATGCACCAAAACATTCAGCAAAAAGGAAAAGAAACATTTTGTATGCAATCATCTTGACTGAGTTTTTGTGTTTATCTTTCGAGCAATGGAACATTTCAGCAACAAAAACAGCACTCATGTCTTTTGAAATTATTTCAGCAGCACAACAATATGGACGTTTTGGCATTATGGACTACAAATAAGTGCAGAAGCGCTATTGGCTTTTCCCAGCCGTCCGGGTTTATCAGCAGGGCACATAATACTGGTTCTAATGACACAGTGGCACAGTAATGAAACATTGTCTTAGCTGTGCACTGAAGACATGCATGTGGCCAGCTGGTTGATGTCAGCTCTCTTCTATAACCACGTTATAGTCACGTTCAGTCAACACAATGATTGCCTTCATAAGCTTTCACTCTCACTTCTGAATTTCATGCTACAGTTGGTGATCATATGGTCTACCTTTTACTGATTGTTGTGATTAATTGTTTTCCCCTTCACATGTTGTAGTTTCTTTCTATACTTGGTGAAAGCATCTCTTGCCTTATGCTTTCCGTTGGCTTCTGAACTATTATTTTACATTAATATAATCATATATTGATTATATGATGTTATGTTTAGGTTTAAATTACAGTTCTGTCTCATTTCTGTTCATGTTTTTACGGCTTTCCCATGTTGTACTGTCTGTTGAAAACTATAGAGTGGAAAGGGATCTTCCTGGATGTTCCTTATTCCATGTTTGGGAAAGATGGCATACAGTATGGTTAACATGCCATGTTGTCTGTGATGGGTGTTACGTTTAGTCATTGATTAGTCCATAGTGAATTAATTTCCAGATCCAGCTCTTCAGTAGTGACAACTTGCTGCTTTTCTTTATCTTATGTGATATTAATCTTAATGTTGGACGATGGTTTGGGCAGGTCAGTTATTAAAGATGTCATCTTGGCCTTAAGAAAATTGAAATACTATTTCTATACTATTTTCTGACATTTTATAGACCAAACAATCAATTAATTCATTTTAAAAAACTAAAAACAACAACAGATTAATTGAAAACAAAAATAAATTGTTAGTTGGATACACAGATGAATAGCTCCAGTCATAGAGGATAGAAAACCCATAATACATTATCTGGTTTTCTGTCCATACAATATACCATACCTGCAATCAAATTAAGTATAATTAAAAGGCTCCCAGGGCCCAGGCAATATTATATCACCCTGAACTCCATGTATGCTTGTCTGGGGTTTATCAACCACCTACTGCTTGCCTCAGTTTGATCTCCGGGTCTTAAATACACAGCAGAAACGCAGTTATCAGCTTATTTGTATTCTCCTCTCTTCCCAGCTATTGCGCATTATCTGCCTTCCCTTCTTTTACATAGCGGACGAATTACACAGACATGTATTCATGGTAAAAGTCAAATTCCGGTCAGTCATTACAAGCTCACAATCGGTGCATTAATAAGAAACCTCTGAAAACTTGACACTGTGAATGCCTGTCACTGTTTTCATGGACAGCAGTTGAGTTTCAAGGATGACCCAAATGTGCCTCTTTGTGAGACATGTTTTATAACTTTCTTGGAAAGTATTTGCTAAATTGTCAGTCCCTCTTCATGCTGGAACCACAGGGAGCAGTCAGTGTGCAGTGTCAAACCATAGGTTTTGAAGGACAGGGTAATTTGATTTGGGAGACACATTGTTGGTGGTCTCAGCATCCACGAGTAATTACAGTCACCTGACAGGTACCTGAGAGGACAAAGCAGTGTGCTTTTTAGTTAGCTATTCTATAGCCCTCGCTCATATTAGTGATACGTACTCGTACCCACAGAGCTCTCCACCAGGAGTCCTTAAGGCTGTGTTAAAAAGTAAAACACAAGGTTAAAGTCCTGTTTCCTGTTACAGCTCTCATTCGCATTTGGTGCTTTAAGCTAGTGTTGGCTTTGGTAAGTGATGGAAGTCTAATATTATTATTGAAACAAGGATGATCTGAAGAGATACAGTTAAAGGCCATTGATACTCCCCCTGAGCTCTACTTGGACATTGAGTGCATGGTGGTTCACATTGCTTAGCTCACTCGCACTTGGGAGCAGAGATACTGTAGTTCAGATTACTTTTGAAACACAATAACATTTAAGTGCCTTTCTGAAATTAAAAAAAGCTTGGTACAATGAAGCGTATTTTGTTGTCCAAGAAGGCAGAGTGTGCATTCTTTGCATTGCAGGAGGCCTGGAGAAATCTAAAATAACTGAAGTGATTTGAAATGTCTTAAGCCTGCAGCATGCTTCAGTTTCATGAAAGAAATACAGACTCATTCATCTCCTCGGTGTTTATCACTGTGAGTCATTGCTACTGGAAGTTCAAATGAGAACTGTTTACCAGTAAATCTGTTCAGGCAGTGTGCTCCTGGCCTTCACTTGGATCTTTTTCAAGATGGCTGCATGTTAGAAAAATAAATGCAGTTTAAGCCTAGGTGCTAAAGTGTGTAGCAATCCTAATCTTTGTATTGTTTTCTTTAGTCGTAGTGGTTGTGATTCAATGCCACAGACTTTGTGGTCGAATAGTGTGTTAGCAGAAGTGCTATCTGACAGTGATATTGAATAACTGTAGAGTTTTACTTAGGTAATAGATTTCTAGACAATGTACTATTTGTTTAACAGTAATGACGCAGTTGACTGCTTAAATGTTTGATCATGCTTTGTCTAGCTGGGCTCTGAATGTGACATTTAACAGTATCTGCGTGTGCAGTGGACTCAGTTTTGATGTGTGAATGTATTATGGAGAGCTCATTCACATATTTATAAGGAGGAATTGTCTGTGGAAAAATACTCACCCATTATGCCTCAGCAAAGGCTACTCTTTATCCTCTCAAAATTCCGGCTCTCAACTTGTATTCAACCACTAATTTGTAGGGCACATTCATTTTTATTCACTCCAAGTTTAATTCATTCAGTCAATGTCAATTCTTGAAAAAAAAGAATCAATAACGTGAAGTAATCCAGAGATTACTCATGTAGAGCTTTGAAAGATGAATTAGTTCTAGTGGAGAGTCAAAGTCAAGCCCATGTTGAAATTGAAATATTGTCAAATCTTAGACATGTGAGGACGGGAAAAAAGTGAAAAGAGGAGCTACACTACAAACGTAGCCTTTCACTATTCACACACGAGAGATGACTTTTTCTTAGATACATACCGTAGACGGCTTTGACTCAGCTGCCTCCATGCATGTGAAACAAGACAAAACCATTCAACCAAAGCTATTCAAGTACGGGTCACGTCATTTGTATGCACTGCCAGGGATGAGGGCAGGTACACCTTAAGGGGACCTAAAGCTGGCGGGGACAAGGTGATGCTTTACAGGGAATGTTGTAGTAACTACTTTTACAAGAGTTGGGGCATTGATTTTATACATTTTTCCGAGGTCTGACAATTTCTCGCTGCTCCCTCAGTCAAAGGCTCTATCTCAGTGTCAGTGGAAAATGATACTAAAATGAAAAAAAAAATTACAATAGATCAACTTCAAAGTCTCCACACTTGAAGTGAGATTTTGGTAGTTTTTTAAAGGCTGTGGGACAGTTTTTATACTGTTCTCTGCGTCTGTGATGTTAGGTGTTGGTTTCAGCATTGGGTCTGTGTGGATTATAGCTGGAAGGCTTCAGATGTGTCCCACCGGCCACAGTCAACAGGATTATTTTAGGGATTAAGAGCCTGGTGCTCTGTACCTTGGTTGCACAGCACTACAGTATGTCCTCATTCTCCCTCATTCTCTGCAACAACTCAACACCCCACCCCTGAAATACCCAACCTTCAGCGACCAGGCACAAAACTGCACCTACGCTCCAGGGACAAGGGAGCACCACCACAACACACACACACATACAAATATGGATGGATTGGACATTCAGGAATATTCAGACTGTATTTGTTCTAATTTTCTGTCCATCATTTTCCTTTATATTGATATAAAGATTGTTTTAATTATCGCCTAATCTGGTAGTGGAAGTCTTCTAATTGCTTGTTTTTTTGACCAACCTTGTAAAATCCAGAGATATTCAATTTACTGTAACAGAAACAGCAAATGGCATTTTTGCTTAAAGACATTAACAGATGTTAACAGTGATTTTTGAAGCAGTTGGCAGTATATTTTCTGCCAGTCAACTAACTAAATAATCAACCAATCAGTTCCAAAAGGTGTGTCAGGGGAGTTTAGGCCAGTAAAGTTAATTTAGTAGTTTTTCCCAAAAAATTATAGTTTGTTGCGCTTTGAATTAGTACATGGAGTATTCATGTTTATTTTTTATCCACATTGTGAGGAAACACAGGGACAGTAAGAAAGAGTTTAGTTTTCCCTTAGTACAAAATATACTTTTTACCCTATTTTAATTGGGCAAGCACAGCAACAAACACAAAGCCTTTTTTTAGGTTTGGGGCGCGTGGACTGTGTGGCTGCCTCCGAGAACAGCTGCTATTGTGGTTCTTGTAAGTGCAGCAGCGAAAAGTGCACGAGGTGAACATTAATTGGAGGGTGTGATGATTAACAGAGATGCTCTCAGCCAGTCACATTGCTGTTCTCATCACTCTGAAACAGCTGATCCAATCACTGTAACGCATGACGACAGCTCCACAAATTAAGAAACTGCTTCTCCAGGAAATCATATTGTTGTCTGGATGGTACAGAGCGACGCGACGTGAACACACACCACCACAAATCTGTAGCCAGGCAAAACAATTAGTACAAAGAAATAAATAAATGATTTTTGGCGAATCATCACATCAATCCAATGCTATTTCAGTCATAAGTCATAGTCATGTATTTCATCTTGCAAATGTTTACACTGTATCTTAAAACGTAGTGCCACAGTAAATAAAATATTAGCTGCTTTTTTAGTTGGAAAGGCGGTTGTGACACACAGGAATAATATTATCCAGTAATATGACATCTCCTATACAAAAAGTCAGAATAATGAGTTTTAATGGACTGTGGATGTGAGGTGTATAGAGGTGGTCAGCAGCCTGATGACTTGTGTGTGTGTGACCGCCATGCATAATGACACGCTGCGCTCTGGCTCAGATTTAAAAGCTGCAGATTTATCAACATTTCTGTCCTGCTGCCTTCAGATGGCTGCAGGGATTTAATGAACTAAAGGAGAAGCTTTTCATGAAGTATAAAGTGGACAATATATACTGTAAGAGTCACTCATTGATTTATAGATGAATGCAGACTGCTTTACCAGCATTCCTGCTTTGACAACACAAAATGTTGATTTTTGATGCTAATTAAAATGCATCACCTGACTGGAAAGTGTGTAATGTAAGTTTTAAGCATTAATCTGTTCTTACTTTGCATTTTTCTTCTTCATCCAAAAAATATATAAAAGCAGATTGACGTTAGACCAGAAACAGACAACAACATCTAAGACCAAAACACAGCGCTGCCAGAAACTACCAAACTGTCAGAGCGCTGCTTGTGTTGGTCGTTGGGAAAATAGGGCAATAATATATCTTTTGGTGTAACAGTGTTACAGATGAGATAGATACCTAGTGAGATTATGGGTTTCAACATATACATTTAGTAGTTTGTTTTATGTTTTTTTATTATCATATTATTCATGTCAGTGTTGATTAATCGATTCACTGAGAAAAAATAATCTGAAACCATTTTTTCAGCCAGGTTTCATCTTCTCAAATGTGAAGACATTCTGGTTTTGCTAGTCTTCCATTATAGTAAAATCATTATCTTTGTTTTTTGGACTGTTGGTCATAAAACAAGCTCAGACTTTGGAAAATTGTGATTGTTGTAATTGTTTTTTACTATTTTCTGACATTTTACAGACCCTATGATTAATCAAGTCTTAAAGAATAAGTAAGTAATTGGCAGGCTAATTGAAAATGAAAAATGTGTTCATTGCATCCCTACAGATTCCCTTTTGAACACGTACTACCCTCCCTCATTTCCATCGTTCCTGCTATTCTTTAATGTGACTAATAAAGCAAAAGTACTTGAGCAATTTTAAAAAAGACTTCACAGCAGAAAAAGATCTCAGAATTTTTACATACCGATCCCACCTAGCCTCCTTTCACTAGTGCTTCACATCCAGTCAGTCAGTGTGAAATGCATTTTCTCATTTGAGGATTCACTGGACAGTTGAGCTCTGTTGAGGGCAGTGAGTTGTTGTAAAGGTTGTAGAGCGCACAGTGCAGGTACAGTCATCACAGCATCTCTCTCTTTATATGTGAAAGAGCTAAAATCGAATGAAACATCTGTCCCTGACTTCAATTAAAGGGTTTTCCTCATGCATTTTTATGGCTGTATCTCACTCTCTCATTATACTCTTCAAAACACTTATTTCATTCAAAGCCAGTTGGCTTTCGCTATTAACAGAAACACAAAAGCATTGTCTTTAAACAGATGTTCCAGTGCGATGATATTGTGCGCCACTAATTTTCTTACATACTCCAGTTTACCACAGAATAGGAAAATGAAAAATTGGTGGTCTTCTCGGTGGCTGAAGCTTGATTTGTTCTTCAGTGTCATTCAGCACACAATTGATACATGTCTGACTGTTTTGATAGACTTGAGTGTTGCTTTTCTTTGAATGAACACAGATGTGATATGTGTCAGACAAGCTATGGGATTTTTCAGAATTTTTCTTTGTACCAGCCAGACTTGTTGTCCTCTTCTCCTTCCTTAGCAAAATAGTAATATTCCACCTCCTCCCAATTATGTAAAGTTTGATCTTATATTAAGCTGCTATTTCTTTAGCAGAAACCTTAGTTGGGTTTGGCCTTTGGTGGCTATAGTAACAATGCACGTCTCTGTACTATGACTACAACTGTCAACTGACTGTCAACTTATTACTGAAGAACAAATTGGCCTTTCGTATGCTTGATATGCCAAGAAATTCCAGCTATAATCTTTTTTAATTTAAAGTGTCAAATGATAAGCTGATCAATATTTTTAACACGATCGCATAAGAGTATGTATAGTGTGAAAGTGGTAGCTTGATTACTAATTTAGCACCATGTCTGCTGGGTGTGTAAACAGGCAACATTAAAGGGAGTTATATGTCAGCGTTTACCTAAATTACGTGTGGTTGCAGGTCATTTAAATACGTTTGCAAAAATGCTAACAATAGCTGGGCTGGTTGGGGGGAATCAAGAAACCCCATGGGTCTTATTCAACTTTTCACTTCAGGTCAAATTTGACCTATTTCAGAAGTTGCAAAACAAGTAACTAAGTGTAATCTTTGTCTACAGGGATCATGTGCAAGTAAGTGTATTCTACAACTGCACAGCAAGAAAACCCAACTGAAAGAACATTGATAGATATAGTGCAACAAACAAAAACAGCTGGTTGTTCAGAGAACTACACTCCATGTGTTTCTAATGGATACCTTTGGCCCTGTGGGGGTCGCATTCACATTTTTTGGCTTTAAGGACTGGAGAAGAGGCTGCCGACAGGGTGTTTTTGCTGGCGCCTGTTTCTCTCTTTTCTTCACAAATTCGTCGGAATGATCATGATGACAGCAGGCCGACGCTGAGCAATCTTTGCAACTCAGTATCCAGTTCTGAATCTTTAAAAGATCTCCGCAATGCAGACATACTTGTCCCTCTTTTACACCCACAGACATGGTGACGTCATCTTTGACCCGCCCACCCTCACACATTAACGGTAGAATTCAAGTGTCATCTTATCGGTAGGGATGCGCGATAATTATCAGGACAGATAAATCAACAGTGGATAATGGGAAATTTATATTATTATAAATTATTATTATATAAAATTATAGCTTATAAATTATTGGTTGATATTAATAATAATTAATTTGGACTTCTTATGCAAAACAGGCTTTATGTTCTCTAAAAGTTTGTGAAGTTTTTTAATGAACTTTACTAGTACTACTTGTCATTTCTCACTACATCTTAGCCTCAGTAGTGCATAAACTACAGGTTATGAACTGCTTTTTAAAATAAGAAAATGCTCATTTATTTCATCTTGTTGGTATCGTCCATTTGGAGCAGGGAATTATTGGCTAGTGTGTGGTAGGGTTGGGCGATAAATCGATTTTATCGATTAATTCGAATTCGTAGTTAAATACGATTTATTTTTAGTTAAAATCGGTTTTCTATTGAACTTCCACAACGCCGGCGCTCCCTTTGGGCTCCCATAGAACAAACCACGACCCACTACAAAGTTTGTTTGAAAGCTGTTGCAATCAAAGGTAGCAGTACGACCGATTTATTCCACCACCTCAAGCACAGGCATGCAGCCGAGTGGGAGAAATGTTGCTCTCTGCGTGATATACAGGACCGCAGCTCACAAACACCCGCTAAAAACAGTCTCCAAAAAGTAAATCGTGTTTGGTGTGAAAAAATCAGAGATTTTATTTTTAAGCCATATCGCCCAGCCCTAGTGTGTGGTTGAAAAAAAATCCATATCTTGCATTTATCGGCCTATCATATCAGAAGACATTTAAATGATGTGCCAATATCATCATGCATCATTCCTAATTTAAGTCAGGAAAAACATAGAGAATAATAAGCTCATGGTCTACGTGGCTTAAAGTGTAAACATCCTCTGTGTTTATTATGTAACTGTTACATAACAACAAATCTCAGACTACAGAGGGACCTATCCAGAAGTGTGTTCATTTCTTCTGCCAAATGCAGAGAAAGAAATGCTGAATGTGAACTACTAGACTGTGAAACACTGAAATATGTTTGCAAGACGAGATTTGTGGAGTTTGTGCCAGGAAGAATATTTACAGTTGAGGAACCGAGAAAACAATTTTATAAAGCAAATAACAATCTGGGTCAAGATGGTGCCCTGGTGTTAATTATGGCATCCAATAAAAGAATGGATGAGTTTGGCTAAACGGATTACAATCTGCTTCTCTTACCAGCTGCCATACTGTAATTAATGGTTAGTCATCAATTTTCATTCATGTGAGGTGTTCAAACACCAGCTTATCACTTTCCTTTTTTTTTTTTTTCACAATGTGCATAATCACTGGGGTTTGAATTGAACTCTGTTATTTTTGAGCCAAAATACCAAAAAAAAGGCTTGTAATGAGCATGGTTTCTCTGTAGTCTCGTCAGAAGCGGGGATAAATAAAAGTATCAATTAGTGCTTGTTTCAGGTGTCAAAGCTGCTTCAGAGTGGATGCTCTGAGGTCGCTGGAATAATTACCTGAGCTTTGTATAAACCACGGGAAGTCTGTATCCTAGTGGGCTCCTAGAAAAATGGGGCTTGATGAAAGCAAAGCCCACTTTAGGTTTTATTAGTTTTGTGTTGCTATGCTTGATTGAGGGGATGGACAAGAGGAATGGTTTTTGGTACATGATGTAGCGTGTTGTTTTTTCATATTTATCATACATATATTCCAAAATGACTTTGTGTCAAGTGTGGAATTAAATCATTTTTCCTTTCAGAGAAATGGAATAAAACAAGACAAGGTAAACCTACAAAGCTAACTTCTTAAAATATCGTAAAAAACCAAGGACTGTAATCACTGAAGTCCTTGCGGGGCACCAGCATTAAACAGGATCTGCTCTGGCTTACATTTATCAGTAAAGATGACAAGCAGTTAAATAGTCCAGCTAAATTATCTCTGTGATGAACTATCTCTCCATCTTGTAAAAACAAGCAGGAGGATAAATGATGTATAATAATAAAAGTTACTTTGTAGTTGTCTGCAGGCAACATACATAAAGTAAACTAGCATTGAATCTGTGGTGTTTGGCAATTGCAGACATACTGAGTTGACACAACTGATTTCAGGGAGTTGGTTGATGTTTCAGGCAGATTTAGGCCACTGACAGTTTTATCACAATACTCTATACATGTATGTCATCTGTATCTGTTGTTTTATTTTTTTATCTCTGAGTCTACACTCCATCAAATTGGGTGATATCACAGACAACCAAAATGGTTTGGCCTAAAACAGCCTAAATCTGCCACATTGGGTTGTCAAACTCATGCCAGATTTGTGACGAGTTCCCATGTAGTTCCTATTCAAGACAGGAGCAACTAAAGAAGGAAGCAGCCTCAGTAAACAACAACACCTGAGACAAAGTGCTAATGTAAAAATGGCCTGTTTTGACACACAGCGTTGTGAGGAGGTGTATAGTTACAGGCATCTGTATGACTCCTTGGTGTGAGATTACAAAGACAGTGAGATAACAATAATAATTCCTGGAGGGAGAATGCAAAGACACTCAACAGTGATAAGCAAACTGCAAAAACAGCGAAAGAACACAAAGGACTGGCTCATCAAGATGAAGAAAAATGTCAGGGCTTCAAGTAGAGATCCTGTCTGGGAGAAGTGTCCTCCAGCCATACTTCTGGCAATGCTCTTTGTAAAAGTGATACTTTGTCCCAAATATCCTTGAAAGGTGGCTGTTAAAAGTTTGTTGTTTCCTTCTTCACAGAGAGCAGCAGCTGTGGTCAGCAGTTTATATAACCACATTACAGCAAAACTATAGTGTTTTGAACAAACCTATCATAAGGATAGACAGTTGAGAAGTGAATTATGCTGCAGGACTGATTTTAGACCTTTTGATATTTTTTCGAGCTGTAACCTACCACCACTGAAGTACATACTAACAGACTTGTATTCAAGCTGACCACAGCTTCTGATTTATTTTGAAGGAGTACACAGCCCCCTTTAAAGCATACATAGAGTGAATATTTGATTTTGTGAGGACAATCTCGGGTGAGAAAGAAAGAAAGAGAGAAATCAATAGCAACTACACTGGAGAAAACCTTTTTTTTTTTTTTTTTTATGGTTACCCTATTTTACAGACATATAATGATGAAAGCCCAGCAAGTTGTTCACAAGTTGTTCACATCAGTGGTTGTGGGCAGGAAAGAAGTGCATTGTGCATTAATGTTCCGGCCTTAAGCTGGAACTCTCAGCGATCCCACAAAAGTGTGTTCAATTATTAGTCACTGAAGGCCTGTGATCATTGAAGTAGGTAGCAAGCCATGCTACACTAAAGCTGTTTCTCTTCAAGGCAGAAAATGTAATACTTGAATCCAGTTTTACATAGGGCATGCCTATAAAGAGATACATTTGCACTTGAAACCCATAGATTTACCATTATTTGAAAATAATAGACAAATAATCCTTAAATTCCAGTGTAAAGATCAAGTGCATTCCTGTTTTGTTGACAAAACAACCCAGCAAGGAGTGAAACTTGGCTTGAGGCTTCTTCAGTAAATCTTGCCTTAGGGCCAGGAGCACCACGGCTCAGGTGGTCAATGGGCTAACTAACCGGCAGGTCCGTGTGGACTCTCCGAAGGACCTGGACTTCTCTCTTGTGTTGTTTTTATTACTATCCATTCTCCATTGTTTGCCACTTTATTTGTCACAATACCTCCAGGGCAGTGCCTTCTCTAAGGGGAGACCAGCCTGGACTAGACCATTGTCCTCTACCCGCTTTCCTGACAGACACTTTCTTGGCATAGAGGGTAAAGAGCTTTGTGGTTAGTGCCAAACTGATTTCCTCGGTGGCTTTACTACTGGTGCTGGCAGTCTGCGTGGCGTGTTGACAACAGCTAAAGAGCCAAACTTGATTGCCTCTTTACCTAGTCATTATTACAGTATTTGTCACAGAATATGATGACCCCAGCCTCATCATGTTGCTCAATTTACTGACCCTTTGTGTCCGTACAATTAGCTTTCAAAAGTAAATTGCGTTGGTCTTGATAATGGGAATACGGTCCTAGAATACAGCCTGTTCAATGCCAGGGGTGTTTGATTATTTGTGGCTGGACGGACTTTGTTCACCAGATGTTTGGGTTTCCATTGATGATCACATTGAAAAGCTACATGCAGATGCATTTCCTTTCTTTGCACCTTTGGTCTGTTTTATACCTTTTGATGTATTCTGTCTTTTGTGTCCACCTTATACACTGCATGAGTATTTTTGAGTGCCCACTGACTACTGTGCATTCATCAGGTTTGAACAGACTTTGTGTATTGTAAGTTGCAAGTCAAAGGTCTTGAATCTCAGTTATCACTTAAAGCCTAAGCTTCTCAGGGCTCTGAAAGTCAACATCCCTATTACAATGACATGTGACTAGTGAAAGTGGAGATATATATTTTCTTTACATTTGCAGTGACTAGTGTCAGATGCAAGACACTCTGTTTATGTCCAAAGACCAAACAATTGTTTTAATACTTAAATCTGAAATGTATTACCTACAGTTATGTATGCAGACACACTTAAAGTGTTTGAATATGAATATCTATGTCTGCGTCAGTGAAAAACAGTGACAAAGAAATGTCACCAAGTATCTTTGCCCATTCAGAAGGTCTAACATCAACAGAGCAGCCACCCAACTATTACTCATGGCTCTGGCCAGTTCGAGTCTTATAGCAGCTATAAGACATTGAGTCACACTCAGGTGCTGAGATTTCTGTGTTTTATGACTCACTTATTGGCACACTGCCCGTTACATAACTAAAATGTCCATATGCTTTCTGGTGTCGCATTAAATGAAGTCAGTATCGGTCAAACATTTTCAGGATGTCTGTCTGTTTATATATGTTAAACCTCAGAACTTGTTTTTTGGGAGAACACACAATCCTGCTCTAACGGCTAACATTGCCTGCTCGAGAAGGAAATATGATGATTATTATATAGTGAGTGGCTTCGAAAACATCTGCCTTATTCATAAAATAAGCATTCCTCCAATTCTAACTGAAGTGTCTCTTGTCACTGTAGGTGCTACCTATTGGATGGGATCTCTAAAGGAGCCTGGCTGAACCGCTCAAGCATCATATTCGCAGGGAATGACAAGTGGTCTGTAGACCCACGCGTGTCCATTGTGTCCAGCGTTGGAGACAAACATGAGTACAGCCTTCAGATACAGAAAGTGGATGTAACTGACGACGGCCAGTACACGTGCTCCATTCAGAGTGAGCGTAACCCACGGCCAAAGCTCCTCAACCTTATTGTAAAAGGTGCGTATAAACAGTTCTTGCTGTTCTGTACATGCACTTGTTTGTGTGTGTTTTTTTTTGTGTGTGTGTGTGTATATTAACTAGTATTAAATGATAATTAACCCCATTTCCATTAGTAGTCACTGACTGATTTGAGTTATGTGCACCTGTAAGTGGCATGCTCTCTGATATTTGATCAGTGGGTACAATATTTTGAAGGTTACCTGCTTTGTGCTTTTATTTCTGATTTCTGTCCTCTGCCTTTTTTTTTGTCTGACTTTCTTTTGGTTACTTATTACACGGATCATTTAGCCAACATGATTTCCATAGCAACTCTGACAATATTCTCACGTTGTCCATGTACTGTACATAATGGTCACAGGTGTATCTGGCACCATCTTTGAAACTGTCTGTCATTCTCTTATTCAAAGAGTAAGAACAAGAGCTTGAGTCATACTGCTTTGTGTAAAATAATAAAACAAATCTTTCCAGCAGAGACATTTCTCCTGTGTAGGCAAACTGACATTGTGGGGTACATTTTGTGCCTGTAGGCTATGCACCAAAAAGTAAAGCTTGTTGGTTTAAAGGACTGGAGGCAGACTATGCATGCTAGCTTTAATCAAGCCTCCTTGGATTTAGTCATAGTTGGTAACAAAATAAGATGTAATTCTTGGGTCTTGAATTAATTTTCTCTAGTTAGTTGATATGCTGTGTATGTATTACATTAAATTAACAGGTGTTAAAGCTGTGCATTTCAGTCTTTAACATAATAAAACTGCCATTGAGCTCTTTAGAGGAAGTCCAAATTGGGCTTCATCTTGACGATCTCCATGTCTAACAAGGTCAATAGGTGTATTTGTGCTTTATGGGCCATTTAGAAGGCTATTGTGGGCACAGAGAGCTAATTGACGACAGTATCCTAATTGATACTTGTTGAAGTAATAGGGTGGTGGCTGAGTTTGTATGCCGATAGCCCAGACTGTAGATTAGCAACGAGAAAACCGCCACTCTGAAAATCCATCTTCCAAATGCCATGTTTTATTTCTTTAATAGGCTGATGCAAAGATTTACAGCATGCATCGTCCACTGGGCTCTGCATATGTTTAGGTTGGAATATTAATGAGGATGTGATGTTATTAGACAACCTGTCAATGGGAAAGCACACTTTTTTTGCCTTCTGTTTTTAATTTCAGCTTGCATCTCACAACATAATGTGATAGTCTGCATTCATTGCTCACTGTTAACACCCTTGAGCAGGAATAGTGCATACCAAATTATTCTTCTTTTGTTTCCAAGCCGTGGTTGATGAAGTTAAAAGGAACACAATGTTGGAATATGCATCCTTCCACACAGCCAGGGGAGTATTAATAGAAGGTTAAGGGTTAGAAACACTGCATGTAGAAGTGTGAGCTGTGATATGTGAAATGTGAAGGTAGAAACAGCTCACCAGCTGGCGTTGCCATTATGACATATGGAAGAAGCTTCTGAAAAATATTTTAGGGATGTGATCATACCTGCAGTTTGTTTAGTTTGGTCTAAACCATAAATGAAAGTATTCGTTTTGGCCCTATCCACAGTGTTCTGTTCCAAGAACACTGGAGGTTGTCAAGGGGAGGAGCAGACTAGTCAAAACAACCTTTTCAGGTGTTCATACCTAAGAGTTAAGAAAACATCAGAAAATAGCACGTTATGAGCAACAACCCAGAAAGCCACATGCCCTTAGCTCCTTTTGTTATTGTAGATTTTATACACTGCTGGCTATTACATGTCAGAATCCATCCTCATGCACTGTACTTATAAAACTGAGTGGTTGGAGGGCAGGGCCAGGGATGGTTTGAACATGCCCTGAGTGCCTTTTAAATTGGTTGTTTATGAGGTTGTCTATTAAACTGGCACGCACATGGCTGATGATAAGAGTGCAGGTCACCTCACTCACCTTAAAAATGGCTAACAAGCCTGTCCCATGATTAGAGGGTCACAGAATTAAAACCAACTGTAATTTAGAGGTATCCTCGATTAAGACGCTGAGCATCTACTGTCTATTCATGTATACCCTTTAGCCCAGTGCCTAAAATATAAATGCAATGCTCTATCAGCACTTGTCAACTTGTCAGAGCACCACAGTGTTTTGCAGTTACAGCGACTGTCCCATAGCTGAAAGGTCACAGGGTAAACCCTGCCACTGCCAATGTGTCCATCAACAGCCTGATGTCTTGTTAAAGGTTCCCTCAAGCAAGCAACCCTTCCTTTCGTACCTTCCGTTTCCCTTTGTCCTTGTTTCTCTGTGTGAATGGTGAAGTTAATCTCTCAGAATCCACCCATTCAGTTGAAACGGATCCATCTAATCAGCATTGGCCTCGATGCTGACTTAGTTGGTGTCAGAAATGTGACTGATCCACAGATCCACAAATACTTAAATATTTAATTTGCAGCTAATTTTGATGCATTAAGTTACTGCTGTTATTCATAACATCCTGTATGTGCTTCACAAATGTCGAAAATGCCATTCAAGGTTAGCTACGGTTAACCAAAATTTACTTGATGATGCAGTTTTTGTAGGGAAATCTCTTGAAACTTTACATTCAACATAGTATGAAATTCCCACGGTCCAGTGGTTATTAAAAATCTCCACTAGCCACCGGCTACATAAATCCCCATCCATGTCCACTTGTTGGTTTACTTATTGTGCTCCAGCTGTTAAAATCACCCCACTGTTCCTGATGTACAGTCCTGAGAGTGAGTGAACTGTGGAGTGGCTGAGTTACAATTAATGACATTCTCACTGACAACGACAGAGCTGCTTTGGCTTTAACAAACAGTCACTTTGCCTCTGCTTCAGCTATATTTTACAGGTACACCATGCCTGTAAATATACATGTAATAAACCGTCAGCTGCTTGGCAGGCAGTAATGGTCACTACAGGACCATCATGTTTTTGTTGATGTTGGCTTTCTAAAGAACATTCTGTAATGGGAATCTTACCAGGGGTGTTTCGGGTCATGGCAGCCCCTCACCACTGGCCATATGGCCACAATCAAACCGAAGCTAATGTGCCAGCTGTCAGCTGTATAATATGTTTTGCAATGCCCAGATTTCCTGATGGATGTGACCTAGCGGCTAAGATTTGGCAACGGTTTGACATACAAATACCAATTGTTGTTCTGCAGTTCACAAATGTAACATATTGGTTATTTCAGTCAGAGATGTCTATCACTCATATTTTGCGACTTAAAGCAACTTGATTTAGTTAAATAAAGCTTAGAAGAAATGCTTTGTTTGGTAGAATCTGACCAACAGTAAACTTAAAGCTTCAGTGCACATTTAAAACCAGTCTGGGCCTTCTTGTAAATTCAGGAAACTTTACACGTTAAGTTATTTCTCACTTAGTTATATCCCAGCAGGTTGGCTAGAGATCGGTACAACCTCCTCTACTGTCGGCCACTGTGAGTGACTCTTGGGCTGACAGCCTGTCAGCAGCCCGGTGGCAGGAAGGATGCTTCATGATGCGAGCAGGATGCACATTTTTACTTTCTCTGGCTTTAATGATTATGTTTGTCATCTGTGGTGTAAAACATCAGATTTCCACACAGTCAAAAAGGCAAAAGTGTGTGTCCCGCTCACCAGCGTCTCTCCTGCAGAGCGACTAACAGCGCAGTTAAAAGCGACGGGCTAGAGTGCCGCTGAACTGAAAGAAAGGACAGTGATAACGGGTACGTCCCTATAAAAGTGTTCATTTGCATTTAGAGCGGGGAAGTCAGATCTGATCATAAGTGGCCACTCGAGGCGCATGTGAAGATGCAATCCAATGCCC
This sequence comes from Dicentrarchus labrax, assembly GCF_905237075.1. NCBI lineage: Eukaryota > Metazoa > Chordata > Actinopteri > Moronidae > Dicentrarchus > Dicentrarchus labrax. The sequence continues at coordinate 14,301,101 of NW_026136718.1, read as the reverse complement.
GGTGTAAACTGACATACTTAAAGCTGTCCACTTGTGATCGGATCACCCAAGATGCATGTTAATTCTGGGTTTAAACAGACTTTATGAAAAAAAGGTAGAACATATAGTTCCATAAATATGCTTTTTTTACTTTTACTGTTCTCTGCTATTAGTAAAGCTTGATGGTGTTATGATTGTGTTATATAAATCTGTTACTGTTGAGTCATCAGGCAAATGGGTCGCCAGCCGTTGAGACAGAGCTGTGTATATGAGTGTGAGCTGCAGGCAGGAAGTATGTCGAAATACAGATGACTCATTCCAGCTGATAAATGCCTGCGGTCACTTCTCTGACTGCGTACTCAAGGTAGTTAAAATTGTGGTTCATTATATTGCCAGCCACTCTGTCATTTTGTTATTTATGTACAGCTACAACATATGTGTGCTGTTATGGCACCTCCATAACTTCACACCTTATTGTACTTTTGTGTATTTGCTTCGTCAAAACTCTCTGTGTTGTGAATCATTACCTGTCACCGTGCGATACTTGTGTACACATGCTTAAGCCCACTCATGGAGAACAGAGGGATTTCGTTACAGATGAGATGCAGCAGGGGAGCAACTCTGTCATGTTGCAGAGGCTTCTGGGAGCATGCTGTTTTTTTCATCTGCTGAAAGGGAAGGGAAGACTTGCCTAAAAAAAAAGAAACCAGACACTTTAATCTGGGCTTTTCAGAGCAAGCATACAACATTTATTAATGCTGCAACACGAATGTTACAGTTGAAGTAAAAGGATTTCATGGCGTCGGATTTTTGGCACTTTTGCTTTGCTAGACAGTGAGGAGTAACGCAGAAAATGGGAGCAACAAGGGATTATATATGGAAATATGCAGTGGTCTCAACCCATTTCAGGTGCATGTTAGGGTCCTTGACCAGCTGATCCTCCGAGCAGTTATGCTTATCTGGAATGTGTATCTATGTCAGCAGTGCTGGGCGGCTTTCTTGTCATATCGTTACAGTTCTGTCAACACACATATATCAATATTTTTACCACAGACAGAATAGAAAAATGATAAAATACTAGTGTGGATCTGCAACTGAAATTAAACTAGATATTTTTTAGGGAAAGCCATAACTTTTTCATCTGATGATGGAGATGTAAATACACTTAGCGCTTGGCCTCATAAATCTGTAAATTCATAAATTCCTGATCAGTGATGATTTAGTGATTCGGGGATCCACTGAAAGTTCTTATGCTAAGAAACACATCTAGCGTTTTTGTTGTGCTATGTCACTGTTAAAGTCTCTTTCTATGTGTTGTGTCCTTTCCTTTGTTCTCCCTCTCTCTGCATCAGCAAAAACCTTTAAACTATAAATGACAATGAGAAACAGCCATTCCTATTTCACACCAGGAGTAATCTCTAGTTATCAACACACTTCTTAACACATGAATCACATGTCGCTGCATTAGGGGCGGGAGGTTAGATATGGCTGTGACTCCTCACTCATCTCGACAGAATCATTTAATCTCTGCGTGACATTTATCCCCCTCAGAGATCTTGTGTCACCTCAACAAATTAGACGTTTGCATCTGTGCCTCTCCCCATAGCTTCATTGCCATTAAAGAGCGCCCACAAGAAACGAGAAAATTCAAAACTCACTATCGTGCTGGCATTACAGCTCGGAGTCATGTGAAATAAAGGGCACGGCCTGAAAACTATATTTTTGCTTTCCGTTCTGGTTGCAAATGATAGAAAATCTGACGCTCCATATGCTGATTGTGAAAAATAAGTGTATATATGTATAAATGTAATATAGTAAGTGTGAGTACTGTCAGTATGATACATCAGCAGATATAGAGAAACCTATGAAAATATTAATGATAATGAATGTATTAATGTGTTTCATTAATGTAAAGATGGACTTCAACTAATATTTTATCACAACGCACAACTCCAGATCTACTAGTGCCTAAATGGGTCCCTTACATAATCTCAGCCAAAAGCAATAATCATCAGGGCCATCAGGGTCTGCTGAATTACTGAAAGGATCCATGTTTTCCGCCAGGTACATTTGGCACAGGTAAATGCCGATCACTTAAACCCTCTCTTTAAATACTTAACAAGATTAAACTGAATGGGTTCTGCCTCGTGGCTGTGTGCTGATTATTGAGCAAAAGTGCAATATCAGTGACATCACCGACAAGCCGATGAACTACGACCATTAGGGACTGCCGTTTGACATCAGCACAGCTCTTTCACTACTCTAATGTAGCCCTGGTCTTCATCTGCATATCCTCATCTCCACTATTTATGCGCTGACCTATTTAGAATCTACCCTGACCATTATCTGATGTAGGATACAGAGGAATGAGAGATCGGTATCAGGCCCAACCCCCCCTTCTACACATCACATGACTCCCCTCCTCCTCAGCAGCCATTCTTTTCCCTCCCTCTCTGTTAATTAAGATTGTAGATGTGATAATGTATTAAATATGCACAGCACCTCTCATCTAAGAATATCTTGTCACAGCGAGAAGGGGGAAAGAGGCACCCTTCACCAGTAACTGCCTACATGGGCATTGGTAATGTGCTTCAAGCTTTTATCTCTGAAAACACAAAACTGTTGGCTGAGTCGTTGAGCTTAAAAATTCATTCAAAAGGAATCTTGCTGACATATTTTTGTGTGAATCAGTTTTTATAAATACCAAGCGCCTGTTCACATCACGCATCTAATACCAAACTACCAAAGGATCATGCACTGTAGAAGAGCAGCATACAGTAGATGTGATGCAATATATCTTCAAACGACTTTATGTAAGTCTTCACACGATGCCTCATTGTGATGTTGTACTTTATAGGGTTAACATTTTCAAATATTTGAGGCATAATCCTGTGTGTGATGAAAATGCTTTGGACATTAATATGGATCAGAGCGGATCCACAGTGAAAACTCATTGCCCACGCCCATGGAGTGAGTCAGTCTGGGAAAAGTTTCACAGCAAGAAGAGAGATGGAGGGTTAAATCTCCAGGTCGTCGCTGCTCTCTTTGATGTCAGGACAGAGACAGAATATAATCACAGAGTATGGCATAAAAAGGCCCGCAAATCGCAGTTTATTCTTAATATGCTGTTATTCTGTCACTCTTATTAATTGCTGGGGCCATTTTAGATTTCATTTTCTCTGAGTCTGAAAATACAGCCCTGTCAGCTACACTTTAACGCAACTCTCCGAATTAATCCAGAAAATGAACACCTTCTCCATGACATTTCTCCCTCATTTACTGGTGTGGATTCCTCTTGAGGATTAGCTATATCAATACTATAAAGTTAAAGCATAATTGCAACCTAGTTCTAACTTGCTCTTTATTCAATTGAAAATAGATTGCACTGTGTGAACATATTGGTTGAACAATTTCCCATTTAAACTCGATGTCGAGTAGCTTAAATGGTTGAATGTTAAGTTCTCCATATTTCATTTGAACTGAAACATAGCAGGACATTTTGTCAATAGTCTCTGTGATTCTCCCAAAGATGAAATTGAATGCTGCTATTAGACAGGCAATTTACTATAATAGCCCATATCTGTTATAATAAATGAACAACGGTAGAAGTCATTCTCCTACCTGAGTCATTTCAGTAAATTAGGGCGCCACCCACAGGTGTGCAGACTTTATTTGGTAACCCAGATGTAAAGTGCTTATTTTAGTTTTATTTTAGGCTTGATCCCCTTAAAGGTCCAGTGTTTAACATTTAGGAGGCTCTATTGGCATAAATGGAATATAATATTTATAGGTATGTTTTCATTAGTTTGTAATACTCTGAAAATAAGAATCATTGTTTTTTTGTTACCTTAGAATGAGCTGTTTTTATCTACAGAGGGAGCAGGTCCTCTTCCATAGAGGCCACTATGTTGAACTGCCATGTTCCTACAGCAGCCCAGAACAAACAAACCAAACACTGGCTCTAGATAGGGCCTTTTGAGTTACTGCCACCGTTGTTTCTGCTACACGCTTGGTTGAGGCGTTTCAGTACACACCCTACACACTGGTCCTTTAACTGAAAACACTTTCAGGTACAGCCAGGGTAATGTATGTATTATTGTATGTAGCATTATTCCAGTTACATGTGCTGAATCATTCAGCAGATTTAATAATCTGTTAGTTTTTTAACGTAATTATGAATGTCAGTGAATAGAGATAATGCTGTTGAGGTCATAAAGCTTTCCCTAGTTTTGGGTTAAATAAAGATGAGATTATGAGATGAGATGATTATGATGAGAGAAAAAAAACAGATACTGGCAGACCAGATTTAATAGTTCCCCATGACTGTATGTGTGATAAGCTGTTTTGAGTGCCGTGAGAAGAGGATAGTGAATCGGTGTTACTGGCCCCAGCTGGAATAACTGTGTATCAAGGGTCTCAGTGGAATAATAATGCATTAAGACAACGTGGCCTGCCATTGATATTGAAGGGAAAGTGTAGAGAGAATATGAGTGTGTCTAAAGGAACAGCTTTGCCATTATGGCCCCTGACATTTAGTTAGCCACTAATCATTGTCATTTGTGTGTGTGTGTCTGTGTGTGCGTTTATGAATCCCACTCTTAACACCTGTAAAGTTCTTTGCTGTCTCATATTTTTGCATGTGCATGAAGCTTTCTATGTGTGTGTCTTCGTGCACGTGTGTGTGTGTGTGTGTGTGTGTGTGTGTGTGTGTGTGTGTGTGTGTGTGTGTGTGTGTGTGTGTGTGTGTGTGTGTGTGTGTGTGTGTGTGTGTGTGTGTGTGTGTGTGTGTGTGTGTGTGTGTGTGTGTGTGTGTGTGTGTGTGTGTGTGTGTGTGGGCGATTGTGTGATTGTGCACTAATGTGAGTCCTCATCATGGAAATAGCTGATATTAGCCATGGTTAATTAAAATGAGTAAGGACAAAGGTCAGCCACTCAGCTCTCACGTCTCTCTTCTCTAGAGAGGGAATAGATACACCACGAGAGAGTAACTTAGGCATTTTATTTGGTCTTTTAGGTAAAACAGCTCAACATAAAGATAGACTGCACACTGTCACTGCTGTACATTTACTCTACCAAATTTAATCTAACCAGCATAGCTCAAAATGTCACAGTTTTCTTAATCTCAGATTCAGAGTGATCTATTATGGAAAGCTTGATTCTCTCTGCAGGACAATTCTGGATCCACTGGAGTGATGTTTTTGTACTCTTTGTAGTTTCAAATGCACATTTGCAATTGTACTTCAAAATGAGTTTCAGATTATAGTAATGGGGTTGTTCCAAAGCAGAAGAAAATGTAGACACACTAGAATTTTCTTGGATGCTGTCCCACTTCAATTATCCTTGCTTTTCCAACGTATTCTCTGCATGCCAATCCTTGTGGATGACATTAGATTAATTGGCAGGAAAAATTCCTCTCACTGTTGCTGATAAAAAACATTTTGTCAAACCCAACAAGAATTATTGTACAAGAATGCATGCACAGACGTTTAATAACATGATAAAAAACAAAATAAAACCTTACCAGTATAATAAAGATAGTGAAAATCAAATCAAATATCAAATCAATAAATTAATTTAAAACAACCATCATCAAGAATCATGGTTATTGTAACTTCTCAAATAGTGACTTCATTTAACTGAAGAGGGAACTTGTACTTTATTTGAAACACTCCCTGTTAACTGATTCGCTCCAGTTTCACATTATTGGGCTGTTGTTACTGTCATTACAAAAACATAATCATGCCATACTAGTCTGATAATCAGACTGAATATGCTGTGCTAACACTCAATATGCAGATTTAAGAGTTGTTGTGTCTGGAAGTTGCTGCGTCAAACAATTTTTGTGGCCATTTATTTCACACGGGCACATTTTTTATTCCCACCTACGAAGCTGGCCTGGCTGTTTTTTCTCAACAGGGGAAAAGCAGTCAATGAGCACAAAGCTAGACCTGTTTGAATTGCTCAACTAATGGTAGATGTGGGCAGCAATTCAGAGGTCTGGAACCAGGCTAATGCCCCTACTCACCACGCTTGCTCTCTTTTTCAACAAGAATAATAGTTCTCAATGACTAATTAATTCCAAGCAGTTCTAGGTTGCTTTCCTTTTTATCTGTGTCAGTAAAACTCAAAACTCCCTGCAGATGTTTCACATAAAATGCTGACCAATGTTTGCAAAATATACCCCATAGTCTTGAATCAAACCAAAAATAACCCCAGACTGGTGACCTGCACAAACTTTGTTTTCAACACAGTCATCGTCTGTAGTTGAAATCATATTTATATGATGCTGCTTCCCCACAAGGTCCAAACTGGCCATCATCCAACATTCTCTTAGCAGGCTCTCCTCCACTTTATAGTGTGTAGCTGTTTACACTGTAAAGCTGTGGACAGCTTTTCCATACATACTGGTGGAAGGAGACAAGGTTTATCTAAGATGAGAGTGCAGATTTAAGAGGTGCATCAGAAATTGTTCTCGCTGTTTGATGACTTACAATGTGGAGGTGTCTGATACAAAAAATTTAAAATTTTTAAGCTAACATGCCATTTCCAAATGTCAACATTTTTCAGAAAAAATAACTGTGGCAGACCTTTTTCTACTTTCTGGCTTTTTTTTAATCTAAACAATAAATCAATCATCAAGTAAATAATTGTTCAGATTGATAAGGAAAATAATAATTAGTTGCAGCTCGAGTCTTGCTTTTATCTATTTCTGTGACATGAGGGTTTTAAAAATATGTCTGTCTTTTTTATTACTACTATCTGCAAGCATTAACCGCCCACACAGAAGTCTTTATCTTTCTTGTCTCCGTCTTTATATGTTTTAAAAGTATATGAATTAAAGAGCATGTGGGTGTTCGTTAGTTCGTAACGCTAAGGTGACTCAGTTAACTGAAAAGCGAATAAGTGCTGGAGAAAGCTAGTGGAAGCTTTCTTTAGCCCTTCCCCTTTTGCAGATGGTGGTGTATTTACTGAAAATATAATAAGCTATATTTACTTTCTAAGATGATTTTTGTTGAATTCTGGACATGCAGGAAACACCATGGAAGACGAGACGGTCAAATTGAGTGTGACAACAATCTAAATTCAGAATTTCATCCACCAGTGGTGTTAGGCCATGGCTTTTCTGGTGCTAAGCAGTTGGTCCAAAGAGGTGTAAATCACAGCAGAGACATGGATTCTCTCACTTCTCCTCTAGGCACGGTTTATCATACAGTACAACCTCCATCAACAGTGGGATAGCTGTGAAACAGATTTGCTGGGGGTGAAGCATTGGCAGACATCAGAGATACACTGGCCTTAATTGGGCAGATAAATATCACAGGCTGCGCTCCCTGGCCCTACAGCACACAGCTGCATACATCACCCTGAATGCAGACTGACCACCAGCAGTGGGGTGCCGCCCGCCTGTCTCATCCCTGAAACTCATCTGCCCAAAGTGCAATTAAAGAGCAGTGAGAGATTTCCTCGAACAGTCTGCTTCCTTGACTTGTTGACTCGAGCTGTATCGACTTCCAGCTGCAGAAAACCTCTTGCTTTGTTAGATGATCCTGTTGTCAACTTTACATCACATCTTATAGTAGCAGAGGATGCATTATCAAAGGCCGGAAAAACCAGGCAAATCAAAGAAGAGACACTTTCTCATTTAAAAGGATCAGAGTCACTGATGTTCCTTACAAACATAATTATTTTAACAATCAGCGCTCTGGAGTAACACCGTAAACAAATTGCAAGAACTGACATCTGTATTCTGCAAAGTACAAGCTCAGGGTTTTTAATAATGAGCGACTTATTGAATAGTCATGACTTTGGCCTTTCCAAAGCCCTCAGTGGGTACAAATTGCCCTGTATTACTTACGTGTTGTTTAGCCCAAATCTTCTCCTACCAGCCCACGGGGCGGATTGTGAAGAAAAGCAGTCAATACTGGGCACCATCAGAGAATGTGGCAGCTGACACACACAAACAACAATACACATGCTGTAAGCACACACCTCCAGTGTTTGGGGTTGTGCACAGATTCACATACCACACACATGCACATATACACAGACACACACATTCATATGCTCTGACAATAATCACTAATCCTCTTCAGCACTTGAACCTTGAATTGTTTGGCAGCCAGTGCTATTTATCATGGACTTAAATGACTCACCAATGAGAGAAATAAATCAGGACAGAGAGAGACAGAGAGGAAGAGAGAGTTTGACAAACAATGCACGAACGTGTTTGGAACCTCATCCCGCAAAACTTCTTTGTTCACGGACAGTTCACTTCTCTTCCTGAAAAGGCTTCTTTTGTTCCGGATGACCCAATCAGAGATACATATTAATATTTCAAGGTAATAGCTTAATGTCATTACAAATGAATGAACAAAGACAGGGAATTGCACATTGCTCTGATGATGATGGGTCCTTGAGAAGCCCAAACTAGGATATTTTAAAAGACACTCGTCATAACTATCAAGGGCACTTTGACAAGTATGACAGTTAACAGTATCTGTGCCCAAAAAGGCTTTCCACATCTCTGAGTATTCATTTCCCAACAGCAAATTGCGTAGTTTCAATAAAACGACATGTCTAGAAAATGCAAATGGGAGTTAGTGTTTTATACAGATTATACATCAACACGCACTGCCTTGTTCTGATTGGGTTAGACTACAGCATGATTAAATAGCAGTGATTTCTTTGGGAGAGGATCTTGAACTTTGATCCTGAATTTTAATAGATAATGATGATGATGTGAATCTGACTGCAATAACAGTGGCACCAAAAGCCTTACGTCTGTCTTGACTCAGTGCATATTTGTGGTATGACAGAGGAGCAAGGAGTCAGTAAAGAGCAAAACCAACCGCCCGCTGAGTCAAGCACCTTCTTTATAACTGTAGTGTGTGTCTGCTAGCTGCCAACTGCGCTCTCCACATTAATCACGACCCAGGTTCTAAAGTTTGAACTTTGACCTTTAGCGCTGCATCAAGGCCCAGTGACAGATGGAGACAGAGCTTTGTGTCCCCATGTCAGATCATCCATTTGACACACACACACACACACACACACACACACACACACACACACACACATACACATTCACACTCCTCACACATGGGCTGAGATGCACAGAGGATCACCCATAGCAACGGTCGTTTGGTCACCGGCTGATATTTCGTTGTTGGAAAGCAGTGTGCCCTCTGACCGTCTTACTGTCTCATTTTGACAATAAACTATTTGAAATAGGCCTTGTGCGTGTCCGTGCCTATCAAAGACGCTTTGTAGCCACGCCGCTAATTGAAAAACCAGTGATCATGCTGGAGAGCAAAAGCAGAGTGGCCCATGCAGAGGAATTTTGTTTATCATAAGCAAGATGCTGAGGCTGAAAGACACTGATTAGCATGAATAAATTAGAAACTATTTTAATAAGTGGGTGATAGCTTATCTTTGAATTACATGCCCAGTGCAGCTCTCCCATTGAAGATTAATTGCCTCTCACAAGGTATTTTCGAAAAGTTCATTTTCATCAATTGATTTCCCTTAATTCATGAATTCCCTAGAAGTGCATGAAATTGGTAACAAGCTCTCCATAATCACGCTTTCTGCATCGTTAAACTCATCGGCAATTACTCATCATATGTATCGGTTGTGACATTTGCGGAAGCATGTTATTTTTGCACCATTAGGTCATGACAGGATTATTATCATAAACTAATGGTTAATTACAAGCTGAAAAAAAATTGGCGTTCATAGTTTGCTCAGATTTCTGTAGAAAGCAAATCTCGCTTCTAGCTTGTTCAATAGTGAAACATTGTATTCTTTTTTTATTGTTCATCAGCCTGATCCACTCAGTATCTGCCAAAATAATTACTTACAAACAATGAGTATGACCAGTACAACACCGAAAACCACACTTTCAGTGTTGATGCTTGCATCAAGAACTTCAACATAGTGAAAACTGTTTCACTATACTCCGACAACCACCGTACATTGCAGAGAATGTTTGAGACTGGAGGAGGAATTGTTCAATGTTTTCTCTTTCTCGAATGCTATCATCACCTCACCAGTGCATTATTGTTACTACAGTACAGTATTGGGGTCATTTCTGTTTCAGTCAGAGACAGGAATACTGCCTTGAAGCAAAAAAAGTGGGCCACTGAAATAAATTGAGAGAAGAATATAACTTCAGGGGTTACAACTAAAGTAATGGCCATAGATTTTACTGTAAGAATGTATGCCAGGTGCCTTTACAGTGATACACTGAGGTGTAGGTGCTTATTAAGTCAGGGCAACAAAAATAACAACTGGGTCATACCTACACAAAAAAAGCTACCACAGAGGAATCCCGTGTTTAAGACAACAGTTTACACTATATTAGACATATTTTTTATATAAAAAACACCAGTTTCTGATCTGCAGTTGACATATAGTATATCATCATACTGTACTGTTCCCACCCTATCACACTATCATTGGACCCTGAGGCGAATTCCTGCAGTACATTAATAGGGTAAATCACTGGATTCATCATACATAATGATACCATTATGGAATAATGTTCATCAGCTAATGTGCACTTGCCCAGGAATCTATTTGTGTCTTTAGCCGTTTGCTGTCTGCTACAACTCCTCACATCTCAGTTCTTTATTAACCCACACAACATCAAAGCCACAAGGAGATCATAGAATATGAAGAGATGCCAAAAACAGACAAGCAATAAGGGCTGATGAGGTTTTATGTCTCTGCCCTGCCATTCCAGCACTTAGTCCACCTCCTCCATTGCTGCTGGGCTCAAATAAATGGAAAGAAAAAGAAAACTTCCCTTTATTTCTGAACATTTTATTGCTTTTATTATTGGCGTATAGTTGTGTGTTTTTTTCTGTTGAAAATGATTGAGATTGATATGTTTAATAATGTTATAAGAGAGCGGCAGGTGATATTGGCAGTAAAGCAATAGAGTGACTTTCAAAGTTTATGGGCTGGAAGTCAAGTAGGCTACTGTATGCTAATACTTTAAAAACACACACTGCAGGTACAAGAGCATGCAAATAGATAAACACAAACACACACCAGGCTGTCAGTGTCCCTGGAACACATTTTATATCCCAAAAGTCAACAATTATACTTCTTTATTACACATATTTTTAAAGGTTTTTGGACAATACATTATAAGTCTGACTTCTGTCTGGGGGCCATGAAATTATGGCGTGACAGACAAAGTCTTTACAATTAATATTACATATTGCAAAATTGGAAGGCCAAGAATTTTCCAGACACCAAGATTATGTGTTTTTGTCATGAGCAGTGGAAAGGCCTTGCCAATAATGACAGATTTGTCTTTCTACTTGAAAGAACTTTTCCCAAAGTTAAGTACTACAAATTGTCTGTGCCTGCTTTATGACACTGCAAATGGAGGTAATCCCTTTGAGTAATATAATCTGTCACTGTTTATGTTTAGTTTCCGTGTCTGACACCTAATTAACGGACTGGAAGTTGGTTCATTTTTGCTGCCTGCAGTGAGGAAAGGGAATTGAAAACCTTTTAGGAATAGCTGTGTGGGAACTGTCTCATTACTGAGGTGTATATTACACCCTACAAACACAGGTATATTTTACAGGTATATTATAATCCATCTGTATCAATGTCATCTCTAACAACCTGTGGTTTGGGGAAAGCTTTGAAGTAGGTAATTGTAGAATTGCAAGAAGCTATTCAAATATCTCCTCAGGATTTCTTCACGGCATCAAGCAAATCTGAAAAGTAAAACCGCTAATCCAATTCAAAGTCCTGCATGTCGTAGATTAAGGACGATCTGTCCTCAGATCCACAAGTATCTGCGTTTTAATAAGACCATTACATCGTATTGTGTTTGGTCAGGGCAATTACAACACATTCGTCGGATTCTGGAGTTGAATTACAGAAAATAAAACAGGAATCTCTCTCCTTTTTCTCCCTTCCTCCTTCTCAGCTCCTCTGCTACTGCCGTCCATTACAACAAGTGGCCGGGCTTCCCCTCTGTGCTCTAATTGGAAAGCTGGATGGCAGTAGGTTTAGCCAGTAATGGGGTCCTACAATTTGGTAGCAGAAGCCATCCCGGAGAGGCCTGTCAGAATTTGTAGAAGAGCCCAGTTGTGCGCATCCCACTTTGCAGCTCCAGAAGAAAACCCCTGCATTTTAATAGTGCAGCTGTAAGCATTTCCGTAATTCAAGGTGGCGTCATTAGAGACCTATTTATTCACCCGAGGTGTCTGCCAGGAGGGAGATGACGCCGCCCAGATCAGCTGTGGCAGCTCACTCTCAGCACCTCCTGCAGGGCTGGAGAAGGGGAAATTAGAGAGGAATGGGCAAACATGACAATCATAGCATCGTTACTGAATTAGCACATAAAGAAAACAACAAGCTGTGTCTGTAGGTATAGGGAGATAGGTTATATTCTGTTGTTAAAGGGGCAGCGCAGTCACGACTTTCTGATTCAGTTTCCAGAGGTGGAGGAGGTTTAAAAAAGGTATAATATAGGGCATTTAGAGAGAAGCAGCCTAGGAGAAAAATTATAGTAAAGGACTTTGCAGGCTTTCAAGGTAATGTGTCACCCAAGAAATTTGCAAGTGATTCCCCAGAACAAGGTCTGAAAGGTTTTTCACAGCAATATCCAGACGTGAGCACAATTTCTCTCTAACCTACTCTAACCAAGTAGTCTTTTTTAAGTTAATTGTACCTTAACTGTAACGTATTTTTATTCAAGTAGTTTGTACCTTAACAGTAACCAACGGGTGCACCATACAGTTCAGCGAACTTCTGGACCAAGGACATTTTTTTCAGAAGATCAATGCCACTCTCATATCTGTCCGTTAAAATATGAAAATACACCCAGCAGCCGTTTACCTTACCGTAACACAAAGACCGGAAAGCTAGTCTGGCTCTCTCCACAGTAACAAAATCTACCTAGCAGCACCTCTAAAACTCACTGAATAACACTTTATATTTGACATTTGCTGGTATGTTGTCTAATGGTACTGGGTACTTCATGTCTGTTGTGTGTGTTTGAAATGTCAATTTGTTTTAAAAAACACCCATATATTTCATTTGTTTGTTAATAGGAAAAAATAAGTTTTAAAATGACTAAATTCCTAGTTTCATGGGGGTTTGGTGCTGGACTGTTTCTTTCTGGAGGTAGTAATTTACTGGAGTCTTTGCTGGTTGCCCGGCAACTGCTCAGAGCCAACAAATAACCCCCCGTAAAATGGTGAATTGTCATTTTTACAGTTGGGCTTTTGTTTGATATAACGTGTTAATTAGTGAGTTTAAGAGGTGCTGGTAGGCAGATTTTGTAACGGATGGTAAGAGCCAGGCTAGCTTTTTCCCACTGTTTCCAGTCTTTGTGTTAAGCTAAGCTAATTGGCTGCTTGTTGTAGCTTCACATATAATGGACAGATATGAGTGTGGTATTGATCTTCCCATCTTTAATATGCAATAAACACATTTCCGTAGATGTGAAACTATTCCTTTAAGAAAGTGTTTCAGTTTTTGATTAACACCAATACTCTTTCATAATGAGAAGGACGTTTTTCAGCAAATTGATACTCGTCTCTGGCTTTGGGTCCATATCACCTGGCGTAACTAGATATCAGCATAACAGCATCCATTTCAATATAGTTATACTATAGTCTGCCAATAATTTAAATATAAAATTTGTAGAAATTGGCACCTGGAGCAAGCGGCCAGACATTGATTAGTATTTAATATGTTGCTTTCTGAGGTGTGGCAATGACCTTAAACTGCCACTGACATTCAGATATACTGCCTAAACAATTCATGTTATCATAGCTCAAAGAGAAACATTGTACCTGTTGACTCTTTTTCTTTCATTCAATCCAAGTGCTTTTTTTATTTCAGTGTAAAATGCAACACAAAAACTCAGAAAATGTTCAGAGCTGGTGTGACCAAAGGTTGAATGCCGTAATTAGGTAGGCATATTTTTCACATATTTCTGCATCAGAGTGATGTGAAATGCTGTCAAGTAAGATCATGGCAGAGCTACCTTAAACCCCATTTAATAACATTATCCTCACTACAAGGTTAATATTGCGCCCTTTTGGTGTTGGCTTTTAACAGTACGATTGATAGTATGTAAACTGGATTGAACAATTCTGACCACTCGTACACACATACACACAATCTTAAGAATGATTTGTGTCTGAAATTACCCAGTAATAAGTTTCACCATTAACAGCCAACACAGAAGTAGAAAACCGAACACTTTTGCAGCCACTTGGTAACTGGATTTTCATTAGTGGGTGTGGAATTTCAAAAGATTTATGTTTCTGTTTGCCAAATGGAAACCCCCTTCAGCCCTTAATATCAAGTGTCCATCCTATGGCAGCAGTAATGCTTGCAATGTCTCAGCGCTGTAACCTAGCAACGAGACCCCCACTTATATAAGATCTTGTTTATGATGGTTTTTTTTCAATAAGGAACAACAGATGACAAAATCATATATTGTGCATCATGAAATGGCTGTATCCGAAGTCCTTATATCACACATTCACTATTCCCCAGATAATAATAAATGCTTCATACGTAACAGTGAGCAGTAAATTGACATTCAGTCATCCTCGTCATTTTGCACCACAATTGGTTTCAATTTTAGCAAAACATAGTTAACATGCAATGGACACGAGATTCCTTGTTCTGCTGGTGGAATTTTTAAACTAAACATAGGAAATTGTGAGTGACTCACATAAAGTTGATGAAAGTAAATATCTGGACATTGTCTTACTACTTACCTAAAGCAGTTTTGGTTGTTTTCAAAAACTCCAAATGCCTAAGGTCTGAATTGTTTGATGGTGACTAACTACTATAGTTTATAAAGACATGGAACAAAAACATGGCTTATTGTCTGCTGAATAAATTACTGTTCAGTTCAGTAAAAGTTTGCCACATCTTATTGTCTAAAGTTTGTCTGTTTGTCTATTGATCTTTTATTCTGTTTCCCGGACTTGGTTGTTATTCTCTGCTTGGGCAAACAGTGTTATACAGTAAAGCAACTCATCTATAGTGGCTCTGAGCTAAAAAAACTGAGGGCTCTTCATCTGAACCTTTGAAAACCTCCTGCCAAGAGAGATAGGATCAGTAGACAACCCCAACATTTTCAATTTTGTGCTATCAGACACTGAGGAGATGTGTCAACAGTGGGGTCCTACAGCAAGTAAACACAGGAGTCTGACAAGCAATAAGCTAGATTCAACATCGCCTCCGGTCCTCTCCCACTGAAGGTCCGCCACTTTCGTCTCATTTAGATCCAGATCTGTTGATCAAAAATGACGCCTATCCCCCCACAAAACAGAAAACACCAGTGATGAGAATGTTTTCTGGGGCACTCCCTCATATCATCGAGGGTAGTGCCTGTGTAGGGCTAGGTCAGTACAGGCTGGGAGAGGTACCATTTGTGAATGATGGATGTGTTTTTCCTTGAGCCATAGAGGTTCCAGTTATATGAGTATTAATGCTTTTAATGATGGACCATCCTGTATTTGACTGTGGGCTATTTGCTTTTATTATACAATTAGTGCACATGGTTTTAATGTAGTAATGTGGGCTTCATGTTGACAATAGATACTTTTTTATTATGATGCATTATGATACATATTGTTTTGCTTTTCATTTTAATTTTACAACATTGGAAGAGGGAAGACAAGGGCAGTAAGATTAATATAAATAGGTATAAAAAAACGAATTAAACATATGGTTGATATTGTCATTATTCATACTGCATGTTCTTAGCAGCATCCCCTGTATTGTTGCTCATAATACAGCGAAGAGGAGCAAATGAGGGTGGCAGCAGCTAAACTGAACAGAGCTCAGTGACAAAAGAGACCATGTGACTTCCAAAAAAGTGTTGGTGGGTTTAAAGTGGAACTCGGGAAATTGTTGAATCAACTTTTCTTTTGTTAGTTTTTAGCAGGCATCAGGAGGGATCATAGGGCAGAATAGTTTGAAGCCCCAGACGACTGAGAAGCCATTACTGTATGGCACAGTCCACTGCAGAAAAGCTCCCTCAGAGATTCAAATCTTGCCGATTAAAATAGTGTCTCATAAGCCTGTGTGTGTGTGTGTGTGTGTGTGTGTGTGTGTGTGTGTGTGTGTGTGTGTGTGTGGGCCCATGTGTGCTTAGTTGAATGTGTTTAAATGCCTTTGTGGGTGGCTGCATGTGTGTCTGTATGTGTTTTGAGCAGCCTAAATACCGAAGCTTTTAACATCAAAGCTCCAAGAGGATTTAAGTGCCCAGAAACTTATAAATTATGATGGTAAGTGATGTCCAGCAGGGACTGTTGATGAGATGCCCTCAATAGAAAAGAACTTTTTGTTGTTTCTGTTTTGAGAATATGCTTTTTAGGGACTTGGATTTATGATACACAGCTTCCAAACCACCTGAAGTGTAGCCTGGTACTGTAGACATATGAATCACTGCCCACATCTCAATTTTTATTGAGTGATTCAAAGAGGTCTGGCTTTGTTCTTGTGAATAGCTGTTTGAGAAACAACTGCGCCAGTCGAAGCCTTTGTGGGTGGAACTAACTGACAGCACCAAGCTTTGTCAGGAAATATTAAACATAGTCATGGTCCACAGCTTAATCACTGCCCATGATATATTTAGCTCTGTTTAACTATAAAATAAACATAAATTAATCATACCGTTGATGATCTCATGAATTTATCATGCAGACACAGACTACTTAAAACATCCCTAGCAAGCTACATTGGCTAACACGTTAGCAACCAATAGAGTAATTCTAAAAATCTGTTCAAATGATTCTGTTTTTCCTCATATCATCATGTCAAATCACAAGGTTTTTTTGGGTATCAATACAGTAACATAATGCCTGCAAAGTCTCTACAAAAACAATGCCATGCCTATTATTTTCCATTGTCAAGACACCTTGTCATGTGTTACTGTCTTTTAACCAAATGATTATGTTCTTTTACTTAAATTAACTGTACATTTCAGCAGTAAGTTTTGATTGAAAATGTCACCAGAGCGGCTGGAAACTAGTGATTGGCAAGGGGGAAATTAAATCCTCCCCCCTACAGGGAAAATTTAACAAGATGGTAATGTCAGACTGAATCATGGAGTCTTAGTAAAAGCTAGTATGGTTTTACTGAAAGTGAAGGGTTATTTAAGTATAGCATGTATCTCTACTGCATCTGCTTGTATAAAACTGGAACACAGGCTAGTTCTCACTGTAATATCCACCATGCCTTCCTTTACTTTCTTATGTAGTATTACGTATAGACGATATTGGATGAACCAGAGATTGCAGATTTGAAATGCTAATCTTGTTTCTGTATTTTTTATTTTTTTTTAACCTCTAGTTCCTCCCAAGATATATGACATTTCCTCTGACATCACGGTAAACGAGGGCAGCAACGTGTCGCTCATCTGTACAGCCAGTGGGAAACCTGAGGCAACCATTTCCTGGAGACACATAACCCCATTAGGTGAGTTCACTTCACCTCTCACATACCTATGCTAATGAGTGGGTGGATGGATAAATGGATGGACGGACGATACGATGGATGAATAGAGAGAGGAAATGAGGAAGCATGAACGGGATCAATAGGTGATAGACCGAGGACGAGAAAGGACTAATAGTTATGTTGCAGATGAAGGGATGGAAAGGGGGAAGGGATGGAGCGAGAGATAGATGAGGTTGGATACTTTCATGACAGAAAGAGACGAGGGATGGATAGATGTTGTAATATATTCAAGTGAACATACAGGGTATGGAGAGAGTGAGACATGAGTACATATTGAGAGCCTACAATGATGTTGCCTTTTAGCATTGCCTGTTGAAGGGCATAAGCAATGGCTAAATCATTATTTGCCATTGTTCTAAATAGCTTGAAAGATAGTAAAATAAAATAATTATTTGTTTTTATGCATAAATATAGCATGTATCCCACTCAACCTCAGTTTAACTTTGAGGATGTCTAGATAAAATGATAAATAAAACCCAACTAAATCACATAGAATGAATGATTACTGATGTGTCGACACTTTACCATATTGATATGTTTTACCCTCAGTTCAGATTCATCCACAGACTGGTCCGTCGCACATAATGGGGACTATGTAGCTAATGCAACCACATTCTGCTGCAGGCTGACCGTATAAGATTTGATTTAGTTAAGTAAGTAATTTCATGAGTAGCCAAAGTTTCCTGAGTCATTGCACCACCAACAAATCCATATGCAGTTTCTCACAGTCGGTATTGTAAAATTGTGTACTCTGTGGACTCCCCAGCATTAAACAATGGCAGCTGTTAGATGATGTGACCTTCTTTACTATAAATAATGAAATCAGCTAAAAACAAAAAACTATCTATCCTAGAAAAATGATCCATATGCCCTATGTCAGTGGTTTTTCCATCAGGTACCCCATTTCTATCAGGGAGTAAACTGATAACCCCTGACTAAGTGACATGTTTTATGGATATTATATATTATATTCAATGCATAACAATACGAAAAAAAATGTTGTTCTTGCTTTTCTTGGGCAACAATTTCAGTATTTTATTTGTTTTATAGCAGAGAGTGAACGCTCTATGAATATAGCTTTTGTTCAGGTCTTCACCCTGCCCTTATCCTGTGAGATTTAATTTTATATCTTAAATAATAATGTAAATACACAGAAATGAATTAAATGCAGAGATATAGGCCTACTGTGTATATTTTTCAAAGGTTTTCTTACACCCTTAAAAATCAAAAGGTCCTTCAATAAAGATGAAGGTTGGGAACCAGTGCTGTAGATTCCAAGTGTCAGTATTAGAAAATTAAATATACTGTATCCCCTAAGATGTTGCTACTTGTGCACTTCCATTTTAAATTGAGACTCTTTAAGCAGTTAACAAACAACAAAAGATAGACTAAGCCATAGATTTTGTTACTTGCTCAAGGCAGTAGTTAATGTGTTAGCAGAGAACATCCTGCCACAAAATCAAACATGTTGATGAGTATTGAGGAGGTTCTTATCACTGCAGGGAGACCTCCGGTTTGCTTTGGCA
Source organism: Dicentrarchus labrax (assembly GCF_905237075.1). Taxonomy (NCBI): domain Eukaryota; kingdom Metazoa; phylum Chordata; class Actinopteri; family Moronidae; genus Dicentrarchus; species Dicentrarchus labrax. Next base: position 14,282,076 of record NW_026136718.1, on the reverse strand, counting down.
GTCTGTAAACTATCATTTAAGGTGCACTAGCAAAGAATATCTTTATTATTATCATTATAATTTATTTAGGTGGCTGCTAGTCAGAGCACACATAGATCATTAAGTGCTTTGAATACTGAATCCTCCCTTTGAAAACTCATTCCAAAGCATTTAACTGTTGCTGCAAAGCCCCCACCCAGCCATTTCCAGTCCTCCCTCATTTTCATATTAATGGATTAGAGCCTGCTGTGCTTATCTGATAGCTGTGAGGATGACTGCATTTATCTTATGGCTGTCAAATCCTCCTCTCTGGTGCTTGCCCTGATTGCGTTAGGGGAGTTTTCAGAAGATGATCAAAAGAGCCATCCTCAGAGTCCAGAGTGGCAGTCACTCATTCTACTTTGAAGTGTCCACACTTTGAAGTATGCCAGGGAAGAAATGATATGCTGGTCAAATGAGAGGGCCCGAGACTAAACGTAATCACAGGACTGTCTCCTAGCACATCAGAAAAGAAGCCATTTGCCATGGGATCTTTGAGTCAGTTATTGTAGTAAGGGCGATTTGTCCAAAGGACGTGGTACAACTGAAAGGTTGTAATAGGCTAATTACCTATCGATGGAATTCCTTTAAATCTGTTGGATATGCAGAACAGTCTGCTCCAACCAGTGCACAGGCAACATGAATGTACAGTCACGGCATATGGAATATCTCACTTGTTGCAAACCTGCAACTGAACTAGTGGAACTACCATTAACACACAGACACCAAAAAACATTAAAAAAAACATCAAAGAAGGACAGGTTTTTAATCCCAGGTAGTGAATATAGTCACCTTCTTTAAAGAAAGTTATAAAACCTAAAAGAAACTTTTATGTATAGTATTAATGTTAAAACAGTTATGTCCTTCATCACATTTGCTTTGGAAATTAGTGTTTTTGTGGCCAACTAATGTTCAGAGACTGTTGGTTCAAACGTTCACACATTATTTTTTATTTTCTTCAGCAAAGGTTTATGGAGATTAACAAACTGAAACTTTGCCAAGTTCTGTAATCTGACAACACATACACGGCATGAAGAAATCTGTAGCTAACACAGAAAACACATGCAAATACACAAGCTCTGCTGGTCAAACACTAGGGAAATTCTCTCAACAACTGAGTGTGGTCAAATTGGCAAATGTGTTTAAATTGCTTGTGTTTTGTCTATTTGCAGAATTTGCATCATTTCAAATGCTTGTTTAGCACATACTATCAAATTATAGTATTATATTAAAGTAGAGAGAAGAGATGTGCATTTGTAACACAATCTATAAGAAAAAGTAGTATAGTAGTACTATAGTATTAAAAATACACATTTCCAACTTACATGGTCAAACTGATTCTATGGTGAGTGTATCAAACCATGACTTGGACATCGTGAATCATACTAATACCAGTGGTATCGGACCTCCATCACAACATTTTGGCTATTTATATTTGGTAGGAGTAATAGCTTTCATTGACGTGAGGCCAAGCAGGTGAAATGGCTGTAAAATGACAAACATGTCTACTGCACATGGCAGGTTTTATTTGCTGGCCTTACTGTGTTCAACACTCAGCCATTTTGGGTTGGGGGTGGAGATTTTTCGCACTGTAGATAGTTCTGCTGCGGCAGTCAGTGAAGTTTGACAGAATGATAAATTGCCCTGACTGACTGTCAAGTTCCTATTCCCACTCCGACTGTTTTGTGTTTGCATTTTTTCCTTCTCTCCCCTTCCTGCCAACCAGCAAACTGCCAGCTAATAATAAACTTTGTGCATCCAGTGAAGTGTGGCCATAAACTGTTTATTGAGACGATAATTTGGCTCAGTATGTGTGCACATAAAGTCAATGCATATTCCTCAATTAGAGAGATGCAAACTGAATGAAGTACTTGTAACACACAGATCATCTTTGTTGACATGTTACTAGAAGAAGGACTGGTGCCAGCATATGTCTGGAGCTTAATGTGCTTAAGGACTCATTGCTGTTTTGTGTAACAGTTTAATTACCCATGTAAAAATTTGCCTGACAGTGAAGTCCTCAGGAGTTTGGGGTGATTGCTGCATGATAAGGGCGCTTAGGACTGGAAAGCCCGCTCAAGTCCCCTTATCTGGTGAAATCTGGATGTGCAAAGTGAGTGTTTAATGCTCTCCCAACCCTTGAGCAAGGATTCTGCTCCATGGTTGTATCTCACTTACCAGTTGAAACTCACTAATGGGAAACTAGTTTTTATAAATCAATAGGATCTTTTATGAACCTAGAGCTGCTGCCCCAGGCTTTTGGTGTCATTGAAACATGTTCTCAATCTACTTATATGGTTTAATAAAAGCTGAATTTAAACCAAAAAAAAAAAAATCATTAGAAGAGATACATTGGTAATACTCCTAGAAGTGTCGTTATGAATGTAGCTCTTGACATTGCTACTTACTTTATTCCTAAACTGACAATAGCGTGGGTGAAGTGTCAGCCTTTCAGGGTATTGCCTACGTATGGAGTACTGTGCTGTGGTTGCTCACTACTCTTCATAGGTCATAGGCAGGGGGGTAAAATAGCCTTTAACATAGTCTGTTTCATTCCGGTTTGGTTGGGTGGATGGCTGGATGGCTGGGCAAAATTGCTTTGATAAGCTTTTTCCATTGAGATTTGAATCCACAGGATAGAAGTGTGACCTTTGAAAAGGCTGACTAGAATACTAGTATACGTATTTGATTGTTTCCTGTGATAGGACTCAGCTGGGGCACATTTTTCTCTCTCTTTCCAAGCAGCTACTGTACACATATCAACTGCATACTGTATATGTTTTTTTTTTCATTTAAGTGCATATCTTCCTCTAACCACTCAGGAAAGAGATAGCAACATCCTCTACACTGACAACTCACTACAGTGTGTGTACTGTTACTTAAAGCTGGATCTGACAGAACTTGCTTGGTCCTGAACTAAGTGGCAACAGCAAGTGCATAAGTACAGTAGCTCAGTTGGTTTTTATGTGAATGGAGTAATGAATTATTCAGACTTGACTTCATATCACTGCTACATACCTTGAGTTGAGCCTGCCATGTCGCACTGGAATTTGGCAGCTCTTTAAGAGATGCTAAGCAAGTTTTTGGCGGCCTGTTCACCGGGGATCTCTCATTCACCACCGGGTTCCTTTTCTCGTAGTTTGCAATGAACTGATGTGCAGTTCAAGGGCTGACACTTGAGCATGCTTTAAACACGGTGGGAGGTGAAAGATAAAGAGTTAGGCACTGCATTTCAAATTTCAAATATCAACAGCAGGAGCTGTGTCGAACACTTCCCCATTCAGCTGTTGAGCTGAGTATTGCGAACTAAAGAGGTGCTCAATGGGCACATGCTTTATTGGAGTGTCTGTAACGTGATGAATAGTAGACCTTTTTTAACTTAAATGTGATATTGAGTTACTGTCACACTACACATATTTAATGGCAGTTGGGAGCCACAGATGATTTCTTTCCAGGCAGCAATTTTTTTTTTTTTTATCTCTTAAACACCCAGCCAACTTTTGAAAATTTAATTAAAATACATTGTTAGACCCCTGTGATGAATACGGACATAAGAGATTTCAAGGATTTAAGAGCTACAGCTAATTATTTTTATTTTATTAATCTGGGCAGCTGTGGATCAGTGGGCAGAGCGGGTCGTCCGCTAATCACAGTTCGATCCCTAGCTCGTCCTGTCCAAACTGCTACTTGGGAAAGATGCTGAACTCCAGATTGCTCCGGACAGCAGCAGTGGCTACCATGCAAGGTGCCGGCCTTTCCTGGTAGCCACTGCTGGTGTCGGTGTGTGAGGATGTGTGTGAATAGAAGGTAAATTGGATAAAAGGGCTATATAGCTATAGCTGTAGCTTTTTGATTTGTTGATTATTTGTGATCATCAATTAGACATTTAGAAATAAAATGTAAGAAAAAAATGCCCAGCAGCCAAGGTGACATTTTTAAATGTTCTTGTTTTGTTGGAGTAACAGTTTAAAACACGATGATAGGTTTGTTGCAGAATTTCGGCATTCTTTTAAAAAAATAAATAAAACAAACTTACTAATTTTTCATAGTATTAGCAGTCTATTTAAGCTCTACATGGTGCTTCCTTCCAGATAAGTGGGTGGTAAAAGATTAGTGATAGTGATAGTATTTGTTTTCTTCTGAATTGGCTCACTATATCGCTCTCATACTAACCTTGTAGATACGTATAGACGCATACAGTATTTTGCTCCATTCTTGTTGAAATACATCAGATTTTTTAGAGGCGACTCATCCTGAATACTTAAGCGAAAATATGCTTAAATATAATCTCTTTTTTATTATATTCACACACTCATTGCAGTGTGTTAAGAATTCATGCACTGGCCAAACTCGACAGATTGATTCAATTCCACGCACTGTAGCAGCCAAGACAGTTAATTAAACAATAAGCACAGTCGAGCCGTGGTATGGAGTCAACTTTTTGTTCAGTTGTTACATTTTTGTTCCAATTTAATGGTAAAGCAAAAAGTATTTAGCATTTTTAACTCAAGTCCTCTGAGATACAGGGATTCATCTACCTTCTGTATTTTGTTCTTATTAACTACATCTTTTCTCACCCACCACTTATTTGGAAATGTACCATACAATTTTTGAGTAAACAACTGAAAGCTCTCAGTAGTAGGGTATATTTTTACTGGAATCAACAAATTGTTTTATGGATTAATTTGAATACACAAAACAAATAAGAAGCGTTGTTCAAATATTTTCCTTGGTCACACTAATTACTTAGTTTTTCTCCAAAGCTTATTACTCAGTATGTTTATTTGGAAGTATGACATACTCTACTCGCTATTTCTCTAATCACACAGTCACATTGATCTCTCAGCCTGGTCCAACACCTGAAATTGTGTTTCCTGCCCAGAGTGCATTTGGCTAAATATGTCTGCAGAGAAAGTAACAGTGAGGTAATTCTACGGGTCACTGAGGTGGCAGCACATGCAATCAGACATGACTTAAGGCTCCTTTGGCCCAGTTCCACTCTCTGGATTTTAGCGGCCTCAGATTGACAGCCATGTAGCAGGGTAGGGGTTATGTATCAAGACAGACTAACAGCCTGTTTTTCAGGCAGGCCCTGCACATCGTGTGATTCTACCCCTAGTTCTGGCCCACACCTTGAGTTGGGGCCAGAAGGCAGCAGCACACAATGTAGCAGCGTGGGTTGTTCTCCATTTTCAGGAGTTAAAAGGATAAATTGATGTAGAAAATGCTGCTCTATGCTATAATGGATTCTTCAGCGATGCCTGCCCTATCTGTGTATTGCAGCCCTGAAGGAAGCGTACTCACAGCTACCCTACACAATGTGGGAAATTGCTTACTGCAACGGGACTTAGCCAGCATTGGCACTGAATGTGAAATTAACCTTGCTATGATTTCTTTAATTTGCTTGGAGTGACATCTCCCTCAGGTGAGAGGGGCCTTTGTCAGTCTCTCAAATATCTCTCAGCATGCACTCACACACAATTCATGTTAGGTCCCTTGGTGGTTTTACATCACCAACAAAGGAGATTATTTTCTTCCATCTTTTATAATGCATATTCTTTCAGGATGCACAATGCTCTGTCTGTTTTTGTTTACTGTAATGTCAAGGTTGAGCACTCAACATATAATGTTCTTCAAAGTATATATCAAGGATGTGATTCTTGTTTAATGGCTTCTGTGACCTTTGCAAAGCCCCCTTCCTGCTGTAATCGATAGGAATACCATTTGCAGACAAGGCAGGAGGATGCAACTAGATCTTACACAAAAAAATGGCTTTCATTTATCAAGAAAGACTGCAGTCTAATTAGATTTCTTTTCTAATGTAAATTTGGCCATTTGTTTCAGGAGTATCTGTTTGTATATGTTGAAATCTAAGACCACATCTGCTTAAGTAAAAACTCAATTTAAGATAGATTTTACAGTATAAAACTTGCAATACAACAAGTCCTGAACTATTTGCCATAATTAAGCCACTCTTAATACTTAAGCATAGATGTGGATGATATGGGTATAAAATTATTTTATATAATTTTAGAGCATTTTTAAATTGCCAGTATTTCTACATATGTTCCTGAATTTAATACATTCAAATAAAACCAAACCCACAAGTAAAATCTGTTTCTGTCTTTCACATTTTTTCATTGTATTATAGGACAGTATTTTGATTACAGTATTATCATAGTCACCAGTCACAATTAATATTTTTCTCCTTGCAGTTGAGTTTGTAATCTAAAATATGTACAGAAACACAAAATAAACATTCATAAATATTTGGGGGTTCCTGTAGAACCACGTGTCCTAATTTAAACTCGCATTTAGTCCTATCACTCTTTTCACTTACCAGCAAACTTGTTTTTCCCCCGATGTTTCCTAAGCCTAAACACTCCAATATTCTCAATTTATTTGGCCTCCATTCCGGGTTTTGTCAAAACTTTTTTTCCTGTCTTATCCTACCAAATATATCCAATCATAACTTTGTGCAACGTGGATCATCTCTTGGATGTCTTTATTACAGCTTAGCTGTAATAGAATTTGTCTGTGGTGTGAAAATAAATTTGGCAGCAAAGACACAGAAACAGGGAATAAGCCATATCGCTCTATTTTCTCTCTAATCATAATCAAAGTTGCTCAGTGGAAAGACATGTCCTTACTGTACCTGCCTTCAGTTTACAGATCATTTACTTATGCTAGACATAGATACTAGTAGCTAGAGTCATTTTTCTGAGTTACATCGTATGTGCACTTATACAAAGTCTCACATTGTAATAATAAATAATTTACCTCTTCAACTTCATTGCACACACCAGTGGGACTATACTTTAGGTTGCATGAACAATCATGACATTTACAATATGATTTTGGCTGTATAGTTACTATTATTAGCCGTACTGGATGGTGTTTTCTGTGAAACAGATTAAGGCATGCTGAATACAAAAATGTGTTTCAGTTTGTTTTTTTTTTTTTGTTTGAGCAGCCAGAAACATTCAGAGGGAGGAACATTCTTTTGCAGAGCTCAGAGAGAGCAGAGAAAAAGCAGAGTGGCTTGAAAACAATGTTAGATGAATGTGAGATGTAACAAAAAAAGTCTGATACTGCTTAGTGGCATTTTGTGGGCTTGGCAAAATTGATATAATCACGGTGAGGATATTATATCTCCCACCCAACATCATTTGTTTTAATCTTAGAGGCTTGAATAATGTTTGACCATCTCAAAGATGTCATTAGAAGCTATTTTCACAGCACAAGACACAAGAATTCTCTTCACATTCATGAGCACTTTCCCAAACTGCAATTGTTAGCTCCATCAGTTTAATTGGAAGCCTGCATGCCACCTGTGGATCACTAAAGGGTACTGTTGAATCTGGGAATCATTATTACTCACACCTGTTTCATGATTGTTACATGGAGTCTTGCATTTATAGTGTATGAATTGTGTAAGAAACTGAACAGTCCTTTTTCACAGCAGAGATTTTGACATGTACCTGCAGGAATACCACAGGAAGGAGCGATAACATTAATAATGGCTGAAATCTATCTAGAAATACAGTTATAAGACGCTGGTATTGTGTATGCAGGCTTACTGACATGGCTTACTGGAATACCTCAAAAAAGAAAAAGAACAGAGCCATCATTCATTTCATGAATTACACTTGTGCTTCACCTGCTATGACAAGAAAAAATCTCACAAAAAAAGGTATTTTCTGGAATCCATGTAGATTAACTTGAGCAACATGTTTTGCATTTTAGACAGTAAAAAAGGTAGGTTTATTTTAACTTTTGCATGGTTTGTATCCTTGTTGTCAACTACCACAATTAAGGCACAGACAGATCAAATTTCCTGCTGTTCCAACTGGATTTACACTTATATATACAGGAGAGTGACATTATGCATCATTCCTGCTTTGAATGTCAATGCCCAACAGGGTATTTCTTGTTCTGTGGATGGCACTGAGAGGTCAGGCATAATGTAACTGATACTCGCTCTAATTGGTTTGATCAGCGAACTCTATAAAGGCAGATCAGAAGAGCTGATCAGCAGACGCATTTATTTTATTCCACATTTATATTCAGTGTTGGTCGGTATATTATCGGCCAGGGACTCGTTTTAGCGTTTTGCAGAGAGAGAGACAGAAACAGAGACTTTATCTTGTGGATGTTTAACAAGCACAGAGCAGGTAAATCAACAGATTTGTTTTCGATAGGCGAAACAAGCATTAACGAGCCTCTTCGTTAATGCACGGCTTACCTGCTGTTGGGAAAACGGAATCGTGTGTGAAACAATCTTGTGTTTTTTGGGCGACTTTATAAAACATACTGCTGACCATCAAAGTAACTGAGCGGACACATACAAGAGCTCCGGGCTTTCTACTGAAATAATGATAACTTGTTGTATTCTCATTCAGTTTGTTAAATAGAAGACACAAAGGTGATATACGAGTAATTCTCCTTTTTTGCTCACCTCTCACAAGAATTTCCACAACAATAAGTAACTTACTTTGTCAGTTATATTTATATTGAATTAAATGGAGGGTACTTATTATCAAACCAGTTAGCCAGAGGCTCCAAAGCCTGCTAGAGATGCTGTTTTAAATCGTATGGTCAACCAAGCATAGGTGACCCATTTTGCACCCACATTCTTATCATCAAAGCTACACTTGTTAGTAGCATTGGAGAATTCATTTTCCTCTATTGATTTTTTTTAGCCTTAGTTGTCATTCTAATGTGTTCTGATTTTGCATTGTCAGCAGTAGTTTATGTTTTGTTGCGCAAAAAAACAAAAGGGAAATTAAAATAGATTAATAATTAAGTATTTAGGCCTCAAACATTATTCAAAATGACATGAATCATTGGACTAAAAGGTTTATGGCCACAGGAAAAAAAAACATTGTCTCTGGTGCCATACAACTGGACATCAGGCAGGACGGCATCAGACCAGCTGCCTTAAAGATAAACTACTTCAGACCAAATTGAATCAGGCTGTATTAGATGAAACAGATATGTACAGTAGATTGAAGTTGTGTTCTGCTGCCAAAAATAACATTTCTGGTATGGTATTCTAGCCATTTAAAATAAAGGTTCAGACTTGTGTCGGTATAGATCCCGATGCTTGTCAGAAGATTTAACTAAGAATGTAATTAGTCCTGCGTAATTTAGATTTTTTTAATTTTAATTTAGAGGTATTCAATTAACATTTAACATTTAACTGCATTCAAAATTGTACTTTATTTAAAGTTGTAAACTTGTTTATTTAAATATGTACTGAATGAAAAGTCAAAGTGAAGTGCAAAATCTGATAAAGAGATCTCAACATGAGAAGAATTTGTGTGTGCAGTTCTGTCAACAAAAGCCAGGAAAATTGCCCTTTGCTTTTTCCGTATTTTTCCTGAGCAGGTGGGAACACCATCACAATTCCAGGTCAGGAGTGCAAAAATAGAGCACAAAAGGAAAGGCTTAGAAATAATATTGGTGCCTTTCAAAATCATAGTCAATGGCATTCAAGCTCCTGTTGCCCATGAAAATATTTGAAGACAGCGGGCTGTGCAACACTGTTACACAGTTCCCATCTGTGTAACAGCCTTTTTCTATTCTCTTTCTGCAGATTGTACCATGCCCACATAACCATCTCATAAAACATGACTCATGTATTTGATATAAGCTTCATTTTTATTTAACATTTGTTTTTTGGACATTGATCCCTTTAACGGGCCCTATGCAACCAACTTCCCCCAGGATGTGGCAAAAAAGTTTGTGTGCTTTCTGGTGGAAATAACTGCATTTGATTCAGCCATTTGGTAAATGGTATTGGAAGCATCAAGCATACTTGGCCTCATGGGTCAGTGCTTCTGAATTCATTGCCCCAGTAACAGGCACAAGTGCACACAGTGGATTTCCACGTCCTGCGTATCATAATTCTCCATTACAGTGAAATACAATGGAGTTGTGCATTAAGGGCAGTGTAAAGGTCAACCGTGTGTGTGTGGTGGGGGGGTCCTGTGAAAGTCTGTAGTTCTTTTATACTTCATAAGTATTCAAATACAGTTTATTTATATACCACCTTTCTAGAGCAGATGTCACAATGCCACAGACAAAACCTTGCTGTGTAGGTGCTATAATGTGTAGCATTGATCATTGTGTGCAGTTTAACAAGCTAGACAAAGTGGAGCCACTAATGGTTCACAAAAATCCATAGAAGCTGTGATTGCAATATATAGACTATTACATGTACACTGGATATGAGTGACACATGTTCACTTGTACAGTAGCTGAATCGGTGGTGCATTATGAAAGTCAGCGACACGTGGTACAGACACACATAGCATGGGGAATTCATTTTAGTAATTTTGTGGCTACGGGTGCAAAGCACAGCTACAGTATGACGCAGTTGGATATTTGGGGAATTCAGTATGTGCAGTATGGCTGGTTTCAGTCATTACTAAATAATGCTTGTGTTCATTCATTAAAGAGATAAATGAAACAAAAAGCGAAACAAAATGATTTTCCCTGCTCCGATGTAATCTGAACTTTACTCTAATTTGACTTTATCACACTGCATCAAGTATGTTTCAGATGTCTTCTGTCAAGATGTAAATGTAAGGCCAATTTAAATGTCAATGAAAATGACATTAATTATTAGTGCCATGTTGAAAGAAAACCAATGCTGTGCCTCGCTCTGTGCCATTCTCAAGGCTTGTTAAGAAGAAATAATATGGACTGCGCTTCTTTTTTTTTTTACAAACTGAGTCTGATCAACAGTTAAATAACAGATGATAAATAAAACTCTATTTCAAACACACATTTATTCCACAGTATTACTTAACCGAAAGAGATTTCCTTTCTTCCACAAATGACAGTGAGATTACATTATTCTCTAACAATATTATTTTCCAAGCTGTATTGTTGTAAGAAAGACAGCTGGTCGGTAAGATAAACACATGCTTCTCTGTCCATTCCTCTTTCAAAACTCTCATTTCACTTTTATTTTGCATAGTTTTTGTCTGTGTGTCTGGCTGTGGCTGTAGCCTAGCATAGCAGGAGACCTAGTTGTTCACTGAAACAGATAATATCCAATCCCTCTGCATCTGTCATAACTTTAATTCTAGGTATATTACTCAGGCTATAGGTCTCAGCAGGGCTACTGCACAGGCAGTGACTTGCACTGATGCTACAGCAAGAACAATTCATGCATGAGTCAAACTGTTTAAGTGAAATTAAATTTCAGTGTATTCATTTATTCTGGATTAAATGTTGTGCTGAAATACTGTCCCTTAGTTGTACTTGATAGCTGATTTCTATTCCCTTTCAGAGATCACTGACACTGTGGCTGCTGCTGTGCAATACATGTTCTATCTCTCAATCAAGTGCTCTCTTACTTGTTTCCTGCTTGAGAAAAAATATACCAGTCATATTTCTTAGTATACTGTTCACAAAAACCATAGGTCTGTTTAATAATGAAAACATACTTATGGGTATTATAATCCATTTCTGACAATAGATCCTACTAAATCTTACACACTGGACCTTTGAGTTCAAACAATGCAAAACCCAGTCGTGAGCTGTGCACTGCCGCAAGAATAGAGCACTTTGGGTTATGTCTCCGTCCCTGTGCTCTCTTGGCATATTAACGGTTCTGTTTTTCAGACACATCCGGTGCTTGTTTATGGATCAGGTTTTCAAACATTTTTTCTTCCCTTTGCTGTTTGTGTAGCTACCAGTATCTTTGCCAAGACTCCATTGTTGCCACCACAACACTGTGAGAAGAGACAGGAAGGCTCATTATCGACAATGCCTTCAGTTTCAAGTTTTTGACATAGCTAGCAGATAAAAAGCCACCAGGGTTGCAGAATAAGGAAGTGGTATTATATAAGTATTCAGCTCACTTGCAAGGGAGAGAATGGCAGCACAGAATAGCAATATTTCCACTCCTGAAGCATGGATTGTCTTCATACTGCCTTGTCTTTTATGGGAAATTGCTGAGTCAGTGTCGGGTCTGTGGTTTTCTGAACATCATGTTAAACTCAGTTTTGCTTGATTGTGCACTCTGTTTGATCCCCATGACTTCCAAACGCGCCCACACATCTTCCATTCCAAACCACCGTTACCACCATGAAAAGTTGTATATAAATAGATTTCACACTGAGCACAACTGGGCTGGAAATTAATTCTGGTCAGGGGAGAATCTGCCACAGTCATTCAAATACACATACACAGTGCTGCCTGCTGCGATCCTATAACCATTTATTATACAAGTGCGCCTGGTCAAATTGGTTTCATTGTTAGTATTCCCAATTTCATATCTATCCATTCATCTATCCAAACTAAGTTGTCACGGTTGGTGCAAGCAGTGTAACAGGAATACAGGGAAGGACCCAGATGCAGACAACTGAGGCAGAGCTTTATGTAGTAAATTTTTTAATTAATCCAATATTGAGGTACAAAGGCTTATGGGATGGTGAGGCAGGCAAGGCTCTAAACCAGAAAAGCAGTCCAACACAGGCAAACAATTCCAAGGGTGCTGGCAGAACATCCACAGTTAAAAAATGGAAAGCAAGGTCCAAAACAGGCCGGTAACAGGTCTAAAAAGGTAAGACAGATGAAATAGAATACAAGTTTGGAGGCTAGAGGGCCAAGACTTCTGGTGGAAAGGTGGAGAATAGAAGTTCTTCGGAGCAGAGGAAAGTTTAACAACACAAGACATAGCAAGCCAGCTAATATTACTTACTAGTCCAACACCAAGAAGGCCAGCTCGCCGTCGGTCTTATAGCCTTTTATTTCTCAATGCTTTCACTAGTCTAAGATTTACTCTTGTCCGAGGGCTTCTTGCTTGATCACTTTTCCCTTTTCTCATCTTAGCTTTCTCTGCCATCCTCTTGCCTGGCCCTTATGACCGTCCACTTTCTCTTAAAAAGCCTGTGTGTCTTTGTATGCAGATGAAACAACAATCTACATTTATGCACCCACAGTTAATTAAATCGCTGCAACTTTTAACAAAGAGTTGCAAACAGTTCTAGAATTAGTCCCTGGCAATAAACTGGTCCTAAACATATCAAAGACTAAGAGCACTGTATCTGGTACTGATCACTCCTTGAGCTCTAGACCCCAGCTGAATTTGCTGCTGATTAAAGTAGCTGTTGAGCAGGTAGAGGAAATAAGACTTATTGGTATTATTTTAGATAGTAAATGCCTGTGGTTATGGTATATAGATTTTATTGTCATAAAGATGGGGAGGAATATATAAGTTATAAAGAGATGTTTTGCTTCTCTACCACTTTTGACAAAACAAGCCCTGCAGACTTAAGTTTTATCACATCTAGACTATTGCCCAATGATATGGCCTGGTGCCACAAAGAAGGATCTAGGAAAACTGCAGCTGACTCAGAACAAAGCAGCTCATCTTGCCCTGCGATGCACACCTAGGGGTAAACTTTGTCAATCTGTTCTGGTTGAAAGTTGAGGAGAGGCGTGCAAAGAACGTGTTTGTGAGGAAAAATATTGTTACGTTTTTCTGATTTTAATATGTGGTGTTCTGCCTCTACCATAAACTATGTCAGTAGAAGCTGCTGAGCCCAGTTACTTTGCCCTCTTGCCTGGCTTCAGTTCTGGCATAATGCTCTCATGTTTAGTCTTTAAAATGCCAGTAAAATAGTAATAATAATAGTTTCCCACAGCCCAAGGTGATATATTCATATACTGTAACTTGTTTCTTATGATGTCCTGAAACTCAAACATCTGCAGTTTACTATCCTCACAGTCTCAGACGCTGGCAAAAAATTCTGTTTTTACTTGAAAAATAGCTAAAACAATCAATTGATTATTAAGATAGTTGCTGATTTATTTTCTGTCGATTGGTTAATCAAGCAATCACTCAGACTATGCAGACTGTTCATTGCAGCTCTAATGTTAACTAATATAATGTGTGGATTTGTTCTGGATAAAATTGTATATTTTGTGTATTTTGTCCTAATTATTCTTACTTAATTATACTTGACGCCATACTGTATCTCATTATTGTTTCTTTCTAGTTATCATACTTTTAATTCTTACTAGCAACACATTTACAAAAATAATCATCTGTCACCTCTTACAATGGTAATATACAGTATGTTAATGTGTCTTTGTTGAATCGACATAACCTGTAGCTTTTTAGGTGCACTCTGCCCCTGCTAATATGTCAGTCATGGTGCTCTGCTGCTATTGCCTTTGGCACCTTTAGCTAACTATAAAGCACTGACATGTGCATTGAGCCATCGAATTTGTCTGTCTTCCGGGAAGTAGCTCCAACTGCTTGGTGTGGAGTTGAGCAAATGATGAGTGTATGACTGGGAATACACCATTATTTAATTTCCTTCCACCATATCAATATGAACAGATCAATGCACTGCTAATCTGCAGCTATTTTATGATGTAAGGAAAGTAATCAGGAGTTGAGTACAATACCTAATCACATTTTTTTCTTCTCTGGCCTAAACCTGAATGCTATTTATTACAAATGAGGGGTTTCTGCATGCTAACCATAGGCTACAGAAAGCCTAGAGCTATATATACTGAATGTTTTTGTGTGTGTGTTTGTGTGCTGTGTTTGTATTCTTTGTAGACACAGTGTAAGTACTTTGCCTCCATTTTTCTATTTCCAGCCAGGAAGTATGACAGCGGTGAATATCTTAACATCACCGGCATCACAAGGGACCAAGCTGGAGACTATGAATGCAGCGCTTTAAATGACATCGCCTCTCCTGACACCAAAACAGTAAAAGTCACGGTCAACTGTAAGTATATCTCTTTCTTCCTCCATGCTTCCCGCTTTTTTATCCATATTGTCCTTGCAGACACATGAAAGACACAGGGGCGATCTTCAATGATAGCAGTGTCATGTCCCTGACGGTGCACCTCAAGAAAGTACATCTTCTAGAAGTTTGAAAAAGTAGAAAGCTAGAGCTTAAAGTTTCTTAATATTTAATGTGAGAATTCCCTTTTTGTCTGCGCATGTAGGTGATTAATTCAGACTAAGGAAAGGTCTGACTGTTCTAAGCACTATTCCATTATGCAGGTAATGAGTCTTTCAAAAGTGTGAGGAGACAGTAATGAGGAGCCGGGGCATTAATGAATGATACTGGGCTTTAGCTGTCATGGTCACATGGAAATCACCACGCGTAAGTATGAGCAGGAATGGGTGCTTGACAATTATTGCCTTTCCCTCTCTTTTTAAAAGTGCTCCTTTACTTCACTGTTATTCATGGAGGTTTCTGCATAGATGCCCTGTGCTAAATCTCACTTTTGGCAAAGCTTATCAGGCAGTCAGCCACAGAGACTGGGGCGGTGAGGAAGAGTAAAGGAAAAAAGGCTCCTCCTGGCCCAGTTACTGAGTCATATCCTGAAAGCTAATCATGCAAGTTTTCCAATCCAAGTTTTAAGAAATAGATTTATTTTATTTTATTCACAGATTTGATAATTTCGTGTCCAATAATGCTTGTACTGTATTTCCACCTCTCTGTGTTAAGAAAGATTTCATTCTGGCTTCATTATAAAACAGAGTCTTGTGGCCATTATGTTGGTGTAATGCCTGGCTCTAATGAGCTGGGTCTGAGTGGAGTTTTAGAGGCCAGTTATTTATAGCCCTACTGAGTCATAGGTTCAACTGGCACTGTCTTTATGTTACAGAACAAAGGAGATATTCACAATGATTGATAAGGCATGTCATTGTCAGAAGCTGAATTTTAAAGTGAGACAGGAGGAGTATGTGGGTTTAGTGTCAAAACAGAGCGAATTGATTAGCAGGACTTTCCTTTGCTGTCAGACAAAGTCACCACAACTTGAGCACCGAAGCGATACTTTGGGTGGGAGTATGCTGTACTCCGTCAGGTGTTAAGGCAGAGTTATCTGAAGCTGACAGTGCTACAGAGCTGTTCCTGTCATTGACTAGTTACTCATTCTTTATTATTGACATCTACCACAGAGGAGAATTGCACAGATATCATTTGTAGACTCCTTTAATAATTTTTAATTGTTTATAAAAAGGGTTTCTAAAAACTATTTATGATTTCTGCTTAATTTTATATTTTACATAATCCTTTAGGTATGGCAGAGATTAAATTGCTTCTCTCCAGACATAGAAAATCATTTCCAATACAAAGGAGGTTAGTGTATAGGCTATACACTCACGCATTACTTCTGCCTTCTGGACTGAAAAATTGAGGTTTTGTATCGCACCCAGATGAATTGAAACACCGAAAAGGCCTTTCTTAAAAATGCAAAAAATATTATATATAAAATATAGGCGATTTGTTGGATACTTTTATTAAAAGCAGCAGCAGGATCCTGAGTGCATACACTGACATAAGACTGTAAGAGTCAATGTCCACTGAAAGCCATTATCTCCAAAGTGTTTCTTATTAGGAACCAAGTAAAACAAACATATTGAAACATCAATAACCTTTTTTTTTTTTTTTTAAATATAACAGTAGTGTATGTAGTTGTTAAATGTATCTGAAATCATTATCATTAAAGATGCTGATGATGTTATATCAGACAGTGTTGAAAGGTAATTCCAGTGGACATGAAATCTCTCTTGTAGCAGTGCTGTGACACATTTCCCATGTCTCACTGACAACTCTTTATTCAAAATTTGTCTGCAGTAATTAGTTTAGCCGAGGTGATGGGGCAGCCTGTGTCTCCACAAAGTGTAAATCTCAGAGCTCCCTCCCACTAAATTCATAAATATTTCATAATGTCTGACACCCTGTTTGAGTTATGGCCAACATGTAGCTCTATAGAGTCAGACTTTTCTGGCCCCATAAGCACCTTACACATGAAAGGTCCCGTGTTTTATTGCGGCTGTTTAGCATTCAAAGTGCTGCGTAACTATGAGACCTGCATAAACAAAACTTGTCGCTGACATTAAAGCAACACAAAGCCACTTTGCTTGTCGACACCTTGAAATGGCAGCAAGAGCTAGCTGTTTAAAAAAATCTGAACTTCAGTACCTTGTGTCACACAGCTTGAAATAGTTAGCATTTCAGCTCTCAAAACATTTTGTAAAAATGTTTTCTTATGCATGTATTTCCCATGACAGATGACTCATCCTACCTACATGAAGACTTGTGTCAGATGTGCTCATTTACCAAGATAAGCGGGTAGAATAAATGAATTAAAGTTGTCCTTTGGAGCGGTTGATATGGCCACAGCAGGCAGAACCTGAGCCAGCTGGTGGCCACTCTTCACTGCCTCTTCTCCACCCTGGTGCAGTTTTCCCTCTGTGAAGGAAAAAGAGAAACATTTGGACCATATCCCAATGTGCTATATCATTCATGCTCTACTGTCACACATCAAGCTATGTTCACCGAGTGCCCAGGAGCGTGGGGTATTAATGAGGCCTCAGTATGCCAAATTCTGAATCAAGATAGAGACGTTAGCTGACACTGAAACTAAAACGAGAGGATAATTACACAGTAGTATATGAACTTTCATACATGTACATGTTTTACTACCTTGCAAAAGTTCTTCTGGGAGATTATCCAGCTGTCTTGAAATGTGTTATTTTAAAAAGTTTAAAATTTCCACACAATATGATGACAGAAAATAGAATTATTATTGTCTTATTTAATACAAATATCCAGGTTTCATTGGATGTTGTTAAATTATGTAAAAGGCAATCATGGTGTGCATTGACCCCATCAAAGTATCAGCATTGATCCTCTCAAAGTATCCTTCTAGTAGCAGTTGAATTAAATAAAGTCATGTGCTCAATCAGTCATGACATGGCACTATGTCTCTTTTATCGTTCTAATAAGACAGCATAGGCGTGAGTGACACTGACATTTAGTGGGTTAACAGTCTAATTAAATACATGTCCAAACAATTTCTCCCTTCTTTCAAAACAATTCTTTCTTTTTTTTTTTAAAGCTAAGGGTATAGTTGACCTCTGTGCTAATTGCAGATTAAGGCCACTAATTAAAATAAGCAAACCAAAGTAATGAAAACAAAATTAAGCTCTAACATAATAACAGCAGGCCTTCCATAACACTAAGCCTGCCATTTGGCTTTCTATGATATGATGAGTTAGAGGCAGAGGGTTTGAAGCGTTGTCATTTTGCCGCTATTTCCAAGTGTTAAGTCCAGTATAACATCTGCTTGAAATTGTCTGAGGCTCAAAAGATACCTTGATCAGATAGTATTAATTAGATCACCGGCCTGCCTGCGTCTCTTAATACTTTTGGTGATAAATAACTGATTGAATATTTTTATGAGATAAACCAGAATGATGGCAGTTATCCAGAAGGTCAGGATGGAATCAGATTGGCTGAAAAGCCTTGCTCGGCGATAGGATATCTCAGCAGTGATTTTTACCTGATGAAATTTGATCTCTGACCCACTTTTCAAATTTACATATTCATCTTCACTGCAGGTGGGTGCCGTTATTGGCTGAAATTCTCACTGCACAGTGTGACTCAAAGGCATAAATATCACATCTAGCTGGCTGAGTCGGAGGGATGAATGAGAAGGAAACAACCATGGAAAACCTCCGCCTGAGATAAAAAGCCGGTGTTTGATTAATTAATGAAGCCACCTCGTTGTAGAACGATTACTAACGACATACAGATAAAACAATAACAAAAACCTGCCTGTTTCTTTTTCAAAGATGAAATCAAAGGTGTCTGACCTTCCTCTGTAGTTTAGAAAAGCTCTCCCCCTCCAGAGAGAGCTGTTTGCTCTCACTCCTTATTGAATTGAGTGACACCTCAGAGTTTGAACGCCATCATGTTGCAAGATGGGATTTGACAGTTTGCACAAACTTTAGTCAAACGTGGAAAGTACACAGACAACCAACTGTCTTCCTGTGCTACGTTTTATTTGCTCGTCACTGTTTCAGATGCTGGGACTAAAGCCGTGAGTAACCACTCCAGATGTTCTGAACGTCTCTCTCCGTCCATGTAATAATCACAAAGCTGCCACAAGTCAATTTGCAGGCAATAAATGTGTAAAGAAGACAGATTGGTTGATGCCATGCTAGCACCACAGATGTGTGAATTATTGATGTGGAGTAGGAAGACCATGGCTTGGGATATCTGTCGCTCTTTTCTTTTATAAAAATCTATTTTTTATATGAAGGCACTGCTTATGTAAGAACCACAGTTAGAGAAGAATATTTAGACTCCTCGCACCTCTCTTTAAAGTCAACAGATTATGCTCATTTTCAGCTCCATATTCTTAGACTGAGACTCAGCTACAGTAGCTTTGCATGATTCACTCTTCAAAAACATCCTTATTTATCTTTCTGTAACTTTCCCTCACAAGGGAAAAGCACTTTCTGCATACAAAAAATTGAAATGTTAGTCCTGACTCCTTAGTAAAGCAGTCAGATAACTTAAACAGACTGAGTGATTCTCTATACTTCGAGGCCATACTCAGCCGTGCTCTGCCTGGAGATGATGTCATCTGGAAAAAGACATTGGAAACGTTGCTTTGACATAAGTTTACCTCATTATTTGACACTTTGGCTTTGTTTAATATCAAAATCTGACATTGTAACATTATACATATGAAGGAAACTAAGAAATTACATAATATGTAACCTTTAAAGTGGCAATCATTAAGATTGATTTGGCAACATGTAGTTACTGGTGGTAACAGCAAATGCGTTTTATAACTACAGGTTAACCCAGAATTCTGGAGGCAGCGGCACAAGGCGCAAGTCTGTGAATATTTACCTTGTTAAGAAGTTGGAGGTGTGCCGCCTGTGCCCTGCAGTTCTTCATCTACAAGCTCACTGAGGCTGCTCCTTCTTATTACTCCCTGCAATATTTCAAACTGATCTGAGCTGTCAAAAAATGCTGAAAATGAGCGTTCCTTTGTTTTGTAAACGCATGTTATGCATATTTCTGCATGCATTTGCTGTGGCTGCTTCCTAATAAAAGTCAACTCTTGTTTTGCTAGTTAAATGCTTGTAATGTGAAGTTGCAGCAGTAGGAAATGTTTGTATTAGAAGTAACTTAATACATTTTTTTAGGGTGCTGGCGCAGCACACACGCATGGGCAAATATATCAGTAATTGGCGATTGTTTGACCGAGGGTGCTCAACCCTAATTGCCACCACAATAGCGTGGTCTTTGGCACACATCTGGAAGTTTAATTGGGTACCGCTGATACTCTAGATTAAACTTTATTTTTTGTTTTTTTCCATGCTGTTTGCTTGGAGAGTCTGCATGATCTCATTCCTCACAATGTCGATGTAGGGTTCAGGTTTAAACCAACGGTAGCGTCTCTCCCTCTTCAACTTCACTTGTTTTTCTTCATGGCAAGGTTTCACTTGCTTTGCAGAGCGAATCTCTGCCCTGTGTGCTTCCGAGTTTGCCAGCCATTTGTACGCCTCCTTCCTCCTCCAGTACCCTGCAGCTGTGAATTCTGCTCACATATCCACCATGGCTGTGTTTATAAAAAGAAGAGCACCTCACTTTCTTTCCTGCTTACCGTAATTGGCCAACAAAACTGTGATCATTTTTAATTAATTATGAGCATGCACATTAGAACTGCTGTAAGCAATTACAGCCATGGTATTGACAGATTTCTGGATATAATTGAAATGCAAGGACATACTGTGAATACTTCAAATTCTTTACTTCACCTTGTCTTTTGTTTCCTGCCTTTCCCTCTAAAGGCCCTATCATCTGGGCCTGTTTGGAATTCAAGCCCTGCCCTGCTACGTACACCCACAACATGCTCCTCTCACTGCCCTGACAGAGTTGTTCGGGGAAGTCATGACCATCTCTGATAAATAAGAGCTTAAACTTGTTTACTTGTGGTCAGGAAACACATCTTCATGACCACCCAACATCACAATGTCAAGTAACGACAAGAAAGTAAACAACAATTAGTGGAGCATGAGCATGTTTGCACAGTATTAGCTTTTTTTTTTTAAGAATCATTATACACTATAATATTTGCATAGCTGTACACAACATTATCATTGATAGAATGCATGTCCTACATACTGTGTGTGCATGTGTGTGTGTGTGTGTGCCTCAGTGCAGTGGTGGATTGCACCGGGGGATCAAAAGTAGAATGAATGTTCATTCCACAGTTCAATGAAATCTATTATTGGGAGTATTTTAACATCGGGCACAGAGTCTCAGTTGAGCATTTGTCGACAGTTTGCAGTATCCATTGAAATACTGTGACTTACAATTCAAAAGAGAAGGCTTCCTAGAATTGGATTCTGATCCAATCCTAAGTAGAGTTAAAGCCAGTACCCTCGAGCTGTTTGGATGTAAATCCATCTCTCTACATTTCTCCAAAGCTCTCGTCTTGATTGCTATTTGGATTCCTTGCTGCATGCAGGGCATGAATAAGTGAGCAGAATCTTGATCTAGTAGTACCACTTCAAAACAGATTGACACACACAGCGACGGCATCTTTTAGCCTGATGTGGAGTTTTTTTTTGTGACTGATAAAAATAACTTCATAACGGTGACAAAAGGCAACATTATCATTGCATAACATCAAATATCATCTATAAAAAATGTATGTTGTGTTTGTTTACATAGCTGATGGTCACTTACTGAACTCCATTTTTCCTGGTTGTGGCGCGGTCTTCATCAGAGCAACCCCACCGTCTCACACGTGAGTTTAGTTTTAGATAGGTGGGGATTTGTGTACCTTAAACCATTTAGTGTAAAACTCAGACAATAGATTGAATCCCCGGCGCTGTCGAGCCACACAGTCCTGCACACTAAGCCAGTTATTTATATGCCTTGTATTGTATAAAAAGAAGGAACACAATGTTCCCTAGCTGTTCTGAATAGAAATCTTAATTAATTAATAAATCTTGGCAGCAGAACCATTCCTGACCGACAAAATACAGGACAATGAAGCCCACAGATGGCAGTGGGGAACAGTGTCTCTGTGTGTAAGCTGATAAGTCATGCACTGATGAGTCCATTTCTTAATTGCAATGAAAACTCATTTTCAAATCTGGCTGTAGAGGTGGGGTTATTAATTGATCTTTTAATTAAAAAGCCTGCGTTCTATGGGTTCTCTTGGCAAACAATAGTTTGTAGCTAAATAAATCATATTCAGTTTTGAAGCACACCAATTAATCATTAATAGTCACATGAGAGTCACATGAGTTTTGCTTTAGGCATGCGACTCAATGAAACCCTGTGCATTAAGGTGAGATGCTTTCTAAACAAACCCTGTCCATTAATAAAAGATGGAGAGAAGGTCAAACATTTTATTCATCATTAACATGCTTCTATTCATGTACTTTGGAGAGATGTACAATTAGAGTCGTCATCTTTGTTTTGATGACAAGCTCTGCATAATGCAGATGTAGTGGAAGTCGGTGTGTGATCGACCCACAACTGGCCATTTGTCACCCGGCAGGGCCTTAGAGCACCCATTTTTCTGCCATGCCTGTGCTATTCCTGGACCCAACCCCTCACCCCCATCTGGTGGAGTCACCATGACTCCAGACATGATTTACAGCACCACCACAGCATTCTCCAGACACTAAATTACCTGGATTATTGGGCCTTCATGATTTTTAGTGCACTACTTTGCATTACTCTCCAAATCCTGATGGTGTGTTGCACAATATATGATGATATAGGACATGCCAGCAAGTTAAAATTGGAATTATTGGATTGGACTGGATTTTATGGGTGTGATCTGTCTTAACAGATCCCAGTGCCAGGATCTAAATTGGAAAGACTTGATATTATCGATATGCATATAAAATCAGAGCATTTTGGACCACCTACAAAACTATGGGGGATATTTTTCTCTATTCCAAAATCTTGCATTGGTTATATGATTTGAGTGGTGAGAGGGACATTTACTTGAGCCCAAACTACTTTTGAATTCTGGCCATTTGAATAAACCAAATAGTCTGGTAAACTTTTATAAGAGGTGATAGATGATGATTGATAATCTATATGCCTGGTCTGACACCGGATCATTTTAGGAGAAATCAGGGCTTATATTCAAAGTTACCACCCCATAGTTACAGCACTGGGATGCATGCTATGATTTTAACTAACTTGTAATAAGAGGACAGTAATCAAGGTTAACCATAAATAGGAAATCCTTTGAGTTTGATAAAGAAAGCACAGTGTTCTTTTTGGCAAATAGCGGATCCACTTGGTAATAAATAAAAGGGAACAGATCAAAATGCTCCAGCTTCCAAAAAGGCAATACAACAGCTACATGAAAGGAGCAAATTTAGATGGTAGTGGTTTTGTGTTCTGAGTTTTAACATAAAAGACAGTAGCTCTATGTGTGAGGTTTCAAGTATTGACACATGCTGCCTGGACCACTATGTCCACTGTCCTAGCATGTGTACAGCGCGACAGCCAGGTCACCCTGGCGCTTTCAGAGGCTTCAGATAATCAATGGCTCCGCACAATGACACCAATGGAGGATTACGAGGATTCACTAAGCCTCTGTCGGTCAGCATACTGCATTGATTTTGTCATACTTGTTATTGGCTTATATTTCTGTGCTGTAGAGCACTGTTGCAATTTTCTCTGTTCCTTTCCATTTCTTTAAGTATTGTATAGCTCTTCTCTGGTGCAAATTGTCAAACGCAAAACACTGATGTTACTTCATCACAACCGTTAGTAACCCTCTTATTCCTTGCTGCAGGTTGTTGTAGCTCTTCTGCAAAGATGCTGATGGGGGCCTGCTTATGGTGTGATTACCATCAATGCCGTTTTTGATTAAAACTGATTTTGAGGAGGTTGAAAAAAATGTGTGAAGTTTCTGAAGCAAGATTGAGTCAGAGAAGTATTCATACTTCGAGTTTGGATGCTTCATAAATGCAACGGTGCACAGACCTAAAGCCTGCTCACACAATTGCAGCCAGCACAGACTTTCAGTCAAGGTCTACTAATACCCCCCAGCATGGCATCCAACATTTCAAACAGTGATATATGAACAGGAAAAGCCCTAGCATAACCCACCACTGTATTCACTGTCTCAAGTCCTTCAGATTATTCAGCCCAGCCACAAAAGAGGGAAAATAACTGCATAATTGGCACATGTGCAAGGACGGAAAATCTACATACACTAGTCATACGAACATGCTCATTAGGATGCAGAAGAAGGTTGGTGGAAGGGCATCTATCATCACAGAGCACACTGTCACCTCAGTGTGCCTCTCCTACATGATCATACACCACATGTTCAAATGCTCAGATGTGTCTTGTTCACCTTGCACAGATCTGTTGCAGCCCACCTCATCTATCTCTGTGGCCTCTCACAGGTTGGCAGAGAGACACACTGCGCCTATACTGGATTCTCTTCATTAAAATGAAGCTCAGACATTGGCAATATCTGTCTTACAAAAATGTATATGCAGCATGTGCTATAATGAAGCATGCGCTACTTTTATTATTATTATAATTATAATTATTATTATTCAGTAGGAATAGACTATTCAGACATTGGATTAATGTGTCACTGTTTGCGGTTTAGGGAGTGTGATGCCAGTTAGTACCTTGGGGTTGTGTTGTCCAGAGCTGCGTCATTGCACTCAGAGGTCATCCGTTAGGAACATCTCCAAATGCAATTGAAAGTAAAGGTTTGGAGGCTCTTGGCCAAGCCCTTCCACTGGATACAGGCTTTAGCTCTGATTGACAGCTCGCTCTTAAAGGCTCATTGTCAAGGATATAAATAGTCCACATCTCACTTTCAGACATGGGTGGGGAATTTACTGCTAGCTGCAGGACTGACCCGAAGAGTGTTGGCTTCTTCCATGTATCGTCAGCTTTTAATCAGAATCTGTATGAATGGCACAAAGTAATTTTGCTGGTATTGTATGTCAGACCGCTGTGCATCTGATTGTGTGTTTTATTATTTGTCAGGCTTTGGGGAGTCATGCCAAATTTACACAATATACAATGTCAGATTGAGCCCTGTGCCTTGTTATGATTGGTTCTCCTGTTTGCTTGCCACTGTTGATTAATGGAGAAGCAGGAAACCAGTCACGATAATACCAGTGGGTATAACCCTGTATGCATTTAGTTCTGAGTAAAAGTGCTACTTGCAGCAAGCACCATTTGTCCTCAGTCTCTTACAGAGGGTCATTTTATTTGGTTTACCCTCCAAAGGTTATGAATTCAGTAATACTCTGATAACGGCCAATAATTACAAATGTAACAAGTGAAACATTTTTATTCCCATTATGTGACTAAGGGAATGGTAAGAGTGCTGGATTTTTTATTTTTTTATTTTTTGTCTGCTAGGTTTTGTCCAAGCATATACTCTATTCAACAAAATGCTATTGTTGTAAGTCTATATAACTTCAATTCATTAATTTCATTTCTTTCAAGGCTGCGTTACTATAAGCAGGGTAAATACTGGAAGTACAAAAGGACAGGGCTGCTTTAGAAACTGTCCATATGTAAAAGCTGCCTTCATGACACTGGCAAAGAGATTTACACCACATTCCAGCACATGAAAGGAGCCTCATTTTGCATTCACAGAACCTGTCTGTGCCATTGAGTCTTTGAACTTCCATTAAGCCATTTATCACCATGCAGTGCAATTCATTTCATTTTCCTAACATTGGGGATGGATGCCCTCCCCCTTCGCCAACTCCACCTCTAGGCTCTGAGTGTTGAGTTTACACTATGTAATGTGTACACTGACTAGGATGTTGGAGGCTGTCATTTTCAAGTTCAGCAACTCTCCTTCATCAGTGCTCCTTGTCTTATTATCATTACTTATTTTCCTTTAAATATTCCTTGTGCTGGTGTGTAACCTTCCAACATTTCTTTGCTTTTTTTCAGTTGCCCCCTCTATCCATGAGATGAAAAGCCATGGAGTTGGTCTGGGACGCACAGCTCTGCTAAGGTGTGAGGCAGCTGCTGTCCCTTCTCCGACATTCGAGTGGTACAAGGGCGAGAAAAGGTGAGCCCAGTTTGATTGTATATGCCGTATGATTAAGTGTATTGGCAGCATCACCCAGATGTTCACTGGATGCAGGTGTGTCGTGTTTAAGTCGCATGACATCATGGCTCAGGTGCAGTTCCAATGTCCGCTGTTTTTTTTTTACAGTGTGTGACAGTACGTTTGCA
The DNA here is from genome assembly GCF_905237075.1 of Dicentrarchus labrax. Lineage (NCBI taxonomy): Eukaryota > Metazoa > Chordata > Actinopteri > Moronidae > Dicentrarchus > Dicentrarchus labrax. The sequence goes on along the minus strand of NW_026136718.1, from coordinate 14,255,992 downwards.
ATTCATTTATTTGGTAGAATTTACTTGTGTGGCTGAACTCTTAATTACTTTACACACATACAATCTTACCTGTATTTTGCACCTGTGTTTCCTGATTAGCTGTATATTAGAAAACTGCTGTATCTCCAGCAGTAGACATCCAGCGGACATTAGAGGTTAGTCCACCAATATGAATATGAATGGATACGAGTTGGTTATATGTACTGTAGGTGAAATTAAGTGTTCGTTTTAGCTCATGTAATTACCAAGTGGATATGAAGTTTAAACAATCCGTGGAAAACAAAAGATATTTTGTTGAGTTGACAGAACCGTAATTGTCCTGGAGCAAAATATTACACAATAAACCTGTATTGGAGGCATATATACAACCAACAAATGCTAATTATTATTTATAATTATGTTTTGCACTGAGGTGCATGGGGCAGTGTAAAGGTAGTGTTTAAAGTTGGACTCTGAACTAAAATCTTCCACGCTGACATTGGACAATTATTAAGTCATTCTTGTTTGTGGACAAGTAAGCATGAATGTGTGAAGCAGGGTGTGGTTTTTGTTTGTTTGCTCTTTCCCAGAGGCAATACATTTACTTGTTCTCCCATTAGTCCGGCCTCCGGGGAGAGCCCACCTGAATGCTCCAGGAAGAGTAATTTGTGCCTCGTCCTCACCTTGCATCCTAATATAATGTTTGCTGGCAACTGGCTCAAATCATCCACGGCACATACATCAATCAGTCTAGATTCAAGTGTCAGTTCTTGAATTTAAAAACCAAATTACCCCCATTACCCACTCCTGGTGAGCACAATTTCAATCATCAGCTCACACTGTGCTAATTGTAATTATGGGGTGGATTCGATTTATTCAAATTGCTAAGGAGGCAAGTTGGCATGATTCTAGTCTTTACTTAATTCAAGGACTTGTTCTTTCAGTGACTTCTTAGATGGCTAAATGGTGATTTGTTCATTTACTCCTCATTATGAAAAGGACATTATTATAAAGACTTAAGCACAGAATGTATGTAGCATCTGTACAACATTAACACTGGCGGTGACGACTCTTTTGCCCATTTACCGTGAATGGGAAATGAAGGCCACTTCTTATATTGGCTCTGTGTTGATGCCGCCATACCATAAGTGCAGTGCTGCTCCCAGTTTGTCTCTGTTGGAAGTTGTGTGACAGTTTTGACAAGCAAATCTTTCTCTTGATGTGTCACTGCTTTTATTCTTGAATGGAAGTGGGTGAGTGTTTATGTGTGTGTATGCAGAGATTGGGGTTTCTTTCACTATGACAGAGAGGAGCATTGACTAGTTTGATGTTGAACTAGTGAAGAGGCGAGACACCCGCCGAGATTATCAGTGAATGTTCAGCTAACATTTGAGGAGTTCGCCATGGGAGAGGGAACAACAGATTTGCGGATATTTGCTGGACATAAGGTCACACATAGTGTTTCAACTCATAGTGCCTCTCAGAGCAACTCGAGCCAAGCTAGAGATCATGGGGGGCCACAGCAAGGCCAAGAGAAACATGCCTCCTCTCTGGAGGTTTTTATGGTTTATAATGCCAAATATGAAACCACAGTGATGAAAACAAACCCAGCTGTAATATCTACGATAATCTCACCATCAGGTTGCACAGCATATGCCGTTACAGAGTGAATTTTAATTTCTACAGGCTGCTAAAGATCATCACGACCACCAAAGTAAACCATTTAACATTTGTCAATTTCACTGCACAGATGCCAGCCACAACTGGAATAGGATTTATTGTAATCCCCCTGCACCTGCAACAAAACGATGAACAACATGTCAAGTGGCACCCAGCTGGTTCACCTCTGGGTCATTTCTCTCTCCTCTCAGTCCTTCAAAGCTTCTCTCCGAGGCAATGGCGACAGACCAAGGGATAAATAGATTTGTTGAAGAGGGTGATGAAGTACTATACAATCTGAAGATCCACTAAAGGATGACAAACATTTGTACCGTCCTTGACTCATGCCACCCCCCCGACACTTTGTGTGTAGGTGAGAAATAAAGGCTTCATTGTTGTGATTGTTTCTGTTTTCAGGATTATCAAGGGTCAAGGCATCGACATCAAGAGCCTCAGCTCCAGATCAGTCCTCACAGTGACCAACATGACAGAGGATCGTTACGGGAACTACACATGTGTCGCCTCCAACAATCTAGGGACGGCTAATGCCAGTGTGCCTCTCATTCGTAAGTTGTCATTCTACTTGCTTGTGGCAAACTGGAGAGGTGAAGAGTCAGAGGGATGAGTGTCGTGGATGTGAGTGGGGGTTTGTGCTCTCAAAAGTCTTCTCATTTTTGCTGCAGTCTTCTTGATACAGTTACTACAGTTAAGCCTACTGGGTGCCCACATATCACCAGTAGAGGTGGTTTCTTGTATCCTAGTCATCAGTTTTGTGAAAGTTGAGTGTCTATTATGGTTGCAAAATCTGTATGTGGGTGGGTGCGTGTCAGTGTGTCTGCTTTTAAAATCTACATCTGCATGTCTACTGGACAAAAACACCACCTGAAAAAGAAATTTAGCTTGGAGGTGATAACAGCATCACAATTACAAAGGCAGCTACACAGGTCAGTCGTGCTAAGTTGAATGCCAAGTAGCAGTATGACTCAGATTCTAAAGAGTGCTAAGGGTTAGCCTTTTCATAGTTTTCAAAGCGCCATGAGGCATCTGACAGTGATCCAAAGAGGCGAAATAATCAGAGGCCAAACTGCTGATGCATCAGTGAGAGACTTATTTGACATGGTTAGGGAAGCATTCTGCATAAATTAAGGAATTGAAAACAAAACCCACATTAGAGTATTTGCTAAACACCTCTAAACTGCACAGCATAACTTTCCACAAAGCACTGGCAGAAAACAGAAAAACTGATTCAGTCCCCAGGTGGCAGGTTGTGCGTTCCAACAAATACAAGTTCTGTATTCATGAGTGAGAAGCCAGTGAAGGATCATGCCCATGTCACTACACTTGCAATTTCTTCTAGTTGTTTAGGGTGTCTGCAGCTGAAATGGCTTCATAGCCTCCTGATGAGCGCTGGTGGACTCTTGTGTGTTTGAGAAGGAACTTGGCTGCCTACCTCGCTACCAAGGCCAACAGAAGAGTAAGCAGTTATAACAACTGCAGTACAATAGGAATTGGCCATTGTGGAGAAAGAAAGGCGAGAAAAACACTAATATGTATATTATGAGCTTAACAAAACCATTAATTATGGGAGCTGTCATTCAGAAAAAGCCCTCATGCACATGCCCTTGTATGAGGAGATCAGAAAATAGACCCATGAGCACAGGGAAAGGTTGCGTGGTGCAATGAAATCATCTTTGAGTTTACTAAACCTCAGAATAATAATACATGTTGCCAACTGCTCAAAACACCGTAGTGGTAGATTTGTACTGTATACTGTAGGCAGCCATCTTATAGTGATAAGTTATATGATGAAGTCCACTGACTGGAGCAAAGTCCAGCAAGAGGTGGGGTATACACTGGCCATGAAGACTAGTTATCATACTGTTACTATGCTAATTGGTGATTTCAATGGCTTATTGAAGTTTTTTTTTTTTTTTTTATTGATCATTACAGTATAATAGGCCCATAAGGTCAGGGATGCTCAAAACATAGAAATGATCAAAAAAGATAAAAGCACCTTAAAAATGCCCTGAGGCTTATTCCCATTGTAGACCAGCCAAGTTCTGTCAGCTGGTCAGTTAACAGACAAAGAATACAAGGCTTTTTGGATCCTGACGACATCTTTTTTTATATATATCAAGGAAAAAAAACTATTTTCCCAGTTGTGTGATGAGTCTGTAGTCCATAGCCACTTCACTCACTGGATGTACGCATCTTTGAATGTCTATGGGAAGTGGCTTTCAACCACTTTCAGTCCTAGAAGAACAAGACACTTTTCCCTCTTGTACAGTGTTACATTATCCATCTGCATAAATTCACAAACTTGTTTAAGAGCACTGCATTTTTACTAAGCCCTAGATTTAACTTCTTGGTAGGTTTTTGATATTCCTACACTGTTCAGTTATTTTGTCCACCTGCCAAGCAGCAAAAAAATAAATAAAAAGAAATGACAGCAAGGGGTTGGGAAACATGTTTCCCACAATGTTTTAGTGCAAGTATGAAAAAATTATATAAATATAAATTTAATGTATTCAGTAATGAAATATGAACAGGTGAATTAAATAATTCACCAGTTTGCGCTGCACCCTCTGATGATAACATTGTCCCTAGCAGGCCAGAGACTCAGAATACAAAAAGATATTTCTGTAGAGTTGGCAATTGTCAAAGGAGCACTCCACTCTCCTGTTTGTGTATGCACAAAGAACATCAAAGGCTTGTCTCAGATCCTCAAATGGATGATCTTAATGTGACACTAGCGAGGCCTCAAAGGCAGAGCGGCAAAGAAACCCTCAGAATAGTCAGAGGAGGCAGCTTCCTGTGCTGCCACCCCCAACTTCTCTCTCTTCCATTCCCTCACTTTATCTCTTTGTTTGTCTTTCTATCATGGCTTTGTCTCTCTGATTCTCTTATCTCACTCTCTTACTCTCGCACTCTTTTGTTATCCCCCCGTCTCTCATTCTTCCTCTCTATCACTCTCTTTCTCTCACACACATGAAGCATCTCTTTTCCCCTCCCTTTCTCCCTCATGATCTCCACTAATGGAAGAGAGGCCAATTCTGCTGTCGCTCTTAATGAGAAATGGCAAGCAATCGCCGCAGCACACTCTCACCGGTACGTTGACGCAAATAACAAAACCCAGAGGTTAGATTTCACCATGGGTGACTTTGGATTGCTATTTTAGAACCAGTCGATAGCTATTGATGAGCAAGATGGGAAGGGGGGGAAAGGGGCATGCATATTTGATAGAGCATCATACATTGAGGTGAATTTTAAGTGGCAACACAATGTGTGTGGTTTGCGGTGAAACAATTTATATGCAGTAGTTTCTTTGGTTGTTTCCATTACACTGAGAGGTTTAGTAACTGTGCATGAATTGATAAGGTCAAGTAAGGGCCATGCCTGCTAAGAAAGCCTTCTTGAAATACAGCCACTGGGGAAAAAGGATAAAATATAAACTGAAATACTAACCATTCAGGGCTCAATTTCATTAGTCTCTTGTCAAAATTTTGAAGTTGAAAGGTCCTTATCCTTCAGCGATATAAATCCTTTTTGTCTTAACCTAACAGAGTCACTTTAAATCAGTCCAGGAAAAGGCTTGCCATTATCGCTGATGAGCTGAACTGTGACTCTGGACAGCCTTCTCCCCGGGAAAGAAAACACATTTGCCTTCCATCCAAAGCAGCCACTGGAAGACAGCTAGTTGTGTTTCCATTTCAAATAAAACAAGGATGAAACTTGAATTTGCATCCTGGCTTTGTGCACATGTCAATATGGTAGGCTCTGACTAATTTTCACATTTTAGAAATGAGTTGGATGGCCGTGTCCTCACTGTGTGCTTTCGTGGCGGTTTGGATTCAGTTCTGCCAGTTGTGTTAGACTAGGTGGGGTTTTGTGCTGTTAAACCATTAGTCAGGGATTGTGATCTCTTTCAGCTAAGTACCACTTTAAGCTGTGTATTTAAACAAACTGGGTTCTTTGGAGCAGAAAGAAAGCATACAACCTCTTTGTCACCACTTGTTTGAATACCCTGTGTGCGTATGTGTGTGTATGTGTTTGTATGTGCACAAAGCTTTTTATACTTGATTGTTTTTTGAATAACACAATACCTGAACAAATAATAAAGTAGGAAACACTTGTCACAATTGTCTGTACTCCTAAACAATTGTTAAGTTACAAAGGTGTAATGATTTGAACTGGATAATAGGTTTGAATTATGGCACAGAAATACTCAAATTTAACTTTGTGGAATATTTGTATTTAATTGATTACAGCTGAACCAGAGCTTGCACAGGTGTAGTTTGCGCTGTGATTTATTTTTAATCAGTTAGAGTTCATCACAAGACAGGCTTTCTCTCAATAGCTTCACCATAATGACAGAAAAGTAATTACAATTAATCAGGTATCAGCTTTGGGAGAAAATTATAGCGTAGTAGTTTACATTTGTCAGTTTGTGTTAACAGTTGTAGAGAATCAAAGCAGTAAGACTGGAAAGAGTGTGGAACTGGGTCGATGCATTTGTTTTTATATCCAGAAAGATGTCAGTTTCATACAAAAGCAGAAGTAAGTTTAAGCAGTTATCAACTATAACAGGTTATGTGCTGATTTGTTTGTTAATTTACAATTCATATTATTATAATGCCATGAATTTGCCCAATAGTTACATTTTGTGGCCAGATGTTACAGTCAGCATGTCTGTTATTATGCACAATATAGTTTGGTTCATATGGTGTATGTACCATTAGTGCTGGCTATGCAAATGTTTATGTGGTAATTATTACAGCAGTATAAGTACTTCAGTTGGACAACATTTAAACATGAGCATCTGTGTAAAATAGCAAAATTTTTGCTTAACTAACAAGTTCTTCTTTATTTTGTAGTATGGGGGAGACTGGCAAAGAAAAGGAGAGGAGGAAGTAATGGAAGCTAAAATTAAATGAAACCAAGAAGACGAAAGACAGATGGTAGTCGTAGAATGCTTAGATTTATCACACTGTGACAAAATGTAGAGATAATGTTTGATAATTTTGATCAGTGAAAATAGCCCTTCAAGTTGTGCATTGTTTTCGGAATCCAAACAAAGATGATAGCCAGAAAAGGCATATCTGTACTTTTTATAACTGATAATAAAAAATATGAAAGATTAGTTGATATTTGTTTTTCATTAAACTGAATGCTTAGCTTTGTGGTTTGAATGTAGTGTTCATACATGAGGCACAAACTTCCTGCTGCTCAGTCATCTATGAGTCACGTCATACGCCAAAGTTCCTGTTGCCTCCTAAGACCCTGCAATTCATACTTGCCCTCTGCCAGACACATGACCACCCTGGCCCGTGGGAGCGCGGTGAGCAACACCTGTGTGTGATTTGCGTTGTACGGACGGAGGCCGCACTCGACCACACAACAACAACAACAACAACATGGCAACCGAAGCAGGTAGCAGCAGTGTTAAACCAGCCTGTGGATTCAAAACAGACGCAACTCGACAGATCCTTCCTTTGCAAACTGCCGCCAAACTCTGCCCGCGCACAGAAGATAACTCTGTTGCCGTCTTCATATGTAAGGACCTACGACCGTACAGTGTCATGGAAAACGGGTTTTAAGAAGACGTTATACACACTCGAACCACGATACGCCATACCAACACGCAAACACATGACGGAAGTTAAGCTTTTAAAATTATCAACAGGTACTCTGATGAATTATTTGTGTAATTCTACTTATTACTGAATCAATATCGAAGCATTTAAATCAATATCGAATCGAATCAAATCGATATCGAATCGAATTGTTACCTAAAGAATCAAAATCAAATCGAATCGTGAGGTTCTTAACAATACCCAGCCCTAATGTTACACACATGGGGGTATGGCCAACAAAGGAATTCTTCTGTCTATTCAAAATGGTGGGAATTGCAGCTAACATGTTTTGTAGCATGGTGTTAAATGACCAGTGTGTAGGATTTAGGGATGTCACAATACCAGAAATGTAGTAGTTGATACTAATACCAGTGAAATTCCACAATTCTCAATACCAAATATTCACTACTTAACTCACAAACTACTTTAATCTGCTCACTTTGCTTTTCCCTTCAATAGTCTTTTCAACACTCAAACACACCTACTCTGGTCTCTCTTTCACTCTCACACACACACACACAGCCTTGCCCCGGCTCTTTCTATTTCTAGGTGAGCCAAGTGTGGAGGAGGCTCATTGTTAATGATGTACCCTATTGAAATGATCGAAACCAACGTGGTACCTATTGACACCGGCACCAGCTGATGTGTTTACGGCTGTTCACTCTTGCTTTACCTGGTCTGTGCTTATAAAATATCTACCATATCTGCACCAGAGAGCGTCTCTCTCTGTGTTTCTCTGCAGAGCAACCTGTACAAGAGGTGTTCCATCAGGTCTGGTAGAATCGAATTGGTACGTACTGTACTCTAGAAAACGATTCTTGTGACATCCCTAGTAGGATTTCGTGGCATCTAACGGTTAAGTTGTAGATTGCACCCTACTGAATAATGCTTACATTACCAGCATATAAAGCTGAAAAAATGCAAAACAACCAGTGTTTGGTTTGTCCATTTTGGACGACTGTAGAAACATGCCAGTTCAACATGGTGGTCAGCATAATAACGTCTCATTCTAAGGTAACAAAAACACAACAATTATTATTTCAAGGTGATTATACACTAATGAAAACATACCTATGAATATAGTATTAAATTTCTGCCAATAGATACTCCTAAATGTTACACACTGGACCTTTAAGTTATATATTTAAAAATCTGATTTATTAAAACCTTTTATCTTCTGGTCTCAGGAAGGTAGGATTTTAGGACAAATAGATACTGTAGTTAATCTACATTGAAAGTTTATGGAGTATTTTTGCTGTATAAGAGAATACAGAATTGCAACTATGACTTATTTTTAAATGTACCAAAGCATCATTGGAGGTTGTGTCTCTCCTTGCCGTACACATATATAGCATTCCCACACACACACTTAGACACACCTTATGATTTTAGCTGAGGTATAACAATCACCAAACTGGCAATCCCTATTTCAACTTCCCATTTCATGTGCTAGATGGAAGTGAACTTTGATGAAAAGACTGAGGCTGTTCACTCCAATTTTCTGAGGAGTCCTCCAGCTTAATTGGTCAAGCTCTTATCCCCCAGCCCACCTCGGCTTAGCCCTGGAGGAGATTTTCTCCGCCTATACCTCTGCCTTCATTTCCTCCTTTCTCCTCTCCCCTCCTCCCCTCCCCCTGAGCAGTAATCGGAAGAGACTGATGGGGGAAAAAAGAGTTGCTCTCTCTCTCCCTCCCTCTCTCTCCGTCACTGCTCAGCCTCCCTCAGGCAAGAGAGACACTGCTGGCTAGTTGGTTAATGAACGTCGTGTTCGTTTGTCACGCTTATCAATCACCGCATGTGTAGGTGTCATTTCGACATGTCTCCTCATCTGCCATTGTTGTTGATGATGTTGTTTGTTCCCACACCGTGTGATTGTACCTGAGTCATGGAGCAGAGATACAGGAAAATGGGAGCTAAAGGTGAAACCTGAAATGTGGGTGTGTGATAACAGCTTAAAATGCAGGGAAATAATGTTGAAGCCATGTGGGGAATTGCAAGGCAGTGTATCACGTTTTAGCAAGTTGTATTCATCTTTTTGTGAAATTACTACCTCTTATTTGTTTACACTGGCCACAAATCCAGGTGGATAACATGGGCACTATCCAGCTGTTTTCTGATTGTCTGTCTGTGTGAAAACCTTTGAAGGTAAACAGAATTTTAGCGTTTTGACATAGGTGTTTCTGTTTTCATACACTCACACATCAAAATAAGCTGAATACATTGAACATGGTGAGGTTGCAGTGTCCTTTATTCTCCTCAAAAGTGCCCTTACAGTGTTGCACCATTTACCTATCATTTGAATGCCTGCATTTCCATATTTAGGCAATCAGAAAAGCCATTAACATTTTCCAGTCGCACTGCGATGAGGAAATGTTTGGTGCTGTGGCAGAGTGTTCATCCTGCAGCCCAGCGGGCAATGGACTTTATACCCACCCACACCCCACCCACCCTCGCTGAATCCTGTAGGAGGCCAGATGCACTGCTAGGAATGTTCATCCCTTGACGACTGAGCCCAGTGGATGCCCACAGGATGATGCACTCTCTGGGCAGCATTACCAATGACATAGGATGAATAACTAATTAGCTGGCTCACAAACACAGTCTTTAACGCTAACTATTTCATGATCATGGAAGGGATCAGTGAGGAAAATGTTTTAGAGTAGCTGAAGAGTTCACACAAGGAATGTGTCCCTGCTTGAACAGTAACTTTATAATGCACTCAAACGGAGCAGTGAAGATGAAACGGACACCTACAATGGCCCAGAATGTTTCTAGCTATTTCTTAGAGGGGGGCTAAATAAGATTTTTACTGCACTCTTCCACAAAAATGACCATATTCTATCAGTGGGGCTTTGATAGGATTGTTTATCAATATCACTGACTCAGCATGTAATTCAAGAGGCGCTGAACACACATTTGCACCTGCACATTTTCATGACATTTTACCTTTTTGATTCATGTTTCTTTTGGATCTTTGGTCGCATTAGCTTGCTACCTCGTCTCTACTATTATGAAATTATGTAAATAAATTAAACTCTGAATGTAAGTTTGCATACTGTACAGTAGCAGTCTGAGTCTAGAGTACTGATATGGGGTACAGCTTTAGTATTAAAAGCAGAATGAGTAAGATTTGTCAGTTGTGGGTTAGAAACACAGCATTCAAAGTTAGCTCCTTAATGGCCTCTACTTTGATTCCAGCACCTGATTGCTCTCTGCAGATACAGATTGAACACCTATATTGATAATCAAGGGATTTTTTTGGATTCACCTATACATTACATGGCCTTTTAGGAAAATTCTACTAATTCTGCTTTTAACTCCTCATTATACTTGTGATGAACTAAAGTGTAGGGCCCCACATGAACACTTGTTTCTACAGATCATGTCTTATAAATTTCTTGCATTATCCCGTCTACAGAGAACAAAGAGAATAGAAATCCATGAAATGAAATAGCTGTGAAAACTAATGTGTTTTATCTTGCAAGTGAGCAGGCTGTGCAAGAGGTTGACGGCCATATACAGTGCGTGAAATGATGCGTTGCCCTGCTGAATGAGAGAAAGAGCCCAAGTCAGTGTGGCGCTATGAGGGAGAGATTGCATGTCAAAAGATATGTTCCACAGTAACGGACGAGTGTCTGAGAGCTCATGAAATGATTCACTGGTGAATTCATACTCAAGTATTAATCAGATAGCACCCGCCTGCCTGTTTGAAGACAGAACTAAAAAGAAACTGTCTTCACATATCGGCTCCCCCAGGAGTACTTAAAGTGGAAACATTTGTGGAAGAAAAGATGAATTCGACCATTTCCCCACCAATATACCAAGGGAAAAAGCATATCCCTTCACGTATGAATACTGATTCTTACACATTTTCCCCATCAAAAAGAATGATGAAATCAAATGAAAGCAAATGTTTTATTGTTGTTGGCATAACAGTAGCCTGTTAACAGCTGCACAGTCATTACACAGTTGTTAGAGTGCTTCAGTAAAGCAGAGACCATAGATTGAGAGCACGGTGTGGACGGCAGTGCACCCCTTGGCCCCACAATTGAAATATTAAGTATGTATAATAATGAGCTATATTGAGTTCCCATATAAATGGATTAAAATGGAAAGTCTGAGTAGGCTTTTGCGCTATAGCATGGCCTAGATTCAGCAGCTCAAAGCAACAACATAAAGTAGTATTCTTTTTTTTGTGTGTGAATGTGTGTGAGGTGTAATCATGGCTGCCATGGTTTCCCTTGTGACAGATAAGCCCCTCCTCCGCTACGAAGCCTCCTGGAAGAAGGTGGTTTATACCTTTGTGAGGAGTATAAATAGTTTTTCAGCTCCAAGTGCTAAGACGCACTGTTCGTGTGCCAAAGACGCAATGCTGAAAAAAAAAACCCTACGAGTCCAAACTCTGCATCACTTTGAGTTGAGCTCTCATGGTAAAGAACAGCTTTTCCTTTGCCACACACACACACACACACACCCCAGATTCTGCTCCCCGAGTGAGTCACTGCACAAAGCTGGTCACAGCTTATCTCGAATTAAGTGCTTGTTTACGAAACAGACAGCAATGTTATTTATTTATTTGTCTCCAACTTCAGATCAAATGGACAGTAATGTTTACATTACATTGATATCTTCATACCAAAGTAGCTGTAAATTATTTATGCTGTGTGGGTTTCACTGTCAGTTTTAGAAGTCAGAAATCAAAGAAATTGTGATTGTTGAGTCCCTGGTATCAACACCAAACATGTTACGGTTCTTTTTTTGCTACAATATGTGTCAGAAAAATCAGGCTATTTGCATCTCTTCAGTCGATTGGTTAATACAGAATGAATTATTAACTAAATATTTGGTTCCTTCTACACTAAAATCTGCAGAAACATCTTTACCACTAATGTGACTAAGCACAAGACCTACCTGGCGTGACATTTTAAACATGCACTTTGAAAGTAAAGAAGATGTGTTTGCTGCTGTCCGTCCGTAGACACACTCAGCTCTAGTAGTTTGACACACTGCACTGAATATTTCTGGAAGTCACATTATTCCATCTCCCAAATGTCACCAGTGGCTCAGCCTGAAATGAGTTCATAAGGTAATCAGATTGGGACTCTGAGTTCCCTCCTCAGAGGGATCAAAGGCAGACGAAAAGCACCCCCTTTTCTTTTTTCTTCAGTCGGTTCATACAACTTAAAAAGGAGAACACGAAATGGAGAAACAGTCAGTTGTTTGGCAAACAAGAAGTCTGATGAAAGTTTGTCACCCAATCACAAAATCCCCTTCAGGGCTTTGGAGCAGCCCCAGCTCCCAGGTTCCCCTCATTTTCTATCTTAGCAGTAACCCATGCAAATCCGAGGCAACCGGGGGGATAAAACACGTTGTTTATGAGCATGTGGAGGTTGCATCTTGCCACAGAGACACCAGTCCTTAATGCATGGAGAGGATTTGTCTCCATTCCCTGTCCTTTTGTCCTTGCATGCATTTTTATTTTTTATTTTACGTCTCCATTCTGTTAATAATACATGAATGTCCTCTTTCCCTCCCCCTCCCTCTTCCCCCCTCTCCTCCCCTGTAGCAATTATTGAACCCACCACCACTAGTGCTGTCTCAAGCCCAGGTCAGTATATGTCACTATGCTGTACACCAAATCAGCAAAGAGGTCCGCTGCCTCATACTAACCTGAGCTGAAACCCTCTCCTCCATCCTGATTTATTTCAATTGGCTGGCTGGAGTGCCTGCTGGGTGTACAGCTTCATTGTATGTGGATTGATTTGCATTCCTCCTTTTTTTTTTCTTCTTTTTTTTTGGTTAATTTTGGGTTGGCTTCTACAGCCTGGCTACATATACTTCCTGCAGCCTGTGTCATCACGCCCGCCCACCCTTTTCCTTTCATCACAACCCCGCCTCTGCCACCGCCACCCCCATGTGGAGCAAACAGTAGTGTCATCAAAGTGGCTCTTCCATAGGCCTCTGGGTCTGATGCTTTTCATAATGCTGATGGCTTCTTCGTCTCTTTCTGGCTTTCTCACCACCAATACCACCTTTCTCCTGCCTCTTTAGTACTACCTAAATGCAGTATACATCAAAGGCAGGAAGCTGTTGGTGGCAAAGGCCCTTGGTTTGTTGTTTGCAAGATGGAATCTCTGCTGTCTTTGTACTTTTATCGCTCCTTTACTGTCTCCCTCTGTTTTTCTTTCTTAATCTTCCTATACCCCTCTCCCTCCTTTCTCTCTCTGTTCTTTCCCCTTTCTAGAACAATCAGTTGGCGTTCTGCCACCCTTTTTAACCTGATCTCCTGCTAGAGCTGTTGTCGGTGCTACACTGTCAATGTCGCCCTTGTTTCCCTCCCCTACCCCCACCCTCACTATATTCTGCCGCTTCCACATTCCAGCCCAGAATAATCCCTTCTGCCTGGTCGTCTTTTCTCCCTCTCTAATGGTTTTAAGCAAGTCACAGAATGTAATCTCTCATGCTGGTTACATTATTTTTGCTTAATACTGTTCACGCGCACAGAAACATGCAGACATGCACTCACACTGAAAAGCTTTCACTGGCACGGACACTCGCAGTAGGCGCTGAAATGAAAACATGCTGAAATATTCAAACAAGCTCAAATGCACCTGCACTTACAGCACACACGTAATCACGTGCAAGGATTCATATTGCAAGATGAATCCGGTAAGCGTTTTTTGTGACTTTTCATTCAGCTCTGTGGATAGACACCAGCGTTTTCCTCTGCGTTTCATGGATACACAGCCGTGGATTAGCACGTGCTCGCCTGCCTTCTCTACCTGTCTATCTCAGCCAAATATAATTATCCATGGAGATTCTGTCAGATAACAAGTTAAAATAAGCTCAGCAGCCACGAACAGTCCTGGCATGGCCCTGAACTCTCATTTGATGTAACGCTTGCAGAACAAATGACAATTTCATGGTCCAAAGGAACACCAGTGGTTTCAATCGTGAAGATAAACTCACTCAGCGACCCACTGTTCTTGTTTTGTTCCAAGTTGTATTTGAAGTTAATTTTTTGATGCTGCCCTCACTAAGTGCCTTGGCAAAGGGAATTATTTTAGATCCCTGCAAATGGCTCTTTGTCCCAACCGTTGTTTAATCAAGTTTAATAATTAATTTTAACAGGTTATTATCTGCTTTTATTTCCCCTGCGAATGAGTTCGAGAAGATGCGCTCCCAAAATACGGAGCCTGTAAGGTAAGCGAATCAGGAGATATGAGGTGGAAAAATTCATCTCCCACAGCACTTGCGGTGATTGTTTCAGCCCATTCATCTAGGGCAAATGACAAAAAAATTCAAATTACAAGAGAAAACAACGTTAATAGGCAACATCAGTCATTGTGCTTTTATATCTAACCTTGGTGTGCCAGTACTCTAATAAGAATCGGTTCAGATCGGCCAAAATGTTAATGCGTAGGTTAATTAGATCCTGTTTGCATGTCAGATATTAGATTATTTTGACTCTTTCAAAGGCACAACTGTGGACATCCATGGGCCACAAGGATAGTTTTCTCAATGATCCCGACTTGCAATTGTATTACCACTCAAAAGTAACACTCATACTAAAAATTTGATGGATTGCAAGTTTCAAGACTCAGAAAGTAGCATACTGAAATACTGAAACCAGTGGTTGCTTGAAAGGTGGGAAATAGGTATTAAAAAAAAGATCAGCAGTATGGCCCTTTAAATGAATCTGGTAATCAGATTATGGAAAATATTATGTATATTAAATATGTCAACTATTAAACTGTACGTGGGATTTAATTGACTGAAAGTTGAAGACAACAAGTCACTGAATACAGTGTAGATTTCTTGGATAGTGAAAATTGTGCCGATCTATAAATTGTAATAGTGATCCTGTTTAGACCACAAAAAGACTGGATAAAGCTGCATTTGTCACCAAACTGCCACAGTTGTATCTACATGACAGTGTGGATGCTTGCAAATCGTACCACTGTATACACATTTTAAAAGCCCAGTGTCACCCCTGACTACTTTGCAATACTGAGCACAGTGAAATAAATTGTTTGTCTTGAGTTGTTGAAGCTCTGTGACACCCACAGAAGCTACAGAGGGTACAAATCAACAAAAACCTGGACTGGTGAGACCACAGCAGAACGTTCCCATGAGGAAACAGATCTTTCAATGTGTGCACCAGGCTGCTGAAGTCAGCGGTGGCCAGTGCACTGTTCTTGGCTGTAGTGTGTTGGGGAGGCGGCATCGAGTCCAGTAATGCCAGTAAATTTGGTAAGGAAGTCCAGCACTGTCGGGCAGGAACTGCACAGTCTGGAGGCAGTGGGAGAGAGGAGGATGATGGACGTGATGAACACCGTCCTAAATAACCCCTCCCACCCGCTCGATCATGAACTGTGGCAGATGGACAGCACGCTCAGCCACCAGCTCATCCCACCAAAGAGCAAGACGGTACGCTTCAGGCATTCACTTGTGCCCACTGCCATCAAACGTCACAAAAGCAACTGTGGCCACAGCCTAAGCCAGCTGTGACCCCCCCACCCCCACACCCAACCCACTCCCAATCAGCCAGACCTGTCACACTCACTGCTCTCATCTCTAACTGTTCCAACATCCAGACTCAGTGGTGACTGTTAAAAATTGACTTTTTCTACCACTGCCGAACAATGATCCATCCATTGCTATACCTGTTATTTTCAAAATGTATTTGTAAGTAGTATTAGAAATAATTTGACATTTTAGCAAATGCTCTTATTTGCTTTCTTGCCGAGAGTTAAATCAGATTGATACCCCTCTCACATATTTACTATATGTAAGTACAGCCAACAGTTAGCTTAGCACCTGAAGCATGGGGAAACAGGTTCACTAATTAATATGTTTCTTCTCAATATGAACTGTACAATTAATAACGTGATCTTTGACTTCTCATCTAACTCTCGGTAAGAAAGCGAATAAGTGTATATTCCCAAAATGTTTTACTGTTGAACTTATACTTATTAAAAATGTATTATTTATTAAAATACTATATAATTTAATGTATTAAATTAATATTATATTATTAAAATCACAAAGTCAGACACTGTTAGTGAGTGGTAAAAACTGATTCTTGAATAATTACCTTCAAACATTGAGGAAATTGTAATGTATATAGCTTTTAAATTCTGTATTTTTGAATTTGACACTTGAATTTCACTCCTGGGGGGGAGGAGTAAAATCTTATCTTATACATGTTAGGAAGATATGTTTATACTTGTCAGGGAATCACAAACAGAAATAGAAACAATCTGTCGTTGCTACTTGACAGATATTTTTATCTACTGCACTGTGAAAGTTTGCACAGCCTGTGTTTAAAATGGTAATATATCACATTTTGTTGACAATAAAGGTCTTAAGCTTGCTTTATCTTTAGCATATGGATTTGTTTGTATTTACCTAAACATAAAGCACTACTCCAGTACTCCAAAGCAGCTGGCTCGGTGCCACCCTGTCATCCCAATGAAATGTAGATCTGTGATAATAGCATATGCTCCCACAGGCTTTCACTTCTGTTTATTCCCGCAAATCACTTGACAGTAGAAAAACAATGTTCTTAACACCGTTCTGAGCCCCATTTCTAGTATTTGCCAGGCAGTGTACAGTGCTACTGGTTCAAGGAATATTACATGCATTATACATAATGTGTGTGACTCTCTGATTCCCATGTGTCATGTTAACTTACAAATAAACAAAATTCAGGCAGCCTGTGTGTTGCTGACTCAAGATGATCACTCCCCTATTAATCTTGTTCTTAGCCCTCATTTTTCATAGTGCGTGATTATTTATTTATTTATTTATTTATTTTCCCCATATCTGGTATAATCAGAGATAATTATGGAGGCGGTAACTCTGATGCTGTCATATTAGAAGCCTGGTATGTGAAGCATTTATTTGATTTCCCCCCCCAGCATGAAGCACTAGGAGACAGGAAGAGGAGATTAATGAGTCCATGAAGGTTTATGTGTCCTGTTAATACCATGGAGTAGGTCATAAGAAGATCCACGATGTAGCAACCTTTAAGAATTGTTAACTCTTTATCCAGAATGATGCCCTGCATTTTTCTTGTATTTTTTCTATGCATTTTAGTAAACAAAAGACCCTTTTTAAATCAGTTTCTGTACAAAGATGTTTTGAAATTTCAAGTCTCAGCAGCCTTATAAAGACGGTTTTCTGATTGATTTAGAGCGAGGGTTGGCCATATATCTTTCTTTATTCAAGGTCCAGAGAACAACATCAAAGAGATAATCTACCTTATTAAGTATTCTTCCAAAGTCCTCCAAAATTCAAAAGTCACTCACTCAGCTCCCCAAGGCCCAGGGAGCTGTGTTAATCAAATTATTTTAGTGAGCATGTAAAGCTTCTTTAATCAAAGGATAGCTGGCTAATTTATGTCTGAAATTGGGGTAATGTCTTCTTTGGAAGATGACTTTAAACAAGGTTAGATTATGCTTTTCCTCTTTCAATTCGTTACTTTATCTGATGTTGGTACAAGTTGGACCCTTAGGCACATTTTGTTGATATTACACTGTGCGAGGCCTTCTCAATAAACAACATGGCATTTTTCTCTTAAGTTATAAGTTAATATTCTCTCTTGGCCATCACTTTGTAAATATTTGACTAACTATTACTGGAAAAAGCTAGTAAGCACATTTAGTCTGTCTTTGAAACCATGTAATGCGTTACTTTGGTGATTAAGTCTGCAGCTGACTGCTTTTCAAAATACTGTTGCAACATTTTCTAACTTTAGTCCTAATACATAATGCATCTTTAGCTGCCTTCATTAAAATTTTATAACTTTTGGACTTTTTATCCTTTTTTTCCCATGTTTGGCATCAGTGGGAATTAATAGTGATAAAAGAGTACCATTTTAAATTAAAAGTTTTTAGATCTTCACCCAGTTCAACTGAGACACTCCACTGGGAATGACGAACAGCCTCTCTGCTGAGCCTGAATGTTGGTTGCTATCAGCTGTTTGCTTGTAATCAAGGCAAAGTGACTTTGAGATTCACTGTATTTCTTTTTGTTTGAAACAGTTTCTTTACTTTGTGTGTGGGGCTATTGTCAATATGGTGACACATCAAACAAAAGTTCTAGTTTTAGTCGTATTTCAACATGAAAGCCAAAACATCAGAGCCAGTGAAATGGAGAAAGTGCCACCCATATTTGCTAATTCACTGCAAATTATTTTGCAAGTTGAACTCAGAGCTTATTGCTCAAAAGCAGAAAAGCATGTATATATACTGTATTTTTTTTTTGCCAAAAATACTAACTACTACCAGGCAGAGTATTCCTGCTCTTGGGCCCTGCAGCAGTGCATACTAAGTTCTTGCAATATATTCTGAAACATATGCTCCAGCATATGCTGCATGTCCACCTGGACTACTGGAATGCTGATTATTATTGATAACCTAAATACTGGGTCATCCTAAACTAACTTCCGTGCCCAGGAAAAAGTAAAATATTCACAAAAGTCGTGGAAGGCAAAACTAAAAGAATATTAAAGGTATCTTTGGCTTTAAGGCACAGTAATACTTTTTTGCTGCCACAGCATGTCCTTAATTTCCATCAGGATTATTTCTGACATTGTGCAGGAGAACACTGATGCTTAGAGATTGATACTGGATTCCTTGGATGTCATTGACTGTGCTGAATAGATCTGGCTGTCCTTTGTTTCACCCAAGGCACAATCAATAACAGTCAGTCAGTCAATCAGTACACATCACTAACACTATTTGTTCCACGGTTCCTTTCAAACCAAATTTGGGTCACATGTTTCAGACATTCCCAGCTTATCATATACGCAGTCTGACACTTTGGTAGAGTCAAACAAAAGCAGATACCAGATTTTAAAAGGGACTTTTCCATCCCTTGGCTCTAACTTAACACACAGCACAACCTCTGCCACCTTTTTCCTCCCGAAACCCTCAAAACCCCTATAAATCAACCATGGCCAAGTTCCCAAACTTGCAGTGAACTAAAAACATACTAAGGCGGTGTGTGTTTTTTGCTGTTGCTCAGATGTTATAGAAGTCTTCATCATGAGGTGAACCACACTGGAGTCCTGAGCATGGGAGACTGTTAGAAGCTGTTTCACCAAACAACAGCTAGAAAAAAGACCTCAGTGTTAACAATCCTAACATGTACTGTTCCTTTACACTTCACTCGCCAGAAGTGCTAAAGTTGAGTTGTGTCCAGTTGCAATTACAGTATAGTTACCAATGTCACTATGGGTTTGACTATGGGTTTGTGAGTCACCCCCAGCTAATGGCAGTATAAATACACTGCACTTATGAAATATTCAAGAGGACAGAACATATCCCACTGATAAGCTTACGTTGGGGTCTTGTCTGTGAGTAGACTGGTACTGTAAATCCTAAAGGACTGGACTCCAGCATTAAACTGCTGGTGGAACCTCTACAGTAAACAGCCCAGCCTCTCTTTACCCAGCATGCCTGGTGTCAGACACACTGAGCTACCCACAGATAATCCTTTTTGGCAGTGCATTTTCTACCCGCCTTATCAGTTACACCTTCCTCTCGCCACCGCACAGCCACCCCGACTCCTGTCCCATACAGTTTGTTTTGAGGTGATATGCTGACCTTCATTTTTACCAAGTGATAACTCCCCCAATCATCTCTGGAAGTTCCTGATAAGCAGATGGCATGTCATCTATCATACTTGACCCTGAGATCCCTGGACAATGTAAATAGACGACGGGTTTTGTCCTGTGAAACTGGGGGGCTTGTGAGCCTTTGAGAACCTGCTGTAACGGTAAATAGGTTCGAAGGCACATAGGGGGTGCTGAGGAAATATCATATTTCCTTCTTTGCTAAAATCTAATGAAAAGTACATAGGAAAACAAAAGCTTCAAGTGACTACATGTCTAAAGCTCCTCATAAAGCATTACATTATACAGGATACATCCAGCACTTAGTAAAACCACAAATTATCTCCTCTTATAGACCTCCTGAGCTTTACAGCATGATCCTCTATAATATCAAAGTGCGCTAGTGTTTCTAGAGTTCATTTATCATTGATCAACACTTCCCATGCCTTGTGATAACATTTGCATTAGCATACTGTACAGCATATGTTTTCAGGAAATGAAAGCCATTACTTCTGATATTATAATAGCACACAATATGATTGCCTGATGATCTTCTGTTTTCTCCCTGTAATTCCTTTTAATGAGTATGAATCAAGGGAAGTGTTATTTTTGCTATTTGGCTGATTGGTACTCAGTTGTTTGTGTGATATTAGTCATTATGGGTTAGGTTCTGTTATGCTGTGGCTGCCTGGGCTTTTTATTACAGTGCCCTAAAACACATTCTGAGTGCTAATACTGATTAGTTAAATGTGGGAGATACCAGCACTGAAATTGATTTTGTGTTTTACTGGGCTGGGAAGGATGCTCTAAACCAAAGTCATGTCTCGTTCTCCTTATTTGTTTTGGTTAATTTATTATGAAACAGTTCAATCTTCAATAAAAGAAAGTTCTTAAAAGCCAAGGAAACACAGAAATGAATACTGATTGCTCAATTGATGCTGTATACAAAACAAAAGATGACACATAGATGGAGAGACAGCAGTATCGCTTGGAATCACGTCCATATTGGATGATTTACACCTCACAATTTACATCTAATGTCAGAAACAGTGACAATGCAGGAAGTCATGTGCCCTTTATGTAGCTAAGCAGATTGTAAGGGTGTAGAGGTCGGGGTTGGTGAATGCACTGAGTATGTCAGACTTTCATGCTGACGATTGTGGTTGCGATGCACAGTGTGCTTTCCTTATTGTGTGTCTAAGGTGTAGACAACTAAACAACCAGACTAACTCCAATCAGAAAGACACTAGAGTCAGGAAATACTGTCCAAGTGAAAGAATGAGGAGTACAACCGATAACAATGAACAGATCTGTATACGTGTGAACAGTTGCTACAATATTGATTTGGCTCTTATAGAAATGAAATGATTGATAATAAATCAATCAGCATTTCCAATATGTCAGCAGGTTCTAATGTTAAACACTTTCAGGTATTGGGATATTGCTTTTCTGAGGATGTCTGCTTTAGCGCTAATGCAGTATATTCTGACATTTCTCTGATTCCACACTCTCATAGAGCATTCAGAACACATTTTGGGCTCCCACAAAGGCCCACTTACTACTCTTCCCTCCAATCCTAACTATATAAACAGATGATTATCCATATTTCATGGGCCTTAGCCTTCACTGTTCCTGTCTGCCCCCTGCAAAGACTCATTTTCAGGGCTGCTTTTCACCTGTTTTTGTCAGTCTGATGTAAATGGCCTTGCTGCCCTTCCCCCCCATCAGCAGATTATTCTACTTACCCCACCTATCTCTCACTGAGTCTCTCCGCCTCTCTGTTTTCAGCTCTATCGTTCCCTTGCTCCCACATGTACCTCTCTTCTCTCTACCTCTGATTATCTCTCCCACTTCGCATCTCCTCAGGAGCGTCGGCCATTAAATGCAAACCTGGTCGTGCTGTCAGTCCCACGCACACATAGAAGGAACACAGCGCCGCACACCGTAACCATAATAACCGTCTTCAGAAGAACAAGAAAACTATTTCACAGACTTCACTTTTTTCTCTGTTCATCTTCCATGGATATTTCTCAGTATTTGTGAGAATAATATTGGTGGTGGGTATTGAAAGTGAGACCTGTCAGAGTCTTTCCAGTGTTTAAATTGTGCCAAAGAAACTTCTTTCTTTTATGTGTTTATTCCCACCTCTTATTTGAGCTCTTGTTGCAGGCTGTGCTTTTATCCCTGTCACTGTCACTTATATATTTTTTTTTCTAACCTAACTTTTTAGAGTTTGCAGATCACCAAATCTCACACATCTACCGCTGTACCCAGAAGATCAAAGCACATTATGCATTGTAGCGCTTTCAGGTCTGCAACATCCTTTTCCCATTTTTGATGTTGTATTTACAAATGTTTCTCAGAACCTGCATTCTTACTCTTGAATTGAAAATTTTGGCAGATACGAAAAAAAGACCACAAAAGGAAAGTCACAGTTAAAGAGACAAAAAAATAGTTTTTTTGTCAATTTAAATCTTTTTCCAACTCTAATTGGCCCTCTCGCCACAGCACTCAGGGTGATTAATAAGATGATTCAGTTGGAAAGATGATTTTTGGTGCTCCCAACAACAGACAGGACTCTGCAGTTGCTGTGTGAGAGCTGGAGCAGAAAATGGATAGTCATTTCCTTTTATGGCAGCGAAAGGCTGCTGTAGAGATTCAGTCTTAGACTATAATTGAGACACCAGGGTATATTCTCTTTCTGGACAGACTCTAATGGTTAGTGCATTAAGGAGGATGATTGAAGAAAGCCACACACTTACAGTAGAGGCCGCGGTAAATCAGAAAAGATGGCTTTTTGGCCAACTTGTAGATTGCAGTGTGTTCACACTGTGCAGTGCTTTAGGTCTTCCCTCTCTCTCATCTCTGGTGAGAGCACTCTTCAGCAGAGTTAAATGGGTGTAATTTTGAGGTAAAAGAGAGAACACTTTTAGCAGTAATGGAGAGAAGGCTTTGGACATGTTGTCATTGCCCTTGGAAATACAGCAAATGCACTCTTCAGGCCTCGCTCAGTTGTTAGGAGGCTCTACTCTGCGTCATTTTCAGGTTTTGTATTCAACTCATGAGGGATGAGGAGCTGAGGCAGTAGCTTTCATTAAGACATCGGCCGTAGCTTTCATTAAGACATCGGCTGGACTCATTCATACGCATATTCACAGACCTGCAGGATCAATGTGCTTAGTCCTGCCGTATCTAACAGCCTCACAACAGTGTTTTTTGGATTTTAATTCAGTTTTTATCTTAGTCTTTTAATAAAAACTCACATTTTCAGTCATTTAGTAACTGTTATTTAAATAAGTTTTTCAGTTTTTACAGTGAAATTTCAGTCTCATTTTCATTGTGCATTTTTAATTTTTATGTCTTCTAAGAAGTCTGAGGCTACACCTGTCACGGTCTTTGGTTTGTCCAGTTACCATGGTTACTGTTGTTGTGCTATCACAAGGTTAACATAAAAGGCACTGATTACTTGTTTTTACCAGAGTGTAATGGACACAGTGCCAATGTCTCTCTGCAGTAAAACAATAGATAGATAATAGTCTCTCTGGCTAATAAACTCTGGCTGTTTGAACACTGGTCTTTTTTCTGTATGACCTCCTACCATCACAGAATCTGATGGGTCACAGATTTCTATCACTTGTTCTCCACTGCATGCATAGCACTGTATTCATTCTCATGTTCAGTATTCTCAGTCTAGCTTTAGCTTAAGATGAGCAGCAAAAACATCCAATAACATTAGTGCATTGACATTCCTTTAGAAAACATCTATGTGATAATTGTAGTTCATAGGAATAAATCCCCCATTCATTCCTTGGGATAGCTTATAATCATGACAGATAGTCAATTGAACATTAAGTCCACATCCACAGCTCTTGAAATTATTACATTAACGCTTACATTTAGAGTTGTTCCTGATCCAATACCAGTAGAGGAAATGCCTCCAGTACCACCTCAAATGTGGGATCGGGTATCAGCGAGTACGCGTCTGTGCACCGATCCCATACCACATCATTTATTAACCCTAAAACGGGACCCTGCTATTTCCCAGCAGTTTTTTGTTATCTGGTTTTTGGTCATGACCCTTCCTACTCTGACTCTGATTGTGATTCATCTGCACTGTGCTGCCACTGGGCAATGATAACTACTGTTTTAGAGCAGCGAAGAAGAGTTGATTTCTGGTAGTGTAACATAGTCAGAGCTAGCTAAACATCAACAATTTGACTGACCTTCAACCTGGATAATATAAGAAAGTTCCATGGCATTCATTCTCTGTGTGTATTTGTTCATATTTTACAAAGCGTTTAACATGAGGCAGACCATACAACGTTAGGAATCACAGAGAGTTACTAAAGCTGTTAAAAAATAATATCAGATCAGTACTTGGTACATGCTAGTGTACTACTTACTTACTTATGAACTTTATTTATTACTTTGCATTACAACAGTTGTTGGTTCATTTGTTAATTTGTAAATCTTTCCGATTATAGTTCTCCGTTCTCATATGTTACTTTTTACTTAGTTTTAGTCTTGTTTTCATCTGGGCCAGAATGGCTGTAAATTAGTATTTTGCACCATAGTTTTCATTGAAGAAATACAGAAAGAACACTGCCTCATAATATTCACATTTCCAACTATTTGCTGCGAGCTTCACTTGTGACTTCGAGTGTCATGCCTGGGCAGCTTGTTTAGGGGTTTCATATATATTCATATATGACAGCTGGCTGCCAGCAGATTACTGGTCTTTCATGTGATTGTGCCAGGGGGGTTGAGTCTTTGTTGCCAACTATCCTGATAATACTTGAACCGCAGGAAATCTACCCATCCATGACATGTCTTCTTCCCATGTATGTGAATCTTAGAAGGACGGCGTGCCTATATGTCACTCCATGATAAGTGTTGGGAATTACACAGTAATTAGTTTGCCCATTTTAAACAAACCCTGACTGACACTGTCAGTGGAAGATGCCTGAGGAGTAAAGATACTGTGCCCACTGCCTCCAAAAGCAACCTCTGCTAAACCCTTGCCTCCCAAATTTGAACAGGAATCATTATTCTAGGATTTGTTTCACTTGTATAAATCAAACATACAGACATAACGATATGGAGATGTTTTTAAGCTGCTGTTTTATTGTTTAAGTCTATTGCTTATTTTCTTCCCTTTTTAATTCTGCAACCAGATTAGTTACACTTCAGAGGTGGAATATGTTTTGCAGTTGTACTGTAAGAATGAACAGTATAAAAAATCATAAAGTCAATGAACCATATTTTACTGATTTATGTATATTTTGATGCAGGGTAAAAGCAAAAACAGCAACAACCTAATCTTTGATCCATATCATTAACTATTTGCCATGAGCAAAGGTAGGTGATATGATCATTTGTATCTCTACTTGAATTGGACAATTGCGTGCAAGGGTTTTGCATTAATATTAAAAAGTGCCTAGATTTCAAGTGTTTAATTCACTAGATTAGCCAAAATCCAACATCTGGTTATTTAATGCATAAAAAGTTCCATGATGGAATTTTCAGAAAATGTATCAGGATAAATATGAATATCATGATATAAACTTGTTATTGATAATGTTATATAACTTATCTTGGCTATATTCTGTGATAAATATTATTTGTTAAACCATACAGTTTTAATAGTTTACTTTAAGTCACCCTAAGCATTTGTAAGCAAACATTTTTAAATGGTTTACAACACACTATAGTTGTAAGCAGATATATATGTTTATTAATGTATTTGTAAGTGGAGGCTGGTGTATAAAGAGAAAGAATGACATTATAGTAAAGGTCAAATGTGTAACATTTAGGATGATATATTGGCAGAAATGGAATATAATATTCATAGGTATGTTTTCATTAGTGTATAATCACCTGAGAATAAGAATCTTTGTGTTTCTGTTACCTTAGAATGAGCTGGTTTTATCTA
This sequence comes from Dicentrarchus labrax, assembly GCF_905237075.1. Classification (NCBI taxonomy): domain Eukaryota; kingdom Metazoa; phylum Chordata; class Actinopteri; family Moronidae; genus Dicentrarchus; species Dicentrarchus labrax. The sequence continues at coordinate 14,230,167 of NW_026136718.1, read as the reverse complement.
CACACCACTGCAGGTCGCCTTTTGTGGAGGTTGCCATGTTGAACCCCCATGTTTCTACAGTCGCCCAGAAGGGACAAACTAAAACACTGGCTCTAGATTAAGCCGTTTTGCGTTTTTCATGCATTTCACAGCCACCGTAGTTTCTTCCTCGTGGTTGGAAAGGGAGGGTGAAAAGAATTTGTGGGCATTTTATTTGGGGCTCACCTGAGTTCAGTTGCTATGTTCTCATCACGCTCCATCAATTGAACTTTAACTCCTACTTACAACACTTGCATGAAAATGTCTGTCAGTCTTGAGATGTGACTGTATTGGCTACTTATTTGCATTTCATCAAAGCTTTGGCTGAAACAGTATTCAATCTCCACCTAATCACAACAGCCTGGAAACAAACAGCACAAATCTAACCGCATTTGGTCTCCACTTTGTATGCAAGATCATACTGGAGGAAATGTGATAGGAGGGCTCACTAATGCTGTTCTTAGGAAGGGTTTCACACACTTTCCTATCTATGTCCACCGAGAGAGGTTTCTAAATGAATCCTGTTGACTTCCTGCACTTGTTCCACCTTCAAAAACATTGTGTTATCGATTATGTGGATCCATACACACTGTCCAGTAAAATACTTTTGTCCGCTGTCTTCTCGAATCACACCCCAGACGCCACCCCCTCGTATTTTCTTTAATTCGTTCTTTACTTCTTTTGTCAAGTTTGATGTCTTCAGTGTCCCTCCTCCTGCCCTCTCAGGATGAACTCTGTGCGGGGTGCAGCAGTGCTTTGCTGCACAGTGTTGTTTTACTCTGGCAGACAATTATCTCTGAGACGCCTGAACAGAGAGAGCTGCTCTTCACAACAATTTCCCCCTACCCTTAAATCAGTCCACACTGCCCATCACCCACTAAATGGCGCACATGTCTATGCACAAACACACACACACACTAAATCATGCTGACATACACAGGAACCCATAAGCATTTTCTATCTTTTCATTTCTCTTGTATTTATTCTTTTAAAACTGCACTGAAGTACTCTCTCTCTCACACACAAGCACACACACACACAACTTCAATCACTGTCACAAGCCTCAGGAAAAAACAATCAGCCCAACAACAGATGACAGTATCTACAATAAACCGCTCATTATAGTTGAGCATATGCATCGCCATTCTCTCTGTTTACCACTTCTCACGAGTCTTCAAAATCTTTTTATTGACAAACCACACCTTGAAGACCTTGGAGGTTTTTAAACGCGGTTAGAAAAGGTCATGACATTCAGAAATGGCATTCTCTTTGGGGAAATGGCTTGGATGTCTGGCCATTAAATAAGGTTAGTTCTATCGGCTCGATTTCCGCTGTTTGGCGTCCTCTGCATTGCCGGCCCTCCATTAATACTAAAGGCTCTCGGTGCAAGTTCGAGTGGTGTCACCGTGTGTGATACACTCCCCTGGAGGCTAATAAAGAGCTCAGCACATACATTAGCACTCACATGCCAAGTATGTTCCCGTTTTGTGGTGGTGATGTGGGTGCACGGATGTGTACATTAGTGGTGGTTAGCTGGGGGGAGTTGTTGCTGACAGTTAATGATACACTTCTTCTTGCACATGAACAAACACTTTTATGCATCCTGCTCAGCTCATTGTTATCTCAGTTCCCCGCTACCCTCCTCCGTTCCTCTCATGCAACGGAGGAATTGAAATGCAAGTGCTTAAGGGTAAAACCTCGAAGGCCCCAAACAGAAACCATTAACCCTTTAGTATTCCCCTGGCTTTGCAGCTGATGAGTTATTCAGGGCTTTTGACAAGGATCCACCCTCTTTACATTCACTAATGATGAAGAAAGGTCAGTGAACACGCTGAGAGATGCCTTTGGCAAAATAATCTCGGGACTCAATACACCAAGGCTGTTCTGGCCTCTGAAGTGATAAACGCCCCTTTTTTTTATCTAAGTCCCCCCTTCCTGGTGAATTACTGTAACGGGTTTGAAACAATCAATGGGCTGAGCTACTCACCAGCCAGAGTCCTGTCACCATTGACACTGTTAATTAGCACAGAAGAATCCCAGGCGCTTTTGTCGGAGCACGTTTGAAAGGAGACGAGCGGATTAGACCATTTTGCTTTACATTTGTTATTCCTAATGCCATCTTGCATGGGGAGATCTTAGTGATGGTGGGTGGCTCCCAGTGGGCCTCCAGCCACAGATCTGCATCCCAGTCCAAAAAAAAAATGACTGGAATGTGGCTCATGTGTCTTTCACCAGAACATTAAGCAATCTCAGCACATCAGAATCGGAGGATTATTCCCACCCTCCACAATAGTTCATTTCCATTTGCTTTTGTATGTCTGCTACTAAATTAGATTTTAATAGTGTCATTTTGTTTGTTGGTATTTAACTGATTGATATGGGTATTGAGATGACTTGCAGCCCCCGTCTTTGTTCCAAATCAGTCCGAACCTTGATTTAGTCTGAATGAGACAAAAGGGGGTTGGTAAACGACCCAACAATATACGTAACCATCTAAGTATATCAGAAGTGTAGAAGAAGTGTAAGTTTTGATGAATAACTCTTGTTCCAGGTGTTATGTTTGTGTTTGAACAATAAGTCTAGTCATTGTCTATATTTAATTTGTCAACAAGTTCCATGAAAAGACCAAATCCAACAATTAATTGATCACTAAAAGCATTGTCTTTTTTATCTAAAACCTGATATAGCTCATTCATCTGCACTAGAGCTCCATTGTTGTCTAAAAACTATTAAAAACACATTAATGAGCCGAATCTGTCACTGTTTGACATGTTCCTTCATTACAATGAAGATGAGCACTGCAGTTTATTTTGAGTCAGTCCCACATACACTGTCCTGCTGCTGTAAATACTCATTAGAGCATGAATGTGTTTACTCCTTTTTGAGTAACATTTGTTAAAAACTACAGTGCCCAGCTGTTTGAGGAAATGATTTAACCTTTTTATAAATTAAACTTTGTTAATAGATTTACATCTTCAGTTGGAACCAATGGGCTTAGGGATGAGTGCCACAGAAGCCAGAAAGGATTGTGAGACCGTCTATGCATTGTTGGTTTTGGTTTATTCATAGGATTCATTGACAGAAACGATAATATATAATATCGCCATGTTTTCTGTACATTTTATACTAGAGAGAATTGGCACGTGAACACTTCTGCAGATGCTGTGTGACGCATCGTAGGCTACAGACTGAGTAACTCTGTTTTCAAAGTGAAAAATTATTCAATTAGCGTGTACATGTTGCTGAACACTGTTGGACTAAAGCGGGACAGTTGTCATGAATCACACAAGGAGGGTATGTTGAAATTGATGCTTATTTGTTACCTTTCACAATCTGTGCTCGAACTCTCGCTGCAGGTTTAGCAAATCTGCAGTGAAAGTTTTTTTAACCAGTGAGTGTGTGATTGTTTTGTTATATAGAAATTATTTATTTCAGTATGTTGTATTTGTTGCTTTGATATGATAACATTCTTACTTGGAAACAGTGTTTCATGTAGTTTTGAATAGAAAGTGTAAATTCAATTAATCCTGGTTTACTTTCTTCCTTACACATTATACATTTAGGACAAATGAACAGCGACAGAGGAGCTCAGTAATGGGATTCTGGGTCTTATTGTGACCAATAAAACAGCATTTTTGAAATTGCCAGTGGAACTTTGATCATTATTTTCTAGACAGATGGCATTAGCCCCTTTTATATGGCTACTTTGTGACCCTTTACATTCTGCCATAATTGCCTTTAATGGTATGAATGCAATATAATTGAAGTGACATTTCCCGTGCTCACATTCACTGTCACAGGAGCAGTGAGTCAACTTGATGATGAATACTGTATGTAAATGTGAATCCATCTGCTCTCTTTTCAGCTACTAAGGTGGATGTGTGTGTGTATGTGCGTGTGTGTGTTTTACCAAATGTATTGATATTTTCTGCTCCTGGTACCCAGCTGAGTTGAACCAGGGGTCAATCCACCAGTCCAATTTGTCAGTAAACGCAGACTTATTCCCCTCAGTGATTCCAGTCAATAATGTTTGACCTCATGTGAAAAACAGGAACACAAAGGCGGAGAGGGTGGTACTCACATTCTGTGGTAGCTGCAGTCACCAAGCACAGTCCCACATCAAAGAGAAAGAGCATGTGTCACCATCATTGGTTCTGGTATTTATGCAGTCATGAAAGTTGCATATCGATATTGTCAGTGCGGCAGAGAGGATAAGCCTACAGAGGAAAGGCTAAAGTGGATTTGGAGTGGGGGGGGAGTATGTGGAGGAGCAGATAAGAGTTAAGGGTGTTTTTAGGATCTGTCATATTTCAGTGTGCGATGATATTGTCTGCCTTTTATTCATACAATCATAACACCCAGTCGTTCCACGGTTATTGTCATTGAACAGAGTGCACACGACTCAGCACTTCCCAAGTAGTAGTTTAAAGCCTGGAACGCACTCAAATTGGATGTGCGTCACACTTAACTTTCAAATGCACCTATTGTTTTTATTTGGCAGCATTTCGTGGTGCATCAAACCACCTTGACTCTTAAACTGTTTTGATTTTCTGAAGCTTTCTAAAAAGCAGCCAGACTTATGCAGCTATACCTAGCCGCACTTAGAAGGGTTAAGAAGAGCCTCCACAGAAGGCAACCCATTGCATCTGTAGATAAAAACAGCTCATTCTAAGGTAACAAAAACACAACAATGCTATATTAAGGTGATTATACACTAATGAATATTATATTCCATGTCTGCCAATAAAACCTCATAAATGTCACACACTGGACCTTTAAGTGAATATTTCTTTAGCTTAGCATTTTTCACATAACTTAAAGCCTGTTTACATACAGAAAACACAATCTGCCGTACACACTGTATTTCTTTATTGTCTTTGTAAGATGGATCCTTTGTATTCCTGCAGTGAGCCCACAGAACCATCATACAAAGAGCATCAAAATGACACAAAATCACTCTTGCTTCCGCCTTAAATACACTTTCCTGATTAACTGCATTTGACATCAGTGACTTAGTTTTTAGCCTTTTTAATGCAGCCCATCTCCAGGACAGCAGACGGAGGCTATTAAGAATTAATTAACAGCAGCACAATTAGTTTTCCAGTTTCGGTATAAAAGAGGATTCATTCTCATTCCAGGCTGCAATCTCCCAAAGCTATGTGTGTCAGGAGGGTCATTTATGTAGTATTGGCGCATCATTTTGTGTTTTATTTAGTTTTTTTATTGTCCACGAAGCTGTAGCTGACATTGTGGCAAGATATGCTGGAAGGTTTTGAATGTTTATATCCACTTATGAGACCTTGAACTGTTAACTACTTAACAGATCCTTCAGGGCGTGAATTAGAAAGGAAGGTCTTCACATACGCACACCAGACAGAGTTATTGCATGTGAGTGTGTGTGAGAGAGGCAGTGCCTGTACTGTCTCAAGCTGCTGTATAAAATACCCTTCTGAATCAATGGTGCTCACTTCAGGACACTATAGCTTTTATCTGAACCTCCCGCAGGCAGTCAGCAACAAGGTGGGGAGTAGAGACTGGAGTGCATTCACTGCCTCAGGTTCTGTCTTGGCATAATAAAGGAATATTTCATGTGTGACACTCACACAGCCTATGGGCGTACACTATCTAAAGCAGACTTTGAGCTAGCAATAATTAACGTAAACATATGGCGTGTGCCTCCATTGAATTGTGCCTCTCCTCCACGCAGCCTCAAGTCTAATGCAGCGCCTCAGCTAGAAATAATCCACTGCACATGCTAATCACTTGGCAATTGATTTGGCCCTTTTTGGTCCAACAATTTCTGTAAACCACAGAATTGATCTGAGAGAAATCAATTAACAGCTCAGGGTAGGTAAATATGAACAAAAAATATGGATTGCTCTGCATACAGTATGACCATCTGAGCAAATTCTGTCTGCAGTTCGTGTGCTTGTGCAGAGATGCTCAGCGTGAGCAAATTCCAGTCAGGTTCAACTAGCCCCAGGTGAACTGTGATAACCAGGCAGTGTGCAGTGATAAAGTTATCTTATATCCATCAAGAAGAAAATGCACTTAACCCTCCACATTCAGGCCTGCTGTGTTATCAGCACCATAATGGAAATTGATAAAAGAGAGCCGTGTTATCATAATCCTACATACATAACAGCGGGGAATTGCTATTTTAGGAGGCTACAGGCGAAAGAGATGGGCGGAACAGAGAGGGCAGGAAGAGAGGGTTGCCTCCCGGTTGGAGATCAGATGTTATTGGGCTGTATTGGTGGAGCGGCTCATGGAGATGCAAGAGGCGTCGGCTTGTCGTCAACATTCCTCATAACCGGCCAGATTGTCGCTGTCATCACAGGGGCACAGTAGCCAAGCAGTGGCTGACTCAGCGAAATCCTTGGGCCTGAAGCAGAAATAAAACCCTGATAAGCATTAAAAAGTGAGGGAGAGACAGGGGGCATGGGGAATTATTAGAGATAGTGGGAGTGAGAGACCCAAATATGAGAGGGAGATTATTATAGAGACAGTGAGGGGAAAGAGAGAGGCAGAGAAAGGAATAGTGGGACTGCATGAACTTGCTACATGCTGACGCTATTTGTTTGCGTCCCTGTGCATTTTATTAAGCCTCTAACATTAAACAGATTTAGCAGGAGCAGCGAAAGTCATGGAGTAATTATGCTTTTGGAAATGCTGTGATTAAAAACGCTTGCTTAAAGTATCAATTCACACTGTACTGCATTTATTTGTTGCTTATTCCCAGAACACACTGATGTGGATTTACCCTCCAAATTTAGAAGAAGAAAAAAACCTACAAGGGAAAATTCATAAAACATTTTAAAAATGGAGATTTATCCATCAGGTGTGCATATAAAGTACATCATTTGCAAGCTCATTGATTTCCTGCATAAAGCATGTCCTTGAATTGATAGGTGCAATAAACATACGTGCAGGTCACTCTGAATTTTGTATTCTCTCGAATGCCAGTCTCATAACTTCACCATTCAATTCAAATAAAAGGAACACACACACACTCTCTGTTAAAGGAGGAGAAGGATTGAAAGTGAGACGTCGATCAATAATGAAAAGGAACAGTATCTGTGTGGAGAATGCCGGAAGTGTCTTCTCTGTCAGGATTCCTTCCTCCAGCTCACGCTGTGCTGAGGGCCCTCTTATGTGTCCAGATACCCCACAGAGGCGTTGATTAAGTCAAGCTGAAGGCCAAAGCCTGCCTGCAATCGAGAGGCCCCAGCTCACTCAGTAAGCTATCAGGTGACCGGTCTCTCTCTCTCTCTTTCACTCTCCAGTTAGATACTGATGCTGAGAGGAGCTATTAGAGTCCGGGCTCCAGGCCCCAAAAAGCATTCTGCTTGGTGTTGATAACCAGCAGGTACCAGGATGTGGAGGGAGGGAAAGAGGGGTGGGGTGAGGATACGGCAGTACTGGGAGGCGGAGGAGGGTAAATGATCTCTGAAGGCCGTCTTATTAATGGAGGCTTTTCATTACTAGCACTAATGCAAACGATTGGTGGGGCTAATGAGCTCGAAGGTCCGTATGAATGAGGGCTCTGTGGAGCAGAAGTGTGTGATGATCATAGCGGGAGACGAAGGTGATGAGTTTTCAACATCATATCTGGTCATGATGAAAATTTGCTTGTACAAGAACTGGAGGAATAGAGAGAGAGAAATGGATGAATGAGCTGATGGGTCGGCAAGTCAATTGTGCGCCGACTCAATATGGCAGGCTGCTGCAGGCAAGAGGGTATAAGATGAATGACGGAGGGGACGAGTGTATTTCACTGTCAGTGGATTGAAGTGAGGTAAAGCATGGAAAATGTCTTCATCGCCTTCTATAAAGTGTTTGCACACTCTCGGTGTGCAAGCACTTAAAAGACGATGGAGCGGAGCACATTCTTTGAAGGCACGGCATCCCCTCATCAAATGTCATGAGCGTTGCATGATATTCCATTTAGACTCGCAGAACACCAACACAGTGCCCCGAATAAACCCCCCCCCAATCTTTTAGTGTGTGCTGTACTGTGTTAAAGACACCCTTGGTGGTTGCTGTGAACCTTGCATGTAGAGGGATTTAGCCCGATTTACAGCATGGTGTGTACAGGATCAGTTCTGGCTCAGGAGTGTCTCATGTGGGCTCTCTCAGGGGAGCGGCGGGGGGAGGACCAGAGGCCACTGATTGATGGTCAAGGACAGTGAACCCCTCCCCCACCACCCCTGCTCAGAGGAGCCCATCTCTGAAGCCGTGTCCTCGGGGGGATTGGGATGCTGCCTGGCTGGCTGCCGTCTGTGCGCCACTTGTGACAGCCTGCTTGGAGGATACGACCAACTCAAGGGGATGAATCATCCGCTAAACGACGAATGGATTGGAGACTCAACACAGCACAAAAAACATGGGAGATTTTGCTCTGTCCTTCTTGCCTCTTGCATTTTCATGTATGCATTACGGAACATGTGTGAAACTTAAGGCGAGCAAACACAGTACTAAGGATTGCTGAATGGATTTTCACAAACCTTAGAAAGCCAGCATGTGTGTTAGTCAAAGGGCTGAAAAGAGGAAGGGAAAGGAGCTCGAGCTATTACTTAATGAATAATGATGTTCCAGTGAATTACTGTACGATGCATAACACTCGAGATGGTACTCAACACAAACCCTGCATCGAGTGTCACTGTTGCATATTTCAATATGATTCATTATCTGTGTCAACAGTGACTGAAGTTCAAGGCCTTAGCATTTGTTGTGCATATGATATGTGGGTGACAAAACTGCTGTCGATGGAGATTTGGGAGGGAAGGGGGAGGGAAGAAGGACGAGAGAGAGAGAGAGACAGAGAGAGAGGGAGGCTCACACTCCCAGCACACTATTTAAAGCTGATGGCTCTAGTCCAGAATCAGAGCAGAGAACCAGGGATTGTTATTTTCATATGACTCTGGCTAGAACTGGGCAGGCTCTAGTTTTTCATTTCAATTCGGTTGCAAAACAGTAATTGAAGCGTATCACTTTCATCTCCACTTATCTCCTTCCGCTCTTCTCCCTTTGGAGCGCTGCTTGTCTTGCCAGCGTTTGCGCATCTTGACACTGTTGGTTTCTCTATGATATATTGTCTGGGATTCTGGTAATTCATTGTAGCTCGATGCTGATGTACATGGCAATTAAATTCAAACCCCAAAGAGGTACAGCTCAGTCAGAGCCCCCCCTCTTCTTCTTCACTTCTCCCTCCTGTCCGCTGCTGCTACTGCAGCCTCGCACTCGCACCCCTTTCAATCACTGTCTTTTTTCCCAGCTCTCTCTTCCTTTGATTCCCCTTCTTCTCCCCCATATCTGTCTTTTTTTGGCGCTCGCTCTCTGTCTGTCTCTGTCTCTTTCCCCTTCTATTCCCTTCATGTTAATAAGCAGAGTAATGGTGTTGCAGGCAGTTCCTGGTTGGGGAGTTAATTAAAATGGCAAGTTACAACCCACACAGTCAAAACAATGGAGGCCCCTGCTTTTTGTAGTGACACAAGAAGATATTAAACAAGGCCCAAAATCAAACACTGTGAAGAGGCAGGAACCCAGTAACACTGACTATCCTCCAACTCTTCCCCTCCGGAAGCACTGAGGGGTTTATTGTCACGCTCTCCAGCCCAGTCGACATTAGTCATAGCAGAGATCCAGTAATTACCTTGCGAGCTCCCTGAACTGCTGCATGAAAAGCAGTTGTGTACAAGATATTAATGTGATTACTGCAGCATTTACTGAGCCAAAGACTACACTGACACTCATCAGATGAGAAACCAAAGAAGGAAAATAGTGACATCTGCCTATTCCCCACCCACCACCACAAACATACACGCACAAAGACGCACACACACACCCCAAATGATTTTTGCTAGCGTGGCTAGCACAATGGAGCGCACTCAGGCTCCGGCAACAGTGGGCCGGCTGAGCAGGACAGGAGCTGTTGCTATGGTTACCATTTCTCGGCTCGCTCTCGCAGCCCAGGAAAACTGTGTCATTATCCTGTACTTTGGATAGAAGAAGAGAGAGAGGAAGAGAGAGAGAAAGAGAGAGGGGAGGGATACAAAGAAAAAGAATGAGGTAGAAAGCGGAGACAAAGATAGAAAGGAGAAAGAAGAGGGGAGGGGGGGCTGCAGTTCACACAGGCCAGCCATGCATCTAACACACACATCATCAAAATTTGCACCCATTTGTGCTCCTCTATTCACTACTTTTCCCTTTTTTTCCCCCTTTTTCCATCTGTCAGTGGAGCTATAGTTTTCACTCTAATAGGTAAACAACTTCTGTGCCGACAAATAATGCTTGAAAATATCAGGTAAAAGCAGTGCTGTGTCAGGTGATAATGGGATGTGTGTCTTTTTTCTGTCTCCCTCTGTGGCATCTCCTCTGAAAATTGTCACCAACAAGCTATTATGTTGGTAAAAAAGATCAATCTCTGCACCATTGTATTTATTTTAACACACCAACAGCCATGTGCTCTAATGACAACCAGCTCTGGTTCTTATTGAATAAATACACAGCTCACAATAACAACAGCACAGTGGGATAACAATCCTCTTCTGCAAAATGTGCAACCATAAGAGTTGTTTCTAACCTCAGAAACACATAATCAAAAGCACTTTATATGTTCATGATTGCATTTGTGTGTGTGTGTGTGTGTGTGTGTGTGTGTGTGTGTGTGTGTGTGTGTACAGTATGTGTGCGTGGTTATGTACATGTTCACTTTGCTCGGTGTGTTTGTGCAACGTGAGGTCCGCATCATAGGAGTTACATTGCGAACTAATTACATGGCCGTGTAAATAGAGGCACCCTGCTGATATGGGCTGTGCACCACATGATTTCCCTTGGTAGAGCAGAGCCTGTTTGCACTGCCTTGCTGCGCTGAGTGTGTGCGTGCACGTTTTGTGTGTGTGTGTGTGTGTGTGTGTGTGTGTGTGTGTGTGTGTGTGTGCAAGCATGCACGTGACCTGTACATGAAGGTATATGTGTGGGTGTGTGTGTGTGTGCTGAGGCAGAGCATGTTTTGTAACCTGCGTGGTGTGCTTTATTGAGCTACAAGCTAAAAGAGTGTGTCTGTGTTGAGGAGCCAGAGTAGCCCCTCCAAATGAAAGGCTGCCCTCTCCCTCTCTGCCCGCCTGACGTAGCTCTCCAGAGAGACCTGTTCATATTACTGTGGCTGTCTGCTGGTCAGAGAAACACAAACAGCACAAAACAAAGCCGCCTTCGATAGGAAAGTGAAGAAAAGACCTTGTGTAGCCCTCATCTATTCTCCTCTTCACCACTGATGGCTTATTTTGTACCACTAATATGAAAGAGAGGAAAGGGGGAATACGTGTTTTGACACCCAACTAGAAAATGAAAAGTATTTTGGAATAATTTAGAATAAGTAAGACGGGTGTTTAATGAAGCACTGCACAATTACATACACTTTTGAGGCACCTTTTACTTCTACATTTCAGAAGAAATAATCGTTCCTTTGCTTCACTTTTAGTTGCTTACTATTCAAGTTACTTTTCAGATTAAAGGTGCCCTGCTCACCCCACACGATTTTCTATTTAATCAGACACTCTAAAAGCTGTGTGGAGTTATGTGAAGTCAAAAACATCTATGGATCAATAAGAGTCATAACCGGATAAGTTGTCCCACCCTTACAGCAGAGGATAGTGAGGGAGCTGTAAAGTAAGCCTCAGTATCTCTAAGATCAGCAGGCCCATCGAATCCCGACGACACCTCTGCAGATATTCCACAGATTTTAAACAAATAGAGATGCTGCCTGTCAAACTCAGACTGTTAACACATCTCCACCCCCTGTGACAGTGTGTGTTGTTTTCAGTTAGCATTAAGATTAAAGTTAGTGGTGCAGTGTGAAAATATGTCAAAAATTGGATTTTCTGTTGAGGAACCTGAACCATTTGCCAACATGGATTACTGACTTTTGACTAAAGGAATTATGTAGGACAATTTACATGTTGATATTCAAAGAGCTTTACATTTTAAGCAGATGTATTATTTAAGAGCATCTGAGAAAGTTTATCTGAGAGTCATGTTTTTACCTTTGTGGTCATTAAAGGTTCTCGAAAGATTTCTAGTGAAGTTGAGTTCAAGCACCTTACCAGTTATTTATTTATGTATTTGTATGTTTATGTGTTGAAGTGCTAATTGCTGCAGTGAAGTTTGCATATTCATATATTCTGGAATTTCTAATGAGGTAGAAGCAGTAGATGCCTTTTTAATGTGTTTAATTTATGTTTGTTTGGTTTTTTTTCATAAAAAACATATCAGATTCATTATTGTTCTATTTGACTATTGTATATACAATATTTAAAGATTAAACCAGTGGTTCCCAATATCTTTGGCTTGTGTGTGATTACAAAAAAGTTATCAGCTGTTTATGAATTGTTAGCAGTTCCACCAAAGGCTGATTTCCTCTCTGAAACTACAATGGTTTCATTTAAATAACGGTTCAGTGGTGAAAACCAAAAAATAGAGAATGTTCCCCAGTTGACTTGACTTGATTAATTATCTCATTAAGCCTCAGACTTATCTTGTGATCATTTGGAGGGACCTGACCACCAGGTCGGGAACCACTGGATTAAACCAACTACTAACTGTGTATAAAGTAGTTAAAACTAGCTCCACCTCAACCAGCTACAACAGTAATATGCTGCTCACATTTTATAACATCAGTGTTGACAAGCTAACATTGTGAAATATAATAATATATCAGTCACAGGGGCCAAGTTTCTGCTCAATGAGAACTTTAATTTTGATATTTGCTAATATACACAAGCACTGAGAACTGAAATGGTTATGCAGTTGAGTAATTTTATATGGTGGCGTTGGTATCTTTAAACATGAAGTACAGGATCTGAAAACTTCCACCACTGTTCTGAATACAGAGCAGCAACAGAGTTGTGAAGTATGAGTTTCTCTTACAAATGGAGAAACCAACTCAAAACAGCAGCAGTGGTACAGTAATTACAGTTTTTACAGTCTCATTTAGAAGCACCATACCAAGCTGACTGTGGGTTTTCAAATGCTGGGTGCTGCAGAGTGAAAGTGCAATCACAACTAATCAGAGCTTCTCTTGTTTCCTGCCCACAGCGCCCAACACTGCACCCTATGGGAGCACAGGAAGCGCATACGTCCCGCTGGCCTGCCGATACCTGGTCCTGGCTCTCTCCTCCTTCATCAGCGTGTACTAGCAGAGGCCAGCCCAGACACAATGACTGTCGAGAGCATTTATGAATCCTTTTTGACATTGCTGATGGCTGGAATCCAATCTGGTACAGTTTGTTGAAAAGCCGTAAGGGGAAAATAATCAGCGTTACTTTGTGTGGGGAATTTTATTTTTTTCTTTGCTTTTTGGTGAAATTTCTGTCATGTAAATACTATGATGTTTTTTTTATTATTATTATTTCCTATCTTCTTTTATGATTGATTGACCACCTTGTGAATCAGTGCTCAGCCCCAGCCCCACTCCACCTCCACTCATATCAAAAGCCCCTAAACTTCCCAAATGAGTTACTTTCATGCCTCTTTCTCTGGGAGGCGATGGAGCAAAATTGACATTTCCATCCGTTTTTGTACATGGCTAAAAAGACGCAATTGTGCCAAGTCTCTCAGTACACAGAATTACCATACCAATGTTGTATTGAATGTATTATGGGTTGTTGAACAAAGGAAAGACATTTAGATTCCTAACAATACAAATTCAGATTATGGAGTGTGCTAAAAAAAAAAAAATACAGAAAAACCGAAAAAAAACAAAAGAACAAAATAGGCAGGGCTTTTTCAGGACCTGTATTGTCATGATTACTCAATAGATGGATGAACAGTGTTGAAGGTGTGCTTTGTTGTATTCTGAAATGGGTCCTTCAGTTACTATGCCTGCCTAACAGATTTGATCAGGCAGCCGTCAAAGTAGCAAGGTATACTGTATTGTATCTTTATATTTTAATATAGTGTAGGCTTTTATTTTGAAGTGGGACCAGCTTTTCTCATTCGACCAAGAACATTAACACAGTTCATGACTTTGTACAGTATGAAGGGAGGAACATCGCTGCCCTATGTTTACATTTTTCTTGAAAATATAAATACTACAGTATATACTGCATACTTTTTTTTTTCAGTGAGTCCACATATTTGTGAATGTTGCAACAAACTGTTGCTGTTGGGGAGAAAAAGCGAGTTCAACTGTTTTAAGCTTTTCTCTTAAAGATGCAGTTCTTTGAAACATGCCACTTCAGTGGGCGTCTGAGCAGAGGGTTTTGTCTCTGAATTTGCTGTGTACCTATTGATCATCTACTGGCTGAAAACCCACAGCTGCACACCGTAGGTCGCTTGAAGTTTTTGAAGATACTTAGATAATGGATTCTGGCAAAGCAGCAGCTATCTTTCTTTACAGATAGTTCAATACTTAAATATATTACAATCACTGTTACAGTAAATATATTTATTTAATTGTACCAGTTAACAAGTAACGGAAATTCACGCCATGTAACTTAAGATTTCCGGCGAAACATAATTGGTAAAGTACAAAAAAGGTACTAATAATGAAACCTGCTTTGTGAGTGCTTCTCAAGTTAATTATGAGAAACAGAACACAAAATAAAGTTTCTGAACATGCTCATCACTACAAACATGGTCTAAGGTGCTAAGAGCTCCTCCAAGATGAGTGTCCGTTTTATTAAACACTCAAACAGTGTCCACGGCGCCAGTGAACATCCGGCAGGGTTGAGAACAAATTAAACCATGAGGTCGTTTAATAGAAGAAAATGTGGCTTTTTGTTCACTGAAATCAACCATATCAAGGCTCAAAAACAACATTATTGTAACGGTTTACTTTATGACAAGACAGGGCATATTCATCCTTAACTATCTTCAATCCATGGTGTAAACAGAGATACTGTACTGTAATGCCTTAATAGTACCATAGACATTAAATGAACCTCCTTTAAAAGGACACTTCCAGAATAAAATACAACTCATTTGTTTGACATATTACTGATTATTGAATGTTCATTAACCAATAGCTGACTTATCTTTCAAATTAGGCATTCTATTCAGTAAAGACAAACAATTCTCAACTTATGGCTCTCGCAGGTATTTTCAAATAAGCCAGATGCATCTGATAAAAATGCAGTATTTGTCGTGCAGGTTGACATGTTTGCAAGTCTTGCTTTGGATTTGGATTGTGTTATATTTTGGCCCACGATCGAGGGACTAATAGTACCCAAGTTCACACAGTATTTTCACATGAACTTGTAACTGCAAACCTATAGAGAAATAGCCATCGCAGTTAAAAGACTTAAAGCACAAACACTGTTATTACTTTAACGTTTTGTGATGATTTGTTTTAAGGTCTGCTAAACATTTTCTTTTATTTTATTGTTTGTACTGAAATTGTTATCAGCTTGTTTTACAAATTATGAAAATACTGCACCATATGATCTTGTTTAAATGTTAAGGTATAATGAAAATGGGTCAGAAATATATTTATTCTCTTCCTTTATGAAAACAATGTATAAAAAATAGATTTGAAACTGTAAAACTGGATATGTGACATTTATTTGAATGAGGCACAGTATGGCATAGTTTATAATGTTGTCGGGTTCATTTAGATGCCATAACTGTTGTTGATTTTTTGTCAGACGAGTACATTAAAAAGAACAATGTTTGCAATCAAATTACCTACTTTTTGAAAGTGAGAGGGTGTGAACCAATATAACAGTATTATAGAACAGAATCAATGTGTGTATATTTGGAGAAAATAGGATACCTTTTGGTCTTTAGAGCCAGTGTGTAGTCATAGTTTTCACACACTTGCGTGTTTGACGATGTGCAGAGAGTATGGTTGTGCTGCATGTCAAAGTTAACCTGTGTTTTTTGAGGTGGCCATTTTACAGATATTCATACTTTTTATGAATGGAACCAGCTTTTCAACACAGTTGGTTCTTAAACCTGGTCTAAAAATACATACCTCCTACAGACCACCAGGCTATGATTGTTTGTGATTTATTTGAATCAACTTCGCTGATAAACTAAAACAACTGCTATTCAGAGTCATAATGATTATTGTGGCACATTGGTGACAGTCTGGAGTTATGTTGGTTGCTTGTCTAAGCAGTTAAGACCATGCTAGTATTCCATATGAAATGTACTGGATGTTGATTCTTTTGAATAATGGTATTAACAAGTCCCTTTTATCGAACAACTATTATTTGCAATAAAAGTCTTCATGTTACAATATAAACCCATATCTGAGTTAATGAGCAAAGGGGTTGTCATTATCACTGGGACAGGGTTTGAGCCAGATTACGATATGTTCTTAAAACATAAAGTGCTCCGTCACTGCATTACCCCTACCCCTGCACCCTTTTCTCTATAAGCTGTATCAATATTTATATTGTGAGTTAGCTAAACTCAGAAGGAAACTGTTGGCTGTTACCTGGTAAGAATGCAAGCTGGTGCCTGTTTGATCTGCCAAAGATGGTTTGTTGGAGAAGAGAGTCAGTACCATTTAGATCATTTTTTAAAACTTAGTAAGAATTTAACACTTTATTTAGGTTGTCCACCCATATATAGTTTATAGAGTATGTGTAACATTTGACTCTAGATGATAAATTATTTATAGTGTATGTGACAATTCATGAGCATACCCTAACCAATATGTTTTTTATGCCTAAAAATAACCAAACCTTAACCACAGTTGTGTAATGTCAGAAAACGGTTGTTGGATCTCAACTAATTAGATATTGAAATGTTACAAATACTCCATAGTGTATCTATAGGTGGACTATCCAGATAAAGTGTTAGGAGGAAAACAGCTACCTAATGTTTCTCTTGGTCTATAAACAATTTTACGTTGGTTGACAGCACGTTGGCTAACATTACAATTGGATCAATTTAGGACCAGTTTAAATTATATACCTTCAGCTTTAATTGTCACCAGATTTTTATTTTTATGTCATGATTAAAAGAATGAAAAACATGTGAGCTACTGTAAGCTGGTCTGGTTTTCTACATACAGATGTATTATAGTTCTTTGAAGTGAACTTGAATTAAAATACTGATTGAAATGTAATTGCTAGTGGCACAGTTAAACCCTGGTGAGACAAAGGAGGGAACTCGATCGCTCTATTTGCTTCACAATATTTTATAATTTAAAATATATCTTTTGTTAAGAACAATCACAAACGAAACAAAGGTATATGTCTAAAATAAATTCTCATATCATGTTAGTATTATGTTTGAGCGCTCACAACGTTTATTGCCCCTGTAGAAGTACTACTGGGTCCATTTGAACCCCATACTGGACAATACTGGCTCAAACACTGCTGGGACTATTCTCTGCTCGTACAGTGTAGCTTCAGTTATTGAATCATCTTAATTTTGCAGTATCATGCATATTTGATCCCCTCCCCTCTGCCCTCAAACACTGTATAAATCCTCCTGAGCCCAGATGGCCAGATGCCACAGTACATAGGATTAACCACAGTTTGCACTGCATCATCATCATTGACTGGAGTTTGTCGCTCAGTATATATGATCTGGCGATATTTACAAACATAAATCACTGCTACCTTTTTTTCCCCCTCAACAGCACAAGGCTTTCAAGTATCCTATGACCTGAATACACTCTTGACTAACACATCCATGGTTGTGTGACCTACCTCATAAAAGTTCAGTTGAAAAAGTCTTGTTGATGTATAAGCTGAAAAGAGGCCACGCCACCCACCTGCAGAGATCACTGCCTCACCTCGCTCCCAGCTGACAGCGGAGGGAAAAAAATCTCTCCACTTTTGAATTTAAGATAAGAGGATTTTAAATATTCATGCCAGTGCGTATTATTACGGCCCCACTATCCCCACCCTGAATTTTTAAATTACCCATTTCAAAGCATCCTCCTCCTCTCACCCCGATGTATCTGAATCATACTGTTCTGTTTGAATACATTTATGACAAAAGTTTGGAAACAACAAGGTGTTTAAACTCTTGGAGGAGGACAAGTACTGTACTGAATGTGCCTTTAAAGTATTTTATCAATCATAACCCTTATTTAGAGCATTATTGCCACAACAAATATTTTAGCTGTTCAATAATAAAAAATTATTGCTCACTTTACCGTTTTGATTACATTGGCCATTTATAACATCAACCAAACCATCAATCCCTCACTCCACAAGCATTCCACATTGGTTGCAGATATCATATAATAACATGACTATGTGTTTGTGCTTGTTTGAAGAAGAGTGGTTTCTGAAAGATAATTAAGTTTAATAGTTATTCTGACACATGTAACCCACAAGTAGCATAGAATACAAATTTAAAAAATGAATGAAACATAGTGAAGTGTCATCATAATTATAAATAATTATGATTAATACATAGTTAAAGTTCAGTGTAATTGTGTGTATTTATCTTCCAGGGAAACAGGAGCAGGGTTCGAATCATCTTCATCCTAGATATTTTCAGGTCAAACTGTATAGACAAACTGTTTGGTTTCATTCTGTAACACGGGCAGGGCTGTGTTCGACAGGGACGTTCATTAATATTTTCTGTGATTGACATACTGTATCTGATTCTATCTAAAATGTTCCTGCTGCAGTTAAAAAAAAAAAAAAACTAAGTTTAAACAAACAACAAGAAATATTTTGCAGATGATGTGTGACTTTGGTTGTCACTGTAGGAAACATTGTGACAAACTCAGATACGGTGTTGCCAATGAAAGCTGACGTAGGGAGGTGAGGCAATATATTGCAAGTGGCATTTACAGTCTTAAAAGACAAACATGAATAAATACTGACAAGGAGTCATTTTGTGTTGCAGCTAATACAAATATTCAACCTGTCAGCGTATGTTTTCAGCACACAATGCTTTAGTGTATTGTCATGTGACCGCTCAATGCCGGATGTTTGCAGTTTTCATTCTGCAAATTAACATATGTAAAACAGCGTTATCCTGCAGCAAAATTAAGGCAGTATATACTGTAGGTTATGGAAATTATTAGCGTTGTGTCAAAATGTTGTTTGGCTCTTCAACAAAGGCGTCTGTGGCCAGCATGAACAGAGAGGAGAGTGAAGGAGTTGTGAGAGAGGGATTCCTCCTGACCCTGCGGTTAATGAAACTCTTCCTGTGCCTTTGTCAGTTTTAACTGGGAGATTGTGTCATACTACACACTGGATCTGCTGCCTCCTGCAGTCGCCATCCGACTTCCCTGAGCAGCATACTGAGTTGTCGTATCAAAAAAACCTCTGTTTCTTGAGTGCTAGCATTCAGTATGGTAGATAGGTTTGTTGCACAGCAGTCAAAAACTACCCCTACTGTTAAACGAAGGCAGAAAAAGAAACAAGAAAATTATTTCTCTAATAACCAGTCTCTGGGCAAGCTTCATTCAGTTGTAAATGGCATAAAAATGCTCAGGTTTTTTAAACAGGCCTCTTTCTTTTCTCTGAAACATTTAAATTGGTACAAAAACAGTGAGTAATTTCTGACTGGTGTGACTCTCCATTTTCTTTGAAATCCCTCTGATATTGTGGCAGCTGCCAATGTAGGGGGGACGTGCTATTTTAAAAAGAGGTTGCATCAAGTATTTGTCAACCTGTCCCTCATTATTTCCACTGAACTGGAAAATAAGTTGCCAGGCAATGATGCAGAGCCTGAGATAATGCCTGGGTTTTAAAGCAAGCTATCTAAGCCAGGTCTCTCCATGACGCCGATGACTGAATCACACACTGCGAAGCGTTTTCACGTAAAGCTCCCGGGCAATTGTCAGTTTTCTTGAAGGATCGAACAGTTTGCCATAGAGAGAATGTCACCATTTGACTGACAGTAAATGTAATCCTATTTTATTTGTTTTCATGCCTCAAAAGGCAGATTACACATTGTTTTATATACACTGAATGACACAGCAAATCAGTTCTTTGTAGCACCAGTTCATCGTATGTGTCCTCAGTGTTGTCTTTGTTTAAATGGAGTGACCTCTAGTAGAGTTAAAGGTATGAGGTGCGGCATTGCTTCTGTTTGTTTCTCTAAATTGAATATAATTGCGTACGCCGTTTCTGTTCTTTTTACAAAAAATGGGAACGGAACATTATGAGGTTGACAGAGACATCCTAAATTTCTTCTATGTGGGCTTTTATTTCTCTTTTTTAATGTTTGTTTTATTTAAATCTTCAAATCATCATGCTGAAAAATTATGTGATGAGAAGTCTGGAACAGAAATGTTTACTCAAATGTGTATGATGGTCCTTTAGCCACCAGGGATATAGTTGTACATTTATAGGCTCTAGATCACTGGAATGATATATATGGCTTTAAGTGGCATTGATATATCTATATATAATATATATACATATATATTGATATTTGTCCAGATATAAGAAAATCCATGTACTTTAATTACTTTAAAGCTTACATTGTGTATAGCACGTATGCAAGTCCATTTTCATCATGTTTGATGTAATTTTGTAGCAGTGGTTTGATACTAATAAATGGCAGTTGATGATGGAATTGTAGATTGTGTTTGTGTTGAACTGATGTGACCTTTACAGTGCCTCTGTGCTCTCAACAACACTGTCATGCTTTTATATGTGTTCAAGAGGAAATGGTTTGACTGAACATACTCACTCTGTAACCACTCTGGAATAGGATAATTTATTCATAACAACATGTTACAGACTAAAAATATCCAAGTCATCCATTTAATGAGCAGATACTTTGTGATTTCCTGCATGTGGCTGGTGACCAGCAGCAAAATAGTTCCTTGTGAATAAAAATACGTTTATTCATTTTTAACGCACATTTTAATTTAATTTTGTAGGTTTTTTTTGTTTTTAGGCAAACACTTAACATCAATGAAAAAACATTTATGGACTATGGTAAACCATATTTCTTTCTTCTGCAGCAATATAAGCTATATAGAAAAGCAGAGACTGTCCTCAGGAGAAAAAATATTGAAATGTTTTCGTTCAAAGACCTAAAATGACTCATTATAACTTCTACATGTGAATTATGACATTATTAGCATAACAAATCCTTGTCGGGCATTATCCCTAACTTAATACTACTACTAGCAACAAAAGCACTAACATCTATAGATCTTATAGGGCTTCTTAAACATGTTTTTTGAGCTCTAAACCAAATGATAGGACTGTGCTGTATTGAAATAATATGGACATTCTTACCAAATTTATAAAAAAAGGTATTTCACGGGTTAAAAATGGCTCAACACGACGTCTACTGTTTTAAATAATCCTGAACCTTGCAAGGCCAATGCTGACAAAGTGTCGGCCACTGACAAATGATCGGGCTAACTTATGTGATGACACTTCTAATCAGCAGCCCATCCCTTGTGTCTGTGAAATATTTTCAAATGTATGCAGATGAAGACGTCTCATTCACAGGAGTTTACACTGTATTTTTCTATTTTTTATTTTGGTACAATCGTACCAAACATAAACTTTTACAAATGGCTGTGGCAGCGGACTCATAGAGTCTCACAGCAGCTGCTCATGGCCTGTTTAGTCTAACAGTCTAACAGACAGCACCCACCCCAACCACAGCATGTTAACCTTGCTACCGTCTGCCAAGAGGTACAGAAGTATCCGCTGCTGTATCATCAGACTACAGAGCAGCTTCTTTCCTCAGGCTGTGAGACTCCTCAATTTGTCCTCTGTACTCCACTATAAAGAGACTGCAACTTGCATTCGGTTATATAACCGTGTTTTTCAATGATAAATAAATGTACCTTGTCATATGAATAATTTTTGTAATATTCATAGGTAGGGGTTCTAGGAGACACTGACAAATGATCGGGCAACAGATCAGAAAACATTAATATGTGTCGTTCAGTTTGAAGGACAAAGCCGTTGCAATATTCTCACTTTAACTAACTGATGAATTGCTCAACCTGGATGCACTCTTCCACCCTGACAGCCCTTTGTTCCAGCCCCTCTAAAAGCCAGTCACAGTAGCAATGGGCAGTTTGATATGATGACAAATGGTTAAATCCAGTGGCTGAATTATTGACTGGAACCACAATGTGAGGACAGAATTCCTCTGGGACAAGAGTCGAGTGGAAGCTGCTCTACACTCTAATTGCCCCCCGCCCACCTACTTGTTTCTTTCTTTGCAGCCCTATGCTGAGTGTTGCAGAGCACTGATGAACTCTACAGCACATTTTTAAGTCTTTCAATAATTAAAGCCTACTGAGAATGTCAAGATAATGCACCGCACAACAATAAGCTGCATAAATTCAGGAGACTTACAACAACAGGTGTGGTCACATTGCTTAATTGCAGAGCCCATGATATTCGCATAGCCTGACACGTTTCTTTTTATGTGATGGTCTAGCCTCTCACCTGAGGAGACAGCTGAGGCAAGTGCAGACTTTGTGGCTCTGGAGAGAATATGCAAATGTGAGGAGATGGAGTTTATGATCCAGAACTACTCTGCTCTGAGATGGAACAATAAGTGACGGCAGTTGAAGTCAGGGAGAAAGAATTTGCAAAGTATTTGTGAAATGAAAAGTCAGAATAATGAGACCTGTGTCTCAGGCGTATCCTTGCTCTAACATGGCAATTAGGACGACTGTGACAAGCTGGATGGCTATTCAGCTGACGTTATGCTCTCAGATTTTGTCATTTGACGAGGCAGCTTGTAAGAACAAATCTGTTGTTTTGCATTTCTTTTAAATGTCTCTGCTGATGACATTCAAATGGGAACTTTAACAACCCTGTCTCCTAAAAATTACGCATTTATATACTACTAATTTGCAACAGCTAATATGTTTTGATAGAAACGTAATGCTGCCCGGATTAGGTCTTTTTTTTCACATGAGGAAACATTGCTAATGAACGTATCTGCCAAGTCCCAAAATGTTAATAACTTCAATTCAAACTCTACTCCTGTTTTAAGTGGAATGAGTTACCTAACTCAACCCCACTCTGTCTTCAGAAATGTCTCGAAAAACAAGTTATTTTCAAACCCCAGTGACAAGTGACATCCGCATTCTTTTAGTGGTACACGGTAGGCATACATGCTGAGATCAAAACCATTTTAAACACTGATGTGCTACTTTATACTAAGAGATGTACCATGCTGATGTTCCTTGTGGTAAGGAAGAATAAAACCAACCAACCAACCAACAGACAATGAAAGGAAAGAGTCAAAGAAGTATATAATGAAATCATGACGGCCAGATTATGACTGAAAATTTACCTTTTCTTTAACAGATAGACAATCATCACCGAAGGACATCTGTCCAAGAAAACCCTAAGAGATTATTACCTTAAATAATGTGTTTAACCAGCTGACCCACTGGTTGTACCTTTTATTTTAAAATATATTCTTGTTTATATAAATATATGTGTGTATGTGCATGTTATCTATGTTATGTGAAGCTCACTCTAGTACACATGTATTTTTAGTAATAGTTTTTTTTTAAGGACATAAATGTAATGCATCCTAAAAAAAGAGGTCACTGAACATAACGCTGGCAGGTATTACGTTGTCATCACAAGGTAATTATGAAAACAATTCAGTAATATACAAACATAATTTCTAAGAGACAGGGTTGCCTATTTGTAGATGCATGTGTGTATATAGTGTACATTCTTCTTCATTTCAATGCATCTTGATAAAATGACAGGAGTGCATTATTTTCATTTCCATTATGTGTCTACCACAGCTATTCCATCGCCATGCTCTCGCAAGGTAAACACAGCATAGACATATTGCGCTGTTCTAACCCTACAATAAACACGCAATCAGTGAACACATTCACACTTTCATCAAGATGTAGTAAAATTCAAACACACAGAGTCAGGGTGCCTTACATAACCATAAAGTAAGCCTGGCGGGTGCTGTCATCAAAAGTGTGCTTGCAGCCGCCTTCCTGAGATGAAAAACAAATGAAACACTTTGAGGCTGAGCTGATTCCCCTCCCGTTCTGCAACTCCATCTGTCACTCCCAGCGACTTATTCTGAGCAAGAGTGCTTTCCTGCATGACCTCCATCACAGCGCGCAAGATGAACGAGGTGGGTCTGGTCTCTGTCCTCTGTCTTCTCTGTGCCAAGGCAGCAGGGGCACCGAAGCATCGAGAACACCTGCAAACTGAGAGTAATGAGGCAGCAGGCCGCACGGCCGCCCATCCTCCCTGCACTAATCAATCCAGCTCGCCATTAAGGGAACCAAGGAGAACTGCAGCTAGTTAGAGCAAGTTGTTCCTTCATACTTGCATAAGCTGTTAAAATCTGTGTTTCTGTCACAATTTCTGCCTATTACAGCTAAAATTTACCTCATTTTTCTTATTATTTGTGGTCAAAACAAACTATTGTCCAAAAGCACAAAACTCCTTATGACCAGAGGAAGGAGTATGTATATTCATAACCATTTGTCATATAACAATTGAGGGTCAAAGATAAGACACAATGCCCAGATGATTTGGGGATAAATAATTAAACAAATTGAACTAAACTGAAGTATCATGTACAGTAATTTTAGGTAGATGTTGTGGATTTCTAATTAAATTAAAGCTGCAAGCAGTGATGAACGGGATCTCGCAACCGGCACGCGTTGGGGCGTGCTGCGGCAGCGTCACGTGCTGCTGGGGTGTGCTGTGGCCACGTCACGTGCCGTCGTAACAAGTGCGTACCACAACATGAAAATGTCACGTAAATCAGCTCAAAATCGCCACGCAGCACTTACTTCCTGTTGCCACTAGGTGGCGCTATCACTATGTGTTCAGGGCGGGACTCTTATCAGACAGGTTAAGTTTCGTTGCACTTGGATCATGTATGCAGAAGTTATGACGAATCCCTCTTTTTATGGCGAAGGATCGAAATTGGATGCCACGGGACACCACGCCACGGGCACAATGTTGGACGAAAAAATCTGACTGCACTGACCAGTTTTGAAGTAGATCCAATAAAACCTGTAGGAGGAGTTAGTTAAAATAGAAGCCCTGAAATGCCAAAAATGACATCACAGTGTGACATTCGTTCAAAATGGCCAACTTTGACGGCACACCACGGACACGCCCTTCAACGTACAGTCATAAATAGCACAACTTGTAATCAGCAACATTATTCAAGAGTGCTGTCAAGTTTTGAAGCAGATCTGATAAATTCCATAGGAGTTTGTTTGTTCAAATACAAGACCACTGACTTCAAAATGGCCAACTTTGACTGCACGCCACGGACACGCCCTTCAACGTACAGTGAAAAAATGAACAGCGTTCATTCAGCACCATTTTGTGACTGTACTGACCAATTTTGACACAGATCCCAGAAATTCCCTAGGACGAGTTTGTTCATATGCAAGGCCAAAATTCACCGAAAATGACCACAGACTTAAAAATGGCCAACTTTGATGGCACGCCACGGACACGCCCTTCAACGTACAGTTACAAATTGAACAGCGTTCATTCAGCACCATGTTTTGACTGTACTGACCAATTTTGAAGCAGATCCAATAAATTCCCTAGGAGGAGTTTGTTCAAATACAAGCCCAAAAAGTCAAAATTGAAATTGCAGACTTCCTGTGGGTTTTGGGGCATGGGTCCAAGAGGCTTTCCTGCTTCTTTTATCATGATACACATGCGTAGCAATTTTCGTACATGTGGGCCTTACGTGTCTTGGGGGCTGATTCTGGGGGGCGTGGCTTAGACGTTTGGCAGCACCCGTGCACGGGGACAATATCGATATCGATATTTTAGCTACGTTTGAATTTTGTGCAAATTTTCATGCGACTTTGAGGATGTTGCGGGGGCCAAATATGCGGTCAAACAGGCACCACATAATAATAATAATAATTCTAACAGGAACAATAGGGTCTTGCACTTTCAGTGCTCGATCCCTAAATATAACTTTTTAGGTAAGTTTAATGTCCATGTTTTAATGTAGATGCAAGGCTTTGCATTAGTTCTTACACACTCCCTGGGAGATTATTTTTTCCCAAACACCCTCAAGCAGTGGTTCTCATCTTAATACATGAATGGTGTACGCAAAAATATGTTTTCCTTCCGATTGAAACGTCCATCTTCCCTCTTTTCCACCCCTTCAATCTCGCAGTCTCCTTCTTTGCATTTCCATTCTCCTCCTGCCAGACTCCAAGACAGAAGCCAGAAATGCACTGGAAAAAGACACGCTGTCACACGGTGCATATCCCCCCCCCCAAAAAAAATGATCATGCCACCATGTCATTACTGCACCTCGACTCTCTCAGAGCAATCACATTCAAAGAGCATTTTTCAGGAGCTCCCTCCGCAGCACAACTAGTAAGCATGGCTAATGGAAATTTAATCAGCAACGAGAGAGGACAGCAGGCATAATGCAACAGATGATAAATAGAAGAAAGATGCAAATGGTATTTTTTTTAGACAGGCCGTGCTGACAAGCCTGATAATGCCTCCTCATGCAGTTTCTCCCTGAAGCTTCTTTTTGATGGTTCCGAAGTGGTATGCACCATATTTCACAGCCTATCATTTATGGAATAAATTGCGTTATTCATAGAAATGTATTCATTTTTTTTCAAATGCCTCTTGTCACTGGTTCCTGTGCACCATGGCAGTAGGCCTAAATTAATAAAAAGCAATGTAAATTCTTGCAGTCATTACAAACCAACAGTACTTGAGAGCTGGAAATATGCGAGAGGTCTTCAAAATTACCAGCACGTCCACTTATTTTAAGATGAAATTGTTTCCTTCCTGCCCTCCTCTAGTATTAACAAAGTTTATACTTTGAGCCAAAAGATGAGATCTGAATGCTCTATAACCTGTGCCTGCAACAAAATGGATTAACAGTATTGTAATTCTATAAAAAATGTCAATAGAATGACATTTCTTGCAATGAATCATGCATATGAATCATGCAAATGCAGCCTACACATGATGATTCGCAGATTCTGTATATCATATCATGATCTCAGTCTGGATTATAAAACAGTAAAAAAAAAAGTGTTTCATGAATCTATCCAGCGACTAAAGCCTGTGTTCAGTCCCAAAGTCTGCTTGAGACCGTTTCCTCGGTTGGTGACATTTAGAGTTTAATTAAATACATTTATAGGTAATATCTAGCTGCCAAAAGTATTAATGTCACTTTATATTTTAGTATCAAATGTTCGTCACAACTGCAGCACCTTTGATAGAAGAATTGGAAGTAGCAGAATCTTTACTGAAAGTTGAACTTGAACATTTCTGACCTTGGAAACAGCAGTTGACAAAATAATCTCAGCACAAGGTCAATTAAGTAGCTGTTCCGGAGGTTTTTATCAGCAGATAACCATCAAATTGTACATGTTCAGATTCAAAATTATTTGTGCCCCCATATATTTCCTAAAATGTAGTCTTGGTTGATTTGATAATTTGTTGATTTTACAACATCCATGGTTACTATGTTAACAGTAGTTTAATACTACGCCAATCTTCAGCAGCTACTTTGTCAGACATACAATAGAAGAGGAACTGGTGTATCTGTTTACAGTGCACGTTGTTTTAAGTCAGTGAGTCAATAATTAAACCTCATCCGCTGTTAAAAAATGCCCATTTCCTCTAACTGCTTTACAATAAAGCTTGAGCAGCTTGAGAAACCCTGCGTTTCTCAAGCTGTGAAGCATCAGCAGTAACTTGAAGGTTCCCTGTGAAGTTTTCATGTAAACAAACAAAAGTTAAATTTACATTCAATGCAACAAAATGCATTGTGTGTATCCTTATCCTAAGTATTTAAATCCAGAATCATTTACAAAAAGGGTGAACCTATTGTGACGTCACCCATTAGTTTGTGAAGTACCTGGTTACACACAGTCTTGTATTACAGATAAACAGTACATTAAATTATGTTTCTGAAATGCTTTAAGGTGAGAAAGAGGCACTGCAGTAACAGAATCTTGATTTGTATTTGATCAGCACTGCTGAGTTTTGTGCATTGTGCTGCAGAGACTTACTGAGAATTACTTATCAGTCACAAGGTAGCCATGCCCTAAAGCATATCCTGCTTTATCGTCTAGTTTACTTTAAATGGGACCATAATTTACTAAATAAACATCATGCTGTATGGAAAACTTGAAACTGGCAATTGAGACCATTGACTCATTAGCAGACTTTTTACTGAGCTAATCAATCAAGTGAGAAGTAGGGCCATTTCCCCAGAAGTCTCAGTATGATCTGACTTCTTTTTTGCTACCTGCTGGACGCCAGAGACTGTCACTGGTTTACATTATTGACAGTAAATATAAAAGCCAGAGCTTCCCAGTTTGTGAATTGAAGCCAAGACAAAAGTGTCTTAGCAACAATACCATGCACTCTAATGGAGAAATGGCCCGACTTCTCACTTGATAAATGGCTCAGTAATCAGTTTCCTAATGAGTTTGTGGTCTCAATCGCTAGTTTCAAGTCTTCTTCCAAGCAGTATAATATTCATTTTGTAAATGATGGTCGAATTGAAAGTAAAATTGATGATAAAGCAGCATATGCTTTTGGGCGGGGCTACCTTGTGACTGACAAGTCACTCTCAGTGAGTCCGTCCAGCACACCACACGAAACTCAGATTAAACTGTCAGACTAGGCAGTGCTGAATATATGAATCAAGAGTCTGTTATTGGGTTGCTTATTTCTCACCTTAAATCTTTTCAGAAACGTATTTTAGTATACTGTTCAGCTGTAATACAAGATTGTGTGTGACCAGGCCAGCCGGCATTGTTTCCTGCTACCGAGCAGCTCAACTCACAGTACGTCGCCTCCACTGGCTCCAACAAACTGTCATGGCAACGACCAACGGTACTCCACAAACCAATGGGTGACATCACGATAGGTTCACACTTGGTTTATATCCATGTTTACTAGCCTGCAGTCTTTGCCGCCTTCCTGCCATGTGTGAATCAGTGGAATAGTGTGACACCATTAGTAGAATTGTGTATCACATCACCTGTGTGCGTGTACACATGCATGTGTGTGCACAAGATAAACAAATGTTGCATATAAATTGTTTCCATGCAGCGATGAATCATGTCATATGATCTGAAATGGCTGGAGATCAAACTGTTGGACTGCTTGAGTTTTATTCTGTGTTGAATTTATTTTTACCCTACAATTTAACTGTGAAAGGGCTTAATTGTGCCCCCTGAATCGACATGCTTTCACACTGGTCCAGCAGTTATTCTGTCCTGCAGTCCAGGTGCATCTGTGCCACAGAGTAACACAGCCTGTCATTAGCGCTAATATAGCTGTCATGGGAGCTGCAGAACTGTTGCCTGCGCAAGAGTGCAGCTGAGCTATTTCGCTTGTTATGCCTGTCCCTTTCTTAAGTCTCTTGTTTTTCCTCAGCGGCTTAAATCTAGCTGATACCTTGCTGTCAGTACAACTGTACAGCTGTACAGAGCAGCATCCCCACAGAGGCATCGCTAATCAAGTCTTGTTTTGGTCCTCAACAGCTAGTGGTTGGACTTCAGTGAATAGCTTCAGAACTGTCGACACTGTCACACATCTCCATGAACTGGCAGCCCATGATAGGGAGTAATTAGATGAACCCTGGCACTGCAGGCACACATAAAATTACCTAAATTGTAAAAGTACTGCTAAAGCTTCATATAATCTCAAAAGTGATGAATATATAGTAACGTTAAGTCCGTTGTGCACTGTCATAGCCCCCCACACACAGAGTATGTTAAAAAATGGAGGCATTTATTTAGCAACAGCCTCCAGCTATATGCTGATGCAGATTTCTGGTTTGACATTGATGTATAATCTCTCTCGTAAACACCTAAGAATTAAAAATAATAAAACACCACCCTCACTCTGGCTCAGAGACACACTACGTCTTCTGCTTGCGTCCAGCTTTCTAAATGAAGATGAACTAAGTGGAATCTACTGAGCATATTGGTCTGGGAACAAATACGACAGAGAGAGAGCTTGCTGCACGACGTCCTGCTGAGATAACACAAGTCTCTCTGTCATGATTTTTTTCTGCTTTCATAACAGCAAAGTGGCAAAAACAAAACAACCAGGGGACTGTATTTCAGACAAATTCAAGTAAACATATCAGACAATCCTATCATTGATCAAACTAAGCTGTGCCGCATCTTGAAAGCTTTTTGTTTAGATTTATCTCTCTCTGTCCTACTTTAAATGAATTCATGAAAGTTGGTAAAACAAAAAAAACAAAAAAAACCCCCAAAAAACGTGACTTCAGATGTCAAACAACATGGACCGAGCTCGGCTCACAGGGAAATGATGGCGATAATTGTGTTTGTTGGATGATTAAGACGGTTTCAGAGAACAACTTGTGCTTCTGTGCCTTGGTAGCTTCCTGTTGATTAGAAAACCATCCATTTTAATGGCTTTTCTTCTCCCTTTGTTAACTAGGCACCTCTCTATGCAAGAAAATGGTACCCAAATGAATGGCATGCTATTAAATTGGAAATAATAGCTCAAAGTAGAAAAACAAAGGAAGGGGAAAAAAACATGGAGAAATATAAAGGTTTGAGATATGGAAATTTGTAATCTTATCAGTGTGCCGCTCACAGTGAGTATGTTTTTCAAAACAAGTCAAACTAGTATTGTATTAGCTAGAAGTCGATACATTTTTTAGACACCCATTATGCTGCTCCAGTACAAAAAGCCTTTTGTCAACAGTTCAATTGAAATTTCACTCTTCTGATACACACTGGATGTCAGTTGATACACATCAAATGACATCCGACACTCAACAAATTCAGCATACGGACAGTAGAAGTGGTCAAGGTGCAGCAGCCAGGATATAAAGAGGAGTGAATGTGATAAAATTGCTGCTCTTCTGGAGAGTTGATGCTGGGAGGACTGGTTCATCCTAAATGAGTCGGCCTGTGATGATGTGTGTCAAGACTTCATCACATCTCGCTGAAAAAAGAAAAGGCAAATAATTAAAAATGATTGCAGGTATTCCACTTCCCTAGACACCACCAAGCTTCCAAGTGCATGTCTTTCAATAGTAATTAGTAATTAATGATTGATTTTTACGCTTATTAATAGTGTTCATATTTTACTTATAGTGAACAGACAGATGTGAATATATCAAATAAATCTGTGGATTGACTGGCCTTCAAAACATAGTGTGTTTGGTTCATTTTGGTGATGCATCAGAAGAACCAGCAACACTGAACAAGCTGAACAATCCATTACCTGCTTTTATCAGATAAAGAGCACAAATGACTCTCTTTACATAAGAGCTATCCTTATGACATCCCCAAACATTCAGCAAATCTATTTGACAAAAGATACAAAAGGATTTATGAGCTGTCCAAGTGCAATGTTTGATCTGACTGACTCAAAACCAGGATCTATTTTTCTTAAAAATATAACCCAACTCAGAATGTGTTCAAATATGACATTTTGGCAGATTAAATACAGTTTTTGAGAAGAATAGAGTTTCATGTGCATGTATACCCACAGATGACACCGGTCAGAAGAACGATAGCATTGATCATTTGGTAACACTCTTAAAATGACCCATGTTTACACTTTCTTGACAAACACTACTTCTGTCCAAACAGACAACTACGGTCACTACTGGTTACTAGCAGTTACTAGTTTAGCAAAAAGACTGAAAACCAATCTTTCAACAAAAATCCAGCAAAACTAAAGTTGACTGATTAACTTATTTATTAACACATTATGTCTCATTTAAGATTGCTAGATGTAAGATCAGGCAACCAGCTAAGACCCCAAGATATACTGCTCCCTGCCAAGAAATAGTATAGTATAGATGGTAACCTTTTTGAAGACTTTAGTTTTTGTGCAGATTCAACAAACAAAATATAATGTGTTAATATATAAGGTTTTGAGGTGCTGGTTGGCAGATTTTGCTTTTATGATTGGCCATATGTAGGCTTGCTGTTTCCCCCTGTTTCCAGTCTTTATGTTAAGCTAAGCTAACCAGCCGCTGGCTATAGCCTTATATTTACCATACAAACATGAGAGTGGTATCAATATGAGGGGTGAATCACTGGCTCAATTAAACCTGTGATTTTAACAGTTCACAGAATGCTTAAACCTTCCCTACTCCCTAATCTTAATCAGACTTTAACCATAGAGAAGGCATGATGAGAAGGTCATTTGGATCATTTTCAAAGACACTAACAAGCGCCCTATTTTGTCCTCGTAGTATGAGAACTTGTTGCACAAATACAAAATAAAACTCCGTTTAAGGACAATATGGAGAGTTGTTTTTTGAAATCTTCCAGCAAGTGTTGCTTTAAAAATTCCTTTTCATTTTGAAGCTCAGTGCTTTTCAAACACACAGACCCCACATGATCTCTGTTGTGTTTCTCTTTGTTGAAACAGAACGCTTTTCTCAGAATGCTAACTGGCATTTTGTGGGCAGCATTTGATCCAGTGGAAGTGTGTGGAGCTGGTGGGCTGAAAGGTTCCCTGCTACCGTTACAAACACAGAACAATCCCACATGGGAATAGTGTGTCTTCCCCCTCTGTCGTTTCCATCTCACAACTTGGCCAGCTCTCCCTCAGGAGAAACTTCAACAGAAAAACAAGGCGATTAAAGAAACAAACCGCAATACAAAATGACTCACCATGCAGTTTACCTCCAGACATGAGCTTTTATACCAGCTGTAATTCTCCGCCATCTCCAACACAAACGCTCCCTCGCTTTGTCACAGAACTTGACATTTCCAAGTAATTACAGGTGTTTCTCATTATTGGCCGACTGAATTGAGGCTATTTTCTCTTGACACTGGCATATGTTTAAAGATAAAGCATCATTTAATTACTTTGTGACTTTCATGTGAGGCCTGCGTGGATATGCTTCTGTTTTAACTTCCCACCTGGACATATGGGTAGCTGTGCTGCCTGTGTGTAGTGTTAACAGCCTTTATGTCTCACAACACCAAGAGCTGTTTTCAACAAACACATTTCGCCGGGTGCAGATTAGGCATGGTGAATTACAGATCAACCTATCCTAACTCTGATCTCTGTTCAGGCAACATACTGCCACTGTTTGCATGTTTTGATCTATCTTCTTAAGATAGACTGATAACAACTAGAAACGCCTGAAATGGAGGATGCTAGCATGGGGTCTACGGATGCTAGTGTGTTCTACCCCCCTCCCTAATATCCCAAAGTTCATATCTCCAGCATCACCACATCAAGTGTCTTTGCTGAAATGTCACAGATATGACAGGTGATAATTCACAATGGCAGCTCCAGGGCGGAGTGCCGGGACAATCTCCATCCATTACATCTGTGTGTGTGCATGCCTTTATGGCACAGATAAGCAAGAGGATGTTGGTTTTAGCACTGTCTTGGTACATGGCGTACATCTCATCTCTGCTTGACAGCCTGTTATGAGCTCTCTCCAAACACGTCATTGACAAGTGTCTTAAGCTGCCTGTGTCTCCTTGAACTGAGGATAAATGACTGTGTCCTCTTGAAAGCTTAACAATATAAATGATTTATATACCACCCAAAAGTCCTCTCGGTGATTCATGGCTTGCTGCACGTATAGTTGTAGCTGCCGTTAAATGCATAAACAGCTGAGCTAATGCGGTTAGACTGGGGTACAACTCAGTGTGAGACCATGTTTGTGTGCACACCTGCTTGCTTCAGATGAAGAGCTCTCTCTGGCATCAAGAGGGTGTGACGTTGCGGCCAGCGGTGATAAACCAACTCCTCGAGTTGGTTGTACATTCGTGAACCTGCTGTCAACTTTTATAACACACACACCACTTGAAATCTGTGTTGTACAAATGTGCATTTGCATACAGAAATTGTTGAGGTTGATATTTTCCAGTATTAGGGCGTCGCTGTGAGACACAAACAAAAACTGACAGAGCAACAAATATTATGTCAGTTGTACTTTACTCATGGGCTTTATTTGCCATGAAAAGGGAAAAAAAGAGTCTGTGCTAAGACTGTCTGTAGTATAGCTGCATATTTAGCAAATGTAACTTTTTACAAAAACAGTCACTGCTTCACATTCTGGTTAATTTTAAATAAAAGACCATTTTAAGGTCAACTCAATTAGCCTACATCCCTTTTCCAAATTGAAAACCCTATTTGCATTTGCTTTTCAATACTCTGAAATCAGTCGGCTGTGGAGAATTTGTAATGTGGTCGTAGGTGCCAAAGCTTAGATATTTCTTAATTACAACATAATTGATGGCTAATGTTTCGTAGCAGGCAGGAGAGTTGTTGTTAGTGGTGCAGTAGCATGAAAAGAAGAAGTAAAACTTGACTATGCTTGAGCAGCCAAAGTTATTATTTCATTAGACCTTAGGATACATGTGTGGTTCTCTGATTTGGGCGCACAGCTATCAGGCTGGAAAATCATGCAGAGATTGTGTTTACATGGTAATCGGCATTCAAAGTGCACGGGTCATGATCAGGAGAATTAATATAATTACCATTATCATTATTTTATTATCTGATAAATTGGCTGTCTTGACAAACGCTCCCTGAGGATGCGCACGTGGGAAACAGCAAAGTGCAAAATGCCATAGTCTATGATTGAAAGTGGTTCTGCTGGAGTGATCAAATTAAAACTACCTTGTCAGTCATGCCTAGATGTGCACATGGGGCAAGGACGGTGTGAAATTAAGGTTACAGTATAAGTTCAAAAGACTGTGAAGATACTACTTTGTCAGGTGATGAATATGAACTTGCTCATTTGGCTTTTGAAGTGGTGTACGGTAAATAAAAATGGAATGAAGTACCTTATAATTCCTATTATGAGGAAAGGATCTTTGGATACTGTTGCTAGGAAACAGCTTGCGTCAGGGTTTACTTCCTGCCAGCTGTTAACATTAATAAACACTGCAACAGGAAATAAACTTGGACCCATTTACAGCATAGTCGAGAAATCTTCTTCAGGAGCTGCAACTGGTTGTAGTCTGCTGGAGCAACCTGTTTATTTAAAGAGGCAATGTTTTGATGTTTTACCACAAAGACATGAATTAGTTTTATTGTATTGACATTTATGTAAAAAGGCAATGAAAACAATTATATGGATTTGGATTTAGTGGCATCTTGCAGTATAGTTGCAGATTTAAACTCACTTGCTTCAGCCTCTGTTTCAAAGCGTGAGGGAGAAACTATGATGGGCGCGAAACAAGTGAAAAATGTGAATTTCTTGGTTTGTCTGTTACAGGCTACTGTAGAAACATGGTGATTCAACATGGCAGCATCCAAGAAGAGTGAGCTGCTCTCTCTCTGGATAAAAATGTCTCATTCTTAGGTACACATAAGAAATATAAATATTATATTCCCTTTCTGCCAACAGATCCTCCTAAATGTTACTCACTGTACCTTTAATTTAAGTTTGGTTCAAATTGAAATGGGTCATTTGGGATGACTAATACGGTACCTAATTAATGCGGTAATGGTTACTATTAATTATTTAAAAACAAAGACAAATAAATAAATAATGTGATAATGTTTTGTTCATGTATTAATATGTGTGTATACAAATTATGTTATAACTGTACACATAAATAACAAATGCATTTTTGTGAATAAATCTCAGTTTGCAAACGTGAAACATATTGAAAACCTATACTATAAATATATATACAGTACTGTGCAAAAGTTTTAGGCAGGTGTGAAAAAATGCTGTAAACTAAGAATACTTTCAAAAATATAAATAATGATTGTTTATTTTTATTTTTACAAAATGCAAAGTGAGCGAACAAAAGAAAAATCTAAATCAAATCAATATTTGGTGTTACTACCCTTTGCCTTCAAATCAGCATCAATTCTTATATATATTGTATGATCAACCAAAAGGTGCTAATGCTCATCAATGTCACATGTAAGTTGAAACACAGTCATTAACTGAAACATAAACAGCTGTGTAGGAGGCTTAAAACTGGGTGAGGAACAGCCAAACTCTGCTACCAAGGTGAGGTTGTGGAAGACAGTTTCATGTCACAGATCATACACTATGGCAAGACTGAGCACAGCAACAAGACACAAGGTAGTTATACTGCATCAGCAAGGTCTCTCCAGACAAATATTTCAAAGCAGACTGGTGTTTCAAGATGTGCTGTTGAAGCTCTTTTGAAAAAGCACAAATAAACAGGCAACGTTAAGGATCGTAGACGCAGTGGTCGGCCAAGGAAACTTAGTGCAGCAGATGAAAAACACATCAAACTTATTTCCCTTCGAAATCGGAAGATGTCCAGTAGTGCCATCAGCTCTGAACTGGCAGAAACCAGTGGGACCCAGGTACACCCATCTACTGTCAGGAGAAATCTGGCCAGAAGTGGTCTTCATGGAAGAGTTGCAGCCAAAAAGCCATACCTCCGACATGGAAACAAGGACAAGCGACTCAACTATGCACGAAAACATAGGAACTGGGGTGTAGAAAAATGGCAGCAGGTGCTCTGGACTGATGAGTCAAAATTTTAAATATTTGGCTGTAGCAGAAGGCAGTTGTTCGTCGAAGGGCTGGAGAGCGGTACAATAATGAGTGTCTGCAGGCAAAAGTGAAGCATGGTGGAGGTTCCTTCCAAGTTTGGGGCTGCATTTCTGCAAATGGAGTTGGAGATTTGGTCAGGATTAATGGTATCCTCAATGCTGAGAAATACAGGCAGATACTTATCCATCATGCAATAGCATCAGGGAGGCGTATAATTAGCCCCAAATTTATTCTGCAGCAGGACAATGACCCCAAACATACAGCCAAGGTCATTAAGAACTATCTTCAGCGTAAAGAAGAACAAGAAGTCCTGGAAGTGATGGCATGGCCCCCACAGAGCCCTGATCTCAACATCATCGAGTGTGTCTGGGATTACATGAAGAGACAGAAGGATTTGAGGAAGCCTACATCCACAGAATGTGGTTAGTTCTCCAAGATGTTTGGAACAACCTACCAGCTGAGTTCCTTCAAAAACTGTGTGCAAGTGTACCTAGAAGAATCGATGCTGTCTTGAAGGCAAAAGGTGGTCACACTAAATATTGATTGATTTAGAGTTCTCTTCTGTTCATTCACTGCATTTGGTTAATTGATGAAAATAAACTATTAACACTTCCATTTTTGAAAGCATTCTTAGTTTACAGCATTTTTTCATACCTGCCTAAAACTTTTGCACAGAACTGTATATATATATATATATATATATATATATATATATATATATATATATATATATATATATATATATATATCTACTATATCCACTCCCACCTGCAGCCAAATCCCCCTGGCTGACAGCATCCCTCTTAAACCACCTGCACCCAGCTGTCCCCTGGGATCTCCTATGGGCTAGTGTTCCTATCTTCACGACCCACAAAGCTTGTTCCTTATTTTCACCAGTACATGGGACTAAGTGGAGCATTTTTCCTTATCGGGCAGTCGACAAATCAAGCAGTACATTGTCTGCCATTTTGTGGCGTTTGTGAGGCCGTGGCCATCTTTGGACTAAACGTTCTTTGTTGGTCTTTTTTGGCAGCAGTAAGGCCAGCAAGCAACAGTTGCTTTTCTGTTAATTCATAACAAGCCTTGAACCGTATTACAATTCAACCTCTGTATTTGTTTCATGCAAAAGATACAGTGTAGTTAGAGACTGAGCTTTTATTTTTTTTGGCTCAAGGAATGGAAAGTATTTGCCCACAATGTGTCCTTCTATTCCAAGGTTTGAGCATTGATAGGTCTGCAAAATGTTCTTCTATTGCCTGGACTGTACTGTACATTTGAGTATATAATTAATACATAAAACTAATGAGAAAAGATTTCATTATCTTAACAGTAAATTGATCATTTACAACTCCTTCTAAATGACTAGTTGATGAGTAGTTTACTATTAATAAAATAATTACTATACCTTAAGTTACTGTATAAATGATCATTATAAGGGGTTAAAATATTCACTGGACAAATAGAAAACAACTGGACGAAGACTCCTGAGATGGTAATAACTGCATTCCTTTTAAGAAAGGTGCCACGTTAGACTAAATTAAGCAATTATTCACCTTTCCTTCATGTTGGATCAGCTTGTAACATAGCAACCATTCTGTTTACAGGTCATTTCACTCTGATAAGAACATTTATAGGAATCTTCTTAGAGAATAACAAGGTCCCTATGAATTTACACGTGGAACCAGAACCAGTGCAGAAACAGGGTTTGAGTTTTTTAGACTCATAATGAATCCTCTGATAGCTGGATAATTAAATGGACAGTTACCACTGAGCCTGCTGTCGCTCTGCTGTCGTTTTATGCTTTGTGTTAGTTTTTTGTTTGTTATTTTGCAGCATGAGTCAGGCTCGTTAATGATTTGGGGTCGGACGTGTGAAATAAATGATGACCTCTTGGCCTCACCTCGGCTCCTGCACTGCGCCTTGACATAATAAGCAGTTAATCGCGCTTCAACACTGTTTTATTCGCTCTCCTCTACTGTGTATTTTAACCCCAGGATGGGCTGACCTGTAGAACCTGGCAGAAAGCTGCTGATTGACAGCATAATTCATAGTTGCCCATAATAATTGGGTTAGCTCTAGCCAGTGTAAAGAGGACAATGGTCAATGTTTGTAGGTATGATTGAAAACAATAACAATGCACATACAAATGGACAAGACGGTCTGGCATTTTGCCCCCATCATCCTCCACAACTGTCTAGACAAGTTTCCCAGATGTTTTCATGAGAAGCGTCAAAGCATGCTGCTGCTAACAATCCAAATGCGTCCCATTCACAGCATTTCAAAGGGCTACACTGTCACATACATCTCAGTATTTCTTTGTTTTTACGCTTTTATACCCAAGCACTTGTTTGGTACGTCAGTGCATGAGACCTCCCACATGAATTCACCTTGCTCACACTACAATAAACAGAGCAAGCACTGTGCTCAATCTTAATTTAGGTTGACTCTTGTAGGCGCATCGTCCTTCTTACTTATCTCCTGTGCAGCTATCAAAATATTCACAACCCCTCTCCATCTTCAGTTACAGAATTCAAACTATATTTAAACCTGTTAATGTGAAAAACTGTAAAGTGAATATATTCCAGGAGGCACCTGGGTGTCCGGGGTGTATATTACTCATGCTTCTCATTGCTTTTCAATTAGAGGAGAAGGAACAGCAACAAATGATCTGCTTGGCCCGTGGTGCTTCTTAAGCCTCTGCTTCTTTGTTCACCATGGGGCCTCAGACAGTAAATAATCAGAATGAGTTACACATAATGGTTTGCTCTGTGGATGCTGATACAAGTGGAAAGCCAAAACAATGCAGCCTAATGAATGAGGCATACAGTACAATAGATGTTTGACAGAAATAGAAATGTATCAGTGCACACCCTGCTGTCCATCTTTCTACTCCGTGCATGGATACATAACACTATATTTTTTGTGTAAGTGTCAAGCATTGAAATGACTGAAATGATAAATTGTGCATAGAGTATGTCCACAATGTGTCATTTCAAGACAGAGACACAGCATCGGCTTTATTACTAACAATATACCCAGTCCCTCTGTATGTAACATAGCCATGCTACACATACTTTTACATACATGTATTCTAAGTAGACATGTATTTCTCAGGCAGTTGAACGAATTAAAACTATGCTAAACCATTTGTGAAAGCATCACTAAAATCTATTACTGGATTTGAACTTCAGTCAATTGTGCCTAAAGTGTCCTGTATAAATGAGCACAACCTGCAGTATAATGCACTTGTTTCAATGAGCTTTTTTTGAAATGACTTTAGACTTGTGAATATGCAGGTCACTGGGATATTGACATTTGTCATGACAAAAAGTTTTCTCCAGCATTTCTTTTGTTTTTCCAAAGATTTACCGACTCGTGACCATAAAAGTAAGTGTGTGCAGTTTGTGCAAAGTTTGTGTGTACCGTTACACTCCACAAAAATGTTTCTCCACATATTTCAGAATGATGCATGTGCATTAGTTTGACATTAGTACAATTTATTTTGATATTGATCTCCTTAAGGAGGAAAGTTTCTCTTTGCTCACCTTAAATCTCAGTTTAAGGCTTGTATGTATGAGCCTATAGTTAGTGACATCACACCTAGTTTGGAAGACAATCATAGTCTCACCTGCAACTTACACGTGTGAAGAAAATTCATATTCATAGTTATGGATTTTTAAATGGAAGAATTTTTAAAAGGTGATTCCGTTTTGTGAAAAAAAAAAAAAACAACATATCAGACAGTATTTGTTTAGATCATAAAGCATGTCTGGTGGGGTTGTTTAAGTCAATACATTCGGCCTTACTACAGCAATCCACTTACAAGACGTGTCCAATAATACTGGACAATTTAGCAAAACCCTGTATTGTGTTTGATAATATTCAAAGTTTCCAAAAATCTTTTTGAAAATATCTGTTCATGGCAGCTATGCTATGGTTAAAGTTAGGCAACTAAAACACTAGGTCAGAGTTAAGAGTGAGAGAGAGTTTTAAAAAGAAAATATTAATTTGTGAAAGAATGCAGACTCTGATCTCCAATAGGAAAGTTAAATGTGCTACATGCTCATCCACCGCCATTACCGCCACACCCTCACTTTCCTCCTTGCTGCTTAAAGGACACCCTAATTCTTGCATTGGCACTGAACATTGGCATTGGACATAAATCATGATGTGATGTGGACATAATTCATTGGGATACTGGGCTTCGCTGCAAGGGAAAACATTACTAGTAATTTGCAGTGAATCAAATTTGGTTTCTCCTTTGATGAGCCAAATTGTTGAGATAATTGTAGGCTTTTTGCACAGGACGATGTCACTTCCATTCTCCTCTAACCATTCCTACTGTATGATTAAAAATGTTAGCAGAAGAAAGAGAAGCTGAGCTAAAAGTGCAGTCGCACTACAATAAAAGTCCCATATGGATACGCAGAGGGCAGATACCTCTGCTGGTGAGATTGGTGTAATCAACGTATTCAGAAATCACAATTGAGCAACAATAGAAGCAGCCACGTGTAGCAAAAGATGTGAGAGAAGTTCAACTCCTCAATTTTCGCAGACAAAGCAGTCATTTTTGCTTTGTTCCACAGAGGGTGAATCTGACTTAAGCAATGAGACATTGCCTGAATAGAATTATGGGTATTGTAGTTCAAATTAGGTTATGCTCTTTCAGTTACATAGCATTAGAGGGGAGGGATTGGAGGGT
Organism: Dicentrarchus labrax; assembly: GCF_905237075.1. Lineage (NCBI taxonomy): Eukaryota > Metazoa > Chordata > Actinopteri > Moronidae > Dicentrarchus > Dicentrarchus labrax. The sequence continues at coordinate 14,189,051 of NW_026136718.1, read as the reverse complement.
TGGTTTCTTTTCCACAGGCACTATAGGAGGAGGAAACAGGAATGAGAATGTCAGGTTATGGTGACAGCTCGGGCTTTTGATCAGCGCATCTCAGTGTGGCATGTTGTGGCCGGTGGATGATTTGGGACTAGAGTGACAGGAAGAGATCCATGCATACAGAAACAGCGAGGAAAGGCTTTGTCACATCTGTTACTCACAGCCCCCCTGTCAGGATGTACACTGGCTGTACACTGGTGCATGAATACATTGAAAATATCACATCAAGTACAGTGTTTATTTTTAAATGTATTTATTTGCTGTGTGGCTTACAATAACACAGGAGTAATGTCATTATGTTTACATAAATAAATGATGGTAATGCAAGGATGTGAAACATTATGGAATCTGTTCATATAGCATCTTGTTTAATGTATTCATGCACAGTGTTCAGCTGTCAGGCTATAAAAGAGTCTGTCCGAACTTTGCTTCGCGACATGCTGCTGGTCAAGCTACACCACCAAACAGCTCCACAAACAAACTTTCCTCTGAGTGTGAAAGGAACACCTTCACTGTCACAAACACATGTTCTTCAGGAAAGGCTGGACACACTGTCACTTCAACAAGCAGCCACTGAGTCGTTTGACAAGACGATCCAACTCCTTCTAACCTGACAGGCAATCAACCAAAAACAAAGATGGTGTGCTGAGACAGTAATGTCATGCTTTAACTTATCTCTCTGAGGAAATTCTACCATACAACCGAGAGCAGACTGTCGTCCAAAAATATCATAAGATAAATAAATTCCAATTAGCAGTACCTTGAGAAGTTTTTGACCACGAGTGGCGGTCGGAGCAATGTTTTTATGAGAGGGATATGGGCCCCTTTACGCTGTGTGATTTTAAGCTGTCCAAAATGTGGTGTGGAAATCTTCGGTTGGCAATCCAGAACTGTGGTTATAAATCGTAAGCAAGTTTACCGACTGCTCATTTAGAGCTTTGGCAACAAAAGGGCTGCGACAAAAATTTTAATCAGAATCAGCTTTATTGGCCAAATAAGTTTTAAGATGCTCTCGATGAACTTGTACACAGTTCCAAGAGCAGTTTACAGGAAGATAAAAATAGACAGAGAGCCACAACAAAGCTGAAGAAATATGGGAAAACATAAACATAAGACTAGTACATACAAGTAGGTGAAAAAATAGCTGTATACATAAATATAAAAAGAGAGCAACAATGAACAGTGTGTATACAAGTCAAGTTTTTCTGTAAAATGTTAACAGTATAAATAGTGCAAAGAAATAAATACTGAACAGATATACATGAAGTGGGTGGGTATATTATATATTTGCATGTAAACATGTCTATATACATTATATACATACAGGATTTATAGATGTACAGGTTAAAAATAGTGTCATTTATCATTTGTAGGTAAGTTCATGTTTTAGTTTTGCGGGGTTATTGACACTATATGACTGAATTGACTGTATAGTGATGGTCTGTGGAAAGAAACTTTCTGTGTTTTCAGGACCAAATTATCACAATGTGACTGCAACCACAACCCAAGTTTACAAACTAACTAATCAAAATTCGACATGAAATGCACAGAATACACTGGCAAACTCCTTTTGTAAATTCAGCATTTCATGTTGCCCTTTTCTCCCTGGCGTCACACACTCCTCCTCTTTCACATGCACATAAATGCCAGCACTGTTGTCAAAAAAGGCATATCTCTGCTTGCATCTGTTTTTCTTTCTATTTTGTGCTACCATTCACGAGGCATTAACTGTACCATATCACATGCCTAAAAACAATATTTACTAGACCATACCTTGCACAATATGACGTACAGTCAACTTCTATAAGCGCCTGAGGAAACATGGCTGTGCCCAAGCAAATGGCAGGGAAGAAGAAGCTAGCTAGTGAGCATGGATGTAAACAATGCAAATTTGTTTTTTGTTCGCATTCAACATATTTTTGCAGGCCTCACAAAGTGTGTTTTGCTGAGAAACATTGAATGGAAACATCAAACTGAAAGACACACCATTAATATATTGGTTTGTTCTGTCAAATTAGATTATTTGAAATGCTAAACCTAGTGTTTTAAAAAGGGTGGCTCAAATCAAATGACATAATACATGTCAGCAAAGACGTTTATAAAATGTGACAGACTGTTACATAGTTTCAATCTCTGACAGCCACAGGCATCTAATTGTTGTAAATGTCAGAAATATTGTAATTGTTTTGCTCTCCTTAATGCATTGTGATGCCTTTGGCAATAAAAGAAGGCATAAAGGAGAAACACCAGCTCCTGAATGGACAGTCGCTTCTGGCTTTTCACTTAAAATGTGTTGATGGTGAAAGACACCAGAGGTAAGAAAAACAAGCACTGACGCAATGTGATGGCATACTGGAGCTTTGTCAAATCCAGGCATTGTTTGGGATCTTTTCCCTGACTGGGAAGTAAATCACTCCAATGAATAATTAATAACTCCCAAGAGAAAAAAACAGTAGAGATGTAAACTACAAGACGGTTCCTATTTCATATTTGTTTCTCTGTGAACGAGCAGCACATCAGATTGTGTCACATCTGCAAATATTTTCTCACTCAAGTCTTGTGGTTTTCTGATGTTCCCTTTCCTATGTGCCTTCCCATGCATCCAACAACTTGGAGGAAAAACAGCTACAAGTTCAGTGCATGAGAAAAGCACTAAACCAACAGCAGACCTAATATAATGGCACTCTCTTTTTCCAAGCAGAGCTACTGCAGTTGTATGTAGCAAATATCGGCTGTGATAACAATGGCTGATGGTAAAATGCCCCTTTTTGTCTGATTTGGATTCAGTTTTACACAAGTGTTGTTAGGAAAATGGACAGTAAAGCAAGAAATGATGGTGATGATAAGGAATCACCATGCTCCAATTGCAAACACACATAAATACAAGCAACTTTTATGTTAAAACATGATGTCAAGGCAAAGGCTGCAGAAGATCAAAGTGTAACTCTAACAGGCTGTCGGGTGAAGCAAAGCATACAACCCTTACAAAAAAGAGGAGAGTATGCATCCTGAATGAAAGAAATGTGATAGAAACACTATTGTTTGGTGTGACAGGATAAAAAATCATCCTCTCCCACTGGCCTGGTAATCCTCAGGCGGATAATTAAAAAGTATGTGCCACAGTCGAAAAGGAAAAAAAAAAAAAAAAAGATTAAAATAAATAAATAAGTAAGGAGAAGGGAAGAGGCTCTGCGTAGATCCCGGGGGGATCCATTAAAGAATGTTTTCTTGAATTGAGGTTGGGTGCATTGATCTCTGTCGAAGCTGGCACAGCTGAGAGTTAACACTCCCTGCCTGCGACTCTGACTCATTTCATACATTATTCCAATTAAATCACTGTGGCCTGCCTGGCTGCCTGCCTTTCTGTTTTCTAGGAAAGCAGGAATTGGCACCTGCCACATTAACTCCACTGTCATCAAATATGACTAAAAGAAAGACGTTCTACAGTCAAAGCTGGAAGACAAAAAAAGAGGAGAAAAGGACGACTGACTAAGGTGATGTTTTGACTACAGCAGCAGAGAAAACGATTGGACGTCCACCATGATAGATTAGACACATTAGGTACACGCTAATAGGTGCACTGTCCTATACAGTAGGCCTGTGTGTCATTGTATGATATATTGACTGGTGTAAGCACAGCCATTGTTTTCGTTGCCGGTTGTACAGAATGTGAAAGAAAAGCCCATTACTTTGAGTTACTTTAGGGACATCCTTTGGCATTTACAGGTGCTTGATAGGGACATTTCTTTCCAACCATAAAAGTCTGTATACTAAAAACTTTGACATGTACTGTTTTCAAAATCTTATTCCACAGACGCTAAGTGGCCGTAACCTACACCGTAGACAGAAAAACATTTGTTTTTGACAAAACAATCTCACAACAAGATCCATTTTAGTAGCTTTTCTGGAGCTTTTGATTGTATCACAATGATGCAGTCTGCCCAGTTGTTATGAAATTGTAGATCTTGTGGTGGGATTGTTTTGTCCACCACTCTTTTCAAGGTAAAAAATGAACTTTGAAGCTCACCTCTTGAGCCAACATGAACAGGAAGTCCTTAAATTGCTCAAAAAAATTTAACGTGGAACTACTATTGGAAAAATCAGGAAACAATACTATTTATCCAATGTCAATTATAGGAACTTTTAATCTCAAGACACATATGTATTTATCTACAATATTATTTGATTTGTAAGGAAACACAAATACATAAGCACCACATAGATTATAATGGAACACATTAGCACAGCAGTGCTTTGAGCTAAATGCTAACATCGCTATACTAAAGTGCTCACAATGACAATGTTAACATGCTTTAGTGGACAATGTTTACCATCTTAGTTTAGTGTATTAACAAGCTAACATCTAGCTACAACCACAGTCACAGGTTGTCAATTATTGTTTTCAATTGGTTGCCATTCCCAAGAGGGCTGGTCTTATATAATATGTGCCAGCCTGAAGGCAGATGAATGCCCAGAGGAACTTTTTAGTTGACACCGTGATGGACAATGAATGATGACCCTCATCCCAGAAGTATTTTTGTTAGTTTCTGTCTGTGTCTATTTGTTAACCTAAATGAAGTGAAGCCAATCTCAAGCTTCATGGACGACTACTGACACAAGAAGAGGACTGTAGCAGACCTGAATGGGCCGGCCTAACCACTCAGTGGAGTGTACGACCTGCGTGGAATCAGTGGAGCAACGACAGAAAGATATCCAAGCTCACCTGGGATTAGGGTAAGGCCTGCATCCTTTCTTGTGTTGACCAACCAACCAAGGCTTTCAGATATGTTGTGCTCTGTAAGTAGGCTGGTACAACCAGTGGTAATTAAATCCCCTAAAACAAGTAATTTTAGTACCTGTGCCGTGACACTAACACAAACTGTAGCTGATTCTAATGTAGTTTATGCAATTCCTTAAGTATTTAGTCATAAATCACCTGATGGTGGCGCTAGAGGAAAGGTCAGGGGCTCACCAGAGTTTTTGCAATGTATCCTCTAGGGGCTATTAATGTCTGTACAAAATCTAGTAGCAGTCCATCCAAGAATTGTTTAGATATTCCAGTCTCACTGCCATCCCTAGAGCCAAGGTGAGCTTGGATATCTTTCTGTTGTTGCTCCACTGATTCCACGCAGGTCGCACACTCGACTGAGAGGTTGGGCCAGCCCTTCAGGTCTGCTACAGTCCTCTTCTTGTGTCAGCTTACCAATATACCAGTCTTAGAATCTCCCAGGACCCCACCTGCATATCAATTGACCCCATATAAGGTCATGACCCTAAAGCTGAGAAACTCTGGGTTAGGATTAACAGTGGTACAAAACATTGCTGATTATGAAACCCCTTTGGGCTCCTGCGTGTTGCTTTATGGATGAAAACAACTTGGATCAGCAATCTGCTGTAGAACCACAGCACACAAATTTCAGTGTCAAACCAGCAGAGAAATGGAGGCATTACAGCCGGCGCTCAATAACACAAAAACAAATTGTTTCAGTTTTTTCCCACAGGAGCAATATGCATGAAGCTAACTGACAGTGGGATCAAATTGCTTCTTTCAGCTTGTTCCTTTCACCTCACCACACCCATCCACCATGCACAAACAATGGCAAAACACACCATAACACTACAGTGCAATCAGACCAAGCTATGTGATTACAGGCAGAAAATGTATTTTCATGTTTTCTGTCAGACTGGGGAGCGAAACGAGGAGCAGTGTGTGCAGAGAGTCTGATGCATGCTCGGGTCACTAAACCAGGCTGTTTTAAAGTCTGGCAGACAGACTTTACATAAACGTTATTCATCAAGCTGCTTTTACAGATATGACTTCTGTGGTCCAGTGAGGATTGGCTGGACACAACACCCACATCAAACATAATCTCTTCTTGGTGAGAGGGATTAAAGAAAAGTGCTTTCCTGTAAGGGGCAGTGAATTTGAAAGCCTCATGCAATGGTAAGTGATCATTTGATTTCAATAACAAATATCAGTCAATATCAGCCACAACTCCACAGAGAGCGTTGAAATCAAGATATCCCTTTGTGAAGCTTAGATATTCTGCCACACAGTTATCTGATGTATTAGAGAGATTTTATTTCCCTCTCTCACTCTCTGAAATAAAGAAACATTGATTCAGCATGCTGAAATTAATGCAAGACAGAAGAGAAAGACAGAGGGGGAGACGAAAACAAGACTGAATCAGCTAGAAATGGTAGCAGAGTGTAACGTTTGACTAATAAGCAGTTTTTGAATGCACTTTGCTGTTGTATCAGTAGAAACGTGGTGCCTTTCTGGTCCCATACATCTATTGATCCCATGTGGCTGATGGAGATGTCAAGAAAAGAGGGTCTGGGCCTAGAGGACAAGTCAAAGAGATGGTAATTGTCAGAATGAGAGGACAGAGGAGAGTAAAGATGGACAGGACAGAGAGAAACACCTCACAGCTCGGTCCATAGAGTAAACTATAGATAAAGGGCATATGCTAAAGCCTGTCTGTAATGAGCACACACATACACACACACACAAGGTTAACTGCAGCATTCACTAGAGGAGAACACGGCTCAGCACATCATTGTCTCCTAATGGGAGCATTGCCTCCCCAGCGTGTCACGAGGACTTGCTTTACACTGTGTGTGAGAGAGGAAACAAATAAACAGTGCACTTGGTGGTGGGAGGGGAGTAAACATTCATTAATGTAAGGGTGGTACATGGTTTAGTTGCTGCATGTGATTTCCGTGTGCTATTTATGGCCAAGTAAGCTCAGCCCCAATTACTGTGCGAACAATATTCTTAGGGTTCTTTGTATCATAAATATGCAAATTAGCTGTCTTTTGATACTGCTTGTTTTTACAGTGCATCTTTTAAATTGGCTTTCACAGCATACATAACAACATCTCACTACTTCTGTGACATGTATTTGATAACATAATTTTTCTTTCATGGATTCTTATCCTCCATTGACTCAACTGTAATCATATTACAAGCAGTCTGGTGAGTCATTTGACCTTCTCTGTATTCATAATAAGGACCAAGCTGTAATCTAATGTTATGTAATCTAATGTTTGATATAATTACATCTATTGCTCGCTCTAGACAACACAAAGCCTAAAACGATCATATCTCTTAATAGAAGCTTATTAAAATATTAAATACATGTGAAAAATTGCATAGGGTTTTGATCTGGATTTTTTTTTTCAAGCTAAGCAGAAAAACTGCACTATACACTCTGCATGGTAAACAGTTTATGGGAGCATTTACTTCTTTATTTACACTCCCTGACAAGTATTTTGAATATTCATAAAGATGAAAAAGAGCAAAAACTAATCCATGATTTTCCTTGCGTCCCTATTTTCAGCCTGCATCTGCAAACTTCCTGCTCATGGAAACTAATGGAAAATGCATGCGGGATTTCAGCGGAGGCTCCAATCCATTTTAATCCTGAAGGCAATTACGGCGTGGGGTTTTAGGGTCAGTAGTGCTGTTGATTGATGGGAAGAAAAAGTCACTTTAACAAAGTGCTGTGAACTTCAACCACCTGGCTGCAGCACAATGGGTGTTGCTTGATGCACCGAGACAAAGCTTTAATGCTTTTTTAATGCATTCAATGAAAGAATACAAAATGGAGAATTAATGATTGTGCCTCTGATAGGCCCTATGTGTCAATACCACTGATGCCTTTTGAATTATAAATGAATTCCTTAATTTCTATGGATCATTTGCTCCTCTTGCCTAAGATGAACCTGGTAATGTCGTCGCCACCAGCAACACTGATGACATACATTTTTAAAGTGGATGGTGTCATTGATCAGTGACATATTTGTAATGCCTGAAAAGCCAGGGTTGTTTGTGGGGGAGAATCATTCGCTTCACTGTTTTCTTCTTGCTCCCTTTTAAGATCCATGCTCCGTATCCTAGCAACAGGACTCGCTCACCCCCCTTCTATCTGTAGTGTCGGTGGCAGGGAGCAAGGGCGAGAGCATAGGACCACTACTGTCCCCTGTTACTGTCACACATACTGGTCAGATTCAACTTTGGTTCCAACTTTCATGTCTCCTAATTCAGGAATCCTAAATTTACTGACAGGGTAAGCAGCGACTCAAGTACTGCACTCAAACAGGTACTGCACACCAACAAAGGACCAGTGATTTAGTGGCATCTAGCAGTGAAATTACAGATTGCAACTAACTAAACACACGCTCACGTATGTATTTGGCCGCCCGGGAATTAGAATGTACTGTGTCAAGGAGAAACTACAATGGCGGCATTATTTATATATACAGTATAATGTATCAAATGACTACATGTAATGTGAAAGTAGTTGCCTGTAGTGATAAACCTGCGTAGAGTTATCATCCAACTCTATAGATTTCATCAGCTCTACAGAACATTTTAGAATCCACTTCTTTGTTTTGTTTCATTCTTACTGCTCTCATCATCGTCATTTCCAAACCCACTGTACAGTACCTGCTCAGCACCAAACAACAGACCTTCAGTTCAGTTAGTGTTTAGATGGTGGTGGAGCATTTAGCAGAAGAAGAGAGAAAGAGCTAGATATTGACTTCATGAGTTGGTGGCGACCAAAACAAGGTGCTAAAAGGAAAGTGAATATTAGCGTTATATTTGTCAAGTGGACAAACTATGCATAACAAACACCCAAATCCAAATGATTATGTTACTCCGTAATTAGTGGAAGTGTAAAAAGGCAACTGATTGCTAATGCATTCGCCATTTTGTCTTTATAAGGTGAATATGCTGTGATGCAGTTTAACACTGGGTTGGGAAGATTTTTCTTTGGCGTAACTGGGCAAATATTGTAATTCAACTGGGCTGAGGGAAAACTAGACTTCTGCACCCCCTCCAGGCTCTGTTTTCAGGCTTTAAAACACAGGTTTTGCCTACTGCAGCTTTAAGTGAATGATCTGTACTTATTCCATTACTGCATCCTAATATTTCTAGTTCCTCCAGTAGGAACTAAAAAGTATTCTTTACTTGGAGAAAACACCAAAAGTCACTAGATGGCCAAAAAACTCTAGATGGCAAAAGGTATCATTTTGGTAGCCCCAGGGGAAGTCATAATTCTGACCCTAACCGTTCTTGTGCCTCGCTTCACTCATTGAAACAGCACATGTATAGAAATAAAACTGGAAGGATATGAAGAGCTTACTAGTGGCTGAAGAACAGTGTAGCCCACTGTTTGAGCTGTGCCCCCATGTTGTTCTTAATGACCTCCAAGCATAAGAAGTAAGTTCTTTCAGCAGGCCATTCCTGTGCTACACCTCTAGTCCCAGTGCCCATACATATTATCAGACAAAAAAGGTCGACGGGACACCAATCTGCCATGCTCTAGCACAAAGCTGGTATGATTTCCTACGATGAATCACAACACACTCCTGGCATGCCTCTATTCAGAATCTGTGTGGCCTCAAAGCTCTGCCCCTTCCTTTCAAGTCTGCAATCTCCCAGCCATTAAATTTGTTGAGGAACAGACACACAAAAAGATGCACAGTAAAAAAGGAAAATGAGAAGAAAAGTATTCAGAGTGTTTTCCTTCTAGTATGGGATAATGTGGAGGAAGTATTGGCTGGGACAACGTCTCTGTGATGGCCCAGTCAAAGGAATGGTTCTTTTAGGGTGCTGCTCTCATCAGGCCATAATGCCCCCTCCTGTTGAGTCATCAGCTGAGGTGCTGATTTGCCCTTGTTTCCTGACACCTCCCGACTTGGCATGTAGTGACCAGACTGCAGCAAACAGTGTGAAAGCAACTGTAGTGCTCCCCTGAGGTGATAGTAATTGCAGGTCTTGCCAAGACAATCAAATGTAGTGTATAGAAAAGCATTTTGATTTCTGCTTATTTCTGCGGGTCAGATGATTACGAGAGGACTGTAGTACTTCAACCAGAGTCTCTGGCTCGGCCACAGCCTCAAGATATTCTGTCTCAGATTTGTTTATCAAGGTTTGGTAACGTGAACTTAGCCGCTGTCTAATATTCAAAGACTTGTTATTACGTAACTATTTAATGTATGGACTTAAAGGGATTTTGTATTGGAAATACTGTTGCAAGGTTCTCAGAGGCACATAGTAAATGCACTTCAATACACTCTCTCAAATAATTTAACGTTCACCTTCATGCAGTGATAACTGTACCGTATCAGACATAACAGTATGATCACCTGGGTACCTTGGTGGTCATAATGTCATGCAGCCCCATATACAACAATCTATGATGCACTTTGTTTTCTGCCACCTTTCTATCAGAACCAGCATTAACTTTTTCACCAGTTTGAACTACAGTAGCTCGTCTGTTGGAATCAGACCACACGGGCCAGCCTTCACTCCCCACATGCATCAATGGGCTTTGGCCACCCATGACCCTGACCCTGACCACTTTTGATAGGTACTGACCACTGCAGACCGGGATCACCCCACAACTGCTGCAGTTTTCGAGATGCTCTGACCGTCTAGCTATCACAATTTGGCCCTCGTCAAAGTGACTCAAATCCTCACGCTGCCCATTTTTACAGCTTCTAATACATAAACTTTGAACCTCAAAAAAATAGTGGTGCAAGGTAATGCCCTTTATCATGTAATGCTGAAGCATCCAAACCTGTTATTGTTTGGATGCTGGGTGATTCTTTTGAAGTTGTGGAAATGATCAGCAACGAATAGTATAACCATATATGTTTCCAAACAATGTCCTGTCCGCATCATGTTGTGCAATATTGCCTTACATTATGCTATCACATGAATCTTGAGCTAGCTGGCTGGCTGACATATAGGCAGCAGGTTAGGGTTATATTTTTCAGGCTAGAGCAACAGCCCTTCAAAATATCTGTGCACACCCATATGGCAACATTTCTGTGCAGATGAATGAAAAAGAGAAACAATCTCTTTGATGTTAAGTCAGTCAGTAAATTATGTTTATTCTAATGATTTCTATTTAAAAAAAGCCTTTCCTTTGAGCGTTTTGAAAGTGAGAATATGGACAGCAGACCAAAGTGTACTGAGCTGTATGAGTTTCTATGGTGATTATAGCTACTTTTTTAATGCTATTTTTTGACATTGTACTTTATTAGATAGGTCACAGCACACAGGAAACGGAGAGAGACAGAAGTATGACAAGTAACAAATGTCCCCAGCGGGAATTGAATTGGAAACATTTATAATTTATACATCTTAACCATTCGATCACCACGATGCTCCGTAGTTACATTTTCTGCCATACACACTTGTCATCAATCGAATAAATTTTGAATTCCAGTTGACTGGAAATCTGCTGTTTTCTGTGAATAAGGAACGTTTAAGAGCCACCTTTCAAGTCTGCTGAGAGTGATACATTTAAAGCCAGTCACAGATTCTGTCTTGTGTTATAGAAAATGAAGTATGCCATGTCTTATATTAATGCTATAACCACCATGTGATGTTATATAAAGCTTTTAAGTCTGAAAAGGTGCAATTTTCTGCCTTTTTGTTCAAATGTAAGCTATTAGCCTGTTGTGTTCACTCTGTGCTCCTGTCCCAGACATTTTTCAAATTATGCTGCTTCCATATTACTGTCCATGCGTGACATAAGCTGCCAATAATCTCTCCCTAGACTTATATCCATGTGTTGTTTATAGTTTGTATTCACAAGACAGTTGGCATTCTATCTCCCCCCCAAATCACCCCACAACTCACAACCCCTATTATTTTTCTGAAGATAGCTGTTATCAGTTCAATGAGAGAGGAAATAATCAACAAAAACAGAGATAGCAATTAGCAATAAAAACTTTTACTTCATTTGCATGCTGTCATGTTGCAGCATCTGCTTGGAAACTGGATGTACTGTTGCCACATGATTCTGCACAGCCAAAAGCAAAGGTCTTTTTTTTTCTCTCACATATTACCTGGATACTGTCAGGCTTATCAATACTCTCCTACTATTGGCTACTTATATAGTAATTAAAGTATTTCTCAGACACTATACTGCATAGAAAAGCACATCGAGTTATGCAATGTGTGAAATAAGTCAAATCTGTCTGCAAACCTGAATTGTCACAGAATTTTGGGTAAGTTGGAATAATATATGTAACATTTTATCTGTAATTGAGAATGAGATTAATTACACAAATTAAAAAGATATAATAAGGCAGTTTTTAAATCACAAACCCTTTACCCACCAATATTTAGAGCAGGTTAACTAACAACACCACCACACGACTTTTAATCACATTACCAGCAGAAATATTGACATGCTACTGGCCAATGGTTGATCAATATTGTAATTACAAGCTTTAGTGCTAATTACAAGCTTTAAATTGCATGCAATAGGTAGGATATGTAGTACTGGTTTGTAATTGGATGTTGCCTAAAACATTGTTCCAGAGTTACTGTGCTGTGATACAAGTAAACAGCAGTGATGGCAACTATTAAGATGCAGAGGAGTGAACTACTTTATCCTAAAAAAATAATTTTGTTACTTGTCAGCCCACTAAATATATTATGTTTCATTATCACATTGACTGGATTTTACACATTGGGTGTTAATACTTGCACAGGAGGAGAGTTTAGCTGACTGCTACAGGTTATAGGCAAGTCCTATGATTGACATATTTGTCTCTGCAGTTTTTAAATGATACATGTTTTCAAAGACGCAAACACTGAATAATAAATAACATATTGAGTATGAATTAAATCATATGTTTACTTTTTAATGAACAACATGTTCGTTATACTGATACTAAAATGAACAGTATTTCTATGATTACATGATTGGGAGTTCTACCCTTATAAACAGGAGGGATGATTTGTCTGGTGATAAAAAATAATTAACCTTTTGTGACTAATTTATCAATTGGTTTGCTGTATGAATGCACAGGTATATTGTCCTTTCAGATGCTCTTCCAAGACTCAAGTACAGCCTTATGCATCTCAAACCACAGTGGTTATTTTGTTTCTATTTTGTGTCACCCCAGTGGAATAGCCATACATCCTGTTTTTTCTGATCTGGGTCTGCTTTTAGAGACCTAAAATCAAACCAATTAATTGCCCCATATTTATGACCCAGATTTTATGTTAATAATGTCATGTAACAAAATTAGGCTCATACAGTACACAATACTGTGGAAAAATTCACCAACACCATCTCTGTTATATTTGCTAAAATTCATATTCAGCTGAGTGGAATCTTAGATTACATGTGTATAATAATAGTGTAATAATATATAATATCATATAATAATATACAATAAATGCATTAATTTAACCATGATATGCGTGTGCCTTAATGGGACACTTCTATGCATTATTTTTTGCTCTTGGTCCATTCAAATGCCCCTGTGTACAGCCCTCATTCCCACTAAGTCTTCTTCTGGTCAGTCTAAGTACCCTGCTGAACTCTCTGGTTAACTTTATTGCTGTTGGCAGAAATAAAATGAGCCCTACCCCGACCTGCAGAAAAGATGCCCCTTTTTTGTTTGAGGCACTGTCCCTCAGAGAATCTATGTACACCACTGTTCCCATTAGATTGAATCAAATCAGGTCAGTCTGCTTCCTCCCAATGATGCATCTGTGCCTGCATATAAACAACTGTTCACCTCAAACGGCCATCCACACGGTAGAGGGCAACCAACTCTTCAGAGTAAGACAGACGGCAGTTCATACAGGAAATGTACACTTGTTGAGTAAACTTTAGCCAGCATAGATTTTGCTGGACAGACACGTCCTGAAATACCTCTCTGAATACAATCTCAGATAATGTTAAAGTCACCCTCCACTTAAAAATATGTTTTCTTCTTGTTCCTACAGTTGGATGTTTGAGCTTCGCTGTGCAGAAAGCGTATGTAATGTATGTGCAGAGTTTGACTCTAGAAGGATGTTTTAACATTCATCCGCTGAAAGTGGAAAGCTTCTCTGTGCTCATTGAATGTTTGATTTTCAATGAGCACAGAGTATGGAAGTCAGTCCTTGTCCAGTATGCAACTTATACAAGTGTGAGGTAGAAACTTCAAGCCACCAGTGCACATTTACACTTAACAGTGAAGTAGGACCAGCAGGAAAACTTTAGAAATGAACAAAATGTGCATATTGGGGGACTTTTAATGAGGCAGAAGGAGTAAATGCCTTTTAAGGATTTTCAATGAAGTTTTATAACTATGTTCAGGAACAAAGACCACGCCTTGCACTCATCTCAATTCTGCTCAAAACGCACTTAAGCACCCCTAATCCGTTCACTCCCTCCTTGACTCAGTTTCCATATCCCTCCCCCCTAACCCTTTCTTTTTCTTCCCCTCTCCTATCCAAGCACAGGAACCACTGGGGCTCTCGACAAGCGATACGAAGAGACGCCTCCCGCACTTAGAGTCTCATCACCCACTAGGTTCCCTCCCACTGTCTCGCCGAACTCATCCATCCATCCATCCATCCATCCATCCATCCATCCGTCCACAAAGCCATTTTTCTTCCATCCCTCCATCTCTCACCTTTCCTTCCAATACCCCTTTATTCCTCAACCTTCATCCCTTCATCACTTCATCCCTCATCCCTCAACCCTCAACCCTCAACCCTTCATCCCTCAACCCTCAACCCCTACCCCTCATCCCTTGACCCTCATCCCTTCATCCCTTCATCGCTTCATCCCACAACCCTTTCCCAATCCATTCATCCCTCCTACCGTACATCACATTGGTTGACATTCATCCATTACATGCCCTTTCTACAGTAGCTGAATGGGCTGGCTTAGGACTTGATGAAAAACTGTTTGGTTTGAGCATGCCTGTCCTTTTATGAATTTACAAAGGGACTGTTTTAAAGTTTATAAATCGGACGAGTGTCACACAGTCCTAAGAACCACAGCCTCTATGGCTGAAAAAGCAAAAGCTGTAGTGTGGGAGGAAGCCAAAGAGAGAGCCCTTTCGTTGCCCTCAAAACAGTTTTAGCAAACACTAAGATGTCTCAGGGGAAAGCAGTGCTTTGTCCAGACTATATGGTTGGGAACAGCTGACCTTGACAGGATATACAAAACATTTTGAAGAACCCAATTCTACGAGGCAGGCTCTCTCCTGCAAAATAGATGAACCAAGATGCAGGAGTTACGATACTACTTCTCTGGTAGACACACCAAAACAGCTGCCATTTGACATGTGGAGAAAATGGAAGCCAATCAGGTATGGTGCACATTGGGGCAGGCCATCCAATATTGAAGCAAAAATTGGCATTTTTATCAAGAAAAAAGCTTCCTGCCTTCAAGCTCTAAACATGTACAGAAAAGCAAATCAAATATCTCCTATTGCGCTACCAAAAATGTGTCAGCGATTATAGTAATATGGATGTCTGTTTACTGAGGAGTAATTGTAAGAATGATCTAAAAGTTATTGTAACTATAGCCTATTAACAGGCACCATAATCAGAACACTTGCTGTGCAAAATCATAAGACTGAAATTGTAACTGCAGCTGTTTACATTAATTATAAACTGAATGTATGCATAGGCCATTGTGTTTGAACTTCCAGTCTCTCTGCAAGTGTCTTGTGTTGTGTGTGTGTGTGTGTGTGTGTGTGTGTGTGTGTGTGTGTGCGAATTTCCTTTGGTGGAAACACTTTGAAAGCAGGGCTCAAAAGCCCTTCCACAACAAAGGAGCAGTAATTGTTTACATTTTTTGCTCAAATCCACCCATACACCACGCCTCTGTGCATCAGCTTTAAAATGAGTTTTTATGGTTGTTCTGACCTACAGTATTTGTTCTTCTAACAGCACATGTCATGTTTACTCTCCACTCAAACTGCAGACAGGCTTTTAAAAAATGAGAATAAATATTTTTTTCATCAAGAATCTTGTTAACACATTGTCAACATTTGTTTCACTGACATCAAAAACCTCAGTTTATAGCCAGTGGACAAACAACAGCAACAAAATTAGTACAACAAAATGTAACAAATAATGTGCAACAAAGTGTGGTAATGCTGGTTTGCTTTAACTTACATGGTTCTTCACTTGTTGGTGTTGATATGTGTGAATGCAGAGGGTATAAGTGACTGAAAAAAATATTTTCAATTGTTGCAGTCTTAAGTTTTTGGCCTAAGGGAAGCATCTTGAAGAAATAGTAGAGAGGATGTGATGATCCTCAAAGGATGTTATCTGCCAGCCCACTAACTGCCTCTAGGAGAAGGCTGCCAGGGAGTTGAGTTGGCAGGCGTCCTGTGATTTTGGTTTTGGAATTATTTTTGACTGTAAGGTGAGTGAATCAAAAGACCAATTCAATTCAAAAGGGACTGCAAGACTTGGATTAGTGTGTCCCTAAAGCTACTCAAGTTCATGGTATGTTGTTGTGGTTTTTTCATAATTATTTTGGCAGTTTTGCCTTTATTAGACAGTTGACAGTAAATGGGCACATGGAAGCATTTGGGGTGAAAATCAAACCGCTTATGTGCTGTAACCATTCAACTAACAGAGTGCTCCAATGGGATGTTTTTCACAAAGTTAGTCTTTACACAACACAGTTGTGAGTGCTTTTTCATGTTTCCTTTGATGGGTACAATGCTCTGTCAGTCTAATAATAACTGTAATTATTTGTGTTAATATCACAAGACTGAGATAGCAAGCTCTACGCTAAAGTGCCTTTTACACCTCTGTCAGATCCATGCATGTTTTGCGTGATGAATCTACAGAGGAAGTGTAGGTTGTAGCATTGAGTTTCCATATTGTGACCAAATAAACGTATCTAATAAAATTACACCATTTCCTCTCCACTGTGTGTAGTCTTATTATGTAGATGTGTAAACAGCAATGTATGGATGGATCTACAGCGGCAGACCTGGATCTCACTGTGTTTTTGTCTAGTGTGAATGAGTCATGAATGTGGGTAGAACGCACACATGGCCACATCAAACATTCATTCATATCACAGATTGGTTTGTGAAATGTCAGTTTTTACAATGTCTGGGTTACGTGGGGTCAGTGTTACTGGTATACATTTAGCCCTAGGCTAGGTGCAACATGAGGTGCAAAACAAGTATTTTTTAGGCATCATATCAAGAGATGGATCAAGAAATCCTCCTGCTGTTGCTGGGAAGAACCTGTTTGAAGCAAAATACTCTTAGTCTGAAGTTAATTTTTTTTTTTTACTCAGTGCAGTGAACATGCCCAGTGCTCAGAGCTGTCAGCAATGCATCCCATTCTTCTCCTTAGTAAACATTGAGAAAAAGAATCAAGCTCTGTAAAAGAGCTCCCAGCAGGCTTGCAGCCTTACAGCTCAGTGAGTTAGCCAGCAGTTGAGCTGACTCAATCTGTTTGACTTTCTCTGTGGGGCACATGCAGCCCTGGGCAGGCAACAGGGTCTTTGGGCTTGGCCCACATTGATCTGAAAATTCAGCGTCGGACTGCTGGCCAACTCTTAAATATTTGGTTTTAATTACTGCCACAACCTTTACTCTGGCAGGTTACTGTTGAAACATAATCCCCAAGGGGCTGCGCAGCAAGGGCATCACACCATTATTCAACCATAGAGGGGATGGCAGCCATTCCCTTACCCAGGCATTTTTTATCTAGGAAATGGGACACAGCCACAGCAGACTATGTAGGCTGCCTCTGACAAAGAGCAATAGAAAATAGTGAGATGAGAGACACTCCATAACCCTTAATTATACAGCAGCTAAGTTCGACTGAGGAGCACAGCTTATCTCTCTGGTGGGGTTGGTGGAGTTTTGAACTTCTTATTTGATTACTTGCCCTGTTCACCTGTCTGCCTCAACAGCCCACAGCTGCACTAATGAATGTGCACACTGTTCCTCTCACAGATCCAGAGATGATTTTATAATTTTGCTTCCTATTGTCCATAGTAAGATGGGAAGAAGAGAAAAATCCCATTGTACAGTAGATCAGTCGCCTGAGGGTAACATCTGCCTGTGTGTGTGTCTTTTCCTCAGCAGGGTCCTGACAATGACTATATACGACATTTCTCCTTTCCATTCTTGCATTAATTATCCATTAGCATCGCTGCGATAAAAAAACAAAACGCATTTTCCATTTGGGATTTATTTAGAATACCTTGCTCAGGAGATTCTTTGTTATTTTTCCCGAGGCTGCAGCATCCCATGATACAGAAGAAATGTTTTATAGCACGGGCCAGGAAAATTTGCCTTCAGCACACAGTTGTAAAAACTGCCAATGGGATGTAACAAACTTTTTGGCACAGGTAAATACAGTATGTTAGGTATGAACAAAACATTTCTCATCAGACTTCATAAAGCACTCTTTGGTACTTGCATGAACAAAGTTGGAGCCTGATTAAGCATAAAATCTACTATCTTTATTAAATGCACTAATATGTGTTTGTTGTGTTGCTTTCACAGCATTACCCATAAACAGTCTCTCTCTGCTGTGGAGAAATCATTATCCCCCTTGGTGTGAGACTAAGACAGCATGAAAGGGTGGGAAAGTGCAAAGTGTGTTTTACATATTGGCTTTTAATCCCGACACTCCAATAATTGGACTCCATCACATGTATCCTTTGATGTATTTCTGTCTTGGTAACCACAAAGCTGAGTCTAACCCACCGACCGTGCAGAGACAAAAAGCCTTCAGATGGAAACACAGCTCCTGTTTTTTGTTACTTCTCTCCAAACTAGTGTGTACCACTCTCCCAACAATGATCCCCACAAATCACACTCCTAGGTAAGCCTTGAGTATGGGGAGTGTGTTTGCTAAGGGGGTAAATATCGTCTATAACAGTGATCCTATCACTTTCTGATTAAAAATGTCAGTGAGGCCCTGGAGGTGACAGATTGCAGGGTTGCTGGCATCCCTGGGTATTTTTGGTGCAGGGACAGGTGCAGCATGCCTAGGAGACTTGGAGGGAGGAGTGTGCAAGAGAGAGGGAGGGAGGGAAGAATGGAAAGCATGGGAGGAGGGAACTGGGAACAAGAGCTGCTCATCGATGGCCTGTGGCTAGCCTACATCATCCACTACCTGGGCTGGGCTCCAGAGCTCATCTGTGTCAGGCGGAGAGGCCTGATACTCTCAGCATGATTGTAAAAGGCCCAACGCAAACCGGTTTGTGAGAGGTAGCAGACAACACCAATCACTCTGACAGATCCAATACAGGTCAGACATTTAGTACTGTACAGAAATCAGGTGGGCTTCCTTCCACATCCACACCCCTTTACTCCACAAGGAACCAATGACGCACATTGAGCAAACACCACGCGACTGCCAGGACAATGTAACACTGTGAGGGATGGAGACACTGCCAGGGTTCATCAGGGCCCCCTCTAAACCCGATCCATCTGTTCCCACTGGTCACTTGACTCTAACTTGTCATTCAAGGGGCAGCACGGTCTCATCGTCTGACACAGAGATTGAGACTTTCTGTTTCGATGGATGGATAGATAGATGGATGGATGGATGGATGGATGGATGGATGGATGGATGGATAGATAGATAGATAGATAGATAGATAGATAGATAGATAGATAGATAGATAGATAGATAGATAGATAGATAGATAGATAGATAGATAGATAGATAGATAGATAGATAGAAGGTGCCTGTGTCTTTTCACAGTCTGGAAAACAATGGTTGTGTTCCCCTCTCTTAAGAATTGGCCAATATATATAAATAGAAAAGAGCAAACATTTCCAGGGCTTATTTAAACCCTTCGAGTCTCTCTGGAGTGTAACTAGTATATATTGAATGTGATTTTCACACGGCTCAGAGTGATAGCAGTTTCTTTCATGTAAATCATAGACTGTGAGGTACAGGATCTTCCAGCAGTGACAGCTTGACACCTCACTGCACTATGCTTTAGGAAATTTGCACTTTCTTTATGTGTATTCATCACTACGTTCTCAACCTTAATTCTGCTTTATTGTCCACTGTAATTCTCTACTGTTACCGACAGTGACACACACAAACGCATTCTGTATTATGCACACACATGCAGGTGCAGGTACAAGTTTCAGTCCATTAGTTTTGGTGTTTTGTTTGGGGTTCTGGAGACCCTGCCCCCTCCTTCAATAGATGATGTGTTTCAGGAGTCCACTAGTGAAAAGCATGAATTACTTTGGTTTGTACTCTCAAAGACAACTGCTGTAAAACATGGTTAAATATAATGGATTGTCATTTGACATACCTCCAAATAAGTCTACTTGGATTTCTGTGGAAGTTTGAATGTGAGAGAGGTTTGAGAGTTTAAGATCTCTCTGGGGTCTAACTGATCCCAAACATACATCAGTAACATCACTATGTAGGATAATATGCTACACTTCTTTCTTTGTGAGTGACTTTTTAAAAGTGCATATGCATAGTCAAAATAACTTGTTGTAGCAAATGGAAGGATTATCACTTAAATACCTTTCTATGGGTTTTAATAAGATCTGAAGAAAAGAGAAAAATATTTGAAGGAAATATATATATTTTTTGCAATTATTATTATTTTCACACATGGAGCAGTGGGGTCTGTGGACCACTGAGGACGTCGAGCCAATGTCAACAAAACACAAGAGTGAAGTGTTGCACTCCTTGAGCCCTGCCTAGCAACAGAGGCACTGACTGGCAATGTCTGGCATGGTCCAGTGTTTGAGGGGAGCTGGCAGAAGTTGGATTTGTGTTAAGGCTTTGTGATTAAGATACCCACTACCCACAATGTGTGCCCTTTTGGCAGACAACCCTTGGTGGTCTCACATATGGACATAATGATATTCCATGGTGACTGGCACAACGCCACTGCCTATTGCCTCTGGTCATAAAAGACAGTGGAAGTCATCCGGGGTCGTGTTGGCATAAATCAATCCTCAGAGATCTCACTCTCACATATGGACAAAAATGGCATCTCAGATGACCGGTACTGCAGTCTCTGCAGTTCATGTGCTTGTGTTGATGTCTTGGCAAAATCCATTTCAGAGATGTGGGGGATAAGCATTGCAACAGGATAATCCTAGATTATTTCCATGGGGATTGGTGGTATACTGCAATCAAGTGCCCCAGATTGAAATGTGTCAAAGTGACCTCACCCCCTTTCTGGCCTAAGACCCTCCCTTTAAAGACTGATGTCCTTAACACATTTTAGATTAGCAATGAGGACCACCCATCTCTAGTCAAATGAGAATGTGGAAAAGTAAACATGATACATGACAAGGTTTATGGATAATATTTTATAATCAATAACGTAGGATATAGAGTACATTTTGCATGTAGTAACAACAAGCAGAAAGTCATGACAAAAGACAAACAAAAGCAAGGAAATAATAGAAATACAAAGAGCAGCTGACTGGGATAAAGACATCATTTTAAGGTATAAATATTGTACCCAGACACACACGGAACAAGGTTTTTAAAAAAGAACCATCAGACCAGTTGAAATGACTGAAACTAAATTATTGATCAGTTTCAGATTGATTAGCTCATAACAAAGAGTGTATTTGGCATGGCTTTTCTATCGTGCAGAGCTGTCAGCCCCTGACAAGGCCACTCCACATCTAAGGCATCACCGCAGAGGGCTCACAGCCTTTTATTGCTGTCAGCAAGCCCTGAGCAAAGCAGACACTCGCCTTTCAAACTCATTAGCCAACCCTGACGAGATGAACTCATCAAAGGCATTGTAATGAGACGGAGATGTGAGGAACCAATGCTTTCTAACGTTCAGCGTTTCCTGCTCTTCCCGCATATAACCAACATGATATGGAGTTAGTCCATAATGAAATCTGAATTAATCGTGAGTATGTATTTCAGAATGAAAGTGTGTCAGGATTGCCACAGAGGACAGTCGCAACAGCTGTGAATGTTTGGATCCTGGGCCCGGGCCAAGTTGACAGCCATGTCAGTCGCCCTACGCGGCACAGACACACACACACACATACACAAACACACAAGTACGTACACACAAAATGTAAAAAATAATAATAATAATAATAAAAAAGATAGGAATTCAGGCATTTAATGCAATCGTATATATACACACAGAACAATACAATGCAATACAACCTATACTAATGCTTGGAAAACTTATTGACCCGCAGGAATATCAGGAAACAGCTGATTGTGGTAAGGATGTGATTTACTCATCAGTTTCAGGGGTTGCAATCTTCAAAACCTGCAATGAAAGCTGCAAAAAAAAATTTCATATATAGCCAGTGATGGGAATAACGGCGTTACTTTTTTCAGTAACAAGTAATCTAATTGATTACTCTTCCCATCTTAATAACGCTGTTACCGTTACTGCCAAAAAATGCGGTGGTTACTATAGTTGAAGCAGTTTTTTTCATCAGACCAACTAGATCTCTAAGTCGAGAGGCAAAGACTTTTTTTTACTGTTCTTCCTTGGTTAGTGGGCAGTGCACGAGACAAGCACATAAATGCTGACGATTGGCCGAGGTTGAGTAAAATTTCATGGTAAGCCAATCAGAGGTAGAGTTGGGCGGTGTTCGAAAGCACCCATAGTCGGACACACAACGAACAACACAAGCGAGTCGGTCAACGAGAGACAGGTAAGGTATTTGCACTAAAAAGAGTGTATATATTGTTTGAATACATTTTTGGCACATTGCTTAAGGAGCATAATTTAATTTAGATTTATTTGTTGGCTGGCTGCAGCCTCTTGAAGTGAGATTGTCAATGGCCAGAGAAAGATTTATTTTTATGGAGATGTATTTTTTATTTCGTATGTATTACCTGTTTATATTTGGATTCCTTAGTTTTGCTATACATTGTACTTTTCAGTTAGATTGAAAGCACCTCATATTGTTACACTGTTCCACTTTTTCGAGGAAGAAAATACTTGAAGTACAGTATATCTACCAATTGTCTGAAGTTTTTTTTTGTTTTATTTGCCCTACAAAGAGTGTATATATTTGTTATTTATTTTTGGTATAGTGCTTAATAAGCATAATTTAATTTTGCCCAGTTGTGGCCTGTTGAGGGGCAATAAATATCAAAAGTTCCAAAACATCTATTGTGTTATTTGTATCGATCCACTATATAAACTTAATATCTACATACATGGCATTTGATTGGAGGCTAGTCTCACTTTGTCCCACAGCAACATTAAAATAGTTTAGATTTGTGTACATTGTTTCTGTTAATAATGTATTGTATTAAGTGTCCATTTCATTATAATATTCAGATGTATCATAAATAATTGAACACGCACAGAGGGGTGGAGGTGGGGTCACATTTGAGCATTTAAAGATTTACTTGAAAGTAACGCAATAGTTACTATTCTATAATTTGTAACTGAGTAACTAATTTAGTTACTTTTTGGAAGAAGTAACTAGTAACTGTAACTAATTACTGTAACTTGCCCAACACTGTATATAGCTACATAGACTGTACTGTCGGATGTCCCTGAAGACTTGGATGCAAATCCAAAAAACATCCAGAGTTATCTTTTATTAAGAATTGAAAAACTCAGCTAATCAGAAAATTTTCACATGGGACCCCCATTGTTTAGAGCAACAAGCTGATTGAAAAAACAAATTCAGTATTTCAAGCCTTTTTAGACCTTTTTAGACAATGTAGTATCCTTAAAAGTCACACAATGAAACAAAAAGTCAATAATATGAAAGTAAATATTTATAGAGGCCTGAAGAGGTTAAGCTTTTCAGAATTCTTTTATTTTTCTTCACATCGCTTTAATATTCTTATGACCTCTCAGATTTATTTTGGGACCTCTTGAGGGAGTACCGACCCCAAGGTTGGGAACCACTGATATATGGCATAGTAAATGAGTGAACAAGGATCTAATTTGGGACATAGCTCTTGTGTCCTATCACAGTCTAGTGTCAATGCAGCCTCTGGGAATCGAAGTCTGGAGGAAGCACTGACAAATTTTAATCTTTAATTGTTATAGTCTCTTGGGAAAGCCTAACTAGGGACATGAGTTATACTCGACACAGAACAAAGAACATCAGTGCTTCATTCTGTTTGCAGCCACTTCAAGTGACACTGTTAATTTAATTTTTCTTGCAAATGGACTAATACAACAAAATAAACAATGAAATGTCAAAATTTTGATGTGCATAACAGTACAAATATCAGCTATCAGCAGCTTCAACTGAAAAATATCACTGTCATGAATCAGCCTTCAGAAAGTCTTTAACAAACCAACACCCATCTAGATAAATAACACATTCTGTGCTTTGCTGCCCTAACTGCTGTGTACACAACAACACTCCTACACACAAACATACACACACACACACACAGACACCACCTGCATACTGAGGAGGCATGCAGGGTCAGCAGGCATTCATGGGAACCTGCTCTGGGATGAAGAGAAAAGAAGAAACGAGCATATGGTGTATTATAAGGAGGTTAAAGAGCAACGTTATGACACATTCCACTATTTTACCTCAGTGAATACGGCAATAGATATAAGGTGAGACCCAGTAGTGGAATGTACCAATAAGTATATTTACTCAAGTATCGTACTTTATGTCCAGATGAAATAAAACTGCCTTTTTAACCCTTTAAGATTATATCCCCCGTCATTTTAAACACCTATTTAAAGGTCTGGTGTGTAACATTTAGGGGGATAAATTGGAAGAAATAGAATATAATATTCATTATCATATTATAATATTCGGCCTACGTGGTCCACATAAGCCGCCGTGTTGAATCGCCATGTTTCTACCGCAGCCCAGACCAGACAAACCAAACGCAAATATCCAATGAACCTGTGCCGGCATTAACATAAATGTAACTTAATAGGACTCTGGGGAGAAGATACTGTATTTAAGTGTCTGCACTGATAACTCATCACAATCACAGACTAAACCTAAATTGTTAGGATATTTATGGAAATATACGGAATAAAGTGCTGTTACTTATTATTTTCAGTCCTTGCATGACACCTGTGAACTACATTAGGCTGACATCTGCCTGACTGGAGCACAGGGAGACAAGGTGTCAGCATATATAAGAAAGTTTTAACAGAGAAATCTATCTTTTTTTCCATTGATTAGGTGTCCTCATTGATAATTGTACACCCTCATGGAAGTCCATGCAGCATGAATGAGTATGAATATGACTGGATGTTTATGGGAATGAGAGAATAATGCACTGTAGCCTAATAGTGTTTGCTCAGTGATTAGGCATCCATATTTATGATTCACCACACCCATGGACTTCAACTAAACCTGTATCTGTATCAACATGACAGGAAGTCATTTGGGAATCAGCAGAGGATATCTATTGTGTCAGGCTGTTACAGTCTGAAAAGAATAGGGTTTGACTCAATGAATAGGTTTTCATATTCATAATTGGCTATGCCCTGTGTCTCTGTGTAGTTTTCTGTGCACGCTTATCACAATAACACAGAGTGATAATCGGCTGTTATCTCAATCCCCAAAACTCTCATTTCAAAAGAGGTTATTAGAGAGTGAAATAGCTAGCCATATAGCCCCTCACTATATTCCACGCACACACCCGCTCTCAGATAGAGTATGAAATAAGAGGCCTCTCAACTATTTAATAACCCAATTTACCGATGATGATGAAAACATATTCCCACTTACCTTTTCATCTGAAATGTGTTATGTTAAACTCAAGTAGTTTGAAATTATAAAAAAAGGTGGGGACATCAATATTAATAAACAAGCAACCGGGCTGATACATCAACAGTGTCCTCTTGTGGTGGCATGGATTTAGAAGATGTCCCGTCTGTTTGTTGCTTGAGTCCAACTGTCCCAGATTTGTGTTGCTTTGCCAGGATGCCTTGACATCTGCCAGACACAATTGTGCCCAGCTGTCTCGAAAGGTGGCAGCAATGTGGCATGATTTGAAAGGAATTTTGGGGTTGGAGATGTGCAAGAAGAAAATTCAGTTTCCAACAATTGGACGGTACACCATTAGGTCGTATTTATTCTTATGTCCGTCAGGAAAACAAGCACGCCACCTTCATTTTGCACAACCTCGACCAGCTGAATTATAAAAGAATAGAGTACTGTATTACCAACTATGTCTCCCTCTTACAGTATGTTTTTTATTCAGCAACAGCCAACAAAATACCCACAGTTACTCAGCAACCCTTATCATGCTTTAGGATCCAACCTTTCATTAAGGAGTGATAAGCAGTTGTTAAGCAGTCAGACCACTATGTTTTCATAAATTTCAAACATCACACCTGCAATTGTGACTATGTCAAATACCAGTCATATACACCACATTTTATTTGACTCTGTCTGCTCTCTGCATCTGTCTCTCTATATATATATCTAACTTTCAATCTTTTTATCTGCCTCCACAACACACAAACCCACTGTGTGACTTCCTCAGACTTTCTTCTCCTCTAACTATTTCTCTAGATCTTCTGTGGTGATATAAGAGGTGTTTCTTTCTCTGTGTGTGTGTATGTGTGTGGGCCGGTACCCAAGTCATCCCAAATGACCTTGCATCCTCATTATTCTTTGCAGCCAAGCCCTTCAAAGCAAGCTGTGGGACGGCAGAGTAGAAATGACGAAGTGGTGTGTGATCTCACACTGATTCCTGCTCTGATTGATACATACATGCATGCTGCTTGCTTGCACTAATATAGTCAACATTGTTACGAGGGTAGGAAGAGGAGAGCCTTTAAAGTCGTCCTCAAAAGAGGATGCTGTGTTTCCAGCGATGTAAATAATTCATAACATCTTGCAACGCATCTGCTAATATCACTCAGTCGTAATTTAGTGGGCTACCCCGTGTTTTTTCCCACTATGACTCCAGCAGGCTGTGGGTCTCTTAAAGTCAAAACAAAAAGTATGATACTATTTTAAATGCTTGGTGGTCTGTTAGAAAGCACTGATTCATATGCGCTGATTTTAGTAAAAGGGTTAGTGCCTCAGAGGGTGCTTCTGGTCCTAATAGGTATAAAAGATGAGGGCACAATTCTCATATAGTCATTTGTGGCTCTTTAATATTACCTCAGTGACATTTCCTCTGGCATCCAGCAGAGATGATTTTATGAGCTGGGGGTTTTTATTCAGCAGCTACAGCGGAGATAAACCTTGTAGCCGGTCCCCACAACTCCCCCCCCCTCTTTCTCTTTCACACTTATCGCCCTTGCTCGCTCTATCTGCCTCTCTGTTACCCCCCCTCATTCTGACAGGCATGACAAGGAAGTGGTGACGTGGAAGCCCCACTTCTGTGCACTAGCTGGTTGTGGGCTGTGCTTCTGAGTGGCTGGCACATCACAGCACCTCTGCCTCAGGAGATAGAGCCATTTGAATTGTATCCCTCAGCCAGAGAGCGCTACACTGGATATTATCATCAAATGGGCAGGAGTACGAACAGTCTGACACACCGGTTAAATTTGATGTCTAATGTAAATTGAAGAGTCAACATTTTTGCTGTGATGAGTGTGCTCTTGTTTGTGTGTTGAGAGAAAGCCTGTGAGTGGGTAGCAAGGGCACGGCTGCAGCAGTTACTGAGTTTGTCCATGTTGCGATGCAAGTGTGCTGTATTCAAAGAGATCTGCAAAAGGGGCCAATCTGCTTTCCCACTTTTCCAGCAGTTCTTATCAGGTAATTACCGGCTCACCCTTGAAATACCAACATGGTGCTGGTACACTGGTGATGGTGGAAAAGCGACATAGGTCATCTTGTAATTATGACTCACTTATTGTCTCTGCATAATCAGCTCCATCAGGGCTGAAATAATTGATTCTCCATTTATGCTAATGGTATGGATCTGGAGCATAGACGGGCAAATACTCAGCCATGTTGTCTTTCGGGTGTGACATTTAAAATGGAATGAAGAAAGTGTTAGATTCCAGTCAGATAGCAGGATGTTTTTGCTCTGGCCTCAGTGACAGCCTTGAATAGAGGCGCCAGGTTGCACTTGTACTAACCAGACCAGACACTGAACAGGAATGAGACCTTCAGATGTATTTCACCACTGCCTGTTTAGGGACCTTTACTATTGTGTATCAACCGTTGGAGGTAAATTATATCGTACTCATGCATGCATAGCTTTACCAATTAATCCCCCCCACCAAGTAGACTGTGTGAGCCTCCAAACACAGACTCACATAGACAAGACAGACCAAAACAGACTTGCTTGCTTGCAATGTCACAAACATATCTGACAAAAGCTTCATAAAAACGTATCAGACCATTGCCTCACAACTACCTTAGGATCCTTTAGTTCTTTAATGTCAATCACCTGTCAGGCTGCGGCTGATGGGCTGCCAGCAGCCCAGCAGGCTGCCTGTGGCAGGAAAAGGTAGCACTCACTCATGGGAATTAAAGTTTTCCAGTTACTATTCATGACATGAGCAAATCACTTGTATGGTCAGTTCCCCTCTCAATGGAGACTGATTGTAGTAAAAATGTTGTAAATGCAGTAAAAAGATTTCTCAAATTGATGTAAAATCATCTGAAATGTGTATGAGGCTGTATAAACATCTGAGTCCATCTTAGTGGTGCACTCAATTTCATGAAATCTGCTTTACCTGCCAGCGACCAGTTCTCACCATGCCAAATGGGCATTTACAAATGGCCAGTTAACAAAACCTGCACACCAAGGAGCTTCTGCCATATTGTTCACTGGACAGCACTATCCCCAGAGAAAACCCTTCAAACAAAGGCAACATGGTAGAGAGGAAGGCCATGACGGCTCTATCTCATTCCTCCCTGCCACTCACACGGCACACACATCAATCACAGCCCACCGTCCGAAGATCCAAGCAGCTCCTTGGATGCGATTTGTCACAGGTCCTTAGGCGTTGACATGCTTCTAAAAAGCTCAACTAATCTGCCTAAGATAACAGTCTTAGATTTCCTTGGTGGGTGTTAATCAAAATGATCTGCTCTGTGTCCAAGAAATGACCACTGGTCACATGAGGATGGACATTGCAATTAAGCCCATCGTTAAGCTAATGGGAATGGATGAGTACAGACAATAGAATGATTTTTGACACTTTGAAGAAAAAGTAATATTATAATTACTTATAATAATATTAATAAGTAATATTAAGTTGTTTTTTTTCCCAAGGAGAATAATTATTGAGAGCTCTATTTTTTTCTTGTCTTGTATGACAGGAAAAAGTGTATGAAAAAGCTTTTATTCTGAACTGAAAACATTCTTTCTCCTTCCTTGACTCTGGTATTTCGTTAGCATGAACTTTTCAATCCGGTAACAGATTACTCATGAATAAGAGCTTACATTTTTCAGTGGCTGGTGCTATATTCACCAGCCAAAAGCTTCAGCCTGCATGGTGAAAGGATACTCCAGCAAGGAGGATACATGTCACCCCTTCAAGAGCAATTGCCACTCTCTCAGTGAGCCCTCCATGGGAGCAAGCTGCTGAGAGGTGGGTGTGATGGGCCCAATTTAATGCTCCATTATGCAAATTGATCATCTCAATTGACCATCACTCTGGTAATAGGACGGGCTGACTGGGTACGAGGGGGCGGGTGGTGGGGGTGTCTCTTAAAATCTTTAGAAAAACATCAGACCAAAGTCCCAGGTGCTGAGAATAAGCAAGGTGAGTAAAAACATGAAGAAATGCATCACAACTTTCATCAATGAGGCGTGACGGAGATGAGTGACAGGAAGTTAATGGCTGTCTTGGTGACCTCTCTAACGACCAGTCTCATTTAAAAGTCACCTGTCTGTCGGGGTGTAAGAATAAAACGCAGCATTTGCATGATGAGTTTTGGTTTGATAATATTTTCACACTTATAGTCACTCTGGGTACGGTTTTCTCCTTCGATTTTTTCCCCTTCCAAGACAACTCTCTTGTTGATAATTCCATAATTCCAAACAGATTAGATGGAGCAAAGCAGGGATATTTGTTTTCATTTCAATCTAACTCGGAGTTGATATTCTACAAATTATGCATTGTAGTGAACACAAATTGAGTTAGATATTCTTTATTTAATGGGAAGATTTTCAGCGTGCTTATCCCCTTGCGACCCTGTGAAGAATCACACGACACACTTGAGTTTCCCTCAGAATGGACAGGGCACAGGAAAGTCAGAGTATGGGCGAATTAATTTTGTCAGTGCCTAATTGCATTTATTGGCCATGCCTGGCACCTCCTAATCCTGGATTATGATGATGCATTAACAGCTGTGACTGGCTGTTTACAAGGCATTTATTAGCCGGTGTCAACATAACGAGACAAATTCCACCTATCACATTAATCACCTCACTGCCAGGACTATGTCACTGCCAACAGCAGAGCCAAATGACGCATAGGCCAAGGCTGTGCTGAAGCTGCTTCCCATTTTCCCGCATTAGCCATTGTTATATGGCAATCAGATTACCTCCTCAGTAACTGTCAGCCCGGCAGTGAGGTGGTGACGGGAAACTTGAAGTGAATAAAGAGCAATGAATTGGGGGGAGGTTAAAGATAACGGGAGAAGAATTGTGGGATCAAATGCTATGGTTGAGTGCGTCAAACCACAAAAACAATTTTCCCCACATAATGCTTCTAATTGAAGTCAGGTCACTTAATTACAGTCTGAGTATTATTTACTGTGAACCCATCTCCTCTTCTCTTTTCTCTGTCCATCTGTCAATTTCCCCTCACTCTACAGATCTCATTTTCATTTTCTCTACTCTGCCACAAGAATATACAACAGCCAGCAAAACAGACAGTAAACAGTAGACAGTAAAATATTATTAAATGTCAAATTAAAATTGAAGTAGGTTCCACGAGTTATGTTTTGTAATTGATTCAAAGCTGTTACATATATGTCTACTCTGTTTTGTTTAGAATTTAGCATGTTTTTGGAGACACAAAGGGGTGCAGGGTGACGGATACTCTCTTTTTTCTGCCTGGGGTTGGTGCAGGAGTGACATCGATTTCTTTCCCTTTCAAGAGGCCCCGAAAAGTGATGTCCAGCAATTAAACAAGAGTTTGCAAGACAGACCTGACAAAACCATTTGAGAAATGGCATTGGAGAACATCCCGCTGGCCTCGCCTTAATGGAAGCAGGGGTTTTATATATTGCATTTTGTGCAGACATACGGGAATCATCAAGTGAGATCACCTCCCGCCCTGTAAACACTTTATCTGCGGGATTCTCTGATTCCATTTGAAAAACAATGTCTGGTCTCCGAGTTTGTGCCAACATCACTCCTCCAATTCTCTGCTCTGTCAAGATCTGCTGGACTTGACACATTGATATTGTCAGTGAGGAATGCTCAAGATCACCTGCAAGCTCAAGGTGTTATGGTTGTCTTTGCTCAAAGCATACCGCTGTTAAAAGAACATGACTTTGGAATAGTTCTTCTTTGTGGGGATTCTTATCAAACTTCAGACCATAAGCACTACCTAAAGAGAAGAAACAGCTAAAAATGAAGTTGGAATTAGTTTAAAAAAGTATATCAATATAAATGGCTTCAAACTATCAGCACCAGTAGATGAATGCTTGACATGAAGTGCTTTAATGCACTTACACAATCAAAACTGATGATCCAGTGGAACTCGTTCCATCTTGCATTTTATTACCGCTAAACAGTAGATTTATTACCTTCAAATTTTACACATCATATCATGCTTTGTAGATTGCATTTACAAGAAGTGGTGAGACTGGATGGCACAATGCATGCTCTCTGGCTCCCAAATGAATGTGCTTTAGTGATAAGGACCGGATGAGAGGACAGAAGATACGGCACAATGCAGCGGCACATTTCCCGGCATGAGCTGTTTCACTGTGCAGTAGTCTGCGTTATATAATTCTGATGGGGTTCGCTGGCCCCTTACAGTTCATCTTCCCCCTCTAAAGTGTGAAAACAGGGCCACCTCTCTGGCTGTGTTAGACTGTCCTCTGACAAATGTGCGGAAACAAATAGGCATACAGACAGTATGTCAGAGTGTCAAATTACATCCAGTTAACAAACAGCCCCAGAGTTGACTTTTGTTTGCCATGTGGGAAATACATGTCCCCCGATTAATGCTGAATCATGATATTGAAATAAGAGCTATGGGTGGAGCGCGGCAACGCTCACCAGCCTCCAAGTCTACACCCTCACCCTACCCCTTTTCTCGGGAACAGCTCCCTGCCATCTGTCAGTATTGGAAAGCCCTGGTGGCTTGCAGCAGGTTTTTCCAAACCTACATACATGGCTGCCTTTCTCTGTCAGAGACTCTGTTGTGCATGAACCCTCAGCCGTAACCAGCCAGCGGGCTAGAAAATGGTGTCAGCCTAGCCAAAGCCTCATTGACACCCATGAAAAATCTCTCTTAGTAGTGCTATTGACCCAGGACATAATCAGATGGTGGGCTGTACGTTGGCCAGAGAAGACACAGTAAAAGTTAAGAAAGCATTACCACCAGTGATGCCACTTTAATGTAATTGGACAATGTTTACCTAAGTGCTATTTAATTGTCTGACTCCTCTCTGAATCTTTCATGCAACTCTGTGCCGCAAACAAACATACCACAGCACTGGCAGTGTCTCCTTATTAGTTATTCATGGCTTCATTTGCTTCATATCTCCCCTCATTCTTTTCTGTGCAATGCTGAAAGCCGGCAGAAAGCACATCCTCAGCTGAAACCTGTGAGTAGAGATGGCTCCTGCGTTATCAGTGAGGAAGAAAAGAGTGTTCCTTTATGAAAAATGACTTCAATGAAGTAAAGAAAACTCAGGATAGAATAGAGAGGAAGCCTCATTATGAACAAATAAAAGTCTGTGTGTGTAGAGGTTGTTGTTTTCATGCAATATCAAACTTCTGGCCTCTGTGTATGATATTATGAATTGAATTATACTGAAAAAACTCCAACAGTCATTTCCTCTATCAGCAAGAGGCTGAATCATAAAATGCGCCTCTTTCGCCTCTGATGCCTTATTTTTGCCGAGCCCCTAGTCCTAATAAACTTTGTGTGGAGCTCATAAATCAAGTGCATGTCTCCTTAACAGATACATGATGATTAAAACAATGTATGATTAAAAAATCATGTTCAGTTAATCTCGAGTGTACTCAATTATATAAACCCATCTTGTCCGAGACATAAGGGACGTGCCTCAACAATGTCATTTCACCCGTGTCAAAAATAGGCAAAAGGAACAGAGGGCAGCGAAAAGAAAGTAATAGACTTGAGTTGAAACACCGAAAAGGCTATTGGTGTGGCCTCAGGGTCATGGACCAGCTGTGACAACGACCTCCAAGGGTCTTTGACTTTGACCGACAGCAGATTGGGTGGACAAGGACGATTCTAGCAGCCTATGCTCTGGTGTGTACTTAAATTGTAGCAGTTGTTAGGTGTTATCACATGAGAAATAACTGCAACTTAAAGCCTCCTCCTCATTAATAGCATTTACATCTCAACAACATATGGTGAGCTACTTCCTGCATCTTAACTACCCTCATATTAAAAGCGGTGAATTTATCTCACGAGGAATTAGGGAAATGTTTTTGTGTGAGTGTTATTGGACTGACCCTGTTCTGGCGAGGTCAAATCTGATTGACAGTTCTGTAGCAAAAAATGGTCTCTCCAATATTGCTGTAATTTGTGACTAAAGAACTATGGGTGATAAACTTCAGATGATTAAGGCTTTTATTTCTACAATGCATATTGGTTTATAAATGAACTGTGCTCATATGAGATTAGAACAAATGACAATTCAGTTTATTTTAAAAAAAAAAACATAAATACTATCACTCTAATACATCTACCTATGTTGTGTATACGGTATATACTGTCATATCCACCTACCTCATGTATATAAAGAAACCTACACGTAAAATATTTATTTCAGCATCCATAGCACTATTGTCTACTGTCTACAAATGTTATTGTTTTTTCTTTGTTTATATGTGTATAACTGTACATATTAGTCTTTGGCTATTTCATTTAGCTTGTTTTTATGTTTATTTAAGCTTATTCTGTGTTTGTACAATGAGAGTAAAGAAGAGAGAAAGTAAAACCAGAGTCAAATTCCTTGTATGTGTGCCCATACCTGACCAATAAAAGATAAGAATCTGATTCTGATTCTGATTCTGTGTGAAGTCCTCAGCCAGATCTTCATCCAGAAGAGCAGACAGATTTATTTCTTACAGCGCATAAACTGAAACTCCTGATCTACTCATTTTATTTCAGCACAGACCACTGGAAACCCATGAGGGGACTTTGTCCCTGTTTTAAATTATTCTGTAAGAGATCAGTGCTTCTTCTACTAATATCCATGCTACTGACAGACACTTTCATCAACTTAACCAACACTTCAGTTTAGGCTGAAGTATGTTACTATAATCAAGTGTTACACGGCTTTAATATCTATAAAAATGACAAAAATGTCAAACATTTCAAGTGTCATCATTTCACTATCAGCTGCTACATACTACCAAAGATTGTTTGAAGGACCTGTAAGATGTAAGAATTTTTAGCATTTTTAGCAAGCATTTTTATTCTTTAACAGTTTGACCATTTTTGTGTGGAAGTTTTGTCTTATGTAAGACCCGACCACAATGGTTCACCTTGAAAACAAAGAAATAACTCACCTATACTGTACTGAAACAAATGTACTGAAAGCTCGACAGTATATGTTCAGCACATTTGATTAAACTATAAATATTACTACAAGTATACAGGAATAATCTCTTAAATGTTTCTTTAATCATATTTACTGCTGCTTTCTTCAAAAGACAACTATGATATATAATTATTAGATATATTTGTATGTGTAATTCAGATTAAGTATAGATTAGTAAGATTAGTATACTTGTACTCTCGACCAGTGGTTCTCAACTTTTTTGGTGTCAAGGGCCCCCAAATTGATTCACATCAGACTGCGGACCTGTATTTGATAAGATAAGTAGTCTCATGGATCCCCGTCTGATAAGATATTCCTTATAGTTATTCATGGCTATCTAGATTAGCAGATTAACAGTAAAGAGTGTGAGACCTATGAACACAATCCTTCATATACATTCTCTCATTCTGCTAACTTTTAGCTAATTAAATGATAGTGGAATTAAAATATTCTCCATTTTTACCAGGGACCCACTGAAATCCCCTCAAGGACTCCTGAGGGCCCCTGGACCCAGGTTGAGAACCAATGCTCTAACCCTTTTAAAGGCTTGAAGGTGTTTTTCTTTCACACAGGAACTTTACACATCCCCTGCTCTAGATGAACAAGCACAATCACTGGAAACGTGTGAACAGTGACGGTCCGTAACAAAACAGAAGGGGTCTGTGAACATGTGCAGCGGTTAACGTTAGCCTTAACTGCCATCTAGTGGGAGGTATTGGCTTTGCAAGAAAACTGACAACATCAAACTCCTACATTGTGGATGGAGTCAACAAGACTGACCATTTAAAACAGATCCTTAATCAGCCATGGGTTAAATCACTGTCACCTGGACATCCACTGCCTCAGTCTATCTTTCATCTGTTTTTATTTAAAGGTATAAGCTGATCATTATAAATCAACAAAGTGAATGCTGAGTTTTTAAACCCCAATATTAACCTCATTCCTTTTTTTTTTATGTTATTCAAGTATGCAATGAAGGGGATTTAGCCCCTAAAACTATTATAGACTATGCTTAAATGGGTGAACAGTCTGTCTGTAGCTACATTTTACTATATATCATCTTAATATTCCTAAATAACCAATGTTTACTATGATATTTGCATGTCATGTAACGTATTACTGTTAACCTTCAATGAAAAACTACTAAAACCCTGTAAGGCCAATACCATTACATGTTAAGAAACTATTATGTTATTATAACAATTTGCATTGTACCACGTTTCTCAAGAAAAAACTGGTTTGTCCTTTGTCAAGGTTGCATTCATGTTTTTTTTCAGAAGTAATAACCTCCTGTGTCAAAAGGCATATAAAAGTGTCAGTAGTACAAATAGGCTGCATATATTCTCACACCGCTGCACAAAAGGATGTTTTGGTGTCATAAAACCAGCCTGGCCGTTTTCACCGCGCACAACATGCCACAATTACGAGCAGAGAAAGGTGAGTTTAAAGATCTACCGAGGAGCACCTGAAGGCAGCACCACTGGGAGGAGGAGGAGGAGGAGGAGGAGGAGGAGGAGGCGGCTAACTATCGCTGCATGATCACACTGAGCACACCCTGCCAGAGAGCTAGTCAGTGTTAACAGGCACATAAAAATGTCGGGGAAGAGTTTCAGAGTCAGCGATGGCGACTGGATTTGTCCCGATAAAAAGTAAGTGCAGTAGATTGACGCATCTCACGCATTAGCTGATTATATGTTAGATGTTTGCTCATCGCTAATGTGCTAACAGGTTAGCTCAGTTAGCTTAGGCCTTCTAGGATGTGGTTCCCGCTAACATTGACTTGCTACGTAAACTAAGTTGGCTAACTTTAACCGTATTTCTCCCCTATTACCGACGCCGTAAGCGTAGAAAAATAAACAACACAGACACATCAAGTGGGCATTTATTTACGTTTTGGATTTACGTTGTCAGGAAGTTTTAATATAAGTTATTGTGCGTAGACTTAGAAATAGCAAGCTAGCTACAGTTAGCTTCCGTGGTTTGGTTTCGGGGTGAGTCCCCACTCACTATTGTGGGTGGTATTTACAATGTTGTAGAAGCCAAGTTGTCACGAGTGTAGAGTCTAACTTGGGTATTCAGCAATATCGCGTTTCAAGTGAACTGTGAACTAAAAACGTCTTAAGTGACAGACAAGCCAGCTGCAGTTGTCAGTGCACAGGCCTTTGAAGTGGGTGTGCAACGAAACACTAGGACAAATAAACTCACACTACCTATCTAACTTGTAGTTCACTAAGCATATGCGTGAATCAGTAAGTAGCAAGCTCAAGCCTTGTGTTGCATCTATAATATATGTATTATTTTTGTGCTTCTGCAGGTGTGGAAACGTGAACTTTGCTAGAAGAACTAGTTGTAACAGATGTGGCAGGGGTGAGTCCTTGTCTGTGCAAGTTATTATATCTTCCAGAAGTTTAATGCATGCTTTCAAAAGGCTGCTGTATTATTAACGTTGTTTTGTTTCCCACAGAGAAAACCACAGAGGCCAAGATGATGAAAGCAGGAGGGACAGAGATTGGGAAAACTCTGGCCGAGAAGAGTCGAGGCCTCTTCAGTGCGAATGATTGGCAATGCAAAACGTACGTCAGTGGTAAACTATAAGTGACTGTCCAAATGTTTGATTAATCAGACACTGCAGCAAGTAGTAATGATCGAAATACATAAGAAAACCAAGCGTTTTACTAAGCTAGACGTACATTTTAATTTGAAATATGTTTAGTTTGACAGATGTTTATTTTCCTTCCCTCTTGTTTTCATACAGATGTGGCAATGTGAATTGGGCTAGAAGGTCAGAGTGCAACATGTGTAACACACCGAAATATGCCAAGCTTGAAGAGAGAACAGGTACCCCAAAAACATATATAGTTTGCTTTTGAATTAGAGCCTGAATTCACCAATAACTGATATGGTGGCTGATACAGAGACTTTCTGAGCTTGAATAGAAATATGTTATATATGTGGAGTTATGTGAAATATGTGGACTTTGCACCAATGTCACTTTGCAAAGGTACTGAGAAGGCTGCTTTCTTAAAAAATTGAATTTAGTAAAGAAATTTTAAGCTAAACATTTTTAACATTAAATCATTTGTCTTATACATTGTCAACGTGTTGTAGTTGACATTGCTGAGAGCTGCTTCTTCTCTCTCACTCTGTGTTGCTTGCCACAGTGTTGTAAAATCACAGTGCACTCTGCTGGACACCAATATATTACAGCAAGCATTTTCTTCTACATTATATATGTGTTGTATATTTCTTTTATATATAAAATATACGCAGATACCAATATGGTCAATATTAACCAATATATTGTTTGGGCTCTATTTTGAATACTTATTCATTTTTTTGTGTTTCAGGTTATGGTGGAGGTTTCAATGAAAGGGAGAATGTGGAATATATTGAACGGGAGGAATCTGATGGCGAATACGATGAAGTGAGTCCTTCCTTCAAGTGCAATGTTTGATAATTTAAGCATTTTATATACTGTAAGTCACATGTAACCATACTAGTGTTTAGCAGGTAGAATCTTAATGTGTCCTGATGAATTAAATTTGTATTGCGAGAGGTCTTCAAATATGTTGTTCAAATGTCACAGTTTGGTAGGAAGAAGAAAAAGTTTCGTGGAAAGACCAACAGCACATCTTCCTCAAAAGAAACTGAAAAGAAAGAAGTAGCTAAAGCTGCGCCTGAAGATGAGGAGGAGGAAGAAGACGAGGAAGAGGAGGAAGAAGGGGATCTTTCCAAATACAAATTAGACGTAAGATTGGTGGCTGTAGCTGGAAATTCGAAAGACCAAATATCATAACAACAGCCCATTACAGTGTTTTTAACAAAAACAACAACAACATCAAACGCTTCCTTTTCCAGGATGATGATGATGAAGAGGAAGACGAAGATGGAGACCTGTCGAAGTACGACCTGGACGCCAGCGATGATGATAAGGCAGCTAAGAAAAAGGGCAGCCGCTCTGGTTCTTCGCGCTCCCGCTCGTCCTCTCGCTCCTCCAGCTCCAGTTCACGGTCGAGGTCCAGGTAAAAGGGTACAGGTCAAGGGTAACTCCGGGCAAAATGTCAGTATCAGCTCAATCTTCCTTCTGATTTACTGATCAACATCAATTACATGTCCTTTAATGCTGATTTGTTGTTTTTCTCTTTTCTCAACTCCTCCCCTTCTGTGGTGTTAGAAAACTCGGACTTGCAGACTGAATGATCTTACTTGTATTTTGTGTTTTGTTTTACTTCAGATGGAAGGAATGCGTTATTCATACTGCACTCTGACTCTCCTTTTTGCACTTGTTATATATTAATTCACCTGCTCCCCCTTTTGATTGAGTTGTTGCATACAGCTGTAGTTTAGGTGTCTGTTCTGTTTTTGGTTGTTACACCTCCAAACCCCCACATTTAGTTAGTCTATGTAGTCTACAGTTGTGCTACACAGGCAAGAATAGTTTTAAGTATTTCTCTAAATTTAAAGTTAAATATCACGTCTGTGCATTGCCATGTGAACCGTCTTGCTTATTTGTCTTGTTCAGAAAATATTGGAAAGGTTCTGTTTCTTGTCTTTCAGGTCCCGCTCTAGAAGCTCATCCAGTTCCAGGTCTGGATCTCGCTCGAGGTCCCACTCCAGGTGAATGAGGTGACATGCACTCTCTCCCTTAGAGAGTGTATGTACGGGGCTGAAAGCTTCAGAACAGTCCTATTCCCTAGTTTTAAGTTTTAACAAAGACTGGATAGTGCTGTGACGGCTCTGAATCACTTGATGTAGGGTTATTTCAAGTTTCCATTAGGCCTGAGAGTATAGAAAGTACACAGTTTGACTACCTGAGCTGAGTTTTAATGTTAGCAAGGCTCAAGTCTGAATAGACATCTGGGGTCTTAATCAAGCGTCTCTCAGTTGTCGTGCTGGTTTTGCCTTCTCAGTTAAAGTCAGTTTATTCCATTAAAAGCTAAACATTTCCTAGATTGTGAACCATTTTGAGGACACTTTATTCAGTGAGTCCATAATTAAGGGCTCTTAAATCAGAGAAGCTTGATAAATACCCACGCTGGTGAGACTCTATCTTGACCTTACTGACCTCACTACTTGGTTTATTCCTCCAAAAGATCCAGCTCCAGGTCTGGAAAGGGCTCCTCTCCCCGGAAGAGGTCCCGCTCACCCTCCTCCTCACCTGAGAGGACACAGAAGCGCAGTCGCTCCAGGTCCTCATCTGGAGGGAGAAAGAGGAGGCGTTCTAGATCACGTTCGTCCGAAAGGTTTGGGTTTCTGTGGAATACCACAATGGCACTGATTATTATTAGCCAACTGTCGCCTCGCTTAAGGGAATTCAGATTTACAGAAATACGTTTCTTGCCTTTTTGTTATATTGTTTTTTTTTATATATACACGTTGTGCCCTTGTATTTGTTTCAAGTATGCATGATTGAATGTTAATAGCCGAGCCTGCTGACCTGTGCTTTTCTTCCCATGGTGTTTGTGTGATTTCAGGTGCGGCGGCCAGTCCTCTGGATCCTCCCATTCTGGCTCCAGTTCAAAAAAGAAATAACTTTATTACAGCCTTTAAGACAAGAAAAGGAACCTTAGTACAAGTGCATGTTGTGTTGCAAGGAAAAACAACCACATCCTTTCAGTATGCTGTTCATTTTCATAGAAAAGTCTTATTTCCCTCAACAACAACAACAACAACAACAACAACACAAAAAAAAAAAGACAGAGGCAACATGACTTCTCTGCCGTTATCATTATATGTCCCTTTTTAAAACCACACAACCCCCAATCTGTGACAAGTGTCTGTAATTACAGGTGTCCAATAAACATAAATGTTTGGTCCTGTAAGAAAATCAGATATACTGTGAAGAGGCTGTATCCCATTTTAAACCCATTCTGCTGAATATCTTCGTGGCAGTACATTTTATTCTACTCATCTGTGGAGAAATTGAAGTGAACATTTTTTTATTACTTTTTTTGGCCCTAGGAAACAT
Source organism: Dicentrarchus labrax (assembly GCF_905237075.1). Classification (NCBI taxonomy): domain Eukaryota; kingdom Metazoa; phylum Chordata; class Actinopteri; family Moronidae; genus Dicentrarchus; species Dicentrarchus labrax. The sequence continues at coordinate 14,148,628 of NW_026136718.1, read as the reverse complement.
CTATTTCCAAATAAATACTGTCTTCATTTGAATAAAAAGTGAAGTACTTAAGCACCGATTTAGAATACCAGAGATGTAGCAATGAATTTTGGCCCCATTTATTTTATTTTCTTGATAAATATATAATTTTTCTTTTGTGTTTTCAAGGTAAGTATTTTACTTTTTGATATTGCTTGTTTTAAGTAAATGGCAGCGAGTTCAACATTCTTTGGTTTAGGTTTAAGTGTTGTGTTTTTTCTTTACACAATTGACACCTAGTTTACCACTCACTTATTCCTCTTCGTTTGTCACCTGGGTAACTAATGAATTCAAGAGATTACAGATTTTTGTGCTTCAGATTAGTGTTTAAAGGATAAACATGCAGTATGTCCCAATTTATGGTAGAATGTGGCAATACAGTCTTTTTATTGGTAAAACAACTCAAATGTACACGTGTAAATAAAATCCTGTCAACATTGTGTTTTTTTTTGTTACTTCCTTGTGTGTCTGGGAGAAGAAACCTAGTTCATTTAGCACTTTAAATGTTCCTTAAATCTGGCAGATGTATGTGTATAATCCTGGTATCACTATACTTGAGATTAATAGTCTGACATTTAGCCATTATTTAGTGAGTTACAGTAAGTACAGACAGTTAAAATTAACACAGCAGTCCAGTGAAAGTTAATTAATTTGTCAGTAATGTTATTTTAAATTGATATGAGCTGTACTTAATTAGTACTTGATTAATGGGGGAATTTGTTAGTAGTCCATGAGTTACATTTTCCGTTATTGTGTAACGTTAAGAGGCTTTTCAGAGCTGACCTGCGGTTACTAGGTAACTAACGTCGTTACTTGCGTTGCTGCGGTAACGCTAGCTGCGAAATTAGTTTCAAATGTTAAATTACATATGAAATGTGATGTTTCATCGTTATAGACTACAGTAGCACTTAATCCATTGTGACTGACTCTCCTGCAGTTTATAGTTCATCATGTAAAAAGTAGCTCTAATGTACAATCTGACTGACGGTAGGATGCAGTCAGTGTAAATACGGAGTAATTGAATAGGCCTACTCAACATGGGGCCCATGCTCCACACTTGTGTTGTTTTCATTCCGGTCAACAGGGGGCACTTGTTACTCCAGGTATGTTGAGTGTAACCTTAGATATACTGTCAATGAGTAACAGAAGGGCTGAATACTTTAATAAGCTGATATGAAATGTAACTTACTGCATTCAGACTTAAATGAATTGTTTTGCTGCAAAGTTTTGAACAGATTCAGAGCTACACGTGCTGTTTGTGTATTGGTAATAGTTACACAATAATAATGTAATATGGACATTTTTCTTGTATGCAATATAGGCCCAATTGCCAGAGTTTACTGAATGCACGAACCCACAACGCATTTATAAAAAGATACGTATTATGGTTTAATCATATTAATTATCTAAGCCAATTAAGGCTTAGATATTTATATGAGAAATGATGCACAACTTAATTCCCTTAAATGTGAATGTCCCTCTAATGATCACCATCCGGAGGTAGCCAAATGATTTAATACAGCCCACTTTTAATCCTGTCAGTATGCCCTAGCTCTGCTTCCAGAGGCTTACGGCCAGTGTTTCACTACTTTCTCCAGCTAAGAGGCACAGATCTGTTTATTTATTCCCACATCTCATCAGATGAGTCTGGATGGTGCCCTAATCTCTAGCATCTTGACTCATGTGGGGTCCAAAGCAGGTGCGATAGTGTTACTCTGAAGTGTCGCAGTCTATACTTGTGAATATAAAGTTAATTAACTAATAACCCCACAAAACCGACATATGAGGTCTCTAAAAGTCGGGTTAATGATTTAGTAAGTGTATGTAAAACCATATGCAGCCTCAGATGTTTGCTCCGTCTGAGCGCTTTTCTTGGTAGTCCCGCCTCCAGCTTGTAGAGGACCCGACGCGCTTTTACGCACCGCATTCATTTGGAGGAGTTTTAAGCGCAAGAGGATGCCAGGCGCACACACAGGTTTCCCACTGCATGTTGGCTTAACCTTCCCCAAAGGATGACTAAGGACGGCTGTGATTATCTAGTGAGCTTGCAGACCACAATTGGAGAGATGCAGGGCGCAAACGTCTCCAAACCATCGTGCGAAGGCACCAAGAATTCCAGCTGTGGATCTGTATCAGTGGGTTTCCCTATAACCATGATGATCACTGGCATGGTGGGCAACACGTTAGCTCTTATTCTGGTGTGCATCTCTTACAGAAAGAAGGAAAATAAAAGGAAAAGATCGTTCTTACTTTGCATCGGATCTCTGGCGTTAACTGACCTGTTCGGACAGCTTTTGACCAGTCCAATAGTAATATCAGTCTACCGAGCTGGTAAGAATTGGAAGAGTATCGACCCATCCGGCCATTTATGCGCTTTTTTCGGTGTGTGCATGACAACTTTTGGCCTGTGCGCTCTCTTCTTGGCCAGTGCCATGGCAATTGAAAGGGCTATGGCGATAACAAACCCCCACTGGTACTCCAACCACATGAAGACAAGTGTGACAAAGCAGACTTTGGCTGTCATTTGGTGTCTCGTGTTGCTCTTTGCGCTGCTGCCCATTGCAGGGGTCGGGGAATACACACAGCAGTGGCCGGGCACCTGGTGCTTTATCAGCACTGGGGACAGAGAGGTCTGGGGCAATATGTTTTTCTCCATCACTTTCGCTGCACTTGGGATTTTCTCTCTGCTTGTAACACTTTCCTGCAATGTAGTGACCATCCGGAGCTTAATTATCCGCTGTAAAACAAAGTCTGGCACGTCTCAGTCCTCAAAACAGTGGGAAAGGCTCACCACGGAGACCGTCGTTCAGCTGTTAGGGATTATGTGCGTCCTCCTTATATGCTGGTCTCCTCTGCTGGTATGTGTTTGCAGGTCACTGCTGCCTATACATTACTTTTCGTATACAACCATGTCCAGATATGCTCTCTCATAGTCTCATACAGTTAAAGCTCTTGTACTTATATGATATAGTAGCCAGTGTCACAATTCACATTGTAATTGGGTTTTATTGACAGCTGCCTGTCTTTGTGTCTCTGGAGATGCTTCATCTCCACATGCACAAATACAAACCATGCAGGAAAGTCACATAAATTATGCCATGTATGATTCCTTTGAAACACTGCTGCCATTTTCCATTAAGGAGCAATCTACTTAGCCGAGTCCTGTTTGGGGGGTCTGCTCAGTGTGCTGTGAGGTCATGCATTGTCAGTCACATATTAAATAGTCTCACCAAGGATATTTATAGAAGCCACAGCACTCATGGCAGAGAGTGAGTACCTAGAGTGTTAACATTATGTTTTTCTCCAGGTCATTTGATACTATAGCTGCTCTGGATTGTCTTTGGGATTAGTGTCAGCCACATTAAATATTAAATGTATTAGGACCTGCCCACAAAATCCAAAACTATTATCTCAGCCAAAAAGTGTGCATATGATATAACATAGACCTCTGAAAGGTTATCTCAATTTCAATAAAGAACGTAAATTGGATTACTGAATATTCTATAATTAAGTTAGGCCCCTAACATAAAAGAAGTTATCTCAGGACAGTTTTTCCTATAGTTTTCATATAGAGCAGGTCTACGTCACACTCCTATAGGCCTTGTTTCATAATACAGACCTGTGACATGCCTCCGTTGCAACAAACAGTGTGTGCCTGCCTCTTTCCTCAGGGTCTGATGCTGAGGATGATCTCTACCCAGGTATCCTCCCACATGTGCAATTCAACAGCAACAACCTCCAATCACACCTCGAGCCAGGATGTCCATTTGGACTGTAACTTCTTCCTGACAGCGATCCGCTTGGCCTCCCTCAACCAGATCCTGGACCCATGGGTCTATCTGCTCTTTAGGGAGATCCTCCTTCGCAAGTTCTGCATCGTGGCTAACGCAGTGTCCAACTGCTCCATAGAGGATCAGAAGGAGCCCCAGGCGGCTCTGGACGCTCTTAATAAGCAGAACCATGATGGCAACAACCTTAAACCACAAAGTAGCTAAGCTGAGCTTTTACAGGAATTGTTATCTTGTGACTTTGAAGCCAGATTGGATGGATGTCAAAATGGATACAGTATGGTCTTGGATGTGAAAAAAAATGTGGATTTTTCCATGTCCACTACAGAAGGACATTGTGCAGTGGGAGACAAGAGTAGTCTCTATCATACTGGTAATGAGAACCAGCTGAGTCTGTTCTGGGTACTTTTGTTTTGCATAAAACACATTCAGAGTCACCTAACCAGCATGTGGATGCATGACCATGTCACCACTCACATTTGGCTACAGCGTGGCTGCCAGGAACTCTCTCATTGCTAGTTCTCAGTTTTTAAAACAACATCTCCAAGGGCCAAGAATTGAATATGCGTGACTCTAAACTGACTTATATGGAAGAAGTGCATCTTTGAGTCATTGCTTTCAACAACTTGAAGCCATAATCCAACTAAAGGACAAATGGTTTTTGTGAATGTCTGTAAATTAAGAAACTGTAAATTGCTTATATTAAGTTGTAAATAGCTTTTCCGTGTCTTACATGAAATGTAATAACTTTGTTTAAAAAGGGATGGGTGGTCATTTAGGAGAAAAATGCTAATCCTAAACTGGAGCCAATTGTTGATTGTAAGATTATTTATTAGTGTTTGTCGTAATATGAAGTTGGTTGTTTCTGTGCTGAACACTGATGAAGGGTATCAGTTGTTGTAAATGTTATAATACACTGTACGTGGTGTTCGTTGAATAACAGCCAAGACTCTGAAATGTGAAGCTTTTAGTTTGTTGCCACTTTTCCTCCTGAATATGAATGCACTGGTAAGCTGTTGTGCAATTAATTTCTTAGCAATTTCCTTTTCAGAATAAAAGAAAAGATAAAAGAATAGGCCTCTCTCTCATCAAAGTGTGTGAGAAAAAGGACTGTAGATTTGTGCTGTTCAATATTATGAGATTATGGATGACAGGGTGGCCTGTTACTGTAATTACAAGGCTCTAGCTATCACTGTCATCACTATTGCATTGGATTAAAAGTATTCTTGTTCTGTGAGCACACAGTGTGTAATTATAAGCATACCTAATTACGCCAGCCAGAACTTTTTGGAGGAAAAGAAAAATGATTGGTGCTTTTGACCAGTAGAGAGAGTTTTTTTTTTTTTTTGGATACAAGGCTGATGAGTAGAGATATAATGGAATGAAGAAAGTCATGTTCAAGCTGCCCAAAACACAGACACCATAGAATTTAAAAGATTAAAGATCTTGTTGGCCAAATTTGTTACACCCAATGTGCTGTGGCTTCACAAGCTTCCATCAGTGTGAGGGCCAATAGTCTCATTAATAATTCATTCTACTGGGTGTTTTAGACATGTTTGCTTGCTACATGAATTCATGCTTTTAATTCTGTGGCGACTGCTTTGGACCTGTTGAACGTATTCCACAATTTTTTTTCTTATTGGCCAAATTGTATCCTTATAGCGCTGATGTTACCTCTAAATGGAGGTAAATGTTAGTGTACAGTGCAATTTCTCAGAGGCCTCAGATGAAGAGTGACTGGACTTTTTCAGCAAGGTGGTTTAATGTTATTTATGTTGCATATCACCATCTGATTGCCGTCCATAGGCCTGCTGTAAATGTATTCAAAGAGGTCCCGCATCTCAGTCAAAGACATCTCAAGGATGGACGCTTTTGCTGTCATGGTAACCCTCAGGTTGCAGGACAATTTCTCACACCAACGCCACAACTCTGCCTTCTCAGCACATAAAGCAACAAGACTACGTACACTCTGCTCTGCCCAGTCTTGCCTTTTGTCTTTCAAATGTGAGAATACATACTCACTGATCATGACTCTGTTGGAAACTGCTATGTGCTAAAGCCATGTGAAAAATGAATATTTAATGTTTCCATGCAACGTGATTGTGAAGCCGGTCTGCCTTAGTATCCCACCCAAACTATTAACCTCGGTGAGTGAAAACAAGGACGATATTATGCGTTTTGTTCAGAAACCAACAATTTTGCATTATTTATAATTTTTCTGGAGTTTATTGCCAGTTATGAATGTGCAGGGGGGGTTACATATTGCACCTTGCTTGTTAACATGTGAAAACACAAATGTATTCAGTTTCATTAATGTCTAGGTGCTATCACACTGACATGAGGTGTGTTCATTTTAATGACTGCTGCTCTAATTGAGCTTGTGGCTCTGCATTATGAGCTTTTATTCCAAACACATGTTCACCTCGTGCAGCAGTTAATATACACCTCAAAAAGTAACATCTGCGGTTTAATCCATTCATTTAAAGCAATGATTGTGTTTATTCTCAAGCTGCAGTGGGATGAGGGAGGTTTTACCGTTTACTCAATCGGCCTCCAATCTGCGTCATGTGATTATCTCAGTTCTCTGTCCAGGAGACTCTGAAGCTTCCAGCTCTTCAGTAAAGAAACAATGATTACACAAGGGAATATGCCCTTAAAGCTAACTGGCCCTACATGTGGTTGTGAATTCTCCAGGGTCTTACATCCCACCCAACCCCCACAGTGGAAAGGAAAATAGCTGAATAATAATTCATTCTTTGTAAATAGAAAACACGATACATTTCAACCCTCCTTGATGGCCCCATTTAAAGCCTATAATGTTTGCCAGGAGTGCTTTCTGTAACATTACAGTGCTTTTACCGTTATGAATGTTCATTAGTACCAGGAGAGTTATGGAAATATCTGTATACTCCAGTTTATTGGTCCACATGGCATAATCTTCATAGGCAATGATAGTTAATGTCTGTCAAAATCTAATTAGCTTTCTGCTACAAACATGCTATCACATATCAAAATTACACACAAGCCTCTTTTAGAAATGATTCTTTGAATTAAATCTTCGACTGTCAGGACTCTTAAGTTTGGTTTGCTCACCTGTTTGAGAGGTGTTTATGTGTGTAGGGGGAAAAACCATTTCAGCTGACAATAACTAACGAGAGTCCTGCACCAGCATTGAAGGGGGTGTACAATTACATAATGATTTGAAACAGGCTTTATGAGGTCCGGAGAATCCGGCATTGCCAGCTGGCTCCATCTCTCTCACTCAAGTCACTAATGCATGGAAGTGATGTTCTGATTGCCTTGTGAGCTAATGAGTCACTTGATGTCTTGAGATTTCAAGACAAGAACAGATTGTTTCTGATAGAAAAATGTTTGATCATTTTGATATTTTGCATTTGTGCTCCATTTCCATCTGCCGCATTGTGAATACAGGGTTAAGAAATGATTTGCTATGTTGAAGCTTGAAGTCATACATCTTTGTTCAGCTTCCTTGGAAATCCTAGATTTAAATGCTTTAGTATTCAGGTGATTATTTTCTGATGCCGTTGGACACATATTGTGCCATAATAATCATTTTGACGGCCTCTATCAGCCAGAAGTGAGGTAGAAAAACAGAAAAGCATTGAATTCCTGTAAACTTCTGGTGTTGGATATAGTCATCAACTTTACACAACGTCAACAGTTTGTACTTTCTAGACAGAACTGGATATCTGGATAAGATCTATTCTCTTTATTGTTCCTGTGGTACAAAGAATCACAGACTGGCACAAATAGTTAACATGTGAGCAGTTCACTGATAAAGTACAAGATGATCTTTGCTGCCATTTTGAGCTACCACCAAGTAAAGTTTCCTTCTCCAGTTTCAATAATACAAAACATGTCATCATGAGTTTAGCTTGAAGCAATTTTTAAAATTAAGATTCATTAAAGGTACAATAAAGTCAAACATTAAGTGTAATTATTGTTCAGAGGGAAGAACTAACCTGGCAGGTACAACAAGCAAAGTGTCACTCAAGTCTGTTTAAAGAGCACACGATGGTGTCACATGCTCATACGATACAATGGAAACAGGTTTGGCCCACCAGCCAAGGCTCTACTGATGAATGTAAATAAATACCGGCTGTCTATCAGATGTCATCTTCTTATCTTTTGTTCACATTATGCCTCTGCTCGTGAATGTAAACAACTCTGTGCAACTCTGACACACGATTCTCAGATGAGGGCTATTTAAACACTTTCACAGCGTTTCTTTGACAGCACTCTTTTATTTCTTTATTTCTCCTTTCATCCTGTGTTTACAACCTTATGTAATTTTTTTACCTTTAACATACCATCATAGACAGTCTTACGTAACATGAGGTGAGATGAGGTGAAAAGAAGAATATCTACCTACCCATCAAAGTGTCCTTTTAGTACTTTATGTCTTTGTCCTCTACTTGACTTCTATCCATTCCACATGCAATGCACTTTTGATTCATTTTGTAGCAGTGTCCTCGTGTATGCCGTGGTGTAATGTTTTCTATTCTATTAAAGGATATGAACATATTTTTTCAATATGTGTTGGGCTTTTGTGGCTGCATGTTTTTCTTATTAAATATTTATACACTTTCACTATTATACTAATTAATGACTGATGCAAGAGGAGTGTACAGTGTTTTACAAGTATGAACTCCGGTTTGACTGAGCCAAACTGAGTATTGGGGGCTTTAGCAACTGTCACGCTCCACAGTGAATTGTGAAATGAAGTTAAAAAAATTTTTTTTTAAAAAAGTGATTATATTTGGCTTTAATTTTTATTTTCACAGTTTCTCATATGTGTAACAAAGAAAGACATGAAAGACATTAAATATACTGAATGTGGAGATATCATTATAGCATTTTACACCCTGGTCCTATTTTCCCTTGTTGAAATTGTCTGACATATGAGAACGTTTAAATGAGAATGATGTGATTGTTTTTCACTGGTGAATGTTTTGAGAACTGTGGATGTTTTTAAATGCTGCTGGCCATTTCAGAGCATGTGTTATATGGGCTGCTATTGTTTGTTGACCTTGTGCATTGGGTTTCCATGAGCCAATAAATGGAATAATGTTCTACAAAACGCTGTATAGATGAGTCATTGCATTGCAGATTTTTTAAAGAGATATAATGCATGAAACCAAGGCTCCTGATTATTAATGTTTGGTGAAGTTAAATTACTATATATGAGTGCATACTGCATTTAATATATTCTACATAATATATAGAAGACAAGAAATATTTATTTTGTTTTTAATCTATTTATTTTAAATAAATGTAAAAAACAAAAAACCAACCTGACCAATCACTGGATTTACCCTACTAGTGAGATGAGTGAGTAAGAATATATAACTGTTCAAATCTTTAGAGACTGAAGTACTCATTTAAATTTGTTTAGGATCAGATAAGCCCCAGCCATTTCCCAAAAATCCGTAACATACACTTTTACAAACTACCTTACATGTGGAGAAAAGGGCAAAGGCCTTGATTGATGTCTAGTAATGGAAAGCTATTATCATTAAATACTTGCATTTAACTTAAGTATGCAGAGACCTCCACTCTTGATATTGGTTTATATTTTATTTTTTTGGCCTTGTTACACCTTAGCATTTTGTTATGTGTGGCGACCTTCTCAGACATATTCACAGTGTTTCTTCAGAGTTTGAAAGCGAAAACTTAAATGCCAGTTAAAATTGTGCCAATTTATGAAGTACATGACAGTATTCAGGTGGAGCCGCCTCCTTTTGAATGTCAAAACCACTAATTAGGATAAAACAAAGCTCCAACTGTATTTCACTATCTACGACAGGAGGCGGGAAGAAAGGAGGGGCTAAATGGTGCCTGGTTTTGATCAGCCTATGAGAGGATATTTTAAAAGCTCTACAGTCAGGTAACCCTTAAGCAAGTATGAATCCCCAAGTGTTGAGATATCTAATACCCTCAGTGGCACACAGTACTAAACTGTGTCTCAGTTTTTAGGTGTGAATGTACCTGAAAGAGTGTGAAGTTCCCACTGAACACACCCTCAATAAATAAAAGGTAAAAGATCTTTCCATTGCTATATAAATGAGGCTTTAATTAAATTAGCCATGAATTGCGTAAATCGCCAGTCTGGGCTCAGCACACCAGGTAGTCACTTTATTGCTAAGTAAGGGCAATGTCTGCATCTGATAAATTCTAGTGGGCCCATTAAATGCTTTATGAGCCCATTATTCATCGCTGTTAAGGTCAACAGACTGAGGATGTATATTTTCTATTAGAAAAGCACTTCTGTGTACATATTGCACTATATCAGTGTGTTAATATGAATTATACATATAAACCTCACTGGTGGGTGTGTGTGTCTGTGTGTGTGTGTGTGTGTGTGTGTGTGTGTGTGTGTGTGTGTTCTCAAAGATTCTAGACATACAAACAAAATCCATATTTACAGATAAAACTACAACATGCATCTTATTTAGCTTGAGAGGATGAATGGGATGCAGTCTAAAAGGGCAATTTTAGACTTCAGATAAAAACATGCTGGTCTGGTGCTCAAAATGTGTGCTTCTTTAAATTATATTCTTGATCTTGGTGAACCAGCAGTGTCTCTTTGTGATAAATGTGCAGGACCAGTGCTATATAACTGTTTACCTATTCATACCAAGTGTTTTTTTTAAAAAAAGGTTATTTTCCCAGATTTAGAGGCAAGCGGTGAGGAAGCACTGTTGCAATGATTGTGTCTCATGTTTTGTTGGATCACTGGAGTTCAGTCTCACTCTCAAGTGCTCACAGAGCTGTGTCAGTTTTATTGATTATAATATAATTAGTAATTGGGTAACAATTGGTAATAACCCAATTGGGTGTGTTATTGGGATTTTATAAATGTAATTTTTGTAAATAATAATTTCGGCAACCTCAGCAGACAAAGTTGTGCGCACCCCCAGGTTGGGAACCACTGGATTATATCTTCACAAAGGGTCATTGATTTGATAGAAATGTATTGCAAAAAGTGACTCACACTTTTCTCTTTCTTTTCTATTGTTTGGGCAGTGGTCTTGAAGGATGGTTGGTGTAGGACTGCTGCTATTGTTTCTTTAATGCTCTCCTTCCATACACCATTATGCTAAGAGAGATAAATGTCTGTTTCCTCTAAATGACATAATTGCTCCTCAAGGGCCTCTCGCAGAGAAGCGGAGGCATGACTTTAACTGAATTAATCAAGTTGATGATGGATGCTTCTACTTTACCTCACTTATGCTTTTAATGTATACTTTGAATGCATGGACAAGGTTTGTTCGCAGACTGTGTGCTGAGGGAACAAGGCAAGACAACGCTGCTGTGCTCTGTGAGAGGACTGGTATTAGTATCCTCAGGTCAGTTAAACAACCAGGATGAGTCAAAAGGTCGCCTGCTGGCTGCAGAGCGGATCCAACAGCGTCCCTTTGCCTGAACACAATTACTCAGATTGCTGTGGAAAAGGTTCGGCTGTCTGTCCTCGGGCAATTCATCCGTTATGGCCCCAAACATAGTGGTTGGTATGTGATGTTGGTGCATGCATGCTGCCCCTGAATGACAATGAGGATGAAATAGAAAACATATGCAAAGCCTGTTTACCCATCATAAGTGAGTGGAGATGATAAGAAAAGTGTCCAAATATACGTAAATGTGTCAACAGTTGCTAATTTCAGCAAATTTAAATAACCTCAACGCTCTCACGATTTGATATATAGACTGCCTTATTATTATTCACCACTCCATTGCCACTTTGTTTTTCTCTCAATGTTTTATCTGATTTATGTTTTTTATTAACGTTGGGAGGATTGTGGTCAGTCTTTCCGAGACCCCTATCAGTTTCTATCCCACAGTCTGTCACTGTTGCTCTCTGCTGTCCAAACACAAACTAATGAAGCCATAAATCCATCCCACACCTGCTTAGCAATGCCAGTCCAGCAAAAACACTCATCTTTGATCAATAAATTTCTTGCAGTCAAGCTTTTATCCTAAAAAAAAAAAAAAACCCTCTTAATATAGCTTCAAAGATACTGGATGGCAATGTTACACTGCTATGTACACATGCTAAATATTAGTCTGACTTCTTTTCAGGAAGTAGACTGATGAGTACAGTCAATTTAGCAACCATTATACAGCTTGTATCTATACCACTTACAAAGATGAGATTTAGATAAATAGAACAATTTCCAATACGAGGATGTCTCCACTGTTTTGTACAATCATTGTACATGGCAATAATGAGTTGTGGTGAGTCAACCCTCGGATTTTGGCCAGTATTGCACTGCTGCAGCATCTGAGATTGTAGCCTCAGGCTGATATTGATTATACAGTAGCACATTACAGATGACTTCATTCTCCTTCTCAGAAAACTGATTATTTACTAAATGTCTATCCATTTTGTTTTTGACATAATCCCTGAAATAGTTAAAACACAAACGTCAAATAATTCACATATTAAGGAACAAAACGTTGGAGTGAGTGGAAAAACAAGTGTCATGATACCTGGATTGCATGTTGCAATAGAAAGACTTTTCCTTAAAGTCTTGGCAACGCTTTGACCAATTAATAGGCATATTGTGTACCTTTTTCTATTTGTTCTCATGGTTGCAATAAAAGCCCTGTACTATAAACACCATAAAATGTCTTTACAGCTTCAATAGATTAGTGTGTGTGTGTGGTGTGTGTGTGTGTGTGTGTGTGTGTGTGTGTGTGTGTGTGTGTGTGTGTGTGTCAATAATGCAAAAAACTTTATTGTTGTTATCACAGTTTATTCTGAATGGTAGGACACTAAAGCGGAAATAACACACACTTTGATTTGATGAATTTAAAAAAAGGAGTCAATGTTCAGGTAGGAAAACATGAAATGGTAACCAAGGATACATTTGCTCTGTGGACAGTAGGTTATGTGTGTGTCAGTGTGTGTGTGTTCAATGACAGTAATAAGAAGGCACCTTGCAAGGTTATGCTTAAAAGGCTGTATTTTTTTTTATAGCTTGTCAATAAAACTTTTTATGACCTTGTGGCATTTAACATAAAGATAACAGCGACACCAAACAAACCTGAAATGAACGTCTCAGATTTTGTTCACCAACTCAATGTTATTTGTCAGCATGGTATCTTATAGAATTACTGTAGAGTAAACACTCTGCTGCTCTCAGGAAACTCAACAAGTAGACACTGAATTCACAGACCTGATTCATTGCCATGGTAACAACATTGATGTTAACTCCTCCGGGTGTTAATTGTCAATGGTGTTAGATTAAATCCGAAGGTATTAAAATAGACATTTTAATGTGGTATTTAAAATTAAACAAACAACAGAACTTCTGTTTTACAGCCTCAGCTGATACGAGAGTTTTGACTTGTTAACAGTATCACGGTCGCCATCTGGTACAGAATGGTTTCATTATTTTGTTTAACATTTATTTATCTTGGGTTATCACACATATTTATTTGTCTTGGGTTATCGCACACATTATATTTTAGCAGTCATCTGCTTCACATGCATATTGCCTGCACTCCCCTCTGCAAGCTGCTCAGTACAAACAAGCTTAACTGCTGACAACTGAGGTACCGTATAATGAAGCAGCTGGGGATTTTGTAGATTTAGTGGGTGAAGTTTTCTTGTGCTCAGGCTTTTAGAAGCTCTTCTGTCACATGTTTTTGATATTATTATTTATTTATTTGTCAAAACAATGGTAGGGAAGAAGAAAAGTGACGTAATATGTATGTATAGTATGTATAAATTAAAGAGATTGCGGCTCTGTGTGACAGTACTTAAGCACAGTGGTGCTTTGAGCAGCTAAATGTTAAAATCGGCATTCTAACATTCTCACAATGAAGTTAGCATGTATGTTTGCAATGGTAACTGTGACAATAAAGAATTGCAGTTGTCATCAGCATGTTAGTGTGCTAATATATACTATTAGACTCAACACAAAGTGTAAATAACCAAATTTATGGTTTATACCTGAAAACATGCATCCTATTAAAGTCATTTTTTGTTACCTTCATTACATGTTTTAACTGTCTTTAAGCATAGTGTTTACTACTTTTCAGAGTAGACAGGCTTTTACTTTGAGGGCAACACTCTTTGGCACAGAGTTTCTAGGTGTGTAGCAGAGCAGAGCAGAGCAGAGAGGAAAGGAGTAAATATGAAAACATACAGAAGGAGACCATGATACCATGATAAGACGGTGCGGCACAGAGAAATGAGTAGCAGTAGGTATGTTGACAGTAAATAGAGATTGTAATACAACTACGCTTAAAATGGACGACATAAAGGAAACGATACACAAACTATAAACGGAAATACAAGACAGCCGATGCTTACTACACCAAAAGGATTATGAAGGCACATCAAGGCAGGAATTAAAGGAGATAATTGGATGTGAAGAAAAACAGCTAGCTGAACTTCAGATGAAAATGGATGACTCTAATGGGCTAACATTACCATGTCGTTCAGAACGTCCTACTGTGCCCACAGACAAATTGCTCACCTACCAAAAGGAGGAACTGAATAAAAAAGGGGGGAAAAGCTGTTTAGCCTTTATTAACAATGGAAAATTCAAGTCAGAACATCCAAAGAAATTTTAAAGAAAGACATGCCTGAAACTGAATTAGCCCAAACAGCAGACATCATTGAAAAGGGCATGCATGAGGGCATGAAGGCTTACAATGAAATAAGAGAACACACCAAACCATTTGGTGACGCAAAAAAAGATGTCTGTAAGGCTGTATCTAAAGACATTATGAAAATAGTTTATGAATGGATGGCGATTTCAATGCAGAGCGTGAAAGACACCACCCCCGCCAGCTACTGCCCCGTGACAATGCTCATTCCATATATGGTACTCAATCAGGTGGCGGTCACCACTCTGAAACAATGAGCATTGCTGCAAAAACAGCTGATGCAGCAGCACAGCTTCCTGCAAAAGAGGCTCAATATAAAATAATATAAGAACAAAATAAGCAAAAGGACAAACAAGAATAATGGAGGAATAACAGAAAAGAATTAGACATGCACAGGTCTGTATTAGAGTGTCTACAAGAGAGACAATCACATGGAGGCTAATCGTGCCAGACTAGAGATCTACGACAGGGAAATTAGACAGGAAACGGATAGACATGCCATACAGTAGAACAGAGAAGATCATTTCCAGTCCCTTTATGCAACACCAAGACCTTCACATTGTCACACCAGCGCCTCCTACTGACATGTTCCATCTGGCAGGGGGACAAGAATATGTGTATTAAATTTCATAGAAATCGTTATTGACACATTTTACTTAAAACCAAAGGGTCACCAAAGTCATTAGGATTTATCTTTTGGGAGACCTAAGTGTCCATATCAGATAGACGCCAGCCATATAGATAGACCCAAACTTTGATCTAACAGTGGCACTAGAGAAAAGGTCAGGAGATCACCAAAGCCAGTGTGATTCATCCTCTGGGGATCATGAACGATTTCAAGACAATCCATCAAATAGTTGTTGAAATATTTCAGTCTGGTTGACTTGCTGCAAACATACTGCAAAGTATTCCACAGTATAATTCTGACCACTTTGTTTTCTGTGGCTGACTACACACCTACTATATATTGACAACCAAGCCTTCAATAATCCATCACTTTCCTTGACTGATGCACAGACTTAATTCTGTCTGTGGTCAATAGCCCTTCCTGAACTACATTTGCATTTTCATGATAGAGCAATTCCTGAATGAATATCAAAAACAGATAAGTGCAACATGTTTCTGGATGTAACTTGTAAAGGTTGCTGTTGGTTTAAACCCAGTGAATGTGCAGCAGTTTACTCATCGGGGAAACCTTATTTAAATGAAATGACAAAAAGAATGGAAACTTTGTAAAAAACTGTGGTAACAGCTCCCTCTTGACCATTATACAAAAATGCAGTAAAAGAAAGCAACATAATAGCCTATGTAATAATTAATTTTACTACCGCCATATTCTCCAGGGCAACACTGCAATAAAGATGGTAATGCAAATTTTGTGAGACAAATATCACTCAGTGCTACATTGCAGCTTCAACTGCTGTCTTTCTCTTTCAGTGAGATTGTTTTGCCATCTTGGTCCCTCTAGTTCTGCTCCGACAACAACACTCAACATTTCCCCTTTTTTAAAATCTGCATTTAAATTGGCTGCCCAAAAGTCATAATAATTTGATGTTTTCCATGTGGCTGGTCGCAGTGATGTGCTTTTTGAATGGTTTTGGAAATAAGCCTCCCCTCTGCTTGGCGCTGGCTGAGCACTAACATGCCGAATCCAACCACATACATCTTTATAAAAAGCACACTGCCCTTCTTTCTCCTTGTCTGTCAGCCTGCTCCAAAACCATATTGGAGGTCCAGTTTCTGTCTTTCTCACACTGATATGAAACAACTAGAGAAAATTATTATTATATCATATTTTTGATATCACGTTGTGGGGTGAAGGGCTGGAAATGGCCCCCAGGCTGGCAGTTTGAGATCCCTGTGCTAAAGTAAAATAAGCAGTATAACATTTTAAAAGTACTCCAATACAAGTACACAAGTATTATATCCTGTATTAACAGGAAACTTTCTTAAACTACCAAAAGTAAAAGTATCTGTTACATAGAAAAATGCTCATTTGAGTGTTTGATTATCGTTACTGATGCATTCATGGGAAAGAAGCATTTTACCGTTGTTTTACCAACTGTCAGATAAATGCAGTGTATTAAAAAGTCTCTCTGAAATGTAGTGAAGTAAAACTATAAAGCTGAATGAAAAGAAACAACTAAAGTACTTTCAAAATTATACTTAATAACAATAGCCCACTTGAGCAAATGTTAGTTACATTCCAGCACAGTGATCTAACCCCCTACTAGAAGTTAATTTTGAGTTTTATTTAGTAAAACAGCGCCCCCTGAATTCCATGTTAGGTAGTCTAATAATGTGAGTCTGATAGTGGAGGCCAGGTGAAGCTTATTAGTGAGTTTGTGTGAATGGTGAAGGGAAGCCAGCATACTGTTGCTTCACACAAATGAAACAATGTTATTCAAAAGAAACCAACCAGGAGGGTTAACAAGGTTTTCATTGTTCCTGATGATATCATATCCCCTGCTTTTGTAAGCCAGTTAGCTTGTTGTTAACTAGTCAGCAATGGAGGGAAGATTCTTCTGGACTTTTGGTAGAAAACAAGTGCACAAAAAGGTTAAAGAGAGAGTTGGTCAGGCAACCATCTCTGTCCTCTGGAAGACCTCAGGTGGTAACTGAACACTTTGACTCCATGACAGAAGATGATCTTCATCAAATGTGAAAGATAGGTGAGTTTAACACACTCTCTCTGTCTCTGTGGCTTTTCTGGTGATAAAATGACCTGTAAATACTGTACACTTGTTGTTATGGTTATACTGTAATCTGAGTGTATCTGTTGATATGACATTATGGTCAGAAGTGTAGTGGTGTCTGGATAAGTGGGTTTACCTTTTACTCACCCAAAAATGGGCCAGTAGGATTTGCTCATTATAATTTAACTTGCTTGCTGTTTGACTTCAGGCAGTAAGGATCATTATGAAATTAACATTAGAGCCACTGAGAGGACCAGATTTTGCAGTCGATACCGGCCTGCAGATGGCAGAGACAACTACATAAAATTATGCATTTTGAGTAAGGTATTCCTTACTGTTCCACTCATCAAAACTGCACAACTATGTCATGCCTTCGCCATCCTAGGGGGGAAATCAGCTTGCAGAACACTACTGAATGATGTGCATCAGAGGGGATTTAGAAGAAAATAAGTGGGTATACTCTGTACGTATAACCTGCACTACACCGCTGATTATGGTTCAGGGCTGCTGAAGTTCGTCATTGCATGTTGTCCACACGCACTCAGCGCCATGGACGGGGCCTGCCAGGGTTTGGACAAATCCTCCAATTTCACATAATTAGTTGTCGGTTTACTTATTGGACAGGTTGGTTGTTTTCTCTCAACTTGTGTTGTAAAATGGGTAAGTGCTTTAATAGGAAGCTCAATAGGTAGGGTATTGTTGTGTCTCATAGATTGAGGGTGTGTGTAACTGTATTGCTGTTAAGTTTTAGATGTAATCTGTTAATATGTGTTGTGTAGTTTGTTATACTGTACTCCTGATATGTTCTTCTGGGTAAGTTTTTATTTAAAAAAGATAGAGACAAGTGTAAATTCTGTATTGTAATGATAAACACATCATTTTATTCTAATCTGAGCATAAATTAAATGTCTAAATGTCCTCCTGCAACTAAGAAAAATTAAAAGTACATACTTAAAATCTACAAGTGTAGATACAGTACTAGGGATGTAATGATACACTTAACTCGTGATTTGAAACAATGCATATTTCATTTTTGTTTTAAAAGTGAAGTATGCATATGCAGTATTTGTGCCTTGATTTCACGGTTTATATTACAATTAATTTATCCTCTAACCGACTTGAATCTGCACATAGTTGTATTGCAATTTAATTGTGCCTTCATAGATGACCTTTCTCCTGTTGCATCCTCTCATTTATTAGCATTAGCGTTACATTACTTCTGTAGGAATCTTCATCCATGACAGAATAACATGCAATCACCACCTACAATACAAAAGTAAAACATAAAATAAACAATACAGTAGCAGTTTTACATTGTTTAGAGCCTGACCAATAGTGGGGCTAAATATAAACAAAGTTTTTCTGGTGATGCTAGTGAAAAAAGCTAGCAAGTCTTTATTTCCCTGAAAGCATGATCATTTTATCTCTCTATCCAACTATAATATTTATTTATACCGATTCTGAAGTGTTAATTCTGTCATCTGAGGGTGGTGCTATAGCATAAAGCACCTGGCTTCCAAAATTGAAAGGATTCATCTTCTGGGGAGTTTGAATGTACGTAATAAGAATAATGTTGTAATATGCCCACTATATGTATACATATTATTTCATTGTGTACTCATTTTTAACATTTTA
The DNA here is from genome assembly GCF_905237075.1 of Dicentrarchus labrax. NCBI lineage: Eukaryota > Metazoa > Chordata > Actinopteri > Moronidae > Dicentrarchus > Dicentrarchus labrax. The sequence continues at coordinate 14,129,850 of NW_026136718.1, read as the reverse complement.
GCCTGATTGTGGCACCAGAGAGGATTTCAGATGGTCTTTAAAACCATTTAGTATAAATAATTTTGTAACCGTGTCAAATTAAATGGAAATCTGGCCTGTAGTTGTTGAAGTGGACCAAAGCGTTGGGCAAACACTGACTAACCAACTGACAGACTGAGATCACCACAAATCAATACATCACTGAGATTGTGGTTAAATATTTTCAAAAACCATCAATCTTGAAGGACATGGCACTGATTAAATGGTAATACAGCAAAAAAAAAAAAAAAAAGTACTTAGATTGGGGCAAACAAATTAAGTAGTCAGTAGTCATCATATGGCAGCTGATTTATGGTCTGTGGTTTTTTTCATTTTTGAAATGGCCTATTGTTTTTTTATCAGTAATGATAGTTCTGTTTGTTTTACATAATGTATCGACCACCCTGCATCTGTAATTCATATTTCTTCACAATGTAATGGGTTTTCCAATACTACTAATATGGTCTCACCAGAAGAAAACCTCCTTGCCGAGCATGAATAGCAACAACACCACTCTTGTTTTCCCCATGGGAGTTTAAAGTTAATGAATTTAGCTGTAAATCACATTTTCACAGCAGTAAATGCATTTCTGTTCTTCCTATATATGTTTGAAGTTGGAAGTGCAACAACAGGAGTGCCATTGTTCTCGCTAAAGTAGAACAAACAATTGAAAGATAAAGCCAATATCCTCGAAACCCTACAGCAGTGCTACAGTTCAGCCAATAAAGTGGGAGGCACAGGGAGGAAAATAAAGTAGTTTAATCAAGTTAAAACAGAAACTAGTATGTTTCCACAATGATACAACAATTTGAAATTGTGTGTGCAATTATCATTATCACCAGGCTACTGATTATAAAAGGACTCCCATAAGAGGGAGGATGGTAGTGTCAAAGCACTAAGCAGCCACTCACATTCAATCATAGGTTTCATCAACCTCAAAACCCTCATAAAAATGTCTATGAGATAACCTCGGAGGAGGCTGCTATATTGTCTTATAGATCTTGCTTCTATTCAATTATCCTCCCTTTGAAAAAAAGACAAAGGGAAGGCAGGGAGCAGGGTTGTGACCTCTGCGGCTCAGATGTAGGTGTTTGTTGGACGTTAATGTTTCTTATACACATCCAGTGATGTGACTGGTCCTGATATGTCTGGCTGTGTTTTATTTGGTCTGGTTTGTGTCTATAGTGTCATGTCATATGTGCCATAAGGTTTCACTTATGGGCTGCTGATGATGAGCAGTCCATGATTTGAATCATCAGTCGAGAAGACCCCAAGTCTACTTGCATTTTGTTGTCTCCGGTTCACTTTTTCGTCGCTCAAATCCTCACGCTGCCCATTTTTCCTGCTTCTAACACATCAACTTTGAGGACAAAATGTTTACTTCCTGCCTAGTATATCCCACCCACTGACAGGTGCCATGATAACAAGATAATCAGTTTTATTTACTTCACCCGTCAGTGGTCATAATGTTATGGCTGATCAATATATATCTTATTCCTCTGCACGATATAGATTCATTGTTCTCAAAAACAATTAAAAACACATCAGTGAACGTCACTTTTGCACTGGCTGTCATTTTCTTTCATTTTGACAAACACAGACATTGTCTATTTTTTTTTAGTTGGCTATAATCAAAGCATACGGCCTGATCCCATATGGTTCATCAGTGTTGCTGTGGTGCTATCAATGTTTGTCAACCATAAATCCAAGAGCCTCAGACAGGCTGGGGAGTATTGCACTGCATTGTTGGATTTGGTCTCTTGGTCATGAGATTTATTGACAACAAAAAAATATAGACTAATACCAACCGTATACTTGTTTTCTCCCTATATGTTTGACCACTTCTTAAATCTCTCTTTTTTATTGCATTTTCTGTGTATGATTTGCTAGCTTTGCACCTGTATGGTACTGTATTATTTTGAAGCACCCTTTTAACTCTAGTTTTAAGAGGCACTATAGAAATAAAGTTCATCATCATCATCATCATCATCATCATCATCATCATCATCATTATTATTATTATTATTATTATTATTATTATTATTATTATTATTCTTACTTTTATTTAGTCCTTGATTCATGATAATTTGAGATAGATTCGAACCCCTCTGAATTTAAAAACCCTTGAAACAGCTTTTGGAAGATAACGATACAGTCAGACCACTGAAATCTATAATCATTCATTTGTTCGCAGTAATTTAAGACAGAATGACCCATTGTGTGTATTTAGTTGTAGGGCAAATTCTTAAACGTTTTAATTAACAGAACAAATTACCGGACAACTGACTGAATAAATCCAGTGCAAGAAAAATAAATGTCACTGCAGGCTATTGCAGAGTGTTTAATGCAGAGAAATCTCATTAAATGCCAGTGTCAACAGATTAATGTTATCATCAACTAATTATCACTTTATGGCCCAAGTGCAGGCTGTGGTGACCATATAAAAGTGTAGTGCATCCATTAGTGTGTATATATAGATACCAGTGTAAGATAGGTGTTGCCAGAGTAGGTCATAAGTAGGAGGCAGACTCAGGACGCTGTGGTATAAGTCCCTTTGTGTGGGCATTTATTCAAGTGCTTCCCAAAATGTGAAAAGCAACAAAAAACAACTAAACATATTTAAAGAAAACTGAGGAAAAATCAACTCATACTGGATTCAAATTAACAGCCCTTGTCTAAGCTGCAATGTATCCTATTGATCCTTATTAACATTTCTTACCTGTCTCAAGACTAGATGTGGATTAAACCATCCTCACTTCAGGTGGTATTATTTCCAGATATCTTTTATCAAGACACACGCTTCAATAAACATCCTTACTCATAATACCATTAAAATTTCCTATGAAACACCAACTCAATATTCCCTGAGTCGCACGTTTGACACTCATACAGTACAGCCAGCTCAATATGCTGCCAGGTACGGGGGTGACTCGGCACATAGTAACTGAAGTCAGCTATCCAAAACAGTTGAAAGTGATGCATGCACCCCCAATTCTTTTTTGTTAGTTGATATCGATATTTGTTTAAGGAAATCGATGCCAAATGAGTAGCGTGTGAGAATCGATATATCGATACCACAGGATCGATACGTCCATCCCTACTTTCGGCGTCAGGTAAGATACATACTGAAATAATGACACTTTATACATGCTAAATCTAACGTAATATATAATGAAACAAACAATAAAAGTTACTGAAAAAAACAACCTTTGCCTGTCATTATTGTTGTAACCTTGATTGATGGATGTTGAAGATTATAAAGAAATAACGAACACAAAACAGACCTGAATTTATGGTTAATGTAAATGAATAAACAAACAAAGGTGTACAAACGAAACAACAGTTAACCTAACAAGTAAATACCTAAATAAATAAGTGACAAATGACAGAGATGAGTCCACTTTGTCACAACCAGTCTTTTATTATTTTTGCCTGTTGTTGCTCATTTACTTTGCTTTAATCATCTTGTTAACTAAGGTACTAAGCAGCAAAGTGTAATTTGGCTAAAGTGTCTAACTTCCCTCTCTAATTCGCTCCTAACTGAGAGGCATTACTAATGAGAACTGAGAGTGAATGGCAGTGCACATGGACAGCTTACAACAGGAAATTACTAACTGGTTCCATGAGTGTGCAGGTCTGAAGGTGAGTCATCATCAGTATAGCTTCATCCTTCAGTAGCAGACTGGGGCAGAGAAGGATGTTTTTGCTGCAGGTACCACACTGTTTTTTTAAGTTTTCCGTGTTTGCTGAACATTTAGGCTATTTTTGAACTGTTCTACTTCCAAAGTGGCACAACGGAGTGTTATTCACAACTGCTCAGTACAAACACTGAGATGCTTCCTTTTGGAGGGTATAAATGAAGCAGCAGCTGTAAATTAAACAGTAAAAAAATCCTTGGCAGGTGTTTGGATGAACCATCTGTCTTTCACAGTCAGCAAACTTATGCCAATGTGGCCAATTATTTTCTCAATGAATGACCATTTAGTCTATAAAATTTGAGGAAAAGGTGAAAAATGCAATAACAATTACAAGCCCAAGACAATGATATTAAATGGCAATAAATATTAAACGTCAAGATATCCCATTTATATATTACATATATTTACATATTAACAAAGAAAAGCAACAAATCCTAAATTTAAAAGTGGAAATAAGAACAATTTATCTAAACAATGAATTGATTACCAAAATAATTTTCTGTTTCAGTTCATGATATAATCCTACAACCAGCAAATGATTAAGTGGAAGTGCAATATATATGATGTACACAACTCTCCCAAAGCACTGTGGAATTCTGGGAAGAGTAAGTGAAAGTGTGGGAAGACAGCTTGGTGAGCTGCTCTGCCTAAATGGCAACAACAACATGCTGGCACACAAATGAATTAGTGAGAAATAAGTAAGAGGAAGTAAGTCAGGCATACTCAACGGTCGGAAAAGCTCGCTCTCACACACCCACACAGAGACGAGGAACACAATCCCTCCCGCCAGTTAACAGACAGATATAAATACACAGACACTTGCAGCAAAAATCGCACTGACTGTCTATCTGGGTAATCTTTGGATTTCATAGATAAAGAAGAAGGAGACTTACAGTAGCTTGTTTTGTCTTTAGAGGATTGTGTGTGGCTCAGCACTGCAAAGAGATGATTCATAACATGTTCCATTTCATCCTTTTACCCTAAAGATGAAAATAATTTCATATTCATCCATCCGTAATACACTCTTATTAGTCTTATTCATCACTACCTCCTAATGACTATCAGTCATTTTTCATCCTACCCTGCAGTGAATGTGAAGCCTGAAGTCTACCCACTGTGACTTACTGGCAAGATGAAATAACACAGCCATTAAGCAAATATCGACAGTCACACAAGTATCCCGTCCTACTGTCTCAGTGTATTCTTGGGAAAACACTCTGTTAAGTAAAGACTTCACAATAAACAATGTTGTGTTTATTTGAAAAGCATGAGTATTTAGTGCAGACTTTACTCTTTGAACAGTGACAGAAGTTATGAGGAACACAACCCAACAAGCACTGTGTTTGAAGCATACTGAGGCCTTTACACTGGGAAGAAAAGGACACGTAACCAATTCTTGAAGAAAACATTCCTGACAGAAATAAAACAATGTGCAAATAAGGTCAGATTTAATTCAGGTTGTACAGATGTACACATGTGGGGGATGTTTGCTTTGCCCTCGAGCATAGTGACCATGTGGTGAAACAGACAAGCATCTCCTTGCATGGAAATCATGCTTTTAAAAGGAAGCCTGAGGATGTACAAGGCCGTAGTCGAGCCTCATCTGCATTTTTAGCCACATGTGAATTCCAAGCGCTCAAGGTTTTTGAGTGGTCGGAGTCTGCTGCCAATTTGTGCCGTCCTACAAGGTCTGTCATTGAGTTAATATCTGATTCCTGTGCAGTTTTGGCCTAAAATTCTCTGTTGACATTCCCCTGTCAGAGGGGATTGAAACTTCCTGGGAAGTCAGGGCCAAGCCTTTGTACCCCATTGAGTGATTGCGACTGTGTGTACTTACAATGCAGTAGTTGGCCACATTGCAAAGACATTTAGAAAAGTGCCATTTTAATCTGATGAATTGTGTTCAAAGCTCCAGTTTGAAGACTGCTCAAAAGCCACAAACTGATACATCCACAAATATACCATGGACCACACGTACGAACAGATTGATTCTTAAATGGCACGTACAAGTGAAAAACTTAAATCAACCATAGCTGTTGTACCAGTCCTTTGCAGTAACTGCTAGCTAGGATGAGCTCGTCCCCAAAAAAGGCACAGTGTCGTCGGTTGTTCGGAACTGGTTTGGTTTTGTGGAGTCCGACAGCGAACAAATCACGACCCACTGCAAAGTTTGTTTGAAAGCTGTTGCAACCAAAGATAGCAGTACGACAAATTTATTCCAGCACCTCAAGCAGAGGCATGCCGCCGAGTGGGAGAAATGTTGCTCTCTGCAAGATATACAAACACCCGCTAAAAAACAATCTACAAAAAAATCGTTTGAAAACGTAAATCGGGTTTGGTATGAAAAAATCGGTAGTAACCCTAGTTGCTGTCCTCCTGGTGCACCAGACATCATCTACTGTGTAGGTTAATATAGTCTTCTATCTTGTGATTGTTGAAAGCCTCTCATCTAAGCCACAGGCCGCTTTGATGTGTTATAAGCTTCTTACTTCATGTCGAAGCATTCACTCTTTATTTCTGCCACAGTCGGACTCTGCTCTGATGACAGTTGGCAGCTTGTTAATATTTAAAAACTGTTTCGGATCACCTATAATCTAATAATAATCTGGCGCTGATAAATTTGCAATGTTTTCATCCGCTGACTTCCAAAAGCAGGACTTGAAGGAGTGTGTTGTAAAATGTGGACCCCAGGAAGACCAGCTGACCTCCTAATAAATAAAACAATGACATTTTGAGTGAAACACGCCCACAAATGGAGCAGAATGGGTAGCATAATATAGCAATTTAGATCCAATGATCATGTTAATGATCAAATCTCAAAATCATGATGAATTCATCAGGTTCAAACAAGTGATAAACCAAAAGTTTGCACAGTTAAGAGAGATTAGAAATGTTCCTGCATGAGGCCCATTGTCTCTAAAGTTGCAGTTTGTGAAATTCAATTTGTCGGACAAGGACTTGAAGTGATACTCTTCCCAATAAATATTTGTGGTTTTGTCCTTCAGAAACTACTTCAGCATAAATTCTCTTGGTCACAATGATTCAATAATATCTCTTGGCATAAGATGAGTACAATTAAAATGATACAACTCCAATTTCAAGGTGAAATCCAAAACTGCTTGTTTTACAGCAAGACTCTTTAAGTGCTTACATTATCGTGACGGAGGCTGTTTGGCAGCAAAATGCAGGGATTGATAACAACCTTCCAAGGCACACAGGCCGAGGCTGAACAAGTGAGGTCAATTTAAGGTCACATGTTTCCAAAAAAAACAATGTGACTAGAGGTCTATTAACTGTAATTTAGCTGTGGAATCCGACCGCACTCATAGATTTATTTTTTTTCCCTGTGGTTTTCACAGACATCATTAACCCCATATATCATGTCAGGGAAAAGACTAATAGAATAGTAATGTATTTTTCTTCAGTGGAAAGATATCTGTGGGTGAGGTCACAAAAAACATCAGCTTGTACTGATTGACAGTCAAATTGATGAATATGTTTGTCATTTTCTTATGTTCTAACATCCAACCAATAAAACATACAGTCACAATACAACAATGTGAGACATACCACAGAGACACACATCCTTATACACAAACACTCAACTTGTAATGATTAAAGTCTTTCTGCTTGTCCGTAGCGATGTAAGTTAGACTTTCCAGGCCGATACAATCTGAAAAGCTCCCTTATCCACATTCTCAATGATGGTGCATCAATACTCTTCCAACGTAGCGCAATAGTCCTCCTGGCTTGAAGAGGTCCAAAGTCCAGAGGTTTAATCTGTTTCGAATGAAAATCCTTTGCACACAGAGTTTCAATCTTTGTCCATTGTTATGAACAGACTGTCTTGACAAATCTTTGCATTGTTCACTGTGAGGGAAGTTAACATTAAGAAATGCTTTGTGAAATTGTCTTACAACATTATCATCAGACTGAACCTTCCCAGAGCAGCCGTGTGAGCTAGTTACTGGCTGTTTCTCACCCTGAGACATGGATGTGTTTTTTGCATCAGTTTAATCAAACTGAGACTGTGCAGTCGTTGTATATACATGCAGGACAATATAACCATGTCAACTACGGACAACAGCCTCATATCTCTGGCCATGTCTTGTCTGTTATATTCATACATTTTCTGACTTATGAAACCAAAAACGGCAACACCTCCAATTTTGAACAGGATGTTGCTTCCTCAATTTCAAAGTCATGTCTTTGCGCCTTATAGCGATTTATTTTTGATTTCAGCAATTTGAATCATCACATATTTGTATTGTGATTTAACTCTGGCCTTCCACAATAGTCACACTCAATAAATATGTTGCTTTGTGAAATAGCCCCAATTGTTAAGAATCACCCAAAACTTTCTCGGACTTTGTGGCTCTATAATAACGTCTCAATGTTTCTTCCTTTGCTCTTGACGGACAACATTCACAGTTCTTACTTGTCACTGGAACATAAACATATGTTGTTTGCATATGCATTTGAATGTGTTTATTTACATTTTCTAAATGTGCCAACTTTTGTTAACAGCTGTTATGTTTTTTTGTTGCAAGGCAGCACAAAGCCAAGCAGCTGAAGCATAGCTAAACACTGTTGAGTTTCTGTCAAGTTTGCCCAGTTTCACCAGTGTGTTATGTTGTTTATTGTGCCCCAAGTTTTCTGCTGCTGTTAAAATTGAATTTTCCTCCTGGATAAATTAATTAGACGTCTATTATTTCACATGGCAGGGAAAGGAAAATGGATCTCCTTGATGAATGTTTTTTGGCTCACAGACGTATTAAAATAAAGGCATGGGATGAAAAAGAGCAGCTGTGCTCTCACAACAAACCAACCTATTTATTTAAATGCCATTCCATAGAGTGAGTTAGGGATTACTCTTAAACACCATCGTGCTAATCAATAATTTACATTCCTTTCAGAGAACTTATTGATCCAGTGATATTTTGACTGAAAGGTTTTCAGATTGATTTATACGTTCACCTAGCAATATTAAATGTAAACAGTGACACAAACATTTAAATATTAACAGGCAGGTGAACAGGAATTAATAGAGCATCTCAAATGGAAGATTATTATCATTAGAGGAAGTCAGAGACATTGAAAGTGGAGCTCATTTTGCTCATTATTTGTCCCTCAGGTTTTTGTGACTGTTGCTTTTCTTATGCTGACAAACAGTAAACGTCGACATTAAGTCATAACAATACAACAAGTTTTCAAAAAAAGGTAAAGACAAAATGTCCTGATGGTTTCTGGCTGGACTCTGAAACCTGTGCATCCTGCTTTCTTTCTTTTGTTTGTCCCACCGACTTCAAATGGGGGGAAACTGATATTTACCCCTTGAGACACGCCGACCACGCCCTGTTAATGCCAACCTGGCATCTTTTATTCCTTATCGTACAAGATGTAACAATCTAATCTCAAGCCTCAAAGTTATGTCTGTCTGGCAGTCTGCAGCAAAGTTGGAAGCCCACTTGTCTTATTACATTTACCCCTGCCAAGAGGGCATAATGGCTCCCAGGAGCATTTATTCCTGAAATTACCTCTGCTGTTATTAAAGCTTGGGGAGAGGAGTACACTTACTCATTTTAAAGGCGGATTGTGTGATTGAATTTCAAATGTGAATTTACTTTATTTGAGGGCTGGCTTGACTATGCAGGCCACATGTAACAGTTCAAAAACACTGAAATGTCAAGTATTTTTTCCAAATCCCTCCTGATTACTTGGTATTATCCTACAAGCAACCAAACAGTGGAAGTACATTGACATTTGAAGGCAAAACTGAGGCCAGTACCCGAGTATGACTCACTTCTTGTTTACTGGAACTTTCCAATCAATTGGTGTGTACTACCTAACGCTATCAGTAAGGAAGGCTATAAGAAGACGGTGTCCTGCAAAAGATGAAATACATTACGCAAGGTGCTCATTTGACAATTGAGACCATAAGGAGTGCTTTTATTGCTGCATAGCAAAAAAAGACGTAATATTTCTGTCTGGGGTTGACAGGAATATTGATCAAATCCAATGACTCAGCAATTATTTCACAATGTGCTGAAGTTCCTGGCCTGCAGAACATATTTTCCCAAACTGCAGAACTGCTCAGCCTGGAAGGTTGTTAATACAGTGTAAGTGAGCAACCATGTCGCAAGAGCTTGTATTTATAATATATTGAATATACAATATATTATTAAGCTACCGAATAATCAACACTTCCCCGAAACACTCTTAACAAAAATATATTTCAATGGGTCTCAGTAAACAAAGTGTTGGATTGTCTAACATTGACTACAGAAACTTTTATTTTTAAACCGATGATTCATGCAACGATTTAATTCATTTATATGTAAACAAGTGCAACATAATGAATGCCTTTAAGAAGAGACTGTAGTATTTGCCCGTATCCCCATTGGTACGACTCCAACAAGTCTTCCAAATTTAACAACAAAATTAGGCCTGCACAATATGGTAAAACAATCATTGCCATTATTTTGACAGATATTCACTATTAGTGGGAATAATCATTTTTGCATCACAATTTTCATTGTCACTGAAAAATTCTGTACCAAACAAACATGTTTTCTCACATCTAGAGAACATAATTCTTAGGCCAGTGCCCCTCTGCAACACACTACAGTTCTTCAATAAAATGCTGTTTTGTCACACATGTCACATCACCTGACTATCACCTTTGTTTCTGTCATAATTAATACAGCCACTGAAGAAGGCTTTTGTCCCTTGAATGTAAACACTGCCTGAAACGACTGATGCTGTACTTAATTCTTGGGAGGACGGTCTTTACAATTCATTACGTCCAGCCCCTCTTTATGAAAGGATTTGAGTTCTTATAACCTAAAAAAAATGTCCTGATGGTCAACTCAAAGAAAATACCCCTGTAATTCTGGTATTTTGTCCAATCTCTTGTACTCCACAAGAAAATCAGTGTGTAATTTATATTGGAATAAATGACTGCAATGCTCCTAAAAAAAACTTGTGAGAATTATGAACTAATGAGAAATTTAAATGTGTCATACAGATTACTTGATATACTTAAATTGATTTTGCTTAATGAATTTTGCAGAGTTTAATAAAATAATTTAGCCCTCTCTTTTACTGTAATTGGCTTGAAAACATTTTAGATTTCATAAGGAAACTTCCTTTTTCTCCGGTTTTATTGTGTTTATATTCAGCTTCTTATTTTCCAGTTGCACTACAATCAGACTTGTATCTTAATGCCTCCAATTTATTCATGAATTTAGTTTACAGCAGTTGTCATTCATGCATTAGTCTGAATTATACTGTTAAATTCTGCCAAAACACAGCAATCAAATCAGATGCCAGATTGTGGCTGAAGAGCTCTATTATGTGAAGATTACTTTTTTTATAGCAGTGAAATAAAGCAACACAGATTGACTAAATCACACTGTCAAGGGCCGTCAGTGCCAGCAACAGAAACATAAGATTTAAGAGGGTATGTGACAGAAGTGACACGCCTTGTTGGTTATAGCACTGTATGAAGATTGAAAAAAAACTTTTTTCTTTTTTCTTTTTTACTTTCTCTGTTATATATCCTTGTCCTTTTTTTCCCTAGAAACATTAGAGTTTGCAATTCATCACTGTCAGATTGTTGTTACAGAGCTGAATTGATGTAAAAGAATTACATCACAAACTTAATTTCCTTTTAGTTAGAAGAGCTGATCGTATGTCGTGATACAACAGAACAAATGGAGGGGCTTTTCACAGCTGAATAAAAATAATTTAGCAGCTTGTAATTTTCAGTTTTGAGTTTTGTGTGCCTCTAAGATGTACATCACTGCTGGAAGAAAGTAATAAATCAAAGTGAGGACAGGATACAACTTTACTGGCTTGCTTCCTGCGTTGTCTTGTTGCAGACAAGATGGAGGACTATTCATTTATTGTATTCTTATTTTAAAAGCTTCTGTCCTTGAGTGCACCACTGATTTAGCTTCATTCTGACCATTTGTGAGGGAGTAAGTGAAGCAATACAGCAAGATACGTTTACAGTGCTGTACTGCAGGCCCGTTGTTCCACGTTTGAAGAAATATAAATGTACAGTAGATTTTCCATCCATTATCCAGTTGGCTGTGACTGATGTAGTCAGGTCATACAGACAAAATATAGCATTCAGGACATGTAGCTCAAGGTTATTTAGGGCAGGTTTCTGAAAGGATACAGCTGCTGCTTACCATGACATAAAGAGAGCAACCTGGCTTGGCTCGTGACAGGGGTTTTAAACTACAGCATGTTTTTCTGTGTACTTTTTCACTGAAGAACTAGTTTGTTTGTTAAGATGTCTGAACAATAAGCTGTGCACATGATTTCTCTTCAACAAGAGATTACTTGTCCAGAATGCCAAATTTGAATATTTGTTTTGGGTAGTTGTAGTCAAAATGTAAGGTGAAGGAAGGAACCCCTCGTCCAAATACTACATATAAATTTAAAGCTCTAAATCACATAATGAATTATGTCTGGACGTCTTTGTGGGGCCTGTGGTAAATTTATGCACCATCAGAAGGTTTGGAATCCATTAGTTAGATGTTACGGTGAAGGAGATGAGAATACATTTTCAGTCATTTGCAATAACTCCTTGACGATGATCAACCCAAAAGGCACAGAGCCATCTTTGCTGCCACAGACTCCTTGAAGTCTCCCCCTCCTCAAAACCATCTGGATCTACTGTTATCATCATCATCACAGGATTTTCAGGGGTGGGAAGGAGATGATTGACCCAGGAGAAATAACACAGATTCCTTCCTCTTATCCCTCATGATTTCCACTCATGCTGACATAATTAGGCACTTAAAGTATTTTTTCGACAGGCTCGTAGTTCTCTTGTAGAAGTTATTTTAGCCATGCGTCTAGGAATGTCAGTCTGAAATATCTTAACAACTATTGGATGAATTTCCTTTACATTCTGGTCTCTGCGGGATTAATCGTACTGACTTTGGTGATAACACTATTTTTCCTCTTGTACCACCATTTTGGGGTTTTTATTAAAATATCTTGGATGGATTTCTGTGATATTTGGTACACACATTTGCGGTTCCCAGAGGATGAATTGTAAAAACATTTGCCCCCTGATTTTTTCCATCACCGCCAACATCAGGTTGAATTATGTTGTTTAACCAATACTTTGCTTTATGAACAGATACTTACAAAACAAATGGCCTCAGCTGTACTTTGCGTTAAGTGCTCATTAGCAAATGTTAGAATACTAGCACACTAAACTAAGATAATAAACATAATAAGCATTTTGTCCCAAAGCACAGCCTCTCAGAGCCGTCGTGTTTTTTTATTATTATATGTCTGCTATTTCTGTCTGTTGATGTTACTGGTCTGTTTAGCAGATCTTTTGCTGTTGATCTGCAGCTGAAGTGAATAGTTGTGATTTCTCCAGCTATAATGATGATGATAAATGAAGCATCTGTTTGAGAGGCTGAATTGTGGAAGGTTGGCAGAGGTTTCCACTCTACCAAGAGCCTTTTTATTTTTAATTTACTGCTTTTTCATGTCTTACAGACTATAAAAGGAAAGGAAAATTCCCTTGCTTCTCTTTCGTCAGCAGGGACGGCTGGCTCCGTAAATTCCTTTAATCCTTTCCCAAAGCAGGTGAGATATTCAGAAAGAAATGGAGGAGAAAAGCCTCTGTCACCGTCCACCATGTTGTCAGGTCATTGGCCCTCACTGAAGTGCCCTGCAGCTTGTTATCTCTTTTGTACTCAGTGTGTGTGCCGTTGGTCAGTGAGCGAGGCCAAAGAGCCAAGAAGCTGTCAGCAAGGGTCAGCAGTGACACAGACCAGACACATAAGTCATTCCTGTGGTGCGGCTCTAAGGCAGCTTAGCATTTACAGTAGGTTTGTTACAGCAAATATCACTCACAACTGTGTTACAACCCTTGTGACTCTTCAGGGGAAGGAGGAAGGAAACACATGTCTACCTAACTCTATCTAAATATATAACAGGACTTGAGTATACAAAATCAGTGCTTTTATTGTAGACTGGTGTTTCTTTTTCTTGCTCCGGTTATACAAGTGTACAATGATATAATGATATACATAAATAAAAGTAAGTGAAAAGGACACACAGGTGATGCCAAATCAAAGAACATGACACAACAGAACTTGTCTAAGTAAGAAAGCCCAATTATAGTCTAGAAAAGAACATGTTGTGAAATTAAGACCCAAATTATTCTAAGACCCAAACAAAACAGAGGTTATCACTCACCTCTAATCTACTGTGTTTAATAGAGGCAGAACCGTGACATGTAAAGCAGTACTTCGGTCTTACCTGGTCCTTTGCACTAATAGGAGAATTTCTTAAACAGTCTGACTCTCTGGTTAGTCAAAGACATGGAGAAGGGCTGACAGCAAACACCAATGGATTTTATTAAAGAGCAGTACATCCTGAAGAAACTGGCAGGACAGGAGTGGATGAGGTTTAAGGTGTGCTGGATGCTGAACACATGGACCTTTCAGAGTTGTAGGTGAAGCTGAGGCTGTACATGATGCTTTTACCAGTCAAGGACAGAGAATTTACGTTAGGAGAAGATAAAGAGCAGACAACAAAGAGGGAGGGACTTGCACAAAAGCTTTATTGAACAGCCTATAGATCAGATAATGACAGGTAATGCAGGGAAACACAGAGATGCAACGAAGGTCCACAGCCAGAATCGACTTTGTGGTTATATTGTATGCATCGTAACCACTTGGCCACCGGACACGTCTATTTTCTGGCATTTTATAGACAAAATGATTGACTGAGAAAAGAATCAACACATTAATAGTTAGCTATAGCTCTTTTCCAAATACTTCTGAAAAGCAAAAACAAATGTGAAAGGTGAAAAATGTAGCTCCATGTATAACACACTTAAAAACACTGCTCTATATAGTATTACTCAAAGTAAAAAATTTAACAGGGTACCTTTTAAGTAATCTATGAAACTACCATGAAACGATCATTAACACTAAGTCTTGCTGTAAACAATGATCAGGTCCGGAGTCAAGTGGGGAAAAATGTAAAAAAAATAAACAATTTTGCAGTAACAGTGCAGAAAGACACAATACTTAGACAGCGAAAAGAGTGCAAGGTATATTTAGTATAAACACATAAACAGGTAATTTCACAGAATAGACTAGAATAGGCTCCATTATTGGCCTAAAACCTCCCAGTAATGGTAGCCATTACTGCTTGAATGAACCAGGGTCAGGACCTTGGACAGCTCCCCCTCCGCTGACGGCAGCAGGGTCCAGTGCAATTATTGAAAAGGCTTCTAAAAAGAAGTCCTATGATGCTCTTTAAAATGTATTAAATTACCAAAGTAAATCTAAATCAATTTCATCCAGATATTTAAATAATTCCAGACAGATTTTCCTGGATTTATAAGATATTTAGGTTTATTATCAAACTTATTTATTCTTTTCAATAATATTTTTTTTTACGGTGCAGTTTTTTTGTGCGTTCCTCAGCAGCTGGGATTGTTCAGCTCAGATGCTAAACTTGGCCTTAATTAATTAATTCTCCATGCTTCCCAAGGACACAATGACTCCAGTTGAGATAATTGTACAGATTTTCCTAAAATGAGAAGTTTAATTTTTCTTTTTTTTTTACAGAAACCCCTCTTACTTCTCCAACCTCTTCTCTTTCATCATGTCTTCACATTGTCGTTTTAACAGTTTATATCACAGCTCATGTTGCTACCTAATTAACAACACACTTTGATACATTAACATTTCTTATGAAAAACATTTGTTACCAACGTTCACCTCTGATAAATGCGGGCAGATTTTCTTACTTTGTCAAAATTAACAAATAAATCAATATAATCCAAATATAAACTGAAAGTTAAATGATCACAGTTGATTCCTGGATTGATTTCGGGTAAACTGCTGTAATTATTATCATTATGCTGTTGTCTACTATGATGGAAAATATGATTGTACTGAAGTACAATCTTAATTCAGTGTTGAGTGAACCAGCTGAACTACTAGGGGGCAACTGTATCAAAAAATAAAGTGACGGGATGTGTAAAGAAAATACTTTGATAGCTTATTTCCCGGAGCTAGTGGGAGTTCAGTGTCTCGCTCTGGGGAGCTCACTTCAAGGAGGCGGATGTTTGCCAACACAGGGGTTTGAACCCTGCTCCTCTTGTTGAAGAATTGTTGAACTACTTTCCTCCTCTCCCTGCTGTCATGGAGGAATGTTGGCAATTGTTCAAACAATGAATTACTACTGTGCACAGCTTGTATTCTCCTGAGAGCACATTGAAGCCGGCATGAAATGTGCAAAGAAAATTTTAAATCTAATGTTCTCTGAACCTGCGCTTAAAAACAACAACCCAGAGGAAGAATAACACGAACGAACAGGCGGTCTAAATTTAAAGGTAACGAGATAGTCCAATGTTTGTGACAGTGCAGATGGACAGGGACAGATCACAGAAAACAGCTGTATAAACATGATTCTTCATCACTCATGCAACAGATCAGCTTTCAGAGAAGCAAATGGCTTCATGTCAAACGACAGTCCCAGTCCCAGTGTTACCCAATTCCCTGCTACATGGGGCTGTAACAGGTTTTTGTAAATCCATCACAACGGAGTTGCCCTGTCATACATGTAGCACACACCAGATTCTCCCTATCAGACGACTTGGAAATATCCGCAATATCAACATGGAAAATTATTCTTCCAATGGAATTTACAGCAGACTACTTTATAGGCAGATATTCTGCACTGTCAAGTCCAGACGAATTAAATACCTGGAACCTATTACTGTAGAAAAACAAGTACTTTCACATTTTCAGAAGTTCTGAACATAAAACGTGTTCTTTCTGTTTAAAATGTCCAAACATAGGAAGATAGCTGGAACTCATATTATACCTGAGTCTCCAGTCTGATCTCAAGCGCCCAGCTGATAGGTACATGGTTTGTTTACATGACAGAAGTGCATATTTAATGGATTTAGTGTGGACAGAGAGCATGCGATTTTACACGGTAGCTGGACGCTGACTTGCCGCTTGGATACAGTGTTATACATGCAGCAGTAACTTGGTTAAATATTTTGTAACAATTAATCTCTATAATAACTCATTTGTGTGGCGCAACTGAATTTATTGATGTGTAATTTTCCACTTAACATTAGATACGCATTACATTTGAACAGCAGGTCCAGCTAGCATGAGAGAAACACTGATATCAGATGTGGCTGATATCTGAGGGGGGGAATAAAGAGAATATCTATTCCTGGCATCAACAAAGGATCATATAATCATTATTTTTCCATGAGACACTGTGTGCAGACCTTGTATGTTCTTTCTCAGAAAAGCAGTGATTCATATTTAAACAGTTTCCTACCAGCCAGAGCTACCCAGAACAAGCTGGCTTCACTGGGACATAAATTCCTGACTGAAGACAGAAAAGTTGTAAAGCAGAATAGTGTTACTCATTCACTCTTTAAGCCAGCATGGAGATTGAAATCATTAGTCATTCAGGTAGCTGACACACTTCTCCAACCTTTGAGGTACATATTTGGGAATGTGTAAAACTATTAAAACTAAACAACTGTCCAGTCTTGTATTTCGTACTCAGTCACAGAAGAATTTTGATCTCTCTGGGCAGATGGTTCTGTGAAATAATCAAACACTTTTACTGCCTTGCATCAGTTTTTATGAGTCCGAACCTTTCATTGGACACGGAAATGTCTGCATGCCACTAATTCCCTGATGTCACAAAGTGACAGGCTGTTTTTTAATTGCCTCACGGGGGGAGAAATCATGGTCTTCAGCCAGCAGGACCCTGGCTCAAGCTCAGTTCTTGTTACCTAATTAGTTTGGTTGAATGACTAAAAGAGAAGTACTTTGTCTTGCTGTGGTTTCTATGGAAATCCTCCCAGAGCATTATCTTCTGTGCACACCCGGGGTGCTTCTGGCAAAACAGCTGCAACCCCCGAGTTAATGCCATTTCCACTCATTTGCAGCATGCTCTTTTTGCGATTGCACTGAATGGATCATTGTGAAAAGAGATTCTTTATCTTCAGCAGTCTGAAAAACTCTGTTAACCCAGGAACATTTGGCAGTTTTAAGATTTCTGATATTCCTCAGAGCAGGAAATTTCCACTGTGGATGTTCCTATTTACTGCAGTAAGATAAGCAGTATCACTGTTGTACCATTTACTGACATTCATCTACACAGTCAATAGATACCATCCTACAGTAAGCTTACCTGACCGTGGTCTTAATGGAGGATGTTTGTACTTTGTTGGACTAAAGCCCCGCGTAGCAACTCTGTTTGCCCTGGCAACAAATGTTATGAGGACACGGTTCAGTCTTTGAGATGCTAAACACTCTGCAGCTTGTCCAAGCACACAGGGATGTGTGCTGGCTTTTCAGATGGAATTGGGATTTAATGGAGCAGCTACAGCGATAAATCGATAAAGGTTGGTATAGAAACTATGCACCCAAGTTGTAATATAATGGCTGTCGCACATCAAAGTTGACCGCCGTGCTGAGCAGAGGGCAGGGTTTTTGATTACAGGGCGTTAGGTATAAGGCTGTTAGTGACTCATGTGTTTCAGTAAATCATAAACCAATTACATTAAAACAGACGGCTGGCTTGGTACATGGAGGCCATTGGCTTTGGTTATTGTGTTACCATTAGTGGTGGACCACTGCTGCTTCCAGCCTCAGCAATCTCATCATGTCAGAGCCTGTCACTGTAGTTGCATGAAAGCTCAAATCAATACTAAGCAAGTCTATACTACATAAATAAATAAAAAGGAAAAATAAATAAATAAGTAATACGCTATAATTACACCTTCTACAATAGATTTTATTTAATGTGATTTTAGTGGCATTTGAAAACAAAAGAGATTTTAGCCTCAACTACACTACAAAGCGTTTAACACATTGTACACTCATCCATCACAAGTCCAAAACCCAACAACAAACTAAAATGACCAAAAGAAATCTTCTCTTCCCTAATTGTCAGTAGCTCTTAATATTTCCAGGCATCACATTTTCTACCTCTCTTTACAGTGACTCAGTAAAAGGTCTCATGCTCCTGACCCGAGACTGAACTGAATTTCAATGAGCCTATACCGGACCAAATGGAAGCTAATTGCCTTAGCTTGCACATGCCAGCAAGATAATTGCAGAATGTACTGTACGGTAAAAGCTTGCTTTGATTTGTGAATCTGGACTGAATAACCTGCAGCAGATGGAGGTTATGATGCTTGGATCTATATGTAAAGTACAGTTTCTCCAGGTTTACCAAGGGCCTAAGTGTTCTGTTTAATACCATTTAACAACATTGTTTTACTCCATCTATAGTCTCAGGCAGTCTCTCAGGGACTGTGATAAAGTCCTTTTAAATTTCTACTAAAATATTGTTGATATTTGGGATCAGGGTGGCACAAGGCCTAACTTTCTGCAACCTAATCTGAATGCATTTGCTTTTTTGAACTCCTTTTCCTGTTCCTTAGATATTGAGGCTTAGATGAAGAGGTCATGCCCTTTATGGATGTGTCACATGTCAGCGGACCTTTCACAGACTGTGGAGTACAGACTTTTCTCCCTAATTTCTTTTGTAGAAACTAATGTGATTATTTTAGCACCATGTGGAAGACCTTTCCTCGTAGGTCTTTAAAGGTCCAGTGTTTAGGATTTAGTGGCATCTAACCTAAAAATGTAAATGAGAGAGCTCATGACTGTTTCTGTTTCGATCAGACATAGAGATTTTTGTTCTGTAGGTATCTCTGTTAGTTTGGCTTCACAGTGTTACATTTACCTCCTCTCTTACTACTTGCATTATACACATTTCAAGTCATTTTTATCTATTTCATACTGTGAAGAGTTTTCACATTTATCTCACTCTTCTGCAGTCGTATTTGTGTTTAACTTCGTGATTATATCTGGCAAAGCAGCTCTGCCTCTGAGAAACATTTGTTTAACTAAAACTCAAGTCTGTTATCCTCCAGAGACACATCGTCGCCCAAAAAACATAAAATCTGTTTATGATGATAAGCTTAAAAAGATCTGCATATTCAGCTCATCCTCAAGAGAGGGAAAGTGTTTGTCAGCTGAAGATTAGAGCTCTGAGATAATGTCCTTATGCTCCAAGCCAGCTACATCTGATCCATAAAGGTCTGCTTGGTTGACCATTAACACTGTGAATTGTATAAACTACTATTCTCTTTATTTAGTCAGTCAATGAGATTTATCTTTAACTAGTTTATGACTTCATAAAAGCTTCAGTGAGACTTTGACTCATAAAAATCTCTAGAGTTTCTGAGAACATGAAAGTGAATGGCTTTTTATATGGAACACTTTTTAATAACTGCAGTAGTGTTATTGGCTTTCTGTGTAGTGAGCCTATCTGTCACCTCATTTATTTTGCCATTATGCTGATGCAAAGTCTCCGCTAGAAAATCAATCAGTATTTCTGTCATTATTTCCCACAAAATAAAACAATATTTGTCTTCCATTTTACAAATGCCATTACTTTCATGACTAATTACTTACGTATTTGTTCAGTGTCTGCATTTTGTTGATTGAACTTGGCAAACTGAAGCAAACAATAGGATAACAATAAGGATGTGTCATTGCTTTGTTTAATGGAAATTAAAATGGGTTCTGAGATTATGAAATTGTTGATTTAATATTCTTTTTATAGACTTTAGAAGTGCTGAAACAGTAAGAAAACATTGCTCTTTTTTGTGGTTATTATACATTGTTTAAAGTCACTCCTATTTCAGTTCAGTTCAGGTATTGCATATTGCTGTGACTGTTCAGATTTCAAAAGATCTTTGTAATAAATAAAAATAAATAAATTTTTCCTTCATACTTACTTATGACTTAGTTATTCACATTACAGACAATATGAATGTGACATGTAATTATCCATATCAAGATTAGTCTTTCTCTGGCAGTATTTAATTACCAGTAACTCCTTTCTGTCAGCCATGACCTTTATCACTGTCTGTCTCACACTGACACCGGCACTTGTGACCTCTGAACCATAAAATAAATGACTCTGGCACCTTCAGTCATCATACTGATACATGTTATACTGTCAACAGTGTGTGATGTGTCGAGTCATAAGCTGACCATTTTTTAGCAGAACTGACATGCAAGGCCGATACAGGTTGACAGACGTAATTACGATATTGCTGCACAAGAGGAAACAACCCAAATGAGGCGGCTAATGTCACATAAAACACTATAAACAGTTTTTATTATTGAATGGTTTGTCACAGTAAATCAGTTATTTCTACCATAAAAGAAAGCAAACAACATGGTCCTAAGTAGTAAATACACTATGTTTAAAGTTCTGTGAACAAAAGAAAACTGCTTCAATGTTAGTTTAGATTATTTTTTTCTTAAATATTTTTGATTTATATTGTGTCATTTTCACCGTATCTTTTGGTGCAACATTTTGGTACTCCACTTGTCCATGTTTTCCAGGTTGGTGCATTTGCTCAAAACAGATTTATTTCTAAAGTGCAAATGTTGTCAGAAACGGAAACACGTGCCCTTATATCAACAGCATGCTGTAAAACACCCTAAAGCCAAATGAAATGAAAAACTAGCCCGTGTAAACTTATCATCTACTCAGTTTGTTCAAACACCTGAGATGAACAATGTTAAGATCAATGAAAGGGATACCGTATAAAAACATGTTTGCTCACCGACTTGCAGTTTATAGAAATATTTTCCCTGTAAATATCTGCAATATTAACAGGGACCTTTTTTACTGGGCAAAAACACCCATTATCCCCATCAGTTAAGCCAATAAAACTCCATCTGCATTCATCTGGCCCTGTCTTGACTGATTGTAGCCATCTGGTAGAAACTACAGACCAGCTCAGGCTCAAGAACATTGATATGGATGATTTTATAAACACGTCTGTGCAGTGAACAGTAAAATATTCAAGGTTTCGCATTTGGCTAATTTGTTTAAACAGGAGCTCAAGCTTCCCCAGGCAACGGTAACTCCACATGTGTTAGGGGCAGGTTTTTTTCTTGGGGAAAAGCACTAATCACCACGACATTCATAGTCATTAGAGTCAGGGTTGATTATGGATCTGCAGCATGTGCTCTGGCCCAGCACGTCTTTAACTGGGCACTTGGTAAACCTCAACATGGGGTTTTATGTTACTACAGTTAACGCAGAGAGGGAGCCATGCAAACATATGTAGTTTGGTTTCTTACAGATGTATTTTAACAAGGATGTGGAACTGTTAAACTGAATGGATCACAGTGGGAAAATCTGCTGTTTGGAAACACTTTTCAGAAGAAGAACTGATATTTAGTAGGTTTTATTCAGATTAAACGCATACTCTATTGATTTAGTTGTACGCTTCTGTAACGTTGTATGTCTCATGATGTTTTAAAGGATCAAACATCGATGCAGCAGAGCCAGAGTTATTGCTGTTTTTGTTCCACACATTTTTCTTCCTTGGCAAAATGTGACACTTACATTATCCACAATGCAACTCCACTGTTGACAGTTTGGTCAGAGATTCAGGTGTTTTATGATGGTAGCGGATAATGTAGCCTTGAGACGAGATGAGGATCGGGCAGCAGATGTATGGTAAGCTCGCTTTTTTCTCCACTCCACAGCCCCAGATTTATTTTGATTTTGTTTGTTTTCTTCAGACCCAATCAACTTTGACTCAAGTCACATCACTTAAGGCAATTCTTTGCAGCTCCCTCTAGAACAGCAATAGGCTTTATACAACTTTTTTCACATACTGTATGCAACATGGGAAACTTGAGTTCCCGTTTAAGGCTGAATTAAATAACTGAAGTGTTTAACAATGCAAATAATTCATGACCACAATTTGATGATCACTTAATTTATAGACCGTCAGGATCATCGCCTCTAAATCTGATCATTATACTTTGATGTAATCCTGATACCACGGGTGATGGTGGTGAGGATGGCAATGGTTGGATGTTGTCATTAATCTTCCCAAGGAGGTAGAGCTGTGTTGCAGGTGCAGGTTTTTGAGCTGAAGAAGCACGCTGACTTGTAATTGACCCCTGGGTGAGTAAGACAGAGGAGTGTTGCTTCAGGGCTCACTTGATTGAATGGTGGTGGAAGTTCTTAACAACAGGAAGAGACTGTCTCTTGAAGTGAAGCAGGAAAATATGAGAGAATCTGACTCAAATCTATAAACTAAAGGAAAAGCTCCATAATGCATTTTTCAGTTGATGCTAAGTAGGTGTGTTGTTTATCCAGTGTTCATTTCATTAACAAAAACTCAGCCATTTTTCTAAGACAAGACTTAGACGAGTTAAAAATAGATCTTTGAGGATAAAAACTATGCCTGAAGTTTATGTTTTCTCACAGAGAACTTCACAGGACTTCATTGTTAGGTAGCAAAAAATAATGATGTTTTCCCCCAATAAGTAAGAGACCTGACCCACAAACCACCAACTAGTGATTATGTGACATGCGCTACCAAGTTGCTCTGACAGCGGTCAACATAAAACCAAATAATGAGCTGAAAGACGCTATAAAGTTATGTAGAGTTCAGGGCAGCTGCAGAGTCATAGGATCCCTTATACAAACGCATTGATTCATTGTTAACGTAAGAATATTGATTATCCCAGCTTTAAAAGTGTATAATATTTAACAGTAATGAAACAGTATGGTTTTACTCAGCAGTTCACCTGGTGACTTAGCTCGTAACCAAATTCAACCCAGAAGAAGAAAAAACAAATATAGCAGGTGTAGAAATAGACAGAAAACGTCAGTCATCATCATCAGTCAGTTCACATAACAGCAGCATAAGTAAGTCCCAAGATGTTTGGTTTCCATCCAACATGAGCGCCTGTCTGTGCTCCCGGGTAAATTCAGCCGTGTAAAACAGGCCAAACCGTGAATAATTGGACATCATTGGAGTTCCTTCAAAGGGAAGCCAGAAACTCAAAGGGACTGCTCTTTCTTCTCACTTCTTGATATCCTGCGCGAGTAGCGTGAATGTTTTTCATCAGGCTCCTTATGGCTCTAATTCAACTGGAACTCTAAATGAATCACCTCATCTCTGAATCCACAGCTGTGGTAAGCAGAGCATCTTTGAAGTGCCACTATATTCTCTGCACATCAAATGCTCATCAAGGAGCCGGGCAGCAGTAACATTTGCCTGTGAAACACCAGAGCAGGGTATATTGGCAGGCTATAAAATGTACAAAATAGTTTTTAAAATGTCCGAAAGGGATGTCTTCAAATGTCTTGTTTTCTCCCACAAACAGTCCCAAACACAAAAGAGATACAGTTTACTATCATAGTCTTTATTGGAGAAAAAGAGCTCCAGGAGATTGTAACGGGCATTTTTCATCATTTACTGACATTTTGTTGACCAAACGATGGATCAATAACGTAAATAATAATTAGTAGGTCTAATCAATTCATTTGCAACCAGCTCCAGCAGGACCAAGCAGTGTTTTGCTGTTGACTGCGAATTCATGTTTCCATTTATGCATATGTTTATTGTAATGCCATCCACTACAACATCCCTGTAATCACAAACCTGTCTGCTGATGTTTTATTATATTGGTAATAAATACTGTCTTTTTAAATTCTTAATGGTTTGACATTGTGTTGGTGCGTCTCTGAGGTCATTTTTGGGTCTAATTTGTTGTTTGGTGTATTGGATTATACTTCCTAAACAACACTTAATGATAACTTAAAAATATAGCATAGACTTCCATACACAAACAATTAAAAACATTTTATGTTCTGTTCTGTAAGGCCTCTTATTTTGCACTGATTAACATCTTTGGGTCATTTTTATTTTCATCTTTCTCCATGTGTATCTGTGCAGAGTGGCTGTTAAACATCTGCACCCTGCAGTAAAGCCACCGGGGATTATTGAGTCTTCCAGTCTGAGTAGGTGGTCAGGTTGTTTTTGTCCTCATACCACCTGCCTGCAAACAGTAGCTAACTAACAGCAAATGTATTATTTCAATTGATTCACCTTAAACATGTCCAACCAGGCCATTTGTTCTAGGAATATTGACAATGTTTATTTACCGCCTGCAGTTTGCTGTATCCACTCTTGGCTCATGAACCTTTTAACGTTTAAATGAGTTCAGTGACTCTGGAAGCATATGAAATTATTTCACTTTAAAAAAGGTGGAAACTAAAAGAGAGCAGGCGGCTGGATGGGAAAATATAAATCAGTTTTATTGTATATTTGGACTTGAAGCTCCAGGCTGTACTAAAGTGAGTCCTTAACAAGAATTTACTACACAATCTGACTTAATGCTCCGTGCGTTTTATGATCTACGACAATATAAAGAGTATTTTTTTTAACCTCTAACAGAAAGGAAAAGCAGGACGAGTCTGCAATTTATTACACTCTTACGCTGTAGTGGAAGAAATTATGAAACAAATCATCTACAAATATGCTTCCTCTGGTCCATAACAAACTCTCCTGTCTGCTCCACTCATGTATGGTCTGGGAGAATAAGCAGTACTTTTAATGGCATAGTAAATTGGTGTTGTCAAGAATGCAAATTCGGCATGAATGGGGTGTATCTTCAATCTTTGTAAAGTGGCTCTTTTTCATCATTATGCCCACGCAGTTAATAGCTCTTTGTGTAACTGAAATCGATCAACATCTTGAAAGAGTCACTAGGTTAATGTGTAGAATGCATTATGTAAAACATTTATCACTCCGGTGAAGGGAGGTCAACTAGCAGTCCCATCACGATAATATCAATATCAACCTGCAGCTACCTCTGCAATCCATGTTTCTATGTAGAAACTAATTTCCTGGCAAAATGTGGAGTTACATGCTTACTTGTGTGTCTGTGATCAACTCATTATCATCTCAAACGCCAGTCATTAGTTTTTTTGCTTTACTAAACTGAAACTACATCAATCCGATCATTAGATTAAAATGATTGGTTTAGGATTATCTCTTGGATTACAGACTGTGTCTATCTCTCCGTTAGATCTGATTTCTGTGTTCACAGCTCTCTAGTGCTGCAGTATATTTGTCTTCGCTGTTTGTCATGATGCAAATCAGCCGATCGTTACCCATTGATTCGATGTCTATCGATCTGAGGAGAAGGAACCCACAATGTAATCACATTAACATAATCAATTATGGCATGTTCATTCATTATCTTTGGTTGGCTTTCCTACTTCAATATGACTTTGATAAAATCACATGTGCCGTTAGATTTTTTAAAAGAAATGTATATTGATTGACAAGTATATTTCAAAGTGTCACATAGGAAAGTCTTTGCTGGTGTCTAAATTGCTAATTAATTTCTTAATTAAACACATTCCTGAACAGTGCTCTGATACACTGACAGGATATGAGACTGGTTCATATCCTTTTAGAAAAAACAAAACTAATATCAGAGCATTTTCATGCAACCACACCCTCTCAAACAACAAATTCAACACCATTGCAGTTCTGTCTGTTTTAGTAAAGGACCATATAACTCAGATGTGCCCTATAGGTCCAAGTATTCAGATTTATGTTGCTGACTCAATTCTCAGCAGCTCAAGCCAGAGTCCGTCACCTTCAAATCTCTGTCAATGTCCTGAACTTCAAGTCATATATTAAGTGTTTGAGTCCAAAGATACACAAGGCAAATTTGCACAATGTAAAAAATCATCACCCGCCAACAACATTGATATTGGACACTGAAACAATTCCTTTTTTTTTACATCCAATGGCAGCATTTTTAAATGTCTTTCTCTCGATAATATCTGCATACAGAAAAGTAAACTTTGCAGGTCCATGATGAACTTCAATCTACTGCTTGGAAGTCACACTCACTACACACCTAACTGCATATAGTGCATATTATGTCCTGCATCCTGTTTGTATTGGATGTAAATCGTGAGGTGCAGAATTGTCCATTAAATGTCTATGGAATTTTTGTGATGAAGCATCTCCAAAACTGCAGCTCTTGTGGGGTGGTCCTGGTCTGCAGTGGTCAGTACCTATTAAAAGTGGACCAAAGAAGGAAAAGTGGTGAACCAGAGATAGGGTCATGGATCAGACCACGCGCGCCAGCCATCGCTCCCCATGTGCATCAATGAGCTTTGACCACCCAACAGATGAGCTACTGTAGCTCACGTTGTTGAAACAGTTAATGCTGTTTCTGGTAGAAAGGTTTCAGGGAGGATCATGGAAGTATTGGGAGGAGACATATTGACATGTAGGTTACATGTCAATATGTTGTCAATGTCAATATTGTGTTTGCGGTCACAATCTGCAGGTATTCAGCATCTGATTTACTACGACAGCAGAATTCTCTAAACAAAACTGGGTTTTGTTTAACTCTAGCAGAATACATCATCATGGAAGTATTGGGAGGAGACATATTGACATATAGGTTACATGTCAATATGTCTCCTGCTGTTGTAGTAAATCAGATGCTGAATACCTGCAGATTGTGACCCGCAAACACAATGAAAACCACCAAGCACAATCCAACACATCCACTGTTGTCACTTAATTTGTTAGGATGCTTCCAGTCGGTTTCCACGTGTTTTATTATTTATGTCACCTGTATTATTGTGCTTTTTTGGATCTGGATCACATATCCAAGCTCTGGTTACTCTGTGACTCTTTAAAAAGTGTCTCCACATTGTACTGAGGCCTGTTTTTCTTGGTAGGCACTTCTGGATTCTGTTTGAGTTGTGATTTAATTTTATGCTCTTTGATGTTTTTCATGCCTGACTCAAACATCAAGCATTTGGATTTGATTGGGCTTAAATGTTGACATTTATCTCAACACATATAAATGTTATGGAATACTAACGCATGAAAGGAGACCGTAGAGGATCAGGTGGCCATAAATCTGCAGCCTCACTCACCAGCTGATGGAAATGTGGCAGGCCTGAGAGTGTGACAGCAGGTTTGTGTCTGATGTGAACGAGTACACTAGTCATCTGCCAACACAGATGTTCCATTTAATAAGAAACATACTGTGTCTTTCTAAAGAAACGTCACATAGATCAGAGTTTAAACTGAGGCACATTTTTAAAATCACTGGTGAGGAAAATCAATAAAAAGAGATACATTTTGGACTATTGCCAGTTAAACAAAACCTTGACTTCTCTGGCTTTGAGTCAGTTTCATTACTTTAAGTGTGATAAGTTAAATATCTTGAATATCTTCAGTTTATAATAATTCAAGTCTAAAACACAGTTTCAATCATTTAATGACATTTTTATCTCTGTATTTGTTATTATTAGAGATGCACCAAGGAACATTCAGAACATTCATGGTTTTATAGACCGATTGATTGGTTATGTGTGTATATATACATATATACTATATATTTATCATGTCTGAACCTCAGAAACAGCAGTAGCTGTGATCGTCTGCTGTTCTTCAACCACAGTGGTGAGATCTGAGGCAGAAGCTGTCACTGTTAGCAGCCAGTTATCAGAGCTATGAAGAGTGTCAGTCTGTACATTGGTTTGATTTTCCAGAGATTTCACCACTTTGCTCCAAAATGTTTCAACATATAATTCAATTTAATTGTTAACTACTGCAATGCCTTTTGCTATTATTGTGGGGGAAAGGTCCGTAAGACTGAAGTGTTGTTTTCAGAATAAAATGTGAACCACACAAAAAACAAGGATGTTATTAGCCCTGGCCATTTCACACTGTAGCCTTAAATGTCAGTGTCCAGCTTGAAAATTTAATAAACACAAAATCAATCAATAACTGCCCTGCATGCTGAGGATCTGTCTCGGCAGACTGATGTAGGAGCACAAATATCAAGAGTTATCCAGTGACCTGGAATACACCTTAGTCACTGTCATGTCAAAATACCTCGTTAGGGATGTTGCAGATGGGTGACGAATTCTTGAAAAGAAACATCATGAAGTGTCTTGTTAAAGTGTCAGTTGGTGACGAGAGTCCAAAATCTCCTCTAGGTGTTCAGATCTGTTGACTGTGACGGCCCATAGCACAGACTCACATTGTTTTCATACTCATCAAACCATTCAGCGACCTCTTGCACTCTTTATGGAAGCATCTGAATTCATTATGTTTTACCAAAAGTAACCCTCGATAACTACTGAAAGTACAGTTTAATCTCAACGTATCTGTCAAGTTACTGGTGTTATTCAACTCACACATAACTCGACTATTGAATTTTGCCTGCAGACTTAATCTGTATATATCGATCTAAAGTAGATGTTTGTTTGTTTATTTAGAGCCCCATTAGCTACTGTAATAACAACAGTAGCTACTCTTACTGTCGATATATTTACAATTATGATACTGTCAACACTGTACTGATGTATTCATTTGTTGATTTATTACTCACCGACTTACCGCAAACACTACTGTGCTCAGCCTCCACTAACTTCCCCGATTTATATATATTTATATTTAAATAATGGATATTAATATACTAATGTAGGCTCAAACCTCTCACTTTATATTTATTTATATTCATCTGCGAATGCACAATACAGTTTTACTGGAGGTGAAGTCCATTTATATCGATATATATTGTACATTTTCATCACAAGTTTGCTTTACATTTGTTTTTTTTTGTTTTGCTTTTTTTGAAACTTTTTATTCCATTTTCTCATTTCAAACTAGCATTTTAGCACCGCCTCAAGAGTATGCCAGGCATTTCACTGCACATATTGTACAAGCATGTGACAAACAAAATCCTTTAATGTTGAATCTTTTATTCAGACTTACCTAATTGATTTTACCAATTCAGCTGTACTTTATAACGTCTGAGAAATTTAATAAAGGAAAACACCTCAAATACGCTGTTGGATATCATCAGATGTTGATGGTTGTAGCACCACGGATTTGATTATTTGTGATCAAGTGTTGTAATTACATGTTTTTTAGGACACAGTATGACTCAAACTGCCTGAGTTTAACTGCTCTAATCATCTAACACAGATTTGATCAACTTCATAATGCTTTCAGCAGGCATGAAGCAGATAACAGCGGCGCCATGATAAACTGCACAGCAGCGTTGTTAAACAGTGAGTAACACCCCTCACAGATCACATCACCTGCTTGCTTTTGAGATGCAGATGCTGCAATGGGCTCCCTCAGGACCAAATCAATCTGTTTGTGGCTCACACACGTCCTCATCCAAAAATCAAGGCTTCTGGGATTTTATTACTGCTCAGAAATGGGACCACTCACATCTTCTGGGTTTTTATTATGTGCTGAAAATTGTCAGAGGACAGTTGTTGTGGCTCTCATGTCCCTGGCATAGATATTTATTCATACGCAGCTCACCACCAAGATCCTTTCCATTTTAACAACATCATCACCAAAAAAGGGAATGTGTCTCTTGGGTGTTTGCGTTCGTCAGAGAAATTTCAGAAAAAGTACATAAACTCCCTTGCTGAGCTGGTACACTAGGTACAAGAACATAAACATACAAATGTTGAGTGAAACCTCCAAAATCTAGTTGTAGCAGTAGCTGTAACTAATTATTATATATATATATATTAGTATAAATGTAAAATTTTATATCAATTTTTTCACAATTCTGTATTTTCATCAGTGGAAAGTCCAATTTTTAAATCATATGCCTTAACACACACTTCCACCCAGTCTTACCTATAGCCACAATCTCCTGCTGTTGAACCACTGAGCCAGTGATAGGAGGTTGCTTTGCTAAAGGAACCTTTATAATAGCTGGGATATGGATATTTCTCATTCATCTCCTTTCTGTCTAGTTTTTGAGTTTTTTGTGTGACATGCAGTCAACACAAATACAGAGAAAATCTTGTTCTGTGACAGCCGAAGGTAGACAGTAAACTGGGGAGAGAGAGGAGACAACGTTGTTTATGTACAACCGTTGTTTATATTTGAAGGACCAGTGTGGAGGATTTAGTGGCATCTAGCAGTAAAGAGCCAGGCTACTGTAGAAACGTGGTGGTTCAACATGGAGGCCTCCACAGAAGACGATCCACAGCGTCTGTAGATAAAAACGGCTCATTCTAAGGTAACGGAAACACTATGATTCCTTTAATCATTTGATTATACACTAATGAAAACATACCTATCAATATTATGTTCAATTCCTGCCAATAGATCCTCCTAAAGGTTACACTGGACCTTTTTAAAGTGTGATATGACTGACACGACACTGGCTTCATATCACAGTTTCTCTTGTTATGACAAACAAATCCGAATGCATTTTTCTTGAGCTAAATTGTCGTTCTTTTCCAAGAATTACTATATATACACAATTTAAAAAAGTCACCCGTGTGTGCAAACTGTCCCTGTTTAAAGACACTTAGAGCTGTCATTTGGTTTAACACAACATTAATCATAGTATTTGTGTTAGTGGTCTATTTGGTAACAGGCTGCTTTGTTGGCTGTGAGTCACGACAGTTTGAATATGACTGAGGGTCAGACTTATCTGAAAGGACTGAGAGGACGGAGGGGGCGGTGTGCTGCAACTCTGTGCAGTACGTGAACCAGATGGGATGTTTTTTTACTTACCGGATGATACATTTCCAACAGCAAAGACAAGGACTTCTGGGAAACCAATGAAACATCAGATTGAGATAGATCCAGGCTGAGAGATGCTGCTCTGTCTGTCTTCTCAACAACACAACACACAGCTCAGAGTGTGAATAATTGATACAATACCTCACCTCGACAGGGTCAGGAGCAGGGAAAATATACCCTCTGGCTCAACCTGTCAGCACATCCATCCCCTCCACATTAACACAGACTCATTTCCTTACTCAGGAGTTACTTAATTCTACTCTCTAATCTGATCGACTCCTGTCAAACCTTGTTCTATCTGAAGAGGCAACGCCAACATATGGCGTATTGATGGCTCCTTGAAAGAATGTGTAGATCTCAGAATACATCTCAGCAGATGGAGGTTAATCATGAGAAACAAGAAGCAATTTTCTGCTTGATCTGTTCCTGTGCATGTATGCAGACGACAGTGTGTCATGCTGTGCTGGTGCAGATTTTAGCCCCAAGTAAAGAACATATATGTGCATATGGGTTTACATGACATGGTGAGAGTTGCAATGGCCCCCACATCAGAGCACTATCATAAAAGTGTTCACATAAAGAAACATAAAGCATACACTTGTGAGGGGTGGTGCTTGACTCACAGGATATTGACAGCAAAACATAAATAAAAAATCTCAAAGCATTTTTCTGATTTTTGAGTTACAATGAGTGAAGTTCATTATATTGAGTGATTGCCATAATAGCTTGAACTTCAGTGAATTAGATTACGATACTGCATGAATCATACATCAATAGTTACATGAGTTAACGCAGCAGTAGATAACTTTTATGAACATGTCTGCGACAGATAATTGATTATAGAGTCTCCCAGTTGAAGTTTGGTGATGTTGAGGCACAAAAAAATTAAAACATTTAAGTTTAGGAAAAGAACGCTACATACCTGACGTTACTTAAGTTAATTTACAGTTTTACTTTTGGTCTCACAAGACAGGACACGAACAGCGGTCTCCAGGTTAAAGTCAGAATCAGAATCAGAAAAACTTTGATAATCCCAGGGGGAAATTACTTTCGTTATATATTCCAGATGTAATAAACATATAACATATTAAGAATGTATATAAATATTAAGGTTAAAATGTACAGTTTAAAATCCCATTTCAAATGTGCAAAAAGTGCAAAAATGATTGTCCGTATTTGAGGTCAGATTACAGAGAGGGGGTGTGTGTGTTGTAGAGTTTGATGACCACAGGCAGGAATGATTTCCTGTGGCGCTCTGTAGTGCATCTGGGTGAGAGGAGTCTTCTGCTGAAGATGCTCATCTTCTGGACCAGTGTGTCATATAGAGGGTGTGAGACATTGTCCAAGATAGACTGTAGCCTGGACAGCATCCTCCTCTCTGCCACAGTCGTCAGGGTGTGAAGTCCTGTCCGGAGAGAGTTAATGGGTTGAAGCGCTGTGTTTGTTTGAGCCATCCATCCGCTCACCACCTCTTTATGCAGGCTTTCTTGCTCTTTAGTCTACGTCTACCTACAGCGTCATATTTTGAAGTGGAGGGCTACTGATTTGTTTAGCTTGTTACCTTTACTTAGCTGTATGTCTGTATTTATATTCCTTAAATTTGTTATTTGTCTGTAAGTATATCAAGAACTATGCCAACATAGCCTACATGACCAATAATGTTGATTTGATTCGGATATTTGCTAAGCATGACTTTGCTGCTGCTGCTTTATGGCTTTAAAATTCACTTAGACGCCTCTTGCCAAAGATTTCTGAACTCTGTACTCAATGTGGAAGTGCCCACCAAATGGTGCGTATGTAAACACAATTTCATTGTTCTTGTGGAGCTGTCTCCTGCCAGCATCACTCATGACCTTTTAAATTCAAAGCCACCGGGCCGTGCTGCTGATCAATATCTACTGTAACAAGGATGCAGACAATTAAAGGCGTGTTGTCATGTGTGCAAAGCAGGTTCTCATCTTTTATTTGCACCTCTGCTAACGATAGTATATGTACAGAAAATCTGTCAGCTTGTTCAGTGGCCATATCTACTGAATTTTATCTTGAAAGCTGGTGAGAGCAAATGGTGAGTCAGTGTGGGTTTTTTTTTTGTAAAAACATTTATTTCATCCATTTGATGAGTACATTTGATTTTACCTTTTACCCTGAGCTTGAATGTTTTTTCCCTTCCGGCCTTGACATCATTATATTCAATGGCAGCAGTATTTCAGCATACAACAGCTACTGACTGTGAGTCATAACACCGAAAAAGATTCAACATTTCAACAAAAAAGAAAGTCTATTGTCAGGTAGCTGACCTCGGTTGCCGTTCAGTTGTGGGTATAAATGGGTTAACATAACTAACCACTTACAAGATCAACAACTGCTGCTGTTTCTAGTTTTCCCAGAACAGCAGCAAAATTGACATAATTAAAAATCAATACAGGACTAAATATGTTCCCTTTTCAACGCAGAGTGGTTGAGAGACATGTAATCATTGTTTTCTGTACACCTGAGAGTGTAGATAGGACTTCAGTAAGGCCAAATCTAAATAAAGATGTACTCTTAGCAAAGTGTAGTGATTTTCTTTTATTATTGAATCCACAAAAAGGAATGAAGAGATGAGACACCCTCTTTTTCGTACGTCAGACTTTTTTTTAACAGTAAGAGGATAATTCTTCTTTAAACTAATCTGTGAAAATGATGGCCATTGTCGCTGTCCTAGAAACTACGTCAAGTGTGAGATTAAACTCTGTGTTTACAGTTTCTCAGCCGGCAAGTCTGACATTTAGGGCTACAGGATCATTTATAAAGAACAAGGCATGGCAGACATGCTATAAAAATGAACATCACTGTGGACGTGCATTACAACTAAGCAATATAACATGACACAGTTCATGAAGTGGAATACTCTGAAGGTCAGATTCACTTTAATCATGTTTGTTTGGTTCATTTGGTTGTCTCATTGAGTCTACTGCTTAATTTTAAGGGATAATATATCATTCACATTAAAATTATATTACAATATGCCCCATATTTTTTTTGTAGCACTGGAAACATACAACCAGATCTGTACTAGGATTATGACTGCAGTTATTCTTCATTGTCTTTACTGGTCCTTGACACATGGGGCTGTAATCGACAAGAAATCAGGTTTATTTACCTTGATTTACATGGACAATAAAACTCAGGACACACACTAACTGTTGCACATACTGTTGCTGTTTAATCTCAGATGTCTCCTGCCTGCAAACAAACTGCTTATTATGGTAGGGAGTTAATGGGTTCATGGGATCATTCATTACCTCCTCAGGCAGAGTGGTCTTCTCCCAATGTTTGACCACATACACATTTACTTCACCAAACCAACAACTGTAACAGTTTTATGGTTCTAGTCGGACATGTGGTCTGGAGACAAAAAAACACAAACTTTGCAGGTTTTTATTTTCAAAATTTCTGAGAGACTGAATCACCAGCAAAATTACGTACCAACTGAGCTCACGCAGCAGGCATGGATTTGGTGATTTGCAGTCAAAAGGCATCTAGACGTCTCGTTTAAAACTGGACTAAATGTGAGGAAACAGTCTCTCTTCATCGTGAATTTCAGGAGCTTTTGAGAATCACATGATCTTCATCAGCAGATGGAGTTTTCCCAAGTACCCATGGGATTGTAGACTCATCTACAGTCGTTCAAATTATATTGAAACTATGGCACCATTTAAGTCACCCAAACAACAAAAAAACGTTAAACTCTTCGCCTTTTGACCACTTAGTTACTGTTTATTGCCCTGTAATCCCTGCCTCCTTGGTCGTGCAGCACAATAGGTTTGGTTTATTTTGGGCAATGACAGGACAGATATAAAAAACTATCATCATATCAATTTGAGCTTTTTCTGTTTGAATAAATAAAAACAATGATAATTAGGGCTGTACCTGAATCAGGATATTCAGAGTCGAGCCCAGCAAACAAAAAGCAGTCGTGCTGTTCATCATCTCGCTGACCTCCGTTTCCATCACAGTTAGTTTTATAGTTTGGGTAATGTTGAAACCATGCTGTTATCCTGTGTTACCCCTGTGTACAATGACACCAACGAAAGTGCTGTAAATAAACTGGCAAAATGTGATTTGACACAATGGCTTCTGGACTGACACTTTGAATTATTGATGTATATGTTTATGAACAGAGTCCTTGTAACATACAAAGACCCATTCCCACTAGTTGAGATGCTATAAATTAGTTCAACATTTTGGGGAATATGCCTATTCGCTTTCTTGCTGAAAGCTACATGAGACTGATTTCACTCTCATATCTATACCGTAAATTCAAAACTGGAGCCAGCAGCCAGTTAGCTTAGCTTAGCACACAGACGGGAAACATTTGGTAACTAGCTAGCCTGGCTCTATACAAAGGTAACAAAGTCTACTAGCATCACTTAAGCTCACTTATTAATCTGTTTTTTTAATCCATACAAAAGGACAGCCTGGCAACCTCTGCCCCTGGCCAAGAAATAGTCTGAAACATAACACCAGAAGATTTTGTTCTTTTGATTGTTAAAAGTTGAATTCTGGCGTTAGGTATAGTCGTCTTTTGTTCAAAATGAAAAATCTAAACGTTAACTGTCTCCCAGAATGTGTTATCCAGTGGAAGATGGACTCTCATCTCTTTGGTAATATACTGTCTCACACACTGCCAAAACTTCTCACACAAATATGTTTGCCCGTTGATGTTCACAGGATTTCTGGGAAATCAAAACAGTATTTCAAACTGCGTTTATTATTTTATTTTCTTTGCGCAGTCACTGACACAGCAAGTTGCCCTCTTCCGAGCTCTAAACTTCTTATCTTCTAATTTGCGTACATTAATGTCATCTATGACTCCACATGTGATGACAGACGTCATCCAGTCTTTGCAAGTGGGTGGTTTCTATTTATGCAACAGGCAGAAACCACACATTAGGAGTCGCAACAGCCACTTTATGTTTATACTGAAGACTTCTGACCCATATTTTGTTGTTTAAACTGGTGATAGCACACATTGCTTTGCAGTGAATGTAATACCAGTCATATCTGAAAAATAAACACTTAGAGAAGCTTACATAGCCACATCATAACCTCTCATGCTTTCACTTTTTTGTGTTGTCAGACTTTTGTCCGTATTTGAGACTAGGGATGTGACATTATATCCATTATACATTATTTTTTATCACAGATTGTCATAAAAACACTGATTGTGCTAAATGTCTGTAATCAGGATAATCATGAATATCCTTACAAAGACTTGAAAGCTGTCCAGCCCTTTTTTAGCCCCGGATTTATTTTAAATTGCCACAAAGGGGTAACCCATATTTTTCTTTCCAAAATCTTAAGCCTGTCAGCATGGCAAAAAGCGAACCTCCACTGGATGTGTGAAAAACTATGGATCCCAAACTAAAGAATGACAGGAAGATGAGGTGTAATTAAAACAGTTTGTTAAACACTCTTAACTTAATGTAAGGTAAAGTGGTTCTAGTATGTTTTAGTCCTATTTTAAGTAGTTTTAAGCAAAAATTTCATGATTGAGATAATATTGTGAATGATTTTGGCCATGATAATCATGATATGAAATCTTTATATGCCTGTTTTTTTGGAGAACACATCTCCTACAGATGAGTCCTTCAAAAAAAGGCTCTGGCTGACCTGACAGATGCTGAAAACCTGCACTGAAAGATGTTTCTGAAAGTCTGATCACACCATGAGTCACTGGGAGCGCTGAGAGCTGAATTTCAAACACCTCAGTAGCACCTCCACTTTTAATGCGGAGCCGCCTCCCCCCGCCCCTTCCATTTAGACATCCACTTCCCCCGAATCTATACAATCAAACCGAATGTGTCTGGTTTCATGAAGTCCTCTGAGGCAGTGTTGGCGGTTGCTACGGCTGATTTCAGAAGCTCCTCAGAGGTGTAAAATCCATTACATGGTCGTAGGTGATGGGAAATTAAAGTTCCAGTGAACCAAAAGCTTTAAAGATGATAACTGGTCTTCTAGATAGAATGAAACCCTTAAGTCTCCTTGTGGAAATGTTATTGACTGTTTTGGTCATTAGGACGGCAACAAGCTCATTTGATCCATCAGCTAAAACCTCAGTGTGCAGCCCACCACTATACAGGCTGAATTGGATGTGGCGTATCGACTCGCTACAGTTACTGATGCTGAACTCGCAATTACACTGCTTGTGTTTGTACAGCAGGACGGTTGAGAGGAAGTGAGAGACGCAGAGACTTCTACTGCAAACTGATTTTAATGGATTTGTCGGTTACATAAATGACATTGATCATGAGTGGTCTGTCCCACTCGAGGAGGAGTATGCTGGAGCAGTGATGTGATGTGTAACTAAAGGGGGGCTGGGGAGGGGAAACAGAAGGAGGGAGTGCCCACGTGAAACCGCTTTCTCTGCACAGAAAAAAAAAACATTTGAGTCCTGACCTGGGAGAGATCGACCCAAATGCTTTGATTTAGATTCAAGAATACACATCAAATGTTATTCCGAAAAATACTTCAGTTGTTACTGTAAAAAAAAAAACAACCTAGGAAATGCTGCTCCAAATGAGTTATGAGTGTACCAAATACTCCCTCATTGTTTGGCAAATATCCTGATTAGTCTCAAACTTGAACAACAGGGTTCCTCTCCACTGCTCCTCCCCCCCCTACTACAAGGCATACACTTGATGAAGCATAGTATCAAGTTCTAATCAAAGAAAAGTGGTATCCAGTTTTTTCTTCTGCAACCATTGCTTTTCATCATTTCTGAATGGAGAGTGTGTTTGTTTATCATGGTTCTGAAGAACGGACCAATGTTGACAGAGAAGAGAAAAGGTGACTTTAGGACAGTAGGTGGCGGCATTAGCTCTTGTCTGTTTGAGTCTAGTTAGTCTAATTAGAATTCATTAATTCACTTCTAGATCTTTTACAGAGCAAACTATGCCAGTTAGAATTAAGAAATGATTAATACAGATTACAGCTGCAGATGTACTGACGGGCGGTGGTATAAAACTTTCCATTTGGAGACTTTGTTCTGTGTATCAAAACCGGGATGCAGCCTGAAGTACACAGGTTTTACAGCTAAATACAGAAACTCATTTGTTTGGTGTTTTTCCTCCATCTTCTTCACTGGATTGGATTACGCCCCTTTTAAAGCCCTCCAAACAAAACTAAATTAAAACAAAACAAACATAAAAACAAAGCAAAACCTGCATAAGATAAATAAGACTACAACTGATGTTTTAGTAAAATAGGCATCAAAAAGATTCTCATGTAACAATTGTGAGAATTATTCACAGATATTATGATTTGTATTTTTTTTTTTAAAGTTGTTCCCTGAAAGGTGAATCTCTGCTGTTTTTGTGCACTGAACTGAGGTACCGTGTGTTGATCTGCGATGATTTATAACTTCAGGTACCTCCGGTCTTCATCCCAACCTCAACTGATTCAACCTCAGCCACGAGGACGCCCTGAAGACATTTCACTTCATCTTTGGATGCTATTAAAAGAGAACAGGAAAAATGAAATCAATACTCGGTACAGTCCACATCCAGGAAAAAGCAGACAGACATGAGGCTACAGTTCATAATATGCTACAGCATGAGCTGAGGCAGGATACCAAAATGTTTTGGATAAAGGCAAGTCAAAAACAGATTAGCAGAGAGAGCCCACCGCAGAGAAACCCGGTCAATAAAACACCACAGAGCCACGATTTTACAGCAACTGAGCTATAAATGGCACCAAACCACTAAAGAGTTCCAAATGATTGAACCAACAGCCAAGTTTGTGATGCTAAACTAACCCTGGATGAGGACACTTGACCGGAAATTTAACTGCACGCCCCAATCTGACCTGCCATCCCATCCAATTAAACGCTTCACCCATCAGAGGTGCCTCTTCCTGGGCCCACAGACAGTCATTAGAGATATTTGTCTCTATTTAATTTCCATTTGCTACAGATGGGCAGCAGAGGGATTCAGAGACATTATCTGAATCCCGAGGAGAGGAGGTGCAGGCCTCTATGCAGCTGCATGAGGTGGCAAAAAAAAGGGGTTTAGGAAACTCACATAACCCTGCTGATGGTAATGCAGTTGGATCATTTAAAACCAGCACACTAGATGTGAGTTAATACAGTTTTAATGTAATAAACGTGCCAAATTGATTCTAAATGAGCTTTTGCATTCTAGCCGTTTCATTAGTTTCCGCCTTTTTCCCTCTTAATTCATCTTTTTATATCAAATACACGTCTATAAACCCTCCACACTGGAGGTGTTTGATGAAAGTAATATAATATCCTCAGTTGTCAGGACAGAAAGAAAGAAGTCATAAAACCTCAGATGTTGACACCAGCCGTTGAGAGCAGAGAGAGAGAGAGAGATGTGATAAATGCAGATGCCTGGATGAGCCAAGCCAGATCTGAGAGGCAATGGTGCACAGCAGTGCACAGAGGTGAGAAACTGAGCAATGAACTTGAAAGTGGATTCTGGGAACACTGCAGTACTTCTTGTGAGCCATCTGTTGGTCTGCTGAGTTGAAATACTTTTAAATGTTTCCAGAGCAGAAATACAGACTAAAAGAATGCAGCTCTTAAATCAACTTCAATTTCTACTTCTATTTTTAAGATATGATGGTTTTGAGAATGCATAAACATTTTTTGGGGGGATTTGCTGAGCAAGAGCAAATGGAGAAATATCCCCGTTGAACTGAACTGATGGGGACTTGCCCCCAGACTGCAGCACACAGATGCACAGTGCATGATGGATCTGGTTGTGCAGCAAGGGAGAGGGGGTTTATGGGATGGGTGGATACGCCACAGTTCTCTACAAAGTGCACAGCATGCAACCACAGCATACCTAACTCAATCCTGGTCTGCAACTCTTCCTGGCCTGGCTCTCCCTAAATGTTCCCAAGATAATTGCCACTTCTTCTCCAGGCTAGATTTGTCTTCATTTTGACAGACGTGCCTTATTCTGCACCATAAAGGTCAAATATATCGTTTTTTTGCGTGCTTGGAAATGCGGCTTCAGAGTAAACAAATGGCAGCTTGCTTGGTTTCACCTCTAAGCGAAAAAAGTCTCTTGGATCATTGACTCTTTTTCTGAAAATTATTCCCTGGAAACTTGAATGCACCAGTAGCTTAAAAAAAAAAAAAAGAAAAGTACAGGTTGTGACTCACGTGACGTCCCACAAAGCTCTGAGATTAGATATAACCTTGTACTTGTTAAGTACACAGAGGCACGAGTGCTTTTATCCTCTGATTAATCATTAGCTTGTCACATGTGTGGCATCTGGATCTCCTTCACAGAATTCAAAAGGTAAAACTTGGCATGTAAAGTGAGCTGTGGTGGAGTAAAGAGAGTGTGGGGCATTAAATGCAAAAAAAAATGGTGATCATAAACTTTCTGATGACCTGTGCAACTTTCAAATTTAGTTTCAATAGCACCAATTCATGTTAAAATGCAGTCCATGACCACAAACCTACACGGCAACGTTCTGCACTGAAGTAATGCTGTGTCTTGTGGATGTTACTTACAGCAGCATGCAGTGCTTGCTCCAGGTCTTCAATGATGTCGGCCTCATTCTCCAGTCCCACAGAGAGACGGATCAGCGTGTCACTGATCCCCAGGACACTCCTCTCCTTTTCTGGCACTGATGCATGAGTCATAATTGCCCTAAATTATGATAGACGACAGTGCCACTTACATATGAGCCATATACAGAAAAACATCCTGCTGTTTTAACAAATTATGGCAGAGATATAGACTTCATAATGGGAGTAAAGTCAATTAAAATCTTTCCGATATGGATTTGTTGCTTGATCT
The DNA here is from genome assembly GCF_905237075.1 of Dicentrarchus labrax. NCBI lineage: Eukaryota > Metazoa > Chordata > Actinopteri > Moronidae > Dicentrarchus > Dicentrarchus labrax. The sequence goes on along the minus strand of NW_026136718.1, from coordinate 14,088,823 downwards.
CTGCTGCCCCCTTGTGTTGCTATTTGTTACATTACACCTTAGATTACAGGGAGTGGAAGAGTCAGTTTTACTTATTGAACTGTGCTACTATTTCTGTCATAAACACAGAAATAAAAAACACAGTCTGAGTTTTTAGTACAGTTATGTCAAAATAATTAATAATTTATTTATAATACTGTTTAAAACAATTTGGCAGGGATACTTACGGATGTTCTGCTAAACTTTCATAACCACCAAGACTCTCAGCTACCGCAAACATCTGAAATAAGAAGACAACAGAGGACATGAAGTGAAACATAGTACAGGACATAAATAATGTGTACAAAAAGTAGTTGTGGTATGTTTGTGTGCATGTTTGTTCCCTTCACCTGTGCTGTTAGTCTGCAAACCTGATCCACTCATTTTGCAAAAGCCCCTCTAGTCCTAAGTTATTATAGTTAACTAAAACTAAACTAAAAACTAATACTAGGTGTGTGTTTGGTCAAATCTGTCAACAAAACAAACATGAAGAGGCATTGGTGCATATCTTTATTGAGAGTGAGATGTCTATATGACTTTAAGCCAATGTGTGCGTGTTGTAATACCTATTCTGAACTTAACTTAACTCCCGCAATACAAATATCCCACATATTGTCATAAAAAAAAACTTAAACTCTGAAAACTTATTTAAAAAACTTAACATTTTTAAACAATAAAATCTAAACAAACCCACCTCGGAAACTAACTGAAACTAAACTGAACTGAAAATAATAAAATAATAAAAATTAAAAACAAAATAAAAATGAATGAACAATATAAAACTACAATAACTCTACCAGTCTCTCTCCAGTCTTAATTTTCAACATTACACACTTGCAAAACATGAAACTGAACAAATAAAATCAAAATGCCAAATTACTTTGAGGTTACTGAGGAAGGCGGTGGCATGCTCGAGTTTCCCCTTAATGTAGAAGGTGATCATCCCCGGACATCCGGTGCACTGTCTCTTCATCACATCATGCTGGGGGTGAGAGGGCAGGCCTACGTCGAGAGGGAGAAAACGTGAACTGTCGGATGGCAATCACAGGATGTTTCTACTTCACTAGACCACGGCCAAGTGGAGGTGTGCCCGTTCATAGACAGTGTGTGGGTTTAAATACTAATAACTCAGCTGACAAATATACATGTATGGACTTAAGTGCTTCTTTAAAAAGTGTGTAAACAGGCACATTTAGTTTATTCTACCCCTGGAGTTTGTGGCTGCAGATGTAATCGGAGGCCATAACAACCAAAAACAAGAGTGTAAGGAGATGGGCTGTTTAACATCTGAGAGCCAGCAGCTGTGAATGATTAGCAACGCTTGCATAAGAAGGTTTTCTTCATGTGTTCTTTTGCTGGTATGAGCAAAATTAGAAGGAAGTTTGCTAATGAATCAATTATTCTTAGCTAAAAGTTACCACATGTTTTATGCTTTTTATCTGCATGCTTGTGAGAAGACTTTTTGCTCATGAGCCCCGGTTTGTTTGAACGCAAACAAGGCATTACTGTTATGCTGAGACTTTTTCAAATCAAATCCCAAGACGGAACCGCCAAATATACGTAGGCGGCCATTAAGCCAAGGTAAAGTAAAGCCTATGTATGGTAAACATTGGACCCACAACAAGTAATGTCTTGCAAAATTGACACAAACCATGAAATTAAAAAGTAACAATGTGTGCCTGTGTGTACCCAACAGTTATACAACCTGGCATTGGCTTGTCTTGACAACATGCTGGTATGATATGAGTGGTGCATAATAAGGGTTATATATCAAACGTGTCATGTTTACGTTGCTACACTGTTACCTGGGAAGATGACGCGCTCTACCCTCGGATCGGCCTCCAGAAACTTGGCAGCAGCCATGGCGTTCTGGAAGTGCCGCTCCATCCGCAAGTGTAGCGTCTTCAGTCCTCGGTTGCACAGGAAGCAGTCAAAGGGAGACGGTACGCCACCCAGTGCTGAAAGCAAGGCAGGATCACATGGAGTAAAAAAAAAAACACAACAACAAAGAGGTTACAAAACCTCCCAAAAACCCAGATCAGGCAAACAACATGAGCATAAATAAATACTTCCTTCTAAAAAAGGTTTTTAATTGGTGCTGAACTTTGGCCTCAGGAGCATGTTTTGGTTGTTTAATGAGTGAATGTAGGTCAGGTTGAAGTAACCAGTCCTCCAAATACTGAGTGTGGCAGAGCCGGACATCAGGTGAATATATGGTACTAGAACTGTTCACTTGCTGAGATCTGTATCCTTAAATCAACTGGTAACATTCTGTCAATTGATTCTTTTGTTTTATATATCTGATCAAGTTTATTGAGGCAGCAACTCACTAAATGTGTTATGTGCGACAAACACAATTAATTTGTTCTTTCTACTCACCATTTTGCAGAAACTTTAGTCGCTCGTACAGATCGTCCCGGTTCAGAGAGACCAGACCCATTACCACATCACTGTGACCTGTCAAATTAAAAGGCAGGAATAAAAGAGAGGTTTAAATTTAAAGGCCGAACTACAAATAATTAATGTTGGAGCAGACAATCTATAAAGCCAAGCTGAGTTGGACGCAGCGCCATCAGCCGGCTTGAGCTGAGATAATGTTCTAAAACTGTTTCCTTTTGTCTTGAATCTTTGGTCTGAACTGGGCTTTAGGGCTTGAGGAAAGAAAAATATGAGAATTTGAAAATTAGGTTCATAATGTCTAATAACTCTAATAAAGTTAGAACATTTCAAGAGGACTGTTGTTTTATTTTAAGAATATAAAACACAATATAAATATAACAATTTTGTAAGTAATTATTAGATTGGGTAGATTAAATCATGTGTGTATGTTTTTGCTTTGCCTGACTGTCTGTGTATTAAGTTACTAGTTTTCCTTGCGAAAGAAATGTTGGATGAAAACACTGGGAAAGCTCAAGCTCCACCATTTCGGTGTCCTAAAACCTCTGATAACGATGTGGTAAAAATGACAGACTACAGCTCCTCCATATTCCTCATTTTGACACATAAGCTGTTAGACAAAACTCGTCTCACCGGTTCTCAACAATGGCCATGATACTCTGAAGTATGTTTGACATTTGTTTGCCTCAAATTTGATAAAATGATCATGTTAGGGGGAAAAGTTCATAACCTACCGTTCATGTATTTGGTGGCCGAATACATACAGATATCAGCTCCCAAAGCCAAGGGGCGCTAAGGAGCAAGTGTACGAGACAAACATGAGTTAATCAGTGACATGTTTCCACATGAACTGGAATTCGATTACAGGATACTGTTTAAGTGCCTTTTCAAACTCAAAAGGGCATGAAGTTCACATCTGTCGCTTCTCACCTGGAAATAGGCAGACATGAAGGTGTTGTCAACGACCACCACTATGTCTTTGCTGTGTTCGTGGACCAACTCGGAACAGGCCTTGATGTCAACAACCTTCATGGTGGGGTTGGTGGGCGTCTCGATCCACACCAGCTACACAGAGAAAGAGAGGATTGCATTATAGCAGCGTGTTTGGGAGGGTGAGTGACTCCACTGGAAAGACAGCTCATCTACCAGTGAATTCAACATGGAGACCAGTAACACTCCTTACACAATCCTTACACAATGTGAAAAAAAAATGATCAAACCAAACTATAAAACCACTTTATTCTCACAGTATCATCCTTTGACTTACTTTAGTGTTGGCCTTCAGAGCAGCCTTCAGCTTCTCTGGTTTTGTACAGTCAGCAAAAGACACCTCCAGACCAAGTTCAGTGGCAATCCTTTGGAAGTAGCGGTTTGTGCCTTGCCGTTGAGAAAGCGAAACCATGTTAACGCCTCTAAAAATACACACTTGTGGTTCAAAACACGCTCACGGTGCGCTTCGACTTTCAGGCCGACAGCCATTTTCTACAAGTGAGTAATGTTGCATCATTTCCAAGTTATTTGCAAGTTACAAACGGCTGTGTCTCACCTCCGTACACGTCATCCATGCAGACGATTCCATCACCGGCTTTCAGCATGTGAGTGATCGTCACCGTGGCCGCCAGCCCCGAGGCGAGAGCGAGGCCTGCACGCGAAAAGCACAAAAGTTGTCCAGACCACAAAAATCCTTTTCATGTTATGAGGAAACAGAGACTGCAGGTTGCACACATTTGATCTGTTATGGCAGATGATCTAATTTGTTAAATACTTCCTGTCTCTGTATGCCCGACATGATTATGTCTTCATCATTTATGATCCATTTTATTTTTTAGTATTGTTTCGTTTTATTGCTGCGATTCTTACATTTCTATTCACTGTTGTTTTTTCTTTTTGTCTGTTTCGACCTTGATCTGTGAAGTACTTTGGGCTGCATGTTTGTATGAAAGGCGCTTTATATATATAAAAGAAAAGCTGAGGTGAGAGAGAAGTGTGTCTGTTGTAATGTTGTACTTACAATAGTGTACTTAATACTCACAATACTTTGCTCCATCCAAAGCAGCCACAGCCTTCTCAAGACAGTTTCTTGTAGGGTTTCCACTCCGGCTGTATTCAAAACCCTAAATAAAAACATGGTTATATGGCGTTAACAATAATATACTGTGTTTAAACTACAAAGGGCAGTGGTGTTTTCACATGCAGGTCACCCAAACACAAGTGTGCTTGAATACTTTTTAGGTTTTATGCCGAGCAGGACTAGAACCCTTTAAAAACACATCTGGATGACGGCCAAGCAGGGTTTAACACACCATTCATACACATATTGGCTTGCCACTCTGACCAGGGTTTGTCTTTTGTTGGATAATCTGATAATAAGTGGGTGTGGACTGAAGACTTAAAACTGCGAGAACCACCATTTACACACCAATGTCTGTTTGAAATAACAGGGTAAAAGGTGAGAAAAGAAGACCTCGCCCAGTAATGTAATGCTTCACTGGAGAATGTGGAACTGTTATATGAACTTGCTGTTTTTGCATGTACACTTAAAAACACAAAATATTAATACAAGACATATGTTTTAATAAACTATATGAACACTGGAGGTTGTTAGTGGCCTTGAACAGAGGGTTAGTGTAACCGTCTCTGTGCGAACAAGGCCATCTGTAAATATGCCGAAGTAAAGCAGATAAGCTTAACGTTACTCTAGATTACTCTGGTTTGGATATTTCACATTTAAACGGAAAAGCAACCTCTGTTTAAAAAGGTAAAAATAGCTGTTCCAAACTTTCTACAACTTGTGATAATGAAGCATTGTGAGCTTTGTAGGAATATTGTGTGAGTACAGGGGTCAAGCATACCAGGGACAATCTACAAAACAAGGTCAAGGGGTCAGGAGATCAGCCTGAGCGGTGGGACATTTCTTTTTAGTTTGAGTTGATTTAAGTGAGGATGCCCTTTTAGCTCTTAATTCTGTACATATGCCTCAAGATTAGTCTTAAAACCGGGACACACGAAAGACTGTTTATTCCTCTCATAAATGGATTGTGTCTTGGAGCAACAAATAGAAATGAGAAACCCTAAATGGCCTCTGCTTTCAATCATTAATTTTATGAGGTAGCCTATCTGTCTGAGGTAGAAACGGTGACACTTCCAAACTTGTGATCTGTAAGCCAATTCATGACTAACCTACAATATAATTTTTGACAGAGATAAAAGACAAGTAGTAAAAGATAACCTTGTTTTCCGGAAAAATGCCAGCTGCCCTGTTAAAACTACAGAGAGAATGTGATAAGGGGGAAGAAAGAAACCTTAATTTTTATCCCACGCAGGTTGGTTTTAGTCTGGATTCCCAGACAAGGCCTCAAGGGCCAACTTCACACAACACAAAAAGGGAGAAAAACATACTTTTGAATGGAGGAAGCAGACAGGTAATACAGTTGTATGACATGTACACAGTCCCTCACTCACTCGTAAGAGAGATTTATTACAGTCCAGTATTTCACATAAATATGCAGCTCTGTATAGTTATTACTTGTATATGTAATTCCAATGAAGACTTTTGATCATGTATAGAATATTACCAGGCACAGAATAGATTTAGACTATGTTATAGTTACATTTCTAGTTAAGTTCAAGTTAATTGTTTTCCGATGGGTAAAACATGGGTGCCCACAGTCACCATATGCACTTACAATGGCCATAATGGGAGCTGAAAGGGCTTGAAACTGGGCTATGTTAACAAAAATGTCCCTGTATGCAGATGACACAAAGTTCCCTTTTGTTAAATTCCTCTTTATGATGCGTTATGCTATTTCCAAACACATGGATTCATATTGTATCTATTATCTTATAAATATATAAAACATATATTCTTAAAGACATCTAGAAGAGGGTTTAGATGTAATAACATGTTTATATGACTCAAATATCCTCAAACAAAAACCAACAGCTATTAATGGGCTTTTAATTTATAGCCCACTCAAGCCCTCGTGTGTGAGGGTCTCCTTCACCCACCGGATCTTGTCCATCAAAGCCCTCCTCAACCCCACCCAACCCCCACCTTAAATAACCCAGACATATCGGGCTACTTACGGCGTGGTTTCCTGGTGCGCTCTGCTTGAACGTGGTCGAGAGAGAAATCGGCGGCACTACAGCCATTGATTTCCATTGTTCCGGCTCCTGTCCGACGTGAATCGCCTCAGTGGCGAATGATTTGAAAGCCGTGCTGAAGCCGGCGAACAGGTGGCTCTGCTCCTCTTGTCTGTGGTTCTGCTCCATGACACAGTGCGCTTTTCCTCCCCCGACGGCGGACTAAACTGCGAGCGGCGGATGAGTATGCATTACCGCTGGACGGCAAAGGGGAAAAGCCATTTAACGCTTGTCCCCGCTGCGCTCGTCCCCGAGAGCCAATCAGCGCCCATCAACAAGCGGAGGAAGGCGCTGATTGGTTGCTGCGCAGGGGCGTCGGACCCACGTGATCATGCACGTTGTTTGCGTTCCGTGTATGTAACTGTACTGATGTAACGTTTCCTGTTGTTTGAGTCAGGGAGGGTTACAGTTTTACCCTCGTTTATGTCTCATGTATTACAGTTTTACTTCACCAAGTTAGTTTAAATTAAATGTAATAGTCTTTTTTTTAATATATTGTTTTTAAACGTTTCTGAATGCGATAACAAGAATCAATAAAAACAAGTTAGACTACAGATAAACCTAGATGTGTACAAAAAAGTGAAAATAAAGACATGAAAAAAGGTGATAACCGAATTAAACCCCCAATATATATATATATATATATATATATATATATACAAAAATCTAATAAAACACAAGTGAAAGGCTACAAGTTACACAAAGTGCTTGAGAGTGCTACATCTCAAACAATATAAAAACGAAGGCTTTGAGAAATGAACTGGATGAGTATGATGACCCCTGGTGTCATATAGGCAAGAAAGAAATGGATCCCAGAATGACAATCACATTTTTATCCATGCTGTGAAGAAATTAATGTATATCTGTAAAGTCGAAAATCACTTTAAAGTAATTATAAAGAAGGAACACAATCTAAACCCCATACAATTTTATAATATTTCCCGATTAACACCATAAGTGTTGTTTGAAATTATATTTTGAATGTTGTGTGTTTTTTGTTCCTCGTGGCACACGCAACAGAGCGTTTAGCTGCATTTCCATTATTGAGCCATAGGGGGAGGAAGTGCTCTGTATTGACTCAGTGATATCACTGCTGTCTGTCTGTTCAGCTTCACCCTGTCTGAACTAAAGGTCGTGGCGTCATATATGCTCCAGGTAATAGGTTTGATCCCCGCGAGTGTCACTGAGTCCGCCCTGCAGTGCCCGTGAGTCCTTGAAAAATACAACCTAGATAGATAGAGCAAAGCAAAGTCACATAAATCACGAGACAAGTACATTCAGTGAGGTGGATAAGAAAACAAATACAAAAGCCATAAATAATAAAGAACCTAAATAAAAGTTAGTACAGAGACTGAAACAAAACACTCACTTCAACCTCTAAAATGTGCTGAATATGCACTCTACAATGATAATGCCAGAGTAATACACTGCATTTGTTGTGGTGCTATATACTATTGTATACTGTACAAAGGTGCTGGATTGAGCATGATTAAAGGAGCAGCAGAAAAACAAGAAAGAGTTTTGACAGCATGGACACATCAGCAAATGCAAACGTTGTGTAAATGATACAAATGTGATAAATGTATCAGCAGATCACTCTTCTATGAGAAAAAAAACCATTGTAGACATGTTATTGGGTTGTTAGGGAGAAAAAGTCAACTAGAGGACTGATAATTATCCCTCTATGTGTCTGGGGCTGCTGCTTGTGTCAGCTTTGATACATTTTTATAAACAAAATGTAAATTGAACTTGTGTCCTTTTATTATATGTTCTTCAGGCACTGGTACAATGTATTGAGTGTTCTGCTCTTAAACGTGAACGTGAGAGAGGAAAATATTCTATAATAATAATAATATTTATTGTCAGTAGGCTTCAGCTCATAAAGTTGAGGTTGAAACACACAAGACTTTGACATTGGTAGTTGTAGTTGAAGTAGTGGTAGAAGTAAGGTACCTTACAATGAAGTATACTGTTAACAGTGATGGAAAATAACTCATAAGTATTTATTCAAGTAATGTACTTATAAGTTACTTGAGTAAATACTTATTCACTTGAGTATTTTCATTTTATGTTACTTTACTTTTCAGAGGGAAATGTTCTAAATTTTGTACCTTTTTACACACTTTTTACTTTTAACATTTATCCTACAACTGGAATTCACATTTTGATACTTACATTTGGATGAATGCACTTTTATTTAAGTTCTGTTATATATCTAGGAATTTTTTTGGTAATGGAGTACTTCTACAGTGTGATATTTGAACTTTAATTTAAGTGAATGATTAGAATATGAACTCTAACCCCAGAATATAGAACAGTTTAAATAAGCTGCACCTCATTCAATTACAACAATGAAATGTTACTAACATTAATCCGTAGGTAGCATTGACAATTCAATAACATTATCTGTAATAACACAGAGGCATTTTCTGCATAACAAGTACTTTAATTGATGATATTTATGTACTTTTAGTGAAGCAAAACTTCTTCCACCATTGCCAACCCATAGCCTGTTTATTAACAATCAGTAGTGGAAGAAGTGTATAGATCCTTTTAAAAAATGCTAATAAAAGTACCAATACCACAATGTGAAAACTACAAGTAAAATTCCTGCACTATAATTGTACTTAAGTAAAAATATATTATTGCCCTCAGAAAGGGGCCAAATGTATTATTATTATTATTATTATTATTATTATTATTATTATTGTTGTTGTTGTTGCAGCGCAACTGTCTGAGGCGGATCTAAATGTGTCTGTTTTTATATACTATTGGGTGGAATAATATCTATATAATACCTTATGAAATGATCAATAAGTAAAATAATGACCAGAAAAGTAACTTTCTGGTTGCTATAGCTGTCAAATGTGTAACTCAGATTATTAAGTACAGTACATGAGTAAATATGCCTTTACTGCGTTATTTTTCCACTATTTTGTACTGTATATTCAAAGAATATAACATATATTTATAAGTGTGGATGATTGAAGGGATTAGCAAGTGACCGTTAGTAACCTTTCTTGAACTCTCGCGATACTTCGAAGCGGAAGACATTCCGCCGAATCTCTCGTACTAGTCAACTGGAGCCGCTTATGTTGTGCAGCAACCAGCGACAGTTTTGGGCGAAAGGAGGAGAGCGAACTGTTTGTTTTAATAGTGAACCGGTGAACGGAAGCTTCTACTTCTTCGTCTCCGAACCAACGGTGTTTTTATTTGCCCGTCCGGCGGCGGAGTAAGTGTTTTCATGTTGTACAATTTACAGTGTTTACGTGAAGACTCCCAACTGGCGAATCGCATCAGTTCGCCCGGAGGGTCATCGTCAGCGACGACACCCTCGGCTCCGTTAGCGTCGACTGTTTAGAAAATGACCGGAGAGAAGATCCGCTCCCTGCGCAAGGATCAGAGGCCGAGCAAGGACGAGGATTTACTGGAGCCGGACGAGGAGGCAGCAACCGGGACGTTCACCGCCTCCAAGACGAGCAACAAGAGCAGAGCGAGTAAAATCTTCAGCAACCACAAGTTAATCAAGTCCTCATCCACACAGCAGAACCAACAGTCGCAGATTAATGCTAACACCAACACACTGTCCACATCCGATGTCATCGATGATAATAACAAAAACCCCATTATCCGAACCGGGCAGGACTTTCCGGTGCATGAGTGTGTGTTTAAAGGAGATGTCCGACGCCTGTCTTCACTCATACGGACACAGAATATCGCCCAGAAAGACGTCCATGGTGAGTCTACCAGCCGCCCCTTTCTCTTAGCCCTGAAGGCAGGATCCTAGAAACCCATCATGATCTACCAGTTTCAAGGTCCAGTGCGGCTTAGTTGTAGCCAATAGGCCCATTAGTCTCCAGCAGCACTGGAAGTAGGCGAGGCTTCTCCCTACCAAGGCCCTGGACAACTCATCCCTTTAAAATGAGGAATAGTTTGAATCCACTGCCTTATAGTTTCACATCCATCCAAGTTTACAAAACAGTGTGTATTGAAATTCACAATAATAAGAACTAGTAACAAAAAAAAAAAACCTTCTCAGATAAGCCAACTCTTTGGTTAATTGCTTATTAGAAGTTGGTCCACAGCCAAGGGAGAGTAGGTGTTCAGGAATTCTTTGGGAGCACCTCTTCTGCAGGGCAAAGTCTGCTCAGATAACGCCACAATTTCCAAAGAAAAACCCTCCCATGAACTGACAAAAAAGGATGAGATTAGTTTGTTCCGGTTCACGTGCAGGGACAAAAGATGGCTGTGTGCTTGTGCTCAGTGTCAGCACTGGAATGTGGTTCTTCTTCAAATCAAAGCCCTGACACGGTGTAACGAGGTGTCAGGACGGGGCATTTAGCCTCTGGTGTTGTTTTGGAACTTGAGCCTGTATTTTTCAAAAGGTTTTTTTCTTTTCTTTGTGCCTGTCATGTTGAGGGTTGGTATGGCTCAGTGGCAGCAGTCAGTGTGTTTACTCACATTAGTTTAGTTTCCACTGGATACCGGCTGTCACGTAATGTCATTAATATCAGCAGTCAGTGTTGATTAACAGTCAGTAGGATAAGAAGGAGGAAATAAAGCTTTATTATTGATCTTCCCATTGGGCCTAACATTAGCCATGTACAGCAAGTCTAATGTACAGTGCAGTTAATGGTTATACGTGAACCGGTGTAGCTGTGTAAGTTATGCTCCGGTGTTTTCAGCTGTCCTGTCTAATAGGGTTGTAGTTAACAATTAATCAATCTCAATAGAATAATGAGAAATTAAGTCTTGTCTGTCTAACTATATTCCATTTTCAATTATATTAACAGTGAAAAGCCCTCACAAAGAGCTGGAACCATTCATTTTTTCAAGTTTATCATTGATGAATGACTTACAGTGGTTTATTCATTCTCAAAATTGATGAGTAGTGTAATCAGTTAATTGACTAATCATTCCAGCACTACGTTTGTCATAAGTTTTATGGAAGAAAAAAGTCCCAATGACAACTGTTAACAGTAAGATCTGGATTATGAAATCTCCAAGATCTCCAAGATGGATATCTCCAAACTTCAGACGAGAAAAACTGAAAGTATCTCCATGGCGGGAGAAGTGATGAGTGAGGAAGTATTTTGTGAATCAGGTGCACGGGTCGTTTCAGTGCTGTTGACAGTAGCTGAGCAGGTATAAGGGTTCATTGTCTTACCCAAGGACATTTGATCTCCAGACGTGGTTGTTGCTGTCTATAACTACAGGCCTGCAACAGAAAATAATCTTAGTTGTGCCACTGCCCTACCTATTTAGTTTATCACAACATCCAGTGGGACTGCTATAGCTGATCCAGGGCTTCTACAAGACGAGCCCTCTTTTGCTCTGGATGCTTGCCCACCGCTCTTCCCCTGGAAGTGAAGCTTGAGGGAGCTGACGGGGCACTTTGGCTTCCTCTTGAGGGATTTTCCAATGCTTATGAGGCACATTTCACATCCTTGGGAAGAAAACCTGTGCTTTTCCACACCTGACTCAAATGTTATTTCACCATTCAGTATTTACTCTGTGTCTGTTAACAAGCCATGTCCATGTCTGTTAAGTGCAGCTTATTTCAGGGCTGAAGTAGGTTAATAGACTATAATATTGCCTGTCATGGTAGGAGGACACACAATAGGCATATACTTACCATATCATTTGGAATTTAGTGGATTCTGCCTCCCAATTTAAACATTTAATTGACCCTGAGTGTGACAGTCCTAGAGGCATGGTGCTTGTCACAGACTCTCTTATTGTGCTTATCAAAGCCAAAGATAAATTCAGTTTTTTTTCTCATCCTATAGGAAACACACCGTTACATCTCGCTGTCATGATGGGGCAAAAAGGTGAGTAATATTTAAAGATGCACGTCCATGTGCCTTTATTTTTGTTTCTCTGTCTCTGTGGCTTTATAAATGAATCCCTCAGCGGGTATGTATGTCTTTTGTTTGTGTTTCCATTTATTTGTGTGTGTTTTTAAGTTTATTTTCCAGTCTTTGTGTGAGCATTTGTTTGGCTAAGCACCACCTGACATTTGTCACAGATCACCACACAAATCCCAGACGGCAAGATGCTCATGCATGAATAAAGAGGTTGTGTTTATGGATCTTTGCCTGGTGAAAAACCGGATTGAGCAAGCAAACTGTTTTCTTTCTATTGTTATGCACATGTCTTCTCTTCTGTTTACTACATTTATAGAGAATATTAGAACCATTTAATCTGTGGGGATTAGATAATGATGACACTGCAAGAAATAGGATCGTCTCAGTGGCTACAGGCTCTTGTTCTGATTGATGTTCCACCGCTGGCTCAGAGACTAATAGTTTTAAGCTGGCAAAGGGGATAATAATTTCAGATAACAAAACATTTTCAATGGGTTCAGTGTTTTGTTATTCGTTTTCTTCTTGTGCGTCTTGTGCTGAAGAGGTTACTTAGTCGTTATCCTAGTTTTTAGTTGAGTTTGAAGTAGTGGTGAGAAAAAAATGGCCCCAAATGATGCAGTTTTTTTTGGCATGTTTCAAACAGATATTAAAGCAATGTGTATTTTCCCAAAGGACAGTGGAAGTAAAAAAAACTTACAAGTTGTGTATTTATGTAACGCATCCTAGAAAAACAATCAGAACAAAGAAAACACAGCTTTGTATAAACCTTTACATGATTTAGTTTTCAGCTGGACTGAAAGCATGAGCATAAAATATTAATGCACTGCCCCTTTGTGAGTCTATGCTTACATTTGACTTCACAAGGAGACTTCATGCTATTGAAAAATTAATCCCCTTTTTTCAAGCATAGGGTTACGTGTAAAGCACATTCCCATTTGTTTAGTGTCTGTCATTTGAGCATGGGTATCAATTGATTTCACATTCGCAGAGCTCAATTCCTGCCGTTGGAGTGAAGGCCCTGCCACTGCCTATTGGTAATTCAGAAAGCGGAGTGCCGGAGTGTAATGGCGAATGGGACGCTATGGAATTGATTGTGCAAATGAGGTTGCCTATCTCTTGCCTGAGCTGCTAGCCTGTCCTCCAGGGACGCTCAGGCCAGACAGGATGAAGGCTACAGGATGATATCATAGTCTGGGTGTGGCTGGTCTGTTGGGATGGAGAGGACAAGGCTCCCCTTTTGTGAAAAATACCTTGTATAAGAAGAAGAGACATTTTTGTTACCAATAGCCAAAAAAAGAGCATAATGCATATTTTTGGTTCTGCCACTGCTAAGAAATGAAATAGTAAGAAAGGAGCGTTAAATACACAACTTCAGGTGCAAGGTTAGATTAATATTTGTCCAAAAAGATATGCCTGCACTATAGTGTGCACATGTTGAACTGGGCACTGCACATCAAGGCATGATTCTTTATCCACACTTAGTTTGTCCTTTAGGAAAAAATTTATCAAGCTGTCCATGTTGCTATTACAGGTACTTTTTCTCTCAAGGTTGTCAAAAGTCTTCAGGGGAATTGTATACAGCTGCTGCGACTAAAAGGTTATTTACATCATTGATTAATCTGCCAATTATTTTCTCAGTTAATCGTTAGTACATAAACATAAAATGTTGGAAAATACTCAAAAATACCCATTACAATTACTCGTAGCCCAAGCTAATGTTTCTGACCAAACACTCCACAACACAAATAAAAAATTAACATTAATTCAGTATTAGAGAAGCTGTAACAAGAGAAATGTTGGCATTTTTAGCTTCAAAATATTCAATATAGTTTTTAACTAATCAATTGATCTACTAATCGAAAAGTAGGACTAGGTAACTAACCATATAAATATTTACAAGCTCAAAGTTGCTGTTTAAATATAGGCTAATAGGAACATCCTAACCCAAAGAACCATAGAGAACGAGTGAGAGAGGTCAACAGTGCCACACCTACTGACTGCCTACGAACAGCACAAGACGAGAGGGAGAGACCTTGTTACTGCAATGGACTGCAATTACTCGATGGTCTGAATAAGTCACTAAATTTGTCGCCAGTAGTTTAGACCGTCGTGCTTAACCTTGCAGGAGAGTTACAAAATTGGCAACATTGACTGTCTATGATTGATTTTGTGTGTATGCGTGGAGCTCATGCAAGTGTCATCTCAAATTTTTTAAATTTAACCACCTAACAATTAATTATTATCATTTATAATGAAACATTTATCTATTTCTGCTGTTTTTATTGTCCCCAACGGGACCTCCTTAAGTTTGAGTGGTGCACATTAGTAAATATTAAAACAACTCTGAAATCAATGGTGTAAATGAATGTACTACAGTGGATTTTTCTATTCAATAAATACACTTCAGGTCCCTATCTCAGTCATTATTTGCAATGTGTCCCGTAGGCGTTCTCTGGGAACTTGAAGTGGACACAAAGGTACATGATAACAACCCAGTGAGTGTTTGGTGCCAATGTGGCAGTCGTCTTTAATTTTAACAGGTTGCGACTAAAAAAAAGACCAGCCCCTTAAATCGAGAGATGATATTAGTCTCATTATGTACATCAACATCATCATTCATTAAGAAGAAGACACAGTATTGGTTTCGGTCAATCTGCAAAGTAAACCAGGTGAAAGAGCCTCAGTTTTGCCTCGGAGACTGCAACAATGTCTTCCTTCAGCTCCTGTTTGATTCGGTTTGCTGAGTGTGTGATCGATGGTGGGGAAGTGAGCAAAAAAGCCATTTTATAGATGTACTCAGCCTGGATCTGAATGGGTGGTGATGGTGGGGGGATTTTAACAGCCCGCAGAGCCTCTTAACAACTGCCCCATCTGTAGCCAATGCACGTAGTGAAGCATTAGATTAGCACTTTATTTCTCCATCCGGCCCTGCCTCCCTCATTCCTCTGTTAGAGTTGGATGTGACTCGAGCAGGACCTCCGTACAGCTGCTGCACATGCAATCAACCCAGAAAGCTGCAGGGAGACTTCCTTTTATCTATACTTTCACGACTGTGTATCGAATCAGACCGCAAACCACGGCTAATGAGTTATAGGCTAAATGTTAATGTATCCAGAGAGCTCTTTTTGATTTGATTCAAATGAATGACCTGCAGTTGTTTGATTATTCTTTCCCAGCTTCCTAAAAGGGAAGCACAAAGAAAAGACTGACTCAAAAGAACCATATTTATATTGCATTATATTACAACTGTATTCTATGGTACAGAGCTGAAACAACTCTATTTATCAATTGGTTGATAGACAGAAAACAGCATTTTTAAAAACTGTATCCCTTTTTTGGTTAGCTGACAATGGAGAGATGACAGGAAATAAAGGGATGGAGAGACAGGGAATGACTAGCAGCACAGCACCACCTGGACACAAACCAGGTTGCAATTCCTGGTTGGTACCATAACTCCTAGCCCACAGGGACACCGCAATCAGCAACCAATTTAATAATTGATTAAACATTCTGTGGTTTTTAGCTTCTCAAATAATAGGATTTGCTGCTGTTCTTTGCCATGGCATCTTTAGATAAAAAGGCCACAAAAACATAATTAATCTAATTTTCAGGTGATTATACACTAATGAGAAGTATGAATATTATATTCCATTTCTGCCAATAGATCGTCCTAAATGTTCCACACTATACAAAAAAGTTGAAACTGAAAATCCAAGACAGATCTTTAACGCCCACATACTATGGCTAGCTATATATTTTTAGTATAATCGCCAAAGCCTGACAGTTTTCTCCTTGTACATGAGGCTAATGCATAAACACAGAGGTTTGCTTTTTTTGTTTGCTGATGTAAGGCTCTTTGTGAGGCACTCTGCAGTTACATTCATCCTTTCTGGTGCCAACACAGCTTCTTTTACTTAATTAAAGTGTGCAATGTGGCCTGTATTAGCCAATCTTTCTGAAGTGGTCACCATTTGGACAGTATGCAGCACTTAACATGCAGATCATGTTGAGCAGAATTGGTCAGAAATTTCATAAGGAAACAAATTCAGATTAGTCATGAGCCAAGTCTTTGAACCTCAGCTTCTCCCCCAGTGTGAACACAATGACTTTCCATCGGCCTGTCTTTGTTCATTTTGATTTTCTCTGCCATGCTTCCACTTCTAGCAAGCTGTACATTACAGCAGTGGTGTTGCTTATAATTGTTTTTGTAAAAAAAAAAAAAAAAAAATAGCCCAAAGGTGCTGTCACAACCCGGCTTTTTATTTCTCCTGCAACTATTCTCATGGGATAGCCACCTTCCTCTTTGTTATGTGGATAATGTGTTTTAATTAGAAATAGTTTCAAAAATGTATTCCTCTCTGTCATAAAGAATTTATGAGGCCCTGGCCTCTTTCTCATGAATAAAACATAGTGAGTATGTAGATCAGAGGGGTGATGTGGTATTTTAGACTATGTGACAATGTTGCTATGAGTTGCTCTCTTTTCAAAAGGCAGAAGTTGTTACTTCTGATTGTGCGCTCCAGGTTGGCAATGTGAGTATGCTATTTGAGGCAAGATTTTTAATTGCTTTCATACTGATGTTTAGCAGGGGAACAAGTCTGAACTTGATGGCACTAACCCGTTTGAATTTGTCCATATGACTAATAGGGATGACTCAAAGGTTTACAGTGAAAGAGGATGTATTGAGAGCTTCTGTTCAGCTTTTGTCAGTCTAAATGGAAAAGGCTGGTGAAAGAGCTGTAATAAAGCCCAAGTTCCTGCCCCATCAAGTGAAAGCCCTACATATCCACTCAGCAGCAGACTGTTAACAGTTAGCCTCTGCTTTGCATTTGAGTGGTTTGCTGCTCACAGGACTGTGACTGCTCCTGCCCAGTGCTGAGACAGAGCTGCACAGACAGTCACCAGCATTATAATGAATGATGTCACGACAAAACTGACAGCTGAGCCAGAACAACAGGCTTCATTTTTGGCGAGCTGTAGTTTGTTGACACACTGCCCAGAGAGTGAAGGGATTTTGTACTGCACTTACTGCTGATCTTGCCATAGAAATGGGATGAGGCTCTTTGGCTGTTTTCCCATTGTTGGAATACAAGCACAGCTTGGAGGGTTACTCTGCACTGTACCAGCCAGGGGATGATTTTTGCAAAGTTTGACATTTTCTTCCTGAGAATCCTTCCTCATTTTATAGCAATATGGATTTTAAATGGGATGCTGAGTCTTGTGTAACTCTAGGCCCCATATGGCTCTTTGGTTAATGGGTCAGCTGTCATCTCAATCCTACACACAATCTGTCCCTCTATAAAACCAGGATTATTTTTATGCTTCCACTCCGACGACAGACGTGTCCGGAGGCATTATGTTTTCGGGTTGTCCGTACGTCCCATTCTCGCGAACGAGATTTTACAGGAACGCCTTGAGGGGATTTCTTCAAGGTCCACTTGGACTCAAGGATGAACTGATTAGAGTTTAGGGGTCAAAAGTCAAAGGCCAAGGTTGATGTGAGGTCACAGTGAAAACATGTTTTTGGCCATGTTGACTCACTAATAGATACACAGCCTCCGTAACTTCCTTAAAAGTGCGTCAGTGTTGTGAGTCCAGTCCAGTTTTTAATAGTTTGAACCCTGAGGTACTTGTATGAGTCCAACCTCTTCACTTCCTCTCTCTGGATGACAACCAGGACAGCGTGGACAAACCTCCTGTTCCTCTGGTGGTCCACCACAAGCTCATTAGTTTAGCTGATATTGAGCTTCAGGTTGCACCATGTGGCGAAGCTCTCTATCAGTCCTCTGTAAAAATAGTGAAGACAAATCATACATGTCAATATAGTGATAACTTTAACCATTTCGCCAACAAATCACTCAACAAGGCCGACAACTACAAGCCAGTATTTCTAGTTACATTAAATCATTGATTCTATGCTGCAGCAAACATCTTCAGTTTTGTAATACACATGTTTATAGCATTCAAGGAAAATTGATTTGTTTATCAAAATTTACTGATCATTTTGTGAGCATGCATGAGCCTTTGTGCAGGGACGTGTAGCACAGAAGAACAAGGAAAGCCAGTAAAGGTGTGACGTTGCTTCCTCTCTTGGAAATGAGTTCAAATTAGAGCTGGGCACAGTGTTGGCATGAAGTTAAAATTAGTTTCTTGGGCTTTTATTTGTCTGTTTGATGGGGGGCTCTGGGTATGAATTAAATGTGTGTAAATGTTACTATAGCAACATCAAAGGTGATGACAAGAGCTTGTGGGTGAATGTTAAGTTAATTCTCAAGTTATTAGTCATGTCAGGATGTAGTAAATCTTTTGTTTTTAAAATGTCAAACAGACAGTTTTCTTTCCTCGATATCTTAACAATTTGTATTGATGTGCTGTTAATGTGTATCATCAGGACATCAGAAAGACTATAAACGAAGTCATTAGAGCTTATTCACCTATTTGGGTTTGTTCTTTATGCCATTTTTGCTAAATACGTCACCACTTCTTCTTTGCATCTGTTTCTCTTTGTATATTTTTGTCTCTCTAGTTAAAAGAAAACCAATTTCCTACATAGAATTCGTCTCGCTTTTTAGGTTTAGGTGCGGAGTCAAAAGTAATGGTGCTGCATTTATCAATGTATCACCTCACCATTAAAAGTGTCTCCCGTACCTCCTGTTTCAGCAGAAAGCAGCAGTCTGGATTTTTAATAGGTGGTCAGAGCAAAAAGTCGCTTCAGATGAAGCTTCACTGGTTGCCAGTTTGTAGCAGAACTGCCTTTTACAGGTTTGCAGATCTCTTTTTAAAGTACACATAAGTTGACTGCAGAGATATTCCAGGTTTTAACTCCGCATGAGCCTACATGCAACCCTCCATCCCAGAGCAAACCTGTGCTTATTCCAAAAAATCTAGATCTTTTGTTATGGGAGCACCTAACCTGTTTGAAATACACACATTTATGTTTCTCTTTCCTCTCTTGTGTCGTTCGTGCTGCTGGTCTTTTTGTTTGCATATTGTTTATGGCTATTAGTTAAACTTATCATTTAAATAAAGTTGTTATAATTCAAGTACCTATCTGACCATCTTCTTGTTCCTCTTAACAGAGTGTGCCCACCTGCTGCTGGCCCACAATGCACCAGTGAAGGTGAAGAACGCTCAGGGATGGAGCCCCCTTGCTGAGGCCATTAGCTATGGAGACAGACAGATGAGTAAGTATCTGTTTGTAGTACACTGACACATATTTCCAGCCCCACTGCCATATACAGAGAGGATGGTGGTCAGTGAGACTATTTACAGAAATCAATGTGGCTTCAATGGGGTTTCAGTTTGGGTTTTTCTGTGTGAAAACATTGACGTGGTAGAGAGAAGGTGCGATCAGCAGATGAAAATCAACAGTTGCCTCTGCACATTCTTCCACGCTGCTGCCTCCAAGTGAGGCCATGACGCCTGCCTGCCTCCTTTGTCGCTCGGAAAGAGGGGACATTCCTCAAGGCCCTCTGGCTTTTGTGCTGCGATGAAAGGCAATTCATTAGATGTTTCGCTCTCTCCTCATAGGCTGATTATGCTCAAGCCCCTGCCTTACCCATTTTCTACCCACGGTTCACAGTGGCTCAGACCTTGAGTTTAAAATGTTTTTAATATTTTTTAAGAATTATATTTTCATTCCAAATTGACTCACTCTTACTAGTAACCAAAATACCACTGACATGTAAGTGAAACTAATCAGTTAGTTAGTTCTTATAGATACTGGATGCACTTTCCCTTTTACCCTTGTAGTTTTTTTGATAGGTGCATTTATCTTTTTAAAGCTCTTGGTATGCTGGTTCTTGGGACAGGAAGGCCTAAGGTTTCGTTCTGCATAGTGGTGCTCTGTAGCAGTGGTGAGATACTAAATAAGAATGTGTCAAACTGAATTATGACAGTAAACAAAACCCCGGCCCGACTGAGATGTTGAAGGGCCAGTGTTGTGAACTAATTTTGGCATATCACAGGTACATGGCGTTGGAGCACTATATTTAAGGTGTAGGTTAAATAAAGGCAATAAGAGAGGTCAAAGTAACAAAAACAGTGATGTCTGCAGATGACTGGTTAGATATTGATGCAACAATATTACATTGAGACAAACACACCTACAATGACGGCAGGCAGAATGGTGTCAGACTTTCTTAAACACAAATTAAAGAGTTAGGACATAATAGTGCAGCCGCTGCCACTTGGCACCAACACTGAGCACTCATACAGGGAGGAAGCTTTAAGTGTCTCCATTGACTGCATCCTCTAATTAACTCCCCAATGCCACTACCAGGTTTATAAGTGTCTATATTGACTGGAGCCTCTAATGAACTCAGTGACACCATTTTTCTCTGCCACTGACGGGTCCTCACCTCGTCTAGCTTGTGCAGACCACTGTGTCATTCGGCTTCATAACATGTTGTGCGCTCATTTTTTCCCTTTTGGAAAACCTTGGACAGTATGCAGAAAGCAGCAGGTTTGTGCCTGGTGTGTGAATACTGTTAAAAACATTCTGGAAACTACAGAAAATCTCTAAATGAAGTTATGTATGTATATATAGATATGATTATAGAGTTTAAGTAAAAAGTTATAAAATTATGAGCATGAAAGTTAATTGTTAATTGCAGGGATGACAATCAGCTAAACGCTCTCTTTTTAAAGTTATTCTTTTCATCGTCATAGCAGCTTTCGTTCTGGACACTATAGGGCAAAAGTGCGCCAGGTGAGGGACCAGACAAAGAGTGATTCAAAGACTTTTATTGAATGGCATTCTGCGAAAGAGCCCAGGACTATACCTGCTTCTCCTGGATCTGAGCCAGGAAGAGGAGTTTGTAGGCCAGAGAGCTTAGTGGTCAGGGCTGTATTTGTCTGCTGATTCAGGACATTACTAGACGGGTACAGGCTCGACCTGCTGGCAGACAGGTACAAAAGGTCAGTCTGCTGATCACCTGAATCAGCTGACATGAGGGGGCTGCAGCTTCTGTTGCACTGAAGCATAAGCTCTCTAGTTGTTTAAACCTTCTTGCCTCTTTTAATGTCACTCCAAAGTACAGAGCAGGGCCTCTGTTGTGACAGCTCAGCTACAAATGGCTGAGTCTGCACAGCACACTTGGCCCTCCATACAAAAAGTTTTTCTGGCTGCCATGATGAAATTAAAGGACAAAAGGTGCTTAAGGAAACTACTGCTGTGACTATACCTATTCAGTGCAATAAATGTTGACTCCTGTACAGGCAGCCTCGCAGAGACCTGCCTAGCAGTTATTCAGTATGAGCTGAGTCAGCGTCAGTCTGTGGGTAGTAGAGAGCTTTGTTTGTTTGATTTACAGTAGGGCAAATGGCCCGGCTTAGAAAGTGTTCAAAACTGGTAACATAATCTTGACCTAGTTATATAGGCGTCTGCATTTCAGTAGTTCTCCGTAGGTATTGTTAGATACATTTTTCTAAGCAAACTTTTTTTGAATGAGATTAATTTAAAAATTCACAACTCTGCGCTCTTGTTGTTTTTATTTTTAGAAAATTACTCATTTCCATTGATGTTGTCACTTTCCATTTGAACAAGGAGGAAAAATGTGGCTCAGAAATAGATTTTGTCATGTGTTTTGTTTAATAAGAGCTATTTCTGTCCTCAGTTGCCTTCCACAAACAGCTGTGTTGTCAGCATCAGGAGCGGAAATTGCCACAGTCAGTGTTTATTAGCTGGGAAACTGCTTGCTTTGCTTTCAGTGTTTCTTGCCTTACTCTCAATTTAAAGCACGTTGGACCATATTATACATTTACAAGATCAAGTGATAAAAATAGGTCAGAAGTCTCTGATTGACATGTTTAGCCGTTTTTTTTGAACAATGTGCTAACTCTGTAAAGTATCAAAAAGGAAGCTTTTGGCTAATCATCTGTTTGGTCTGTAGTTGAAGAAATTGTCACTTCAAAGACCATGGAGGAGAAGCATGGCTCTGATATGATTTCCAATATTTAATTTTCCTTTTTTTTTTTTTTCTGGAAGGGCATTGAGGTTAGGCCAGGTGGGACATTATACTGTGGGAAATCATCATCACACCCATTGACCAACACAGTAGATTTGTACATGTCTCATCAGTTTGTCTACTTTTAGCCAGTTTGGCTAGTAAACAGCCAACAATTTAAGTCCTCTATGTTTCTAGTATTAGACCTACAGTCAAATACTGTAGGTTTCATAGTAAAGTGAACACACACACAGAAACACTTCTGACCAGAAGACAAAAACCAAATATTAAATCAAGTTGTGCTCTGTGTTAAAGGATAGTAGCTGACATCAGTCATTTGTTATAATGATGATGCCTGAACAGGCCAGATCCTCATTCCTCAAGCTTAACTAAATTATTTTCCTTCTCCCCACTACACTTATGCTTATCTGAAAGCAGCTTGTAATTTCTGATCAGCCATTAACAGTTTCCACCCTGTATGTGTTATCTTTAGTTAACTTGGCCGTTATGAGTCTTTTCAGCTGTCTTGTAAAATTAATCGACCGTGCCTCAGTAAGTTTGAACATTTAAAACTATATTCAGATAGCCTGCCTGCTTTGCTCCACCACACAGTGGCTCGCAGCGTACCTGTATCAATATTGACTGTTCTCATATTCCTGGAGACCTGCCAGCAGCAGTCGTCCAGTCAGGTCCGAGGCCTAATTGGTAAATAGTAGCAGTTTGTGGTGATATAAATGCGAACTTGTCCCTTTTCATCAATGTGTGGAGGTGAAATTACTGAGATCACTCATCTAATTAATGCCAGGAAAGTGCCCTAATCAGTATCTGGGTGAATTAGCGCCACTATGGAGAGTCAGTTTGGGTTAGTGTTAAAGCGGTCCGCATTGGTTTCTCGCCCTGTGTTGGTTGGGTGGTCTGTGGGCAGATGGTGAGACTGTAGTCCTTCCCTTGTCCCGCTGAGAGGCGGTGAGGATCAGGAGGAGTCCCATCCAGCGCTTGTCCACACTCATTAGGCAGCCAGGGCCACAAAGACAGCCTCATCCTGTACTTGTGTGTCTGTGTCCTCGTGTGTGTGTGTGTGTGTGTGTGTGTGTGTGTGCGTGTGCGTGCGCCTGCCTGACTGCCTGCCTGCCTGCCTGTGCTCTCATTTGGCCTCATTTTATCATGGAGCCCTCCGCCCACTCTGTGGTGCCTCATCGGGAGCAGCAGTAAGACAATATGAACAACATGTTTGTGTATGTTGACTCACCACATGAAGCACAGGAGCTAGTTGAGCTAATGATCGTACCACATGTCCACTATTGCTTTTAGCCCTATTGAAATGTAGTGTAGTGTGCGAGTCACAAGCCAAACCGTTTCTTCTTTTTTATTTTTTATTACTGTTTCCGTTAGTTTGTAAGTGGCACAATCATGTCGTCATTTGATCCCCTCCTAGCTTCATCAGGGCACCACAATTATGTCAGTGAGTAACTGATGCTTCCACTCGTCTTATGAACAGCAAAGAACATTTAAATAAATGTTTACTAGCTGGGTGTGGATCCCTTTTCTTTCAGCCTGTTTTCTTTTTCATAAACAAGAAAATCTCCTGCAGCTAACGGGCTAAAGAGCTGTGAATGCTTGGTAATCTGGCCCGTCATGGTTAAAAGTCTCCTGTGAATATGTCTCTCCCCCAGGTCATTATAGAGGGTAAAGGCGCAGCTCATTAGCAGACAGCACCATATCTGCCAGTCTTGTTCCCTTTGAACTTCCTGGAACGTTTTGATCCCTGCAGGCGACGTGCAGGGATTGGCGCGATGCTGATAGGAGTGTCCCATCTGGGTCCAGGAAGTCAGCATATCTCTGAGCCAAAGGCCATCCTTAGTGTAAACTGCATGATCTTTGCCTTCAGCATGTCTCATCGTTTACAGGATATGCATGAGTGAGTCAGTCGCTAAGACAGTGGTGGTGATTTACAGACAATGTACTCTTATCCATTTAAAAGCAGCCTTGAAATGAGTGAGGACTTGCTGCAATACACTCACAAAGCAGATGCTCTCCAAAAAGCTCCTTGTGGAAGAGAGCAGCTCTCTAAAAGCAAGAAAGGTTCAGTGCTTCAAAGAAGCCCCCATATTTTGAAAAGTTTTTTTTTCTGGGCCAACTAATAATGATTAGGAAGAATCTGGCTTTCATGCCATGTGCTGTAGAGACGGTTTGCCAAAACAAGAGCAACGTGGTAGAGAAATTAGTTTTTGAGCAAAAGGTTGTTTGAAGAAATTCACAGCCAATGTGGGAACAAAACACTTCTCCAATAAACTTTTTAATAATAATTTTATGTGTGGAAAAAGCTCTTCAGCCATTGCTGTTTTCTACGCAACCAAAAGCAGCCTGATTGTTGATGCTTTTTGTTTCACTCTTCCTTTCTCTTTCTTGTTTTGTTTCTCTGCATTTTTCAGTCACAGCGCTGCTGAGGAAGCTAAAGCAACAGTCCAGGGAGACTGTGGAGGACAAGAGGCCCAAGCTGCTGAAAGCCCTGAAGGAAGTAAGGAATCCTTACTCAGTTTCCTGCTCTGGTCTCTCTAATAGTGCTGCCCCTGATGTCTTTTTGTCTTCTGCTCATCAGATCTGCTTACTTCTTCTAGAGTCTGCTCCCATCTTGTTGTCCCCTTTTACTCTCTCTTTCCCCTCTTCATTCCTCCTCCCGTCTCTTGCATGCAGCAAAGCACCACACACACAGGGTCTGATACAAAATACACATGCACTCATATGCAAACATCCCACCCAGACATGAGCCGAGTTTGTCATTCGCAAATTACTGTCATCGCAACAAAGCGAAGCCAGAAGGAACGGACACACACGTTATCAACCAGCAGTCTAGGACGTGGTCTTTAAGGCTAAATGAAACCTCACGGTGCTTTTGTGGCTTCCTGGTCACATGTGCACACACACACACACACACACACACACACACACACACACACACTGTAAACATGTAACTACTAACAGATGTGCTGTTCAGAATTATCCTTCAGGGTTTGTTGTGGCTGTTTGCCTGACATAATCTCACACATACACATGCTGTAAACATTAAGTCATGACCAGACCGATATGTATATCTGCAAGGAGCCTTTCTGTATTCTTGCGTCTGCCTAACATGATGTTACGGAGGCCAAACTTGTAGGCGTCATCATCTGGCGATTTTAGCTTCCCAGGTCAGCTATGCAGCAACGCCGCCCCCCTGCAAGAGAATCAGGAAGCAAGTAAGCAGATTTGCAAAAACAAGAGCAAAAGAGGCCAACTATCTAAAACCCTGTGGGTTCCATTTAAAGAGGTCAGTGTAGCGTAGGCCTTTTTCAGTAGAATCCCATCATCAGTCTAAATGTAAACACCAGATTTTGATGTATGTACATGTTGCTCGACACTCAGGCGAGCCTGTATTTAACATGACAGGATGCGATACTTTCCTGGGTGATGAGGCAGAGATTGCCAGAGAGGAGATTTTTCTGTGTCATCGTCTCTCAGAGATTATATAGCTCTGGGAAATGATGATCTCCCGCCAGCCTGACATCATCACCGAATGCCAGATTGAGACCACCAGCGGCGGTGCTGATGGGATCAGTTCAACTCATTCTAGTACCTCACAGGATAATTAGGCTGCATTGAGTTGTGTCAGTCAGGCGTGATTTGTTATGGATGGACATAAAGGCTCATGTTTACTCTGGTCCATGTAATCAGAAAGGCTTTGGCATGCCATTTTGAGTTCTATTCTGCAAAGATGTCCTGTTTATTGTTTGTTAAATTGGTCTAGTTTTTCACTGTTTTGTTGCATGCACATAAATAAGCAAACCCCACTTTTTAGCTACTAACAAATATATAGTGGTTTATATATCATGAATAGCACTGCTTCCACCTTTCCCGCCTTTTCCTCTTTGTGTAGTTTTACGTGTGATTGTGATTTCTTTGTCTCGTTTTGCAGCTTGGAGACTTTTATTTGGAGCTTCACTGGGACTTCCAAAGTTGGGGTGAGTCAAGCAGCAGCTTCTTCAATCTTTTACGATAGAGAGCTTGACAGAAACACCATTGTTTCTCAGGCTTTATCCACTCTGGAAATTAACCATGTGTCCTTTGTAAGGGTGTAGTCTGAAACACCAACGGAGGAATGTGTTACAGGCAGGAAAATGTGATGCAGTCTGTCAGTGTCCGTCTGGTTAGTGTAGTGTTTATCTGTGCCATAAGGGACTTTAACTGTTGAGAGTGGCTACAGGCTGAAAATGACTCCTCCTGCTGGACATGAACTCACACACCATCCTCTACTGTCAATGCCCCTCTCTATAAAGCTATGTCAGGAATATCTGCTGAAACCAGAAGCAGGATTTGTTATCCAGTTGCACCGATTTCAACACATAATTCCACCTGGAAAACTGTTAGATTAAATTTACTTTGTGACAGTAGACTAATACAACTGTATCCAGTGCTGTACTAGCATTTGTTCAGGCTGCACAGTGTGTGAGCTGACTAAGCGTGAGCCAGGACTGAATTCTGTGAACTCACTGTATCTTTGTGAATTATTGACAAGGAGGGCAAGATTATGTAATAGAAGCATGGTGGTAACTAAATACAATTAACTGGTTGCATAACAGTGTATCTGCAGATGGGAACGGTGTAAAAGTAAATGTTTTGGTGTGATGACAGTCGACTAAATATTATATTTGTAGGTGAGAGAGGTTAAGATGTACGTGGTTAGAGAAGAATCTGGTTTAGACCAACACTGTCTCATGGATCCGAGACTGTCAGAGGGATTGAGAGCTGGCTTTGTACCCTTTAGTCCTGTTTAGTCTACCTGTGGTGCTCTGCTGGGTTTGGAGGAGCCACTTGGTTTTCTAACCTTTTCTTTTTCAATGCAGTCCTTCACAGAACTATTTTGTACTTTTAAAATGCCTCTTGAGTTTTGTGCAACAAACAGCAAGGGAAGTTTCTTGCTTTCAGTTACTTAGGACTGCGAGTTATTAAATATTTAGCGACAGAACTACATGTTATATGGCCCTCTAGTCTACAGAACTATATGCTGCTGAGGCTTTGAAGAGGGTGGTGGTCTTCATTATTGAGTGAGCTTTTCTAAATTTAGACTTCACATGCCCTTACTGTGTCCTTTTACGTTGCAGTGCCTTTGCTCTCCAGAATCCTGCCTTCAGATGCGTGTAAGATCTACAAGCAGGGCCTCAACATCAGGCAAGTCCTGTCATCAAATGTAATGCATTTAAATCAAATGTGCGATATGTGAAGACAAAGAAAAGCAGCTGCCTTGCAACAGCAACGCCACTTTATGGAAAAACATAACCTTCAACTATAATTCCTTGAGAATTTTTTTTATATTTAGGCACTTTGTTGCTTTTAATTCTCACTAATTTATCAGTCATCTTGTGTTGAACATTACAACCTCTCCTTTTTCTCCTCTCTCTCTACCTCCCATTCTCCCCTCTCAACCTAGTTTGGTTAACTAGAGTGTGAAATCAGTGCCTCGCAGTATAAGGAAGCAGAACGGCGATGCCTCTGCCTGCAGATCTTTTACTTCTGTGTTCCCTTTTCAGTCAGAGCCTCGCGGAAGTGGAGTTACAGTGGTGTGTAATGCACTGCCTTTAGCTCACTTACAAAGGGCGTCAGCAGAAATTCGTCACTCTCTGACGCATGCTGACACACAGTCACAACAATGAATCTACAGCAGGAATCCACGTTGCTGTGTTTCATGGCCGTGCCCTTGTGGAAAAAACCTAACACCTGGCAGTGTTGAACAGCCTTGAGGTTCAAGTCTCACAACTCTCACAGCTAGAGCACATCAACACATTTTAATTTTATTACTGGGTGATATGTAAACCAGGGCAGCTCTCATATTTGGGTATCACAACATATCAACTAAAACTGTATTTGAAGAATGAACTCTGTACATAAAAGAGTGTGTTTGTGTGTTTGTGTGTTTGTGTGTTTGTGTGCTGTTCTTGTATGAGATATCCTTGATGTGGAGCTTGTCATTACTCTCTGAAACTGCTCCTGGCTGTCTCATTTGGTATTCAAAATGCCCTCTTATTATCCTGGATTTGCAGGGAAAAAAAGAGGGAGAAAGAAAAACTGTCACAGCAGGTTCATTTACATTCTAGTTGTACAGTGTGCCAAGGCCTGTCATACCTACCCACAGCACCTACCACTTTGTGTCTGCTCTTCACAAGCAGATCAGTTATTCTCTTTGCTGTCATGCCTCATTCCAGGACTACACACTTTGACAAAGTAAAACAGTTCTTGAAATGTGCTGTTGGTCTCCCATGGCAATGATTACCATACACATTGTCTCTAGACTCTCAGAGCGAAGATGTGACATCCGTCACAGTTTTTTTTGACACTGTGTTTGCTAGTGTGGTCAAAGTTAAACTTGGTTCAGCTCCTTTCCTTGTTTGGCTGTCCTCTCCTTTCATCAAGTTTCCATGCTAAACCTACTCTCTGTCTGTTTGTGTGTGTGTGTGTGTGTAGATTGGACACTACCCTGATAGATTTCACAGACATGAAGTGTCAGCGCGGCGACCTCAGTTTCATCTTCAATGGCAATGCCATCCCCTCTGAGTCTTTTGTCGTGCTGGACAACGAACAGAAAGTCTACCAGCGGATACATCATGAGGTGTGTGAGACACATGCAGATAGAAGGCCTCATTCGCTCCCCCTGACGTTTGAGAGTTATTTTCATCACCAATTAACCTGACAAGTATTTTCTGGATTTATTGTTTTTTTGGACACAAAATGTCAGAAAATATGGACAAATTAGCTTCATATTTCACCAGCTATCCAGATCTATACTCAAATATCTTGTTTTGTCCAACTAATAGTTCGAAGCTAAAAATGATCACCTTGTTGTCACAAAGAAAAGCAGCAAATGCTCACGTTTGAGAAACTGGAACCAACAAATGTTCAAAAGATTAATTGATTATCAAACTAGTGGCAGTTTTTCTTTTGTAAATCTACTAATCTTTTGATATTGATTTTGTTGATTAATTGTTTTAAGATGTTAAACAGCTTGTTAGCCTCATTAGCATTTAGCAGTGTCCATGCCTGTGTTGTAGTTTCCTAACGCTGTCCTGTACTTTCAGGAGTCGGAGATGGAGACAGAAGAGGAAGTGGACATTCTGATGAGCAGCGACGTGTACTCCGCCACGCTCTCCACCAAGTCCATCACCTTCTCCAGGGCGCAGACGGGCTGGCTGTTCAGAGAAGACAAGACGGTTGGTGTCAGCTGTCGTAACTGTCTGGTGCTCGTTCCCATCGTGATATTATGTCTCCCGTCACAACAGCTCTTCCAAGAGTCAGCTGTGGGTCACAGCGTTTCACCTGGCTGTGGAATTTTTAGTAGCTTGACCCAGACAGAAAGTTGGGAATTTGATAAATTCTCAGGGGAAGACAGGAAATTGATAATAGACAATGCACAGGGGTCAGTACACAGATGTATATCAGAATGTACTTTGTGTATTATATGATGGTTTTCAGCTGCTCTAAAGGAACCCAGACTGTAGAAAACGTTTCTGATCTGAAAAACAACGTGAACAAACAAAACAAACTAAAAGGGTAGACAATATTTTAAGGGTTGGGAAGTGCTCATGATGTGCTCTCTAATGTAAAACCACAGAAGGAGAAAGATATGGATCCTTGTACTAGGGATGGGGCCGATCCAATCCAGTATCGGTATCAGGACCGATACCAGCGTAATTCACGGATCGGAAATTTTGCACTTTAACGTTGTCTGCTGAAATGACTCCACAAGTGGTTCCAGCCGGCCAGTCTCCTAGCTGGCTGCAAATTGTGGAATGGATTTCCTGAACGGAGGCGCGGCTCAATGAGACGCAGAGTTATGAGACACGCCCCCGCTCAGGAAATCCATTCCGCAGTTTGTAGCCAACTAGCAGGATAGCATTGAGCAGCATTGTGGCTAGCCAACATGTCCGCTGTGTGGAAATACTTTACACTGGAAACACCGCAGAGCAAGACAGCAAAATGCAATGTTTGCAAAGCCGTAATTCAGAGACGCGGAAGCTCCCTCGCGTCGTACAACACTACGAACACAATCAAACATTTAAAAAAGCACCACACGAAACAGCACAAGGATTTTTTAGCCAGGGGGCAGCCAGTGTACTTGATTTGTACTGTTCAGACACTGCACACTGCTTTATTGATAGAGTGTGTTGTGTGTGTGTGTGTGTGTGTGTGTGTACACGTATAAGATGTTTACACTTATTGCACTTTTCTTATATTTCAATTATTTGACATTTTGGGAATTTAATAAATATTGACATGACAATCAATTGGAAACCCTTACAGTTGCATATTTGTTTTCAGGATGGGATTTTTCCTGTTAACAGGACTTCCTGTTTTTCTGACTTCCTTTTCTGACCTTATACTTACCTCAAGTTGCCTTTTGGGACATACATGCATACATACGTACATATCGTACTTGCCTGTTGAAAGGAGTTGATTTCAGCCTTATATAAAATCAACAATAATGATAATAATAATATTAAAGCAAACAGAGCTCTGGTATCGGAATAGTATCGGTATTGGCAGATATCCAAATTCAGATATCGGGAGTCCCTACCTTGTACTCTGACTTTTTAGTTTTACTTTACTGTAAAAGCATTAATGCAGATAAACATTGCAGATACATTTACAATAGTTTGACAGACCTGGACTGAATTAGACATTCTGTAACCATTTTCTTCCATCTTTTCGGGCAAATAAATTCTGCCGCCATTATGTTATTAGCCTGATCTGTTAACCTGTCTCTCCATGCTTTCTTGTTATCTCACCCTGTGAGCCTTCCTCTGTCAAAATATGAATTACAGTTCTCATCGCTATAGACTCTGTCCCTGCGCTACATCTGCCATACCAGGCAGGAAAGACATAAATCAAAGGAGCATCAGTGATAACCCGAGGAAGGAACCACAGGTGATAGGCTCAGAGTTAAAAACAACAGAGACAGGACAGGGGGCATGAATGCAGTCAATGAGTTATGTGGGTATTGCTGTCTGTCCTCTTACTCCTTTGTCTTTTTGACATGTGTTTAAAAGGGAAATTGGTGACTCAGCAGGGGGGGCACTTATCTTACTGTTTCTTCTACCTCCAGGAACGCGTGGGAAACTTTCTGGCAGATTTCTACTCTGTTAACGGCCTGGTGCTCGAGTCCAGGAAGAGACGGGAGCATCTGAGCGAGGAGGACATCTTGAGGAACAAAGCCATCATGGAGAGCCTGAGCAAAGGAGGGAATCTCATAGAGCAGAACTTTGAGGTGAGTCGGGCACCGAATGCGGCTGTCACCTCAGCGGGGTGATGGGAGTAAGCAGAGAGAATCTAATTCACAGCCTCAGTCCACAACGTCCCCCACCATCATCACTCATGATGTGATTATTGGGGTTATGGGGCCCCATGAAGCATCACATCACAAACATCCGATCAAAGATTGGCTCTTGATACCTGCATGTTGATAACATGACATTATACAGCAGCCAGTAAGGCTACAGATTGTACTTCCACATTTTTTGTCAGCCAGCCTCCACAGACAGTCGAAGAAGTGGGTCATCTGGCGGACTTTTTCTGGCAAATGAGCTCTGGGTGCAGGCAACATGGAGGCAAGTTTAACTGGTTCATTTGCATATACTAGCCACAATGTAATGATACTAAGCTGGTTGAAAATCAGCAAAGTTTCCCTGTAAAGGTCCAGTGTTTAACATTTAGGAGGATCTATTGGCAGAAATTAAATATAACATTCACAGGGATGTTTTCACTAGTGTTTAATCACCTGAATATGGGAATCATTCTGTTTTAGAATGAGCCATTTTATCTACAGACGACGTGGGTCACCTTCCATGAAGTCCGCAATGTTGAACCGCCTTGTCCCAGAACGGACAAACCAAACGCTGGCTGTAAATAGGGCCTTTCTCATTCCCAGCTCGGTCGTCAAATACAGATGTTTAGTTAGGATGGATTGGACAATATTCACCCTTTTCAATCAAAATGTTGCAGGAACTCTGGAGCCAGAGGAACTACACTCAGAAACTGAAACTCCCTTTTTTTTAATGACAGCAGTGTTTTAAATGCACATTTTAAATATTTACAGGACACAATAACAGAGGGATTCTGTTATTATTTGTATTTAGTGTTGTATGTCTCTAAAAGAAAATGAGTTGTGAGGGTATTTATTTGTGTTTTAGAATGTTGCTGCCATGAAACGGTCAGCAAATTAAGTTTTATTTATTTCTTTTGTTCATTGGCTTTCTTCCCTGATTCACTGGTAGCTTACTCAACCGCAGCTCCCTCCCCTTCCCCCCCTTCCTCCCCTCCCTCCCGCTCAAGTTCTACAGGTTTGATGCAGTTATCTCATCTGCAATTTATTTTCTTACAGGTGATGAATGAGATTCAATTCAGTGATAAAAACCTTGT
This sequence comes from Dicentrarchus labrax, assembly GCF_905237075.1. NCBI lineage: Eukaryota > Metazoa > Chordata > Actinopteri > Moronidae > Dicentrarchus > Dicentrarchus labrax. The sequence goes on along the minus strand of NW_026136718.1, from coordinate 14,056,008 downwards.
TACACTTATTAGGCCGTTTGCTGTGACAGATGATGACAGACGTCCTGAATCTCTGTCTTAAAAGAAGAAACATGTTTTCTCAGTTTAAAACATACAGTGGAAGAAGGGATGGCTAACAGAGTGCAGCTGGACACTTGGAGCAAACATTTTAAGTTTCTGCTAGGATCTTTTTTAGTAAAAATGAGAACCAGTTGGTGCGCCGCTCTGTCGATAAACACCGTGTTTACTTGTACCTGCAGCATAACCACCAGTCCAGTCCTGAAAATGTCTTGTCCCGCTGGAACCTTGGGGTAGGACACGAGTCTCAAACAAAAATAAACCTCACCGTTACCACCGCTGTATCTCACAAAGATAAATCCTGTAGAAACAGCATGGACTTCCTGCCAGACTCTGTCCATCAACTTTGCATGGTTTATTGAAAAATTCCTGTCTGACTCCCCACTTTTGTTTCTTTTGATGTTTTATTTGATTCGGACATGAAAAGAGAATGAAAAACTGCCTCGTGTCACTGTTGTTTGTGAGACGAGTCCACCTCCCCTCATCCACTATGCATGGATTTGAGTCCCAGTAGTGCCACCTTGTGGTGAAAGCTACAAAGCTGCACTTTATTCACACAGATGGCTCTCTCCCACCCATCATCCCTTCACTACAGTATGTTCCAGAGTTTGCTTAGCAAGCCCTTGTCTAAACACTGAACATAAAGCCAGTCACACAGTGAAGACAATGCCTCTTAACACTCAATGGATGCCTTTTAACTGCTCGGTTGTTTTTTGTCAACGTCCCCTTGTTCTGTGCTGGGCTTTGTCTCATCACAGTGTCCTCTCTTGTCTGTGTGTCTATTTACACTAATTTGAGTGAGTGCTCACTCATGTTTCAAAGTGAAAAAGCTGCGTTTTACTGGAGTTTCTCCTTCCACCCCGGGGGAAATGATACATGGAAGTGGGCGAGAGTGAAAATAAGCAGCTGCTGTGACGTAGCTGTGTTTACCACAGCGAGGGAGAGCAGGTCAGCCCTGTGCCTGTGTACACAGGGAAGCGTGGGGGGCTTTCAAACAGGGCTCGACACTATTGATCACATGGATGAAGGCTAAAACCCCTGGTGCCATGGAATGATGGAGGGGTGGGACCGGCATACCAGCAGATCAGGGTCTGTGCAGGCTGTGTGTACTCTGTCCTCATCACAACAACACGGCAGAGCTGATACACGCAGTGTGAGAGAGCGAGCACTTAATAATGCCACAGCTCGCGGTGAAAATACCAAAACATTGCTGTTGTGACTGCAGTGCAAGTGGGGAAACTAAGATAGCGTCTCCATTTTTATTTGCACTACAAACAGCTGACTCTTGGCACAATCAGGTGTCTTGTCCCCCCCCCACAACATTTTTCCACATTATTCTGCCCTAGTTGCCTTATTTAACCACGGCTTACAAAAGAGAGGTCAGCTGGTGTGATTCCATTTTTTTTTTAACCTGAATGTTGGCAAGAACAGCGAGTTCATTTTAGGAGAAGTCAATTTTAGGAAAAACAGGATGGAGCTCATCCCAGTTCTAATTCAGGGTCGGCGAGAACAGACTGTCCGATCTTAAAATACACGGAGGATGAAGAAGAACTCCTACAGTTTATTCAACAAGGCTGAGTCGAGATCATTTTCCTCAGGAAGCTTAGATTACTTGATATGAGTGGGAACTCCTCTCTCCAAAACACCCAGATAAAAACAAGTAGGTTTTTTTTATGCTGCTCTGCTGGTGGGTCACAGCCGATAATAAAGCTCATCAGAAAGGCCGGTGGTGATATTGTTTTAAACACTTTAAAAAGGCCAATCAATACATGAGCACAGTATTTTGAACTGGAATTAAATCTCACAGTAAGCCTTTTAATTATTATTGATTGAAGACCTTTCATCTTCGTATTGTATGCATCTTAATTTATGCATCTTTTCATCCATGGTGGATTATGATGTTTAACACTGATTCTGCTGAGAATAATATTATAAATGTTGTTACAGCATGGGGTTAACTATTTTTGTTATACATGTTGTTTGTCTTTCTGTCTATCTGCCTGTTTGTCCCCCAACCCCTGAGTCCTGTTACTCCAGATCTTTGCCCCAGATGCTTTGTTTGTGCACGTATAGCTTCAAAATGTTCCTTTTTTTCTCTTGAGGTAGCAAGGAAAGTTAACAACAACAAAAGTAATGAAATTGTTCATCCGCAATGTGTAAAGCAAACATTCATCTTGAGCTATAAATGTAACAGACTGTACTCTGAGGTTGTCTTTTACTGCTTCTTTCTTACCTAATGTTTTTTTAGGATTAAGAGCAAAAACAGTGTTAAGGAAGTGAGGACAGTATATACAAAACTAGAGTAAAGAGCTTTCTGTGAACGTCTCAGCCATTTGTTTCTACTGATGTGTAGTGGCGCACTAAATTATAGTAATTCAGTTTTACTGTATGTGAGACTCAGCAGACCAGAGGTTACTGTGGCTGTAGTGATGCACCGGGGCCCTCTAGTGGCCTGTGCTGTGCATTTCAATGGTCTGTAAGAGTAACTAAAGAAAGGAAGGATAAACATAATGACCACAGAGTAAGACTGGGGCTCTGCAGCAGCAACGTATACACATAAAATGGATTGGATTGATACAATAAAGTAGTAAAAATATAGTATAGGTTTTCTGCTGAGCTCACAGGTCGTACACATTAACAGTTTCAAGAACACACAAGCTTAATTATTCTCAGTTTCATGAGTCTGTTTTATCTTCTGCCATCATTGTCACTTATACCTTTCTGTTTGTTTTGGTTGTGTAACTGCGACCCTGCAGTCGATTAATCTGGAACCATAACCTGTTTTTTTTCCCCCTCTTTGCTCTTCAGCCGGCGAGGAGGCAATCTCTAACTCCGCCTTCACCAAACACTATATCCTGGGAAGAGTACATCACTGCGGACAATGGAAAGTAGGTGTCTAAATAAATAAAGGCTTCACTGTTAGACTTTGACTTTGGAAGTGAGACTTAAGATTAATGTTACTTTAAGTCATATTACATTCATGAATGAAGGAACCAGATGTCTGATTGTCCTTTCTTTAGCAAAATAGTGAGCTTAAATGTCACAAAATGTCTAACTGTACTTTTCAAGGCCCGGTGGTTTCCTCTATATTCAGTTACTGTTTAGAAGAAAAAACATGGAAAAACTCATGACTCCATCTTAAGAGTTGAAAAGAAAAATACACATGGAAGATTTCTGCATAATAACGAGCTGTACGCTCTTCCTCAGTGAGCTGTCTTCATCCTGACATCACACTCTGACAGGTTGTTCTTTCTCCCTCCAACTCAGAGCACCTCATCTAGGCAGAGAGCTGGTCTGCAAAGAGAGCAAGAAAAACTTCAAAGCCACGATAGCCATGAGTCAAGACTTCCCTCTGGGCATTGAATCGTAAGTCATCTCTTTAACTTTCCATCCAAACTATTTATTATAAAACAAGAAGCCAAAAATCCCCTCCTGTTGTTTTTCCCCCTCTGGCACGCGCTGATAAAAACATACTAATTTGTGCAAATGTGTTGGTTTTGTTCTCACTCAGGTTGTTGAATGTTCTGGAGGTGATTGCACCGTTCAAGCACTTTAATAAACTCAGGGAGTTTGTTCAGATGAAGCTCCCCCCTGGCTTTCCTGTTAAACTCGGTAAGCAGATCCAAACAATTTGAAAGAAGCATGTTGTGTAAGACGTGCGTATAGACTTTGTTTTTGTGTGTTAACTGAAATTTGACTATTGACATTTTCTCCGACTCGTTCACAATATGGAAAGAAACCTACAGCAGACAGGAAGAAATTCAAAGCATGTCATCAAAGATATAATTTGTGATCCTGCTCATGTTCTCCCTGCAGACATCCCCGTCTTTCCCACGATCACAGCCACCGTGACGTTTCAGGAGTTTCGCTACGACGTGTTTGATCAGTTCATTTTTACCATTCCCAACGACTATAAAGAAGACCCCAGCCGCTTCCCTGACCTTTAACCTCTCGAGCTGGAGCAGGAAACAAACGTGCAACATAACGCTACAAAACATACTTGAGAAAAAAAAAACAGCGGGAATAGTTTGTGGATTCCATCACCCACCCTGAACACAGACGACGACCAGACGACCGGACAAACAATGGCGTCGCCAGAGCTGCTGGAGGCCCGCGGTGGCAGAGAGGTTGACATCTCCTCGTAGTCTTTTGAAGCGTAGTGTTGCAGGTTCTCACTCTCACCCTCGATCTAAATCCAGACAGGAGAGTTTGAACCTCTCCTCAGTGAAAAGGGCATTGAAGTTCAAACGAGTGACAGCAGAGCCGGTGAGTTCTCTGTATACGGGGGTCTGAGACCGTTCAGTGGATGCTATGTATTTTAGTATGTAAGTAATGTTTATAAAGGGAATGTTTTTAACTGACTTGTAGTAAAGCACTGATATTGTCTGTGTGACACGTTGGGGAGGAATTCCACCAAAAAATTACTTTTTAGGGTTTTTTTTTTCTTGCTTAAGTAGACTTTTAAAGACACATTAAATTGTATATAATCGAATGCACCTGTTAGCGAGGTGTGTAAGAGAATAAAATCCCTGCTTTTTATTTTACACTCAATTCTTTTAACACCATCAAATTTTGACATTTTCCCAAAGATGTACTAAACACTGATAAAATGTCCTTTAACATTCAGTTTTTTGGAGAAAAGTGGCTTCTTTTGTAGGTTAAAAACCTTAAAAATCAATTTTTGCTGAATTCCACTTTAACTCTGCACATTATAAAATTGTGTGTGTGTGTGTGTGTGTGTGTGTGTGTGTGTGTGTGTGTGTGTGTGTGTGTGTGTGTGTGTGTGTGTAACAGTGATTTTCACGGGCATGGAGTAGCATCACTGAACTCTTGGGTACTATTTAGATCCACTACAGCCACTCTACATTCAGCTGAGATCATTCACACTCATTTTGTGATGCTCGACCCTTAACCCCGCATTTGAAATATATTATAGTTTAATCGAGGCAACGCTAGAAATGCTGCAATTTTTATGGTACTACGAGGTTTTCTCTTCGTTCGTTTTGAGTGGAAGTGAGCGGAAGTCATGGCGTCCTAAGCCTTTTGTTTCTTACTACACGTTTGTAAACTATGTAACAAACTGTACAATCCAGCTCAAAGAAGAAAACTGGGGATTGTAGAGAAAGTAGATATTAGAGAATTAATGAATGAGTACGACATTCATGCCATTTTTACACAAGAACCAGGCTATTCCCCTGCACAGTGTGTAAATACAGGTTTGTCTTTTGTGTTCTCTTTTCTTATTCTTTGTGCTGATGAGTTTAAGATGTCCTCCACAAGAGGAAATGTTGTGATTTGTGTTTTTCTTTTTTTTTAATGTAGAGTCTCATGAGTTAAATTGAGGGTTTGTTGGTTTGTAACATGGTGGCGGTTGCTATTTTTGTACATACTTGTAATGTTTTAATGAAAAAAAAATGAATCTCTTAATTCTCCTGTCATTATTTACCTTCCCACTTTAAATAATAAGGATAAAACCTTTACGAACCTCCCTCCAGATTGTGTGGAACAATCAATCACTTCCACAGTGTGACCAGCACAAAGCACCAGGTCTCCTCAGATGAAATGAATTATGTACAAGTGCAGGAGGTGTTGACTGGAGGCTGGAGATGTTCTACTCTGTTTATAGCTGCTGCTGTGGTTCATGAGCTTTTTAATCATGTTGATACACGCAGGTGTTGTGCTCATGTTTGTTAAACGTGCCTGCTGCTGGAGTTTAACATGAAGGTGTACTACACAGATGTGGTGGCTCAAAGTGTTGTTAGAACAATTTGCTTACTTGGATCCATATTCAGTATCAGTATAACCAAATACAGTACATTTCTTTTTTTATTTTTACATTACATTCCTCCATATGGGCATAAGTGCAGCTAACGTTACTGTGTGCCTCCTCACTCACAGCGCTTTATATTTCATTTCATGCTCCTTCCTGTCTTCAGTTGCTTCAATTTTCCTTTTTTTTTTTAAATGTAGGAAGTTCATCATTCATCTAACCTAACATGTCCGCTGTACAGCAACAACTGTTGTATAAGTCTGCGACACTATTTTCATATAAAATGTACTAAATAAAAAATCCCACATATCTTACCGTCTAGTTTGGACTCATGTTTGTTTTTTTTCACGGACCTAACCGTTAATTTAACGGAACACTTCCTGGCAGTTGGCGTCAAGCTGGATGACGTCCAGCGTTATGTTGTGTATATAAAGCGACAGTTAGCCGCCGGTTAGCTTAGCGCAACGTTTGGAAAGAAGGGGAAAGTTAGCCTAGCATTATCCAACGGTAAACACCTACTCAGCAGAGCCGCTAAAGCTCATGAATTAACATTATATATATATAACCCATATAAAAATACCTATAAACCATATATATATATATATATATAAAAAATGTGTATAACCGATAATTCGCCATTTTACCAGCGGTTGTGTTTTGGCCTTGAGCAGTTGCCAGGCAACCAGCTAATACTTCAGAAAGCTATTAGCCATATTTTCCAAAACAACAAACCTCTTCTTTCAATGACACAAGTGTACAGTTTGACCCAATTTTATTAGTTTCCTTTGGAAAGAAAAACCTATTGCAGACAAAGTATTTCATTGCAACAACACATTTCAATCTACAGTGTACACTTACAAAGGGGTGTAAATAGGAAGGTCAGCTGAGACATGACTGGGTGCATTACAGTTAAAGCAAAAATGGTTCAGCGACCAAGAAAGCAACCCGACGTTGGTGCCTGGTGAGTAACTAACAGTCTCAATGAGGAAAGGACTTAATCCCGACCAGTAAAATATTTACATTGACAACATTTTAGTGGAAAACGCTGTGTATTCTACTGCCAGGAAGAATAAACACAAAAGGCAACAAACAGAAAAAAAATCAGCGGGATCTTAAAAAAGTACAGCAATGACAATTTAAAACCAGTCTCATGTTATTCATATTTTAGTCCTTGTTTTCTCGTCTTTACAAAAATTATTCGACTGCTTTCCTTCTACATCCCCTCCCCATTTTCCCAAAATGCTTCTACAGTTAAGACAACAAATCTTTTTTTTAAACTTTGAGTGATCAGGCACGGACACGTTGTGGCCTATATTAAAAATATAAAAGAGGACAGTGGAAAGATAACACGGTCTGGTTCGAGATGTTCTTAGTCGCTCATCTCCATGTCTTCCTGATGGTGATCGTCTCCATTCAGCTTGGACTTTTTGGGGATTTGGCCCTCGGATCTCTCCATCTCCTCCTGGCCTTTAGGGGACGATGCCGAGTCAGAGTCGCTCTTCCTCTCGTCATCGTCCTCCTCTCCCTCTTTCTCGCTGTCATAACCTTGCTCCTCCTCATCGTAATCCCGGGTCACCTGTCAAGACAATTTAAGTTGTTCGATTAGTTCTTTGTTCTCCACAAAAATCACAATCAATTAAACGCCAATTTCTAGAAGCTCCAAACGTACCTTAACGTCTCCTTTCTCGCTATCGGACTTGCGGTCCCGATCTCGCTCCTTGTCTTTGCTCTTCTTCTTCTTACTGGTGGAGCGTTCTCTTTCATCTCTGCTCCTGTCCTCCCTCCTGTCTCTATCCCGCTCCTTCTCACGCTCCTTGTCCTTCTTCTTCTCTTTCTTGTGACTGTGAACGTGACAAATGTTCATCATTTTAAGTTCACCATTTTAAGTTGTACTCAAATTCACTGCATGTAAAATGCTGATAAATCACCGTCTCGGCGATGGAGACCTGGACAACTTCCTCCTGGGGGACCGAGATGCACTGCGGCTTCGTCTGTGCCTCCTGGGTAAAAAAAAAAAAAACAACATACAAATGAATAAAAGCCATTTGAATTATTTGCTGTTTTAGCGTCACATTAAATTTGAAAGAAAGTGCTCCTGTAGTGCCTAAACTTCACCATTACTCACCGGCTAATGCTTCGAGACCTCCTGGCGCTGCTGTAGCTCTTGGGGGGCGTCTTTGACCTTTTCTTAGACTTTTCCTCCTTCCTCCTTTCCCTGATCAAGACAGAAGCAGCGTCAACAACATTAGCAAACAGCAGCAGGGGCAGCTTTGCTTTACATTTCGACAATAAAAATCATGATTACAACTACAGCTCAAATTGTGCAGCAGTGGTCGACATATGTTTGGCAATAAAATGAAAAAAAGGCAGCTGCTTTGGTCCATTAATGGAGATACTGACCTAGATCTACTGCGGCGGCCTCTTTCCCGGGAGTGGGACCTCCTTCTCCGTGGACTCTTGGACCTCCTCCTACTCCTTGAATGGGACCTCCGCCGAGACCTGCTCTTCGAACGCCTGCCAAAGATGAAGAAGTTGCTCATTTTTTTAAATTACTACAAGAAGTTAAGTACACTGTTCGTGCCTCGTATGTAGACACCACAGCTCTTTAATGCCGTCAACTTTACCTGTGTCTGGAGCGAGATCTGGATCGCCTGCGCCGTGACCGCGAACGGGACCGGGAATGTTTGCGCTTGTCATCTTTCTTATCTGCAAAAACAATTATATAAAGTTAAATATCGAGCAGGTAGTAGGACTTCCTTAGGCTCACATACTGGAACAAATGTTCTATGATTACAAACGGACGTTTTCTCTCGTATCTGCTGAACAAACAAGGAAGCCTCTACAGTCTCTTGCAAGGGAGACACGAGGAAATGGAGCACTCACTTCCTGGTTCAATGGCAGCAGAAATGAGAGACTGGGCCTCTCGGACTCTTTTCATGGCCTCTTCAATCTCCTTATTGGAAGCGTCAGTCTTCAGCCCTGGATTCAAGTTCAGTCCGGCCGCTAACGGATTCAATCTGCAAGTGCCATCAATTATTTAGACTTTTTTCACACACACAAAAATTAGGCTCACTGGATTGCATATCCTGCATGAAGACGTGTGTTTAGTTTCTTACTTGGGGTCCATGGACTGCATGAGCTTCAGGAAGTCTGCAGAAAGAGCCTGAAACACATGGGAGGAGGATAATTAACATAAGGAAGACATTTTGATTTAACGTGCTGCTGCCGTGAATGTGACCGATCGAGTGCTCACCTGGGGGTTCATGTTAGGTCCTGCCATTCCCATGGCAGCCATTTGCTCCATGTTGGGAGCTCCAAGACCTCCGAATGGCGTTCCTCCCATCTGAAATATCGGACACAGACACTCAAGATACACTGCAGAGCTTATTTAACGGTGCTGTTCATATTTAGTATTTATTGTTCTGATTTACTGAAATATTGTGCCTATCTGCATCAGTGTTACTGGTGTAAACAAATGAAAAACTTGCCAGAAAGTTATGATGATGCTGTAAGCAGTACATCTGTATTCAATATGAGGGAGATTTAATTAAAAAGGATTAAATCTCCCTACATTCCTGTAGATTTTTACACGTTTTTTAAGTTCCCATTCACCTTCCTTAAGTCATAAATATAGATTGAAAGCTAATTTCCTTTTTAAATGGACATAAACTCAAAGAGTTTACAGGTTCTTGATAATTTGACAAATATGGCTGATGGATAGGAATCTAAAAACATATGGCCCGTTATGGACAGTAACAGTTTAAAATATGAGAAACTACAATTTGACTTACAAATAGTCAAGATCAATCACTCATCTAGCAATAGAAAAAAAAAAGATCATGAACACAATGTGAGCTTTATTAAAAAGACAAACTCAATATCAAAACTCACTGTCGCCAGAGGATTGGGTGTTGGAAGAAGGCCTCCCCCAGGCATCATTCCTGCCACGGCATTGGCTGGAGCCAGCAGCGACATAGCTTTAGATTCATCAGGAATGACTCCTGGAGAGAAACAACAACATTTCAGTGCACGCTCCAAGCAAACATCGATAAACACTCAGACAAGACTTGCAGACAAGCCACCTCAGTCTAACTACACTGTAGTCAAAAAATAAAAAATAATAAAAAATCCACTTTTTGTCTTGTCTGTAAATCTTGATCCCTGACTTTTGTGAAAGTATGATTGTAGGATTAGCAGCTATGAGTTTAAAAGTCACAATACACACTGTGGTCAACACTGCCAAGATTTTATCACCTGTACTTGTTTTTTAAGTCATGAACCAAACGTAAGCAAGCACAGCCAGTTGTCCCGTGGGATGTGCTCTCAACTTTCATTAGATGTTTTATGAACAAGCGACTCGCGCCGGCTGCTTCGCTATAAAGCACACAAAAACATTGAGATACAGAAAACAAAGTTCATGATTTGGGTGTAGACACAAGGGTACATTTCAACATCACTTACCATTACCAATACAAAAAACAGAAAAGGTTCAGTCATTTTACCTTTTCTGGGCTTTTGTCGGTGGTTACAATCCCACCACAAAAAACTGCTAACAAGCTACAGCAGTGCTAGGTTTTAGCCAACAATATGTCACTAAAAACACTAAACAATGTCAAAGCTAAACTGCACTAAACAGTTAAGGGCTATTGCCAGCAAAAGCTGTGATAAAATCATAAAACATTTTTGCCCAAAGCTGAAGAAAAACCAAACAGTAAAATCAAAAGGGAAAATCTTATGGAGATGATCATCCATGGTTGTGCAATCTGAAAACAGGCTATTTTTTTAATCTGACATTTTATATGGCAAAAAAGGGGGAGAGAGAGAGGGAGAGAGAGAGAGAGAGAGAGAGAGAGAGAGAGAGACACATACACACGCGCACACACACACACACACACACACAACAGAAAGGACACTTGAGAAACAGGATAAGGCTGCAGAAGACAAAACTGTTGGTGGCATTTTCAGCAGGGTCTGGTATATAGGGCTGGCTGAACCAGGAAAAAGAACTGTAAAACACAACAACAAAAGAAACACCACTGTTAAACGTGAGAGTCACTCAACTCTTTCAGAGTCATGTGTGGAGAGGGTCAATAAAAAAAAAAGCATTTACTGCAACATCAAGCAGAGGCTTACAACTACTTTTATCTCGTGTGTTAGTGGTAATTTGGAAAAAACAGATGCACAGTGTAAAATAATACAAGGCTTTGGCACATGAAGCAAGTAAATGCCAAATGCATGTTTGTGTGCTTATTATGATTAATAACCAAATTATGTGCTAATAAACTTCCACCACATCTGCTGAAAGTTACTGTAGACGATGGCACACACCTTCAGAAATCTATTCTAGCATGCACAGCTGATTAGTTAATCTATCCTGCATGCTTTGTGCTTTGTGTAGGGATGTCCCGAACATTTTTTTCATCAATCTGCTCCATTTAACATTAGGATTCTGCCAGTAACAAGTCCAGATCCAGTATTTATATTTTCCTTTATAATGCAGTTCAGCAGCGTATACTTAAATCAGCAAAGGCCAAGATAGCATTTAATAAGGCAATCCGGTTTGGATGTGACTGGTGAACAGCTCTACGTTAAGAAAACAAAGCCAGACCCTAAACACCCATGTAGGTGTTTTCACTTATCTGGCTGATGAGACTCGGGACTGTGGACCTGTAGGACTGTGATTGATTGATTGATTGATTGATTGACTGACATCTCCCTTGCTCTAATGCTGGGATTTGTTGCACCTGTGAGGGCGGGCCTACTTACACCTGGAGTCTGGTGTCCTAAGCACATTCCCACCATAGCACCGCCCAACTTGAACCTAAAACAGGTCTGATAAGCCAGTAACTGAAAACACCAGTGTGTATGTGCAGGGTCTCTAATTGCTTCCTACAGCACTGAATATCAATGGACAAGAGGAGTGTCAAGAGTGGATCTGAGGTGGCAGTAAATCAAGTAAATGTATGCGACATAAAGAAGATAATTTAGATAGATAAATAGAAATACTTTATTTATCCCCGAAGGGAAATTATAATGTTATAGCAGCTGATTAAGAGTCAATTTAGGGTTGTACAGCCCCTGCAAAATGTCACTGAAACTCTCTCGCTGATGCATGCCGTCAGTGTGGATATTAATGAACTCAAACTAATTGTTGACGATTACTGGTTCAAGCACAATAGGACATTTTGACAACTGGCGGACCCGGAAGCGTAAAAAAGGTTAAAATATAAACAGGAGGACCAGAACTGGTTCAAGCTTGAAATCAATACCAATTAATTGACAGATCGGCCTCAATACCAATCCAGCTGATCTGCTCGGGGCATCCCTAGTTCGGTGCATGCCTACTAATCAACATACATTTTAAATTTAAAATATTCAAATCCTTTCAACATGTGAGGAATTGAGATTGCCCTGCACCCTCTCCCCCACCCCCTCATCTTGCTTAAGAGTTGTGTGGCTAATTTGTTTTAAAGAAAAGATGCCTTGAACAGAGAAAAAAATAAAGAGTTAATATTTTACTGCAGAACAAGAGAGAGAAGGGGGGCTTGCGAGCCTGGTGCCATTATTTTTTCTAATCTCCTGATGGCAGCAGAGGACCACTTTCAGCCAGCAAGGAAGGGGCTCTCTGCAAATGACTTGTCCACTATGAAAACCACAACACAAATAACAGAGAGAGAAGTTTACAGCTAGATTGTAAGACATGGACACAAATGTACATTTCCCTTTTACATACCTAGAAATGCCAAGCACTGAAAGCTTAGCTAATTTTGCTTGGTCAGAAAAACACTCACAATGGCTCAGATAGCGTCAGTAATTCTAATAAACAGCCTACACATTGTGATGCATGTTCAGAGATAGCCAAGTGAGAGAGACAAGACTGAAACAGACACCCACCTTCAGCAAAAGGGACCACGATCAAGGCTCTGTCCACGAAGACGGTGTTCGTCAGGTGTTGGGAAACTCCCACCGACTCAGACTCAAGGAACTTTACAAAACAGACACGTGAAGTCACAGGCAAGGGAGAGTCACTGGAAAAAAATACAGATATGTTGTGCAAAGAATACAAACAAGGAGACCCAACATGCCTTCTTCAAACTGATCTGAATGAGTTTTGTGCCCCCAGGGGCAATTAAGTTAATAGTGGAGATACAACCTCGTCCACTCTCATCTCCACATCCTCTGCTTGGACCAACACGGTAGGTTAGAAAAATGTATAATGTGTTGTATTGTTAGCACTGACATTATAACTAAATTGTTGCTATGTTGTTGTTACAGTCATTGATGTCCTACCTGCTGAGAAGCCAGGTGTAACTCAATAGAAGAGAATACAAAGCAAAGAACAATTATTTCCTACTATAGTCAATCAATAAAATACTGAGGTAGGTTTGGTAGTCTCTCAAAAGCATCTCAAATGGGATGCAGGGAACCCCAGGGATTACTAACAGGAAGTCCCTTACACAACAATATTACTGTTAAAATCATTTGTTTTTCTACTTTGTGTACATCAGTATTTACTACATTAACAAAATGTAAAAGCTGTTACATTTAGTGCTGAAACTGTTTTAACTTATTGATTTATTATCTGACAATTACAATTCTAATTGTGTATAAAATGAAGGAGAAAAAAAGAAGAAAATGTACAAATGATTATATTTACAATGAGGTAAATCATAAAGGCAAATAAACCTGAAGAGGCTGAGAGAAGTAACAATTAGTCAATTAATTGACACATTGGGATAAATTGGAGCGGCTTACAAAACAAATGCGAGCTTACAATATTTACAGTCACTCACATGTGAGGATTTATTGATTTATTTGTGTTTTCTACCATTAAAAACTGAGTATCTTCAGTTTGTTCTCCTGTTTTTTTTCTCTCAGACAAATCCCAATCTCTGGGTGATGACATTACGGTAAACGTTAATCCAAAATAATTGACAGATTAATGGACTCAATCTTCAGCTTCAATCTGATCTTTCTTCTTGATAACAACTGAAAACAATTAAACACATCATCGGAGTTATATTGATTGATTATCGACCAATTAAGTCGTGTAACGTTAGCTAGTTTCGGTTTCGGTGCCAGTTACACATCCCGGCGTCTGTGGAAGAAAAGGGGATTTATCTTAATCTACACTAAAAAAAAACACTCACATAAAAAAAACCCCACACAACTGCAAACATACTCAGTGTGTCCCTCATGCCCTATCGTTACGTGGAGCGACTGCTGCAGCATTGACTAAAGGCGCGGGGAATCGTTAGCATTAGCATTAGCACGCCGTGCGGTGAGGCCTAGTCGACACCGACAGGCCTCACGAGGAGCCCAGTGTGAGACAACGTTTGACCGATTTAAAATACACAATACTCACTCAGGTGGAAACAGTTTGAGCTCCTCTATGTTTCCGAGGAATCCAAACAGAGTCCTCATTTGTTCGGATGTCGTACTCGGGGAGACATTGGTCACCTGAATGACGTGCGTGTTTGAATTCATTTTTTCGCGAGTGCTAATCAAGCTAGCTAGCGTTGTGCTAGCAACGGGCCCGAGTCTGAAACGAAACAAAGACGACCTGGGTAACGATGACGACGAGAACAACAAAACATCAGGCGAAAACCAACGCTAGCATCTTCCCTGTGGATGGAAGGTGGTAAACATTTGCTGCGGACAAGAACACGACCGCACAGAGCAACAATGCCGCTGCCGAAAATGTCGTGAGGCAGGGATGCTGCTTTCACGTGCAGTTCGTAAGCTCGTACTTATGAGTTTTACCCTGGCAAACGCGAGTTGTCTCATTCAAGTAGGGCACAATTATATCACAGTGTGTTTTTGGTTTTGATGTGTTATATTATTATGTTCCAGTGGTGGAACAAGTAACAAAGATTCTTAAATGATCTCATTTGCCTGAAGAAACCTGCACGTAAATATTTATTCGAGCATCCTTTGTACTGTCTATAAATGTTATTGTTTTTGTTTGTTTATATATATCTAATGGTACATAGTAGTTTATGCCTGTTTTGTTGAGCTTGTTTATCTATGCTTATTCTGTGTAGGTACATTGAGAGCAGATTCCTTGTATGTGTGCACCTGGCAAATAAAAGTGGTTCTGATTCTGGTAGAGCCGGTAGACGGTTTCTGGATTTTTGAGGCTGATACTGACATCAACCCACATGTCCTGAAAATACTGATTAACATGGGAATTTAGAGAGTAGTTTTTCAGTCAGGGAAACACCTGGAAATTGATTAAAATGACCAAAAATCCTGAAAATATTTTATGTTGTCATGGAGAATAAAATTTTGTATTTTTTTTGACCCCCTCACACACCTACATAAACCCGGGTATGTATTTTGATTTAAATATGTCAATACTCGGCCGACTGGTAAATTATATGACTGTTTGGGAGCAACTGTACAACAAGAAAATGTCTTGGAAAATGATTTGTTAAAAATAGTGGGAACCCTGTTGAGTGTAAGACATCCAGTATTCAAATATGATATGTTGGCCGTAGTATTTATTTCTTTTTTTCTACATAAACACATAACATAAAAAACATGAACATGTTTTTCTTTAGAATCTAGATACTAATATTAGATATTTAGCTCAAACCTAATTTGTCATTTCTGTACTGCATTTTCTTGTTACTTAATGACTAAAATATACAAGACCAATATATATTTTATAAACTAGCATTGGCTTTATGTTGACCTGACTGGTCTAGCTCTCATAAAATCTTAATCTGAAGTAACTCTAGCTGTCAAATAAATGTAGTGGCGTAAAAGTATTTTTTCTCTTCAGCGGCAGAAGAGTACAAAGTAGCATCAAATTCAAATACGAAAGGAAAGTACCTCCAAAACTGTACTTAAGTACAGTACTCAGTTAATTCCACCTTTGATATTTACATAAAAAATTGTGAATCTTGTGTACTATGTTTCCTGTTTTTACCTATAATGTAGACTCATTAAATTATATTGTATCATTATATCTGAAACATCTCTGCAACTCCAGTAGTCCTTTTTTGTTATAAAAACTAAATTAAATATGTTTTTTAAACATTTATTTTCAGAAAAAAATTGGCTTTTGGTGATTTTAAATGCTGAGTAAAATCTACTAGACAAGATTTAAAAGTGTGATTTAAACCGGGGAATACTAAATGAACGATCAGGACAAACAATTGATCAAAAAATCAATCAATCAATTAATTGAAATGAACTTCCTTCACAGCAAAGTCTAACTAATTTCTAGATTGTTCAGATGTAAAAATGACAATTGGCATTTTTCCAACTGTGCGTAAAGGCAGCACGGCTCGGAATACGGCTGGAATCCGAGTGGGCGTGGCTAACGTTGTGTCACAGTAGTTTGTTGCTAGGCTGCTAGCTAGTGGCCTCCTGAAATAGTCATTTTGCCGTTTTTCTCGAAATCGCAACGCCATGCAAACACCGTAATAGTTCGAGGATGTTAAATGTCAGCAAGGATAATTTAGTGATTTTAAACAGTCAGTCAGCGGCGGACTTTGTGCTCGGGTTCAACAAACGTCGGAGGGCAACTCAACGACCCACATCTAGGCGCAAAGTCGTCGCTTGCTAACTTAGCATCCCCCCCGTTTTCAGGCATGTCAACAGGTTGCTGCAGCGTTTGTTGGTTACTGCAGATATTTTAAATATAGGGCATTACATGAACGATAACGGTGTCGTTAAATTTCAGTGTTGCATTAGTTAATGTTGTGTTGCTTCATAAAGGTGAGACAGTAACTCGGGGCAGTGTAATCGCCGAACAAGCTGTCAGGATGGACCTGCAGAGATCAACGACATGAGACAGGCAAGTGGATGAACTTTATCTGGAAAGATTAAGTATATTTTCTGTGCAGGATAACAGTGGGATTATGGTGCTTTTGTAAGCGTTTGTGTTTACGGTCCAACATTGGCGCGAAATGTATGAAAGCACTGCCTGCAGAGCTCTGGGAAACCAATATAACACATCAAATATAATGTATATAGAGGGAAAGGTCTCATTAAGGTCTTAAAAAACAATATGTAAAGTATTACAAGAATAGAATACAATATCCAAATCACAGAAGCTGCAATGTTTTTGATTAAACAGCATTATAAGGGAGTACTGTAGTGCTGCAGAGATGCCCTGGCTTACACATCTTCTTCTCCACATGCAAAAATGATCATTAAAGGAGCACATGTGTAAAAATACCCTATTTACATACTTTAATTGCTTAATCAAGGAGAAGATATTTTTGATAAGTGGAATAGTATAATAGTAAAATGTAGCAAATTCATGTAAGAAAAGAGAGGAGAATGTGTTATTAGACACATTTAAAATTAAGACAGGTTTAATTGGCTGTTTGTTAGTAACCTGAGTTAGATATTTAGTAATTAAAGTGACTTTTGGATCGTACACAAGCTTCAAAGAGATCCTGTGGATGTCAAAGCAAAAGCACTTGTTATCGGGAGAATAAAAAGCTGTTTTAAATTTCCCTTTCAGTAAGATGTACACTTGTTTGTTTTAAACACTAAATCTTTTTTTGCTTAAATGTATTGACTGAATAAACACAGGTAATTACTTTTGCATTGGTCTTTTTGCGCACTGCAACTCTGATGTTCTTTTCTTGCAGGTAAATGTTGACAACAATATGAAACATAACTATGAACTAGAAGGACACAAAATGGTGGATGTTTTCCCATGCACACCCCCATTCTCATGACACCAACCAGGAGATATGGGCATCCTAAGACTGGTAGCCAGAATCATGGGTAGGATCAGTACTTTCAGGTCCTATCAGTTTGTGCTTCTCCTGGCTGCTGCGCTTGCTGTTGTAGCTTTTTACTACTTTGGCTCAGAGAGGCAGAACTTCTCCAGCACCACGAAGAGGATCAAGCAGACCCAGGCCAGCCACAACACCAACAGAAACGATGCCGACCTAACTGTGGACACCGTACTCTCGCACCCAGCTGGATCTGAGGAGCAAGGAGGGGAAGAGCTGGACGTAGGCGGAGAGAGCGAGGGATTTAGGTCCACGACAGGGAACGGTGATGCTGGTGACCATCGCTACCACGCGCTCATGATGTTCACTAAGGTGGACAAGAGCCGGAGCCTGCAGGACAAGTTCAGGGTGGCCATGTTGTCTATGGTTAAGCACGGACGCTTCCTGGAAGGTGAGGTGTTGGTCCTTCATTTTGTGAGCGACGAAGCCAGCAAAGAACTGGGAGAGAGGATGCTGCAGGAATTCCTTCTTGATGCAACGTTCAAGTACGAGGTAGGCAGTCTAAACCCGTGTCTCCACGGTGCCAAAGCTCTGTTATCTATTGATTTGAAAGATAAGAAGAAATCAGTTTTATTTCTACTGAAGCTGCCTTTAATGTTTGGTCTTGAAGTACATACTGTATGGCACTTTATAGATATATGTAAATTATATATAATGTATGTGTTTGTTGAGCTAAGTGAGACCAGGTAAAAGGAAATCTGTATTGGTAGTAAGATCTTAGAGGATTATTATTGCACCTGTCTTATATTTTAACTGCACAACTCGTTGTTTCTCACAGAATGCAATTCACTGTTTTTATGTTTCCCACCACTGTGTTTCATTTGCTAAATGACAATAGCTTCAGTGCAGCATTCCCACCTGCTAGGTTGAAGGTCTGCCACATCAACGATCCTAATGTTTATTCCTTTTATCTGATGAATATTATTAATGTTTGTCCATTAACTGGCCCCTGGCCTCCTCCTTGAGATCACTGTTAAGCAAACCCAGGGTTAGTGTTAGGTAGTCTGACAATGTCTGATGGCAAAAGTATTTTAACCCTTTTCTGAAGGGCCACACTCAAAGGTGAGGTGAAAAGCCCGAAGTCACAGACTGAAACCCAGTAGTCGTTTGAATAACGGGACACATCTTGGGACGACATTCGTAGTGTTGCACTCGATTGTACGCACGAAAAATGACAGAAATGGTTGTGTAAAGAATAATATAGAGGATCTTGTGAGAGAAGTTGCAGAAGTTGGACTGCTGAATGAAGTGGATGCAAACCCCAATTCTGATGTTGGGAAAGGTGTGAGAAAGGATTTTAACAATCTGACAAGCACTTCATGCGAGGCACACTGACCCCCTTAACTCAGGCCTCCTCTAGGAGAAAGACCTGTAGGTGCTGTTTGAAGTTGAAACACGTGGGGGCAGTGTTGGCCTTCCAAACTAATCCCTCACTAATGTGGATGCACCCCCCCTCCTCCCTACTTTGTTCTCTCTGCCAAAACAGCGGATTATGTCCCCTCTGTTGCATGAACTGTCCTGCCCCGTTTCTCCTCTTTTGTATTCTTCACAGAGCACAAGATCATAAACTTGTTTACAAATTACCGTACTTATCCCTTTCCAAATCCTCCTCGCCAGCCAGGCCTTTTCTCTCAGGAATGTCTCATCATCTACAACATCTGGTGTGGATGTTACAGCTCTGTATTAGCTCAGGCTGATCCCATGCCTGCTTTGGATTGGTTGGAGGTTTGCTCAGCTTGGCATGTTGGCAGGTTTTGAGCTTGTTGGTCTGATCGCTTCCTTTTAATTTCTCCCTCTATACTCAGACTGAGCTCAAAGTCTTGGAGGAGCGCAGCTGAAGTGTGTAAAACACTGGTTAAAGTACTGTTAGATCTGACAAGGGATGGTGAAGTGCTGTGAGACCTGGGTATAAAATCTATCTGTTGTGTACCAGGGTGTTAAAGAGGACCAGACAAGATCTCTTTTGCAAAAATACAACCCAAATTGGCACGCAGAGATTTCCCCCGATCTCTTCCTTTTCATGTACAGTATTACTCAGCCAATACCAATAATTGCTCTATTAAAGTTAGCTGACATATAAAACACATTGGTAGGAAATTTGTATTGGTAATATTCAGTCCTTCCAGGAAGTTGCGATGTTGCATTTGCACCAATTAACACAAATTCAACCAATCCCTGTTAATTAGCAAAATGTTGAGCCATGTGTCACCAAACTCACTTCAATGTTTCTATGTTTAGTTGTGACACGAACATCTCCACATTTACCCTGTTCAACAGTGCGACTTTATTCTCACTGGAACAAGCTACCTTCAATTGTAATGAATTATACAAAAAACAACCACAGCTATTTTTGTTAAATTTCGTATTTTGAAAAAATGCTTTAAAACGTTGCGACATGCATCACAATTATTTTGGAAAAAAAACGGCTGTGAAATCCGACATTACAGGTTGCAACAATCCCAAAGAAACCCTGCAAAATCTTGAAGGGACTGAGTATTAGCAAGATGTTGCAGTGTCATGGAATAATAAAAAAAAAAATAATTGTAAGGGTCTTTAATTAATAGCATAACAAATTGCTTGCTAATAAAAAAACAAATTTTTTGGTTATATTTACTCAAACGTTCATCCAGAAACCTGTCAGAAAAGTAGGATTTAGAAGCAGAGCGTCGCTGTGAAAATACAGTGTAGAAATTGTGAGATGTTTCATGTTTTCAGAACAACCTAAGCCTACGGTGCTGGTAGTTGTTGGTAGTGTGTACAGTGCAGCCTGATTAATACTGGTTTTGGATTTTGTTGGTTTATTGCATACATATTGGTATTGGTGATGTATGTCAGCTGTAAAATGTCCACCCAGTATGTAGCTTGGTCACAATAATTAAAAAAACTAATCTAAGGGATCTCAAATTGTGATATGATAAAAGTTACAATTGTTAGATATTTCATTATCAGACTTTTAAATGCCCCAATATTGATCAGTGTGTGCCTGAAAAATGTAGTGTTGACTGGGTTAGGATTTTGCATATCCTCTTTCTTTTATGTCTGGGGTGGACAAACTATGAATAAGCAACTGTTTCTAAATGACCTCAAACATATCTTTGGATAGGCGTGCTGACCGCTCACCCTAACATCCCTGGTTTGACTCTGACCGGGGACTTTGGGCACTTGTCGTTCCCCACTTTTCTCTCTTTTGGTTTCCTGTCATTTGTCTACTGCACTCTCTCAAATAAAGGCAGTAAAAGCCCCTCAATCCTAATTATGAAGGCATGTGTTTAGCTGTTTGACGCTTGCACTGATGTCAACATATCTGTAATAAGCTCAAATTGGCAGAATCACTCAGGCTCTAGTTAGCTGCCTGGGGAAAGTGCCTGGATCGTACTGGGAGGCGGTACACCCAGTGGTTTTATCATATTCATGGTATCATTCCAGACCAGTGCTTTTAAACATCGTGTTGTGCTATCACTGACGCGAGTACAGCCACTGTGTCTTCTGTCTCTCCTGATGTGCATGCAGAGACAAGTTGCCAAAGATACAGATGGGACGGGAACTCCCCAGGGGCAGACAGAGACATTGTATATGAGCATGTTGACATCCTTGTCTGCTCATCTCGAACCCTGATTCCCTTTTTAATTATTCATCTTAAAGGAGCACGATGGTGAGACGGCGGATATGCAAGAGTTTTAGCCTCCATCGCTCCCCAACAGTGGTAAATTCAATGACCCACTTGACATTCGCAGCAAACAGCCAACAGAGTCACACTGCCCAGTGCCCAGAGGCTGTGCTCATTACTGCTGATCAGCATTCACACAGTCCTTACACAACATACTGCAGCCCTGCACTCCAGCCGTCCCCTCATGAAATGTTTCCCTTTCACATCAGTTTTTATACTTTAGAACATTATGCAACCGACAACAGGGTAGAGTGCAATACTGTAAATTTGTAAGACCGAATCATGTTGTTAGGAAAGCCTTTGGGGGCCTTAAGAGCCTGTATGTGGATCCTGAACCACCTTTCTTAAGTTGTTTTATTTTCTTCCCGTCTTTATAGAGTTCCTCCTGAAATTAATAGCAGGTAACAGGCAGTCTGTGGTGGCCAGTGTTCTGACTGCTTTGTAAACTTACTATCTTCCTCCTAAATAAAAGGATACTGTTGTTTTAGAATTATACAGATTTTCCTGGGAGTTATAGTAAGCAATCCTGGCCACAAAAGTCAAAAAAGGAGATTTAGCTCAGTACTAGCGTCCCATCAATAAAACAGTGCAACGACTGCCAAATATGTCCAGCCTCTGAAGTCAACTATGTGCAGCTAGTTTTGTTTGTGAACTAATAATATCACTTCACCAAATACACTGAATGCCAAAAGTAGAAGAAGTATGTATAACAGAACAGTATTTATTTTATGACTGAAGAAACAATGTTGTCCAAAAATCTGTGATCTTTGAAAAATCTGGGTTGGAGGAGGGTGCGGTGGGGTTAGGGTTAGTGCTATTGGGGGGGGTTTACTTTCTGTAAGCAGTATAATGTTCTTCAATCTGAAGCCAAATGTTGAATCCTTTTCCCAATGAACAGCTGCGTCTCGCACATTTATTTGTGTTCAACTCCCGGTGAAGGGTGGGTCCTTAACTTGTCCTGCACAAACCACAAGTCCTAATTATAAAATAGTAGCTAGTACTTAAGCTCTTAAACTAGTGAGCTTCAATTGTGTGTTCAAGCATTTCAGTTTTCAAGGCTGGCTAGTTGGTGAACTCCACTGGTTCTGGTGCCTTTTATCAAATAAAATGCTGCAGAAGCAATGGCTACTTTATTGCTTTTTTAGAATAAATTTCAAAGTACTTAAAGCAATCCTTTATGTGGCACGAATAAAAAATATAACTGTTGGTCCTCTTGTGCAAGATACAAGAGTGAATGCATAGCTGCTAACGTGACAGAATAGCAGTCAATTGCTCACTTTGACTTTTAAATAAAAAAATGTGCCATTAAATCACACTGCCAACAGCTGTCCAGGTCAGCACTGATTTCAAATGATAGAGGGCTTACCTTAATCTGCCAGGGATCATTAAACTATGTATTCCCATCGAGGCACATGGTGCCTGATTTATAATACAACAGCCGTATTGTCCAGCTTTTATCTGAAGCCTTTAAATGCACACTTACTGATGTCAGGCTTAGCCAGGAAAGTCCAGACTCTCCTCAGGAAAGACTGTTTGTCCCAAACCCAACATATGTATTTTTCGTCCTGCAGGAAAGCTTTAATGATAATCAGTGCTTATATTTAAAAGAAAAAATCCTCTTTCAGTAATCTGTTGAGATATCTACTGTACACGATCAGAGCAGAAACTGCTGCCTCACAGCTGTTGTGGGATTTAAAGCTCAGAGGAGCAGCACTGAGAGGCAGGAAACCTGGACACAAGAAGACAATGTTTATGCGCCTGACTGTCATATGAAGTGGTTAAAACCTTTTAAAATGACACAAGGATGGGAGTGTGTTATAAAATAACATCTCTGTTTTTAGTTTTCACCATGGTTCTCTCTGCTAATTGTAACCGTAGAGGTTTTATTTGAGAGGTTACATGAAGCAAGAAGTTGTCTGTAGTGGATTGATCACGAGTGACCTCTAAATCACTTTTCACGCTTATCTGCCAAGTTTTGAACAGTATCTTTGTTTTGTATGTACGGCTTGTCATTTTTGGTTTGTTCTGATTTTAAAGGACATAAAAAAGTAGATGGATTCATTTTCGTTAGCGTCTATCACAACTTGTGAACTTAAAACCAAAAAATGTTCACTTATGAAGTTGGAAATTACACATCAGTGGGTCATTCAAATTGACAAATTGCTTTAGGAACAAAATCATTTGGACTTCTGCAGAATATTTGGTCAGCACATGTCCCATACACCTCTGATTCTTATAATAAAATGCAGCCGTGAAGGCTTGTTAAGGTGAGGCATTCACTGCCTAAACAAACTGGAATGTAGCCTTTTAAGATGAGGAAAACACACATTTAAGCCCTGTTATAATCACAAAAATCTCAGATGACATGTACCAAATAGTCACATAAAATGATATCTTAGGTAGTGGCATGTATTTCCCAACTCTGCTGCAGTTGGGACATTGCTGTGTTAACTCGACTCTACTGCATTGATCTGCTGTGCAGGTGTCGTTCCATGACGTGGCGGCTCTCACACAGAAGCTGTTTCCTATCGTGGAGGCCATGCAGAAGCACTTCAGCGCTGGCTCTGGGGCTTACTACAGCGATGCCATCTTCTTCCTGTCTGTTGCCATGCATCACATCATGCCTGAAAGTAAGAAAAAGCACATTTTGTCAGATTTCTTTGTCAGTTAAATACCTACAAATATTGCTTTAGATTGAGAGTTTTGGCTGATCAATGAGTGTCTGATTGAGTCCCCAATGTAAAGTCCAAAGAATGATCTCCCACCGGTGACTGGTTGTAAATTTAATCACTGATGTATCCATGCAGATTGTTTTAATTTAGAGATATCTTTCTTTGGAATTTCTGCCACCACACCAAAACAACTGGATTGAATTGAATTTTATTTGTGCAGCTCTAAGCATTAAACACAATTACACTTACAGCACAATGTTCTCTTTAGAAGCGATGCCTCATAGATGTGAAGTAGATTTTGGCTGTTTTTCAACAGATCATAATTAAAATGTGTAGAGACAAGATTGATTTAAACAAGCATTAAACATAAACAATTTAATTTTTTCTGTGAAGTGAAATAATTTTAATAATAATATTGCAATAAAAAAAACTGTATTTTAAAGTTTGCTATTGGAGCTACCCTTAAAATTTTGATCAAGAATTGTACCTCAATGTCACTTTCTCTATATGATTTGATAAATAAGTTACAATATATTGCTTTAAAATGTGTATTTTGCTTTGATTCTGTGGCAGACCATCTTTTAAATTCACTCAGATGCTCACTTCTCTATCCTGGCACTGATGGTGCACAGCTGGAAAAGGTATTATGGGCAGGTATCTAACAGACACGTGGCAAGCTGCAGAGTTCCTGGGGAGTGAGGAAGGAAGGATGTTCCGTCACTGCTGCCCACATTAGTGCCCCCTGTGTTGGTGCTGACCGATGGAGGAACCACCTCCGGTGTGCACTGTTGTGGTTCACTTCAGTGGATGTGCATCATGGGGTATGACTCCGCACATTCAAACTATTGGGCTTTAGGGTTTGAATCGATAGTCACCACATGTTAAAGTCTCTGTCTTGCAGACAGCAGGGCCCTGTCCCGTTTGAGATTTTAAAACTGCACGGAGAACAGTGGGTACGATTTAAACACCTAAGATCATCGCTTTTTAAAATATTTTTATATATATATATATATATATATTTTTTTTTTAATAGGGGTGCCCAAATCACCAACAGAGGGTATAGTGATGTGTCTTCTCCTCTGAAGCCAACAGTTTCTGTTTTTCAGCAGTTAGGTGCATTTAAATATTTTTCATAAACATGGCAGTACTGGAATTTAGTTTAATTTGCATGAGCTGAATTTCTTCATTTATAAAGCTTTCCACCAAAAAAAGATGCTGTGCACATTTGAAGGCTTGACAAATCAAATTCGCTTTCTTTAAAGGTTTTCTATAACACATAAAAGTATGCTATTTACATTACTCGGGGATGGATATCAATTAGGGAGCAAAAAAGGAAAATTGTGAAGAAAAGATGAGCGTCAAAAGGCAATACAGGATGATAAATAAA
Source organism: Dicentrarchus labrax (assembly GCF_905237075.1). NCBI lineage: Eukaryota > Metazoa > Chordata > Actinopteri > Moronidae > Dicentrarchus > Dicentrarchus labrax. Next base: position 14,030,693 of record NW_026136718.1, on the reverse strand, counting down.
AGATTGTATTTGGGGGAAAATGCTTGAGTGCGTGGTTGTCACTCAGCTGTCAGTTCTGAAAAGTAATTTGTGGTGGAGCACAAAGTTGTTTTGAACAGATTTTAAAAATATAGCCAATGTGGCATTGGGTGTATTGTATGATGTTTTTTTTTTTTTTTTTCCCCAGCAGTCCCTTGTATGAAGTGGAGGTGTGCGTCTGATGGTGTGTCACGTTGTGTCCTTATTGATCAACCACGTGAAGCACCCGTCTGCTCTGTGTATCCAAGTGGTCACACATTTCTATTTGAAGAATGCTTTCATCTATAAAGGGCATAATGTGGTTGTCTTAACAGAGAGAGTGGGGGTGCATGGGGCTTCACGTCCTCCTTCTTCTCTGATGTAGCCATTTTTCTGAAACTGTCTTCGTTCAGCGAGCCTCGCAGCAGACACAGAACGTCGTTTTTGATTAATGACAGTGAAACAAAAGTGATATCCACAAATATAAATAGCAGCTGCAAGTGGGAGGGCTGGAAATTTAACATCCTCTAACTTGTGAAGTGGGAGCAAGTTTAACTCTTAGAAAGACTTAGAAATTGACTGGCTGCAGATGGGGCCTTTCAAGCTAGATGCCACACAGTCATCCTTTAAAACACTCTATTTTGTACTCAATATTTTTTATATAATAAGTTAAATAGAGGTGGGGGTCATACGGTAATTTCTTGTATAACTACCCCACAATATTTTGCTTATAATGAGAGTAAAAGTCTCATAACACAAACAAATGTTAAATACATGATACTATATTGCAAAACAGCAGTCAATCATATATCACAATATCTTTGTTACTGAAGATAAAATGATTGTTTAAATACAATAGACAGTACAGTGTTGCACACCTGGCAGACAGACTGTGGAGAAAGAGAATGTTTCTTAGAAACAACTATAAACCATTTATTTACCATTAACAAACACGCTTTAGTAGTAAGTTGTGACCAAGATACATACTGAATGGGACAATTTACAGTTGAAAAATCAGTCTAGCACTAGAGTCGCTTTGGTTATGGGCCTTCATCAGGCATCAGAAACAACTAAAGCTGCAGGCTATGACAACCTATCAAGAAGCAGAGCCAAATATCGAACACCTCATGTAATAATAAATACATAAAATAAAACATCCATAAATTGTGACTAACAATATTTGTCAAAATACATAATTGATGACTGATTTTGACATATACTGCATGATGCCTGACCAAAGACCATCACCAAAATGTTGTGTCTCCAATAAGCTCGGTGTTGACAGTGAGCAGGAATTCAACCTTTACTTCCACAGAGAGCTGAGACAAAATGTGTACCAAAGTGTGGAGAATAGCTCAGGACGGTTAGCTGACTCCGGCTATCTCGCAGCCAAACTAGAGATAGACTGAAGAGTGACTGATGTGAGTTCTCAGTTTGTGTTTGTGGAAGAGATATCGTCTCTGGCTGCGAGATGCGAAACCGTGGAAGTCGAGAGAACAGTGTGTGGATTCTACTTTATTCAGTCTGTCCCTGCCAGGTAGCTAACACCAGCTAGCCAGCTGTCTGCAGATATTGGGCTGATGTCAACACAAACAGTGCAGAAGAATTAGTAAGCAGACTTTCAGTTTCAGCCTTGCCTGTGCTCAAAGCGGAGGTGCTGTTCTTATTTGAACTTGTAACGTGACAGTCAATTCGTAGCTGTATGGGACATCTTTTATTTTTTTAATCTGTGTCATATGTGTGTCATGTTTTGCATTTGCTAAAGAAAAAAAATCCTTGGTCCACATTTTTATATTCAGGGAAACAACAGTGTTGCAACATAGAACTTCATGTGAAAATTGTAACAGTGGATGAAGCTTACAGACCATGATGGCTTAAAGAGGAATGTATTTTCACCATCTGTCCTTTGAGGATGAGAAATAAAATTGCACAATGGAAACCTGTTGTGATTAATGATAAGGTTCCTAAGAAACACTGTTTTTGTTCATGGAGGTGTTCCATGATTTGTATCCCCTCAAGAGGTCTCAACATGCTGGGACTTGAGTCTCCTACGGCCCGACCTCTATTTTCCACCCGAGGTAGAAGTGGGACTGCTAATGTGCAAATTGCTTTGCTTAAGTGAGAATGATGGTTACCCGGAGGTGAGATATAGCTAAACTATTGGTTGTCATGCAGGCCTAAAATAACACAGCAGATAAGCAATCAATATCAGTTTCTGGAAAAATTCTAAGACGAAGCACCAAAAACATGCGATAAAACCTCTGAATCATTCTGAATCAGTTCTAACACGCAGCGTATTCCTTTTTTAAAACACAGTCAAACTTTAGTAGACGTCCCCTCTGTGCCCTCACTGTTTCTCCAGAGCTAATAACTCTTTCCGATGGATTTTTGATCTAAAATAACAAGCCAGGGTTGAACATGAGTGGGATGGTCGACTGGATCTCAATGTAAATGTCCTGACTTCCTCTCTCTACTGTAGTAGACCAGTGAGCGTAACAGACACATTATGGTGTCTGTTAAGTCCAGAGCAGCCGGGATTGCACAGTTATACAGTTCATCAGGTCCACAAAGGAGACCCTTTGATTTGTAGTAGTAGAAAATCCATTGAAGGACCACACACTGATAGTGGAACAACCCCAACTTTAAAGCAATGTGGATGTATTACAACAAATGCAGTGTGGTCAGAGTCAATGTCTCACTGACTGACACATGTTTAAATGCACATGTGCCACAGTTTCATATAGACCTCTCTTGAATTTGCAATGAAACCTAATAAAATTATTATTCCTATTTATTATCCCACGGAAATCCCTACTTTTACTCAAAAGCAAGCCAGATTTTGAGGTTTTTTATGTGTGTATGTCCAGTTTTAATCACATTACTTTGTGTGACTTTGTGAAGTAAATGTCATTACTTTGAGTATCGTCATTCTTGTCTGGAAAGCCACTTAAAACTGTTTTTATTGATTGGTAGGGTGCCAGACGTAGCCTAGCTAGCTTGTCATGCTGTGCAGATCACTTTACTGTTAAATGGTTAATGAAATAACTGCCTACGTGCAACGGCAAATATTAAAAGGGCATGGTTTACTTTTAAAAGTCAAAGGGGCTAGCAGGCATATTTTCATAATTTCTAGCTAATGTTTTGAAGCAGTGGCAACATTGTAGTGACGTTCAGTAATTTGATTTAACTCAAAACTTGATTTGCAGTCCAGCAAAAATAGCCTTGTTTTGTTATTTAAAAATTGTATTATTTTGAAAAAATAATTAATAACTGAAAAAGGGATTTAAGGAATTATACTATTTAAGAAAATAAAACACTAACTACTGATTAGTATTTAATGATAAACTCATGATCTCAAGCTTATTTGTGTTTTAGTTTTCTCTTCTTTATATTTTAGAAGCATTTTCTGGTGCTTACGACTAGAGGACCTTGTTTACTGCAGTTGAAACACATCAACTTTTGGATGCACGGGAACATAATGAGTGTGCAAATTAATTAAGCGATCTCCTTTTAAAAAAAAAAAAAAAAAAAAAAGCTGTGTTTGTTGGTAAAAATCTGTAAAACAATGACTCTTACATATAGGCTGTAAGTGCTCACATCAAGAGTGACATTAGGGCTTAATGAGGTTGACCCACTTTCTCCCTGAAAAAAAACTGTGATGTTAGACAACATTGTGATTTGTGTTTTGTGGCTTAGTTGAGGACTGTCTGATCTGAACGGAGCCTCAGGCGAACTCTAAACCCTGCTAACCAAATTATTCCTGTGTGTACCTGCCCATGGACGTCTACACCCACGTATATGGGCAAGATTGATTATAACCTCCACGTATTTACTTATTTACTTACTTATTTATGTCAGTTGTTGGAAAAAATTCAATTCTCCAAAAAACATAAATATTTAAAGGTTACATATACACAAAATGGGCGCTATAGTTGGCTGTAGTGCCCAACATATACCTTCTTTGCCTAAAAATAGTTAAAAGTTAAAATACATACAACAGCCCGCAGCACAAATCCCTACTTTCACCTTCACAGGACTTTAGCATTGAGTCATTGATCATCAAACCCGACTACATCAATGTTGTAACAACTTAAGACCCCCTTCCTGTTATACTCCCACCAGTTAAGCCCCGTTCATACAAACAAACGGAGCCGACCACTCGGAGATTACTCTTTCGAGCCCCCTCTCTGTTGCCACAGTACATGAAGGCATTGTGATGGCAGCTTCCTTGTTTGGAGAGCACAGAAAACACCGTGTTGCTGAGTCTTCTTTTTCCGTCACTAGTTTCAACAGAAACCACCAATCGAATACTAGCACCAACTTGTAGTCCAGCTATGATCTCCCCCACAGTTACATGTATACCTTTCATTGTTCTACTTTGACTTTGTCGAGGCCAAAGTTGTGTTGTTTTTTTCTCCTTTCTTTCCAAATTAGTTCTGTGATGTTTGGCCCCCTTTGAGATCAGTCCTGCATTGGACTTCACCTGTCTATTTTTACCCTTACTATTAGGTTTTAAGATGATTATGGTCCAAATACAAACTTTTAGTTGAGTTGTTTAAGTGCTGTTTTGTAATTACTTTAAAGCAACATTGACGTACATTATGAAACAGCATAAAGATGGGACATAAGCATCCAGATTAGAGGAGCAGATTAACAACTCATACACTGTTGTGAAGGGGAAATACATTTTCCTCTTCACTTTTTACACATAAACTCTACCTGTAGGTTCTTATTCTCCTTCTAAAAAACATATGTTGTTTACATATTGTATGGATGTCTTTCTAATAGTAAACATTTTGTTTATTTGATTGCTGCTGGATCTCAACAGGGCCCTGAAAGACTGAAACAGATCTGAAATCGGGTTGACTTGAGCTCTGAAGGTCTATAAAGCAGACAACTCATGCAGCTCATTATTTTTAAGTACCCTCATCCCTTAAGTCCCTCAGCACCAGTTGCGCCAATTCTGCAGCTGTCATCAAACCAATAAATGTTTACTGTCTTCAAACTTTGACAGTGTGTCTTAAGCTGACAAACGTTTTCATCAGTCTAATAATCATGTTGTGCTCCTGGCACACCATCTCTGAGTCTTTCCCATCCTTTCATCACCATGGCAACCAGCAAAACATAGGAAGCTAAAACAATGAACAGATGAGGGTCTGAATATCCTGGATACTGCTGTTACAATTTCAGTGTTACAGTGTTAATCATCTGCGTGCACACACAGCTGCCAAATGTGCACTTTTTTTAATAGTCATGCTCAACTTTCTCTACATTTCTTCCCATAATGTATAGACATTTATAGGTAATTCTGGTTTTTTTAGGTCAATGACAGCATTATAGAAAGCAAAAGTCAACCACAGAGAAACCATTTTAATTGTGTCAAGCTTTTCAAGACTCTTGTCAGAGTCTGATCTTATTTCCTCTAACTGCGTATTCCTGGAAGGACTCCTAAAAGTGATTAGGTAGACGTCAGTCACTGGAGTAGTCAGAAAAACTCAACCTATGTGCACAGATGACTCAGAAGTACATTTCCTGGGATAATTTAGAACATATTGAACTCAATTTGCCATTTATTAAGCCTGGTAAAAAATAAATGATTATTTATCATTCACATCGGGCAGACAGAGGTCACTTGTTCCGTGTCAAACAGCAATCATTCTTTTAGTTGCTTATTCCCTCGGTTACACATGTTTAATCTAAGATGTTTTGAAGTTTAATGCCACCTAATCAATGCTTTGTTGCGCTCCTCTTTCAGGTCTGACACGCATAGTACAGCTTGACCTGGACCTGAAATACAGGACGAACATCAGGGACCTTTTCCAAGAATTTGACCATTTTCCTCCAGGAGCCGTAATAGGCATCACCAGAGAGATGCAGCCAGTCTACAGGTAGGCAGAACACATCAGCTATAGGGTCGTACAAAAGTCAGAAACACTAAAAAATAAAGTTTGGGCGTGGTTAAGCGCTGACATTTATTACAAAGTCAGTTGTCCCACCTGAAGGGGTGCAACAAGACTTCTCTGCTCCTGCTCAGTCTGCCTCTATGAGTCTGGGCCAACTCCTAGCTTGAAAATATGTAGGCTAAATAGTTCATTTGATTTCATAAATATTTAAATGGTTTAATAAATAATTTAAATAATAGTTATGAATGTTTATTTTCACTCAGGTTGTTGTGGATGCTGTATGAGACACTCAGCTTTGATATCATAAATGTATTTTCACAATTTTAAGCCACATTTCCAGAGGCTTTAAAATAAAAATGTGTCCAATCAAAAGTCCTAAACTGATACAGTGATGTCTTCATGACTTGGGGGACTCGGTGTGAGTGAGTTCGTCTATGCGAAAGATTACTAGCTTCAAAATGTGTAAAATGCTAAAAATATCTTAGTATCAAGTTTATTTTGCAAAGCTCATATATTTATGTGTAGAACTGTTGAGAGCAGCCACATTAGCAATATCGTCTTTCTTTTATGCCTCTCTCTTTAACACTAATGGGTTAAAAGCCACTATACTAATCTCACACACTGTTGTTGACCCCAGATGGATTTGCGTTTTTATGGGCCTCACATTCACAGCTATTTTCTCTCACAGTTTCTAAGTGAGAAAGAACATCAGAAGTCTCTTGTACAGTTTCACAAGAACCTCAGCAGTGTTACCAGTCAGTGATTTTCCAACTACAAGTGAAAATCTATCAATTTAATGATTATCAGTGCAGGATTTAAGATAGGACGTGTTTAAAATGTGTTTCAATAAAGTGAAAAATCTAAACTGGAATTAATATAGACATGGAAATGATCAGATCCTCTTCAAATATGGAGTTGGGAGGTTGATTCATTTCATGTAGTTCTCAAGTAGAGTGCTAATGTTTTTACCAGTTTTATATTTTATATTTGTATATAAAATAAATCATATTGGTGTGGGTTTTTATGTACTGAAAAGTGAAAATACCACTCAATTTAAATAGTTTCACTATATTCCTAAATCTGTATAGTATCATACCTGAATCATCACAGTGTTCTTCAGCTTTTACATAATTTCCAGGCAGAATCTATTGAATATGTGACCAAAATTGTAACTGAATAGAAGCCCTTGAACATTGAATGCTAATGCACTACTTGAATGTTGAATGAAACTTTGAAAAACATTGACGTGTTGTTCTTCCAATAATTCTAAGATAATTTTTACCATTGTACAAAATCAACCAGCCACAAACCCCAAACTGCTCAGAAGCAAACTTTTACCTTGGAAGTGCCGGTGCTGCAAGATGGGGGTAAATGATAGCAGCTATAAAGTCACAGTTGCAAGATACACTGTGCAAATGCAACACCGACAGATGATGATGATGATGATGATGATGATGATGATGATGATGATGATGATATTTTCATGAATATGCTATTATAAGTCCCTAATGCCAGATAAATAATTGGGGTTTGGCAGAATATAAGCAGAGAGATGCCTCTCGTCAGGAAATGTTTTGCTCTCATCCTGTGATTCAGAAGTGTCCTCTGTCTCTTTGTCAGACCTGTCTGTAGTAAATAAACGACATGCTCATCCTTAGAACTGACAACCATGCGAATATGATCCACATAATCTTCTCTAACTGGTATTATTTCTTGACATCAATCAAGTAAACTCATAGAACTCCCCTTGGTGGCACTCCTCCCTCGTCTCATCCTCAGCTCAGCACACCAGTTCAGTAGAAAAGACTAGGCCGCTTTCTCAGACGTTTGTTTTTATCCTCAACAAAACCAGCTCATATCTTAGCAATTTGCACACCAGAAGGATGTGTGTGGAAGAGCCACAAGCAGCATCAAAAGTTTGCACTAAATGCTTAGTTGGATTCTTAGTGTTTGCCGTTACTAAGTTCTTGTACAGTTGCTTTGTCATTGAGAAGTTTGGCATATTTTGTTGAATGGAAACAAAAGTTGTGATTTCAGTTCCTACAGTTGAGATAAACGACTGCCCCTGTTGGCAGACTCGAGTCTTATCATATTAGTCTGGGAAGTTGCTGAGTAAAAGGAAGAACTTTCTGTACTGTCCGTCCCACGTCTGTGACTTTTGAATATAAATATTCATCATTGCAAATAATGAAGATACACACACTCCACAATAATGACACCAGCTGTTATTGATTTAAATCAAATTTCATACTAATTACTGCCAACGAACTGTGAGTGTGTGTGTGTGAGTGTATACGTAAACAAGGGACTCAGATTTTCAAGCTCTTTGTTCCTCAGCTGATTTTTCCATCCCTCTCCAAGATCGTAAAACAAACATGCCTGGTCCGTTTAGACTACTTCACTGTTTTCCACCCAGGCATGGCATCAAAACAGGACATCACTGTGTGTGTTTGGGGGGGGGGTGGGGGGGGGGGTGTGTGTGTGTGTGTGTGTGTGTGTGTGTGTGTGTGTGTGTGTGTGTGTGTGTGTGTGTGTGTGTGTGGTAAGACTACATGAGGCAAGGTCAGATGGGAGGTTTCATTTAGCAGCTGCTTACTGAGATAAACATGCTGGCAGGTGGTTTGACAGTGTGTGAATGAAACAGATTAATCAGAACTTTTTGATTTTGCCGTTAAAATAACTCACTGCTTTGTTTGTTCTTTCATAGTTCTTTCATTAAACTGCCTCCACCATATTAATGAAATGTTCAAAGGCATTATGTTCTGACTGCAGACAAGTGCATGTGATATTGAGTGTTGTAAGTGTACAAGTACGATATTTATATGACTTTCTGCACATTCACATCTTGTGACTTACTTATGACTGGGGATCTCTTGGCTTTAGACAAAAGGGAATCTTAGTTTTAAAAGTCTCTGCCAATAATTAATGTTCACATTGGGACATATGTATAATATAAGATGCCCCAAGGTGATCAGAAGGAATGGTATTAGGGGCCAATCCAGACATATTTTACAGTACTGGAATAGGCTAAAATAAACTGACTGAAATCCCCTCTTTACCTTACTTTAACTATGTTATGTCCACATCTGTTGTTGTAGCACTGCCAGTGTGAATGTATTTGTGTGCACTGGTCTGTCTCGGAGTTCTGACATCCGGATTGGCAAAATACACACATTCACTGAGCTGCCACGCAAATTATCATTAGTAAAGAGTAGCAGTGTAGGAAACATTCAGGTTGCAGCTTCCCATTTTTAGCTGAGACAGATGTTTTCACCAATAAAAATGTCAAACGTCATTGGCAGCAGCAGATCATATCAACTGTCTATCATTTGTCTGTTGTTGGGTTTGTGTGCTTTCTGCAGCCGGAGTCTTTACTCAGCCAAAGATTCTTTGTGTGGGAAGAACCACCACTCTGTAACACCACTGTACAAATTAGTGTTTTTTTTGTAGTTCTGTTAACTCTAACGGAGTGCTACCTCTTCTCTCTAGTTACAATACTTGCATTTTTACAGTTAAACTTTTTTTTTTATTAATAATACTTTTGGCATATATATAGTTTTTTATGAGGACCTCCAGTATTTAGATCAAGAAGCTAGTGAAAAATAAAGTGTGCCAAATTTAGTAGCCTATAGCTATTATTTTAATGTGTCAGATAATCAACATGTAGGTAATATAAAAGTAATATATACAGCGTAATAGTGATTTGTTGGATAACATCATTATTATGGTGTACAAAGTTGAAGTGAAATAAGGATGTATGTGAAAATTTAGTATTTATATTTACATGCGAGACAATAAAGCCTAAATGTAAAAGCTAGGGATGTCAGGTTTCTGCATAAGAAGTTTTAGAAATGGAGTTGTAGTTTTCCTGCCAGGCCCCAGTTGGCACCAGCATCTCCAAACAGATCTGTATCTCTACCCTTCCACTGAACTGGTTCAATGGGTTACTAACCCTGGGAAACCCCTGCAAATGTTGTTCCTGTGGGCCCGGATGCACTCATTTAAAAACACACTGCAACATAGCAGGAGAACGTGCCTCTTAGCATGCACAGCCTCACTGGTTGTCACACAAGCTGTCACAACTCGTTGTCTGTCTGTTGGGGATTGGCGATACTGAGACTCTCAAGGATATCGCTCTCCATCCAGTCAGTAGTGGTCCACAGCTTGGCTATAATAGTTCAAAGAACGACACATATTTTTTGGTGGATTTTTGTGGTGACTTGATTTATTGACTGTAAATTTCACCTGTAGCTGCCGCAACTTTGCATATTGAGTAGAAAGTGACAAGTAGATAGCGCCCTCTGCAGTTTTAGACAGAACGGGCAAACCAGAAACTGCCTCTAGATAGGACCATTTGCATTTTCCACGTGTTTCACAGCCACCATGGTTTCTCCCTCATGGTAAGAAAGGGGGTGGGGGGGGACAAGTGAGTCGCAATCTGCAACTACACTGCTAGATGCCACTAAATCCTACACACTTGACCTTTAAATGTTTTCTTCAGAACATTTGAGGAACAAACATGGTACTAGCCTGTTAGCCCAGTGAGCTGGCTTGTTAGCCAATGATCAATGGACCTTGTAATATTTTAATTTTGAAACTTGGTATTCATGATGCATTGTGTCAGTGCTCTCCACTGGAGTGTTTTCCTGTGTTGAGTGGAGAGGGCTCTCGGCTCCCACTCTCTTTATGGTGCTAATGGACGGAGCATTATGCAGGAGAACACATCCTCCCACCAGCCGCATTCAGAGCACATCCTGCCACTGAAAAGTTCATTATCAGAAAAAAAAAATGCCCCGCGTCTTTTCCCTGCAGCTGCATTTGTAATGTTTTAAAACCCAAGAGACAAGACCCACTTACATAAGTGTCACAGTCAAAGCCACAGACACACACAATGAGAGACATTAGCAAGAAGCAAGTCACTCTCTTTACACGTTTTGTATTGAGTCTCCATTGTGATACATCCCACATAGTCCCAGGTTTTGCTGGAATCAAATGTTGTATGTGAAATATTTAATTTTGCAGTCAGATGGCTGAGAGCTGTGTAGTACTCTCACTGTGACTAAGACTACATTCTGATCAAAACTTGGTTTTGCAAGTAGTAGATTGAAAAGATTGTACCATCATGTGCCTCTAACTCAATGCACAGGAGATGTTAAAGGCTAGAATAAACCTTGTTGTATATGGTATGCAATAAATTAATTGATTTATAGTTTCTATGATTCTGCAAACTTGGATTTTAAATATGCACTAACATTGTATGCTTTCTTGTTTGAAGGCCCCTTTTTTTCCCATCATTTCCAGATTTTTTGTTCAACGTGTCCTCTTCGTGTTGCCAAACTACACCGTCATAAAAAGCACCAGACATTACATTTGTGTACCCCAGACCCAGACTCCCCTCTGTCAGCAAGAGTGTTTTACGCAGCTTTTAGAGGGCAGCCTGTTTCTTGTCCTGAACAAAATGGAGGACACATTTGGATGAGATACCAGCACAGAATGTCCCCGTCACCTGCTAATGCTTTTCATTCTTTTGCAAGTGAGAGAGACGATTCCCTTGAAAGGTTGGCAGGGAAAATTGGGGGCAGGAGATGATGGAGTTGTGAACTGGCAGAGCAGGAGAAGAGGCACTTGCAGGAGCACTGATCTGAGCCAAGAGGTTATAGTATGTCTAGTTTAACTGAGTCTGGTTTGATTGTACTGGTACAAAGGAACAGAAAAACATAGCTGCATTCTGTACTCCTTTAAATCTTCTCAAAGGCCGAAGTGACCAGTTTCATTGAGTTCTGGTGACTGATTACGACTTGATTTTCTGAAGTGATTGATATACTGTATATATTGAAATATAAACATAATTTTGAAATCTTTGCTGTCCTCTGAACCGCTTTAGCTGCAGTATTGTTTGTAAAAATAAATCTATATAAGTAGAAATATGTAATGTAAAAAGTAAATTGTGTCACATCTTTTAAACTACGGAAAAAGTCAGTCACATATTATGGCCATCATAACACTTGAGATACTGCAGTATGTTTCACTTAGTACATTCTTATGTCAAAACAGCACAATGGAAAAGTCTGTGTAAATGTTCCCTGACTGACTGTGTTCACCCTGAATGTGTCTCAGGGCACGTAGACCCAGTGTATGTCTTTTAAAAATGATAAATGCTCCACAGGGGCCACAAGTCCCCAGCTAGCAGACCAACAGACTGTATACAACTGTGTGGACAAGCTACAGCTGCTGAATATAGGTCAGTACAGTAATAATATCAAAGCATGATTCACAGAATCTGCTGCTCCCACTAGATTTGATCAAGAGGGAGACGTAACTGCTACATATGAAGCACAATTATTCCACGTTGTTTTCTCACATACATTTACCAAGAGAGCAGGCAGCTGATTGTAAATTCCACAAATTTGTTGATGTGATTTTTGTTTTGTTTTTAAACTACCTGCCCTGCAACAGCTTTATCTGTCTTCCAACCCCCATGTGTTTTAACCTAAGACATTTCTCTATTAATATTTAATCCACATCCTCAGGCTTGGCCAATACTAAGAATAATCTCAATTCTGTCGAGATTGTGTGCGGGTACACAATGCATACAAGAAAGGGTTCCTTCCCATTCGTCCTCGTGTTCAGTAGGAATGAAACATCATTGCACTGGCTGTTAGTCAGCATACAGGGAAAAAAGGACATTTTGTACTTTCTTGAAGCAAACACTTCACTCCCAAAAAAAATAAAAATAGTACACCCAGTGGTCTCCATAGACTTGACAGAAGTATAAAACCACAGCATGAAAGTGGTGTAGTAAGAAAATGACAGATGTAGACAGGACCATGTGTTATTTCCTGCATTTCTTATTTGTCCCATAGGAGTTTTGTCATACATCACAGGGTTGAATAGGCAAATAAACACTCTGTGATTAAAAGGGGGAATATGGTCTTTTCCTGGATGCTGAAGGACTGTCCCAGGTTGGCTAAATTGAACTTGCTCTTGCCCTTTTTTTTGGATTCTCACAACACTTAGGACAAGTGCACAGCCGGGACTGAATTAAAGGACCAGTGTGTAAGATTTTGCAGCATCTAGCAGAAAGTTGCAGGTTGCAACCAACTGAATACAGTTCATTCACACATGCATTGATTCTATAAGTCTCTGGAACCCTGTTCTGTTGGGTTGAGATCTGGTGGCTGCGAAGGCCTTAGCATATGATTCACAGCCTCTTCTTATTTATCAAACCATTCGGTGTCCCCTTTGATAGGGGCATTGTTATCATGGAAGAGACCACTCCCATCAGAATAGATATGTTTCATCGTAAGATAAAGGTGATCATTTGTACTGAATCAGTTAGAGCTACAAACCAAATATGGTGCCTCTTTCGAATTCTTGCCATTCAAAAGTCTTGCTGTTCTTGATGAAAGGTCCGGCTTAAATGAATTCTTCATGAATTTCTTTCAGACATATTTAGTAAGACTTTGAACATCTGGCCCAGTTTAAAAACCTGTGTATTTTACACAGACACCTTCCATATTCTTGTAATACCATTGCACCATCTCTCTGCAATTCAGTATTTTAGATGTGGTAAAAGAATTTCCTTTAATTTCCCTCGGGATAAATAAAGTATCTATCTATCTAAAAGCGTTGGCGATAAATACTAATACTGGAGTAACAAACTGTATTTTGCTAATTTGAGCAATTATATGTCAGGGCTGCAGCTTACCTAGATCAAATTTTTCATGCAACCTACAACTAACATGGGGGCCAGCAAGTGCTATCTATTACACCAGACTGTGTTGCCAATGTAAACTTTGGAAATAAGACAATAATAATAAACCCCATAAAAGGTCTTACTTGTGTGCTTACAAATGCTTGTTCAGTGAAGCTTTGTGTGTCATTTAGCTGCTTCATAGTTGGTGTGTTGGCAGAACAGGGTGCTGAGTTGGCACAAGCCTCTGGCACTCCACCATGCTCTGACACTCCTGGACCAGCTCTCTTCCTGTTTTTGGCCACAGTGCAGTTTGTTCAGCAAATGTGGACCGAAACAGAGTTGACCCTCACTTTTCTACGTGTACAGCAGCCTAAACATACATAAGAGTAAGACATTTCACCAGTGGTGTACAAGTTCCAGACTGTGTAGAGGGATGAGTTCAGATTCAGAAAGCACAAAAAGTGATAGTGTTTTACAGGAAGCTGGGTCACACATTCCTGACGTATCTCCACCTGCATGTTCCAGTCATCCTATATTTTAAGCACATGAATGGGTCTCTTTATGAAATATTTGTACCATGTGCTACTCATCTACATCGGTCTGATTGTTGTCATTTGAAGAATTGTTGATACTGGAAGCTTGGTTAGGCCCAGTTAGCAAGCTAACTAGCTCAATTGCTAACTGCACAATAAGTAAACAGATTATTCAAGACATATATTTGTACCTTGGCTGCTGTCTTACAACTGAGTGAAAACCATGATTGATATGATTGTGATATGATTCCTGATTAGTAGGAATGATCATTTTTGCATCACAATTTTCATTTTCACTGAAGAACATTAAAATCATGATGATGTGACATTTGTTGGGGTCTGTAACAGACAAACATGTTTCCTTAGATCTGGAGAACAAAATGTGTAGGCCAGCGCATAGTTCAATAATATTTCTATTAAATTTGCAGCCCTATTATAAATCATGGTGAGGCGAGGGGTTTTACCATAACAAACTCTACAACCTCTTTCCTTCTTTTCTCAGACACACGTTCTGGCAGTATCGTAAGGAGAACCCTCAGACCAGAGTTGGTGAACCTCCTCCTGATGGCCTCCCAGGCTTCAACAGCGGTGTTATGTTATTGGACCTTGGTGCTATGAGGGCCTCAGCTCTCTACAATCAACTGTTGGAGCCAAGCAATGTGGCCAAACTAGCAGACCAGTATCGCTTCAGGGGCCACCTGGGTGACCAGGACTTCTTCACCATGATTGGCATGGAGCATCCTGAGCTGTTTTATTCCCTAGCCTGTGGCTGGAACCGGCAGCTGTGCACCTGGTGGAGGGACCACGGATACGGAGAAGTGTTTCAGTTGTATTATCGATGTGGTGGACCCATCTATATCTACCATGGGAACTGTAACTCCCCTATACCCGATGACTGATGTATGTACTGGACCGATGCTGGAACTAAAAAGGAGTCTATGACATCTACAATACAGTTAGAGAAATATTTGTCCTGCTTTGTCGGAGGGAGGATTGTGACTTTCTTTCTTGACCACTGTACCGACCATGTAGTCAAAGACTCTGCCCCCTGCTGGTCAAGGGGCTGCTGAAGGGACCACCTATACAAAGTTCCTACAAATGCGGTGCTCATCTGTGTCATTATAGAATAAACTGTGGCTTTCAGGCCAAAAACAGCCCTGCCTCACAGCAGTGCAAGAAGCTGCATAGTGGGGGCGTGTTTCTTCAGGTACCGAGATGATCGAAAGAAGAAATATGATCTCTGAAATTCAGTGTGAGTGACAGATCCATGAATTTGAATACTTTAGATAAGAAATATGCTGTGCACGTTACTAAGTGATCTACCAGGAACCTGTATTCGATTGGCCATCCCTGCTGGATGATACATTGTGTTGCAGCAAAAGCTCAACTTTTTGCAGGTGGCCTCTGTGTCTTGATCGGGGCTAATGTCAGTATGAATTTACCCTAATGCATAATGCCTAATGCACATCCTCAAGGTCAATGTCAAGTAATTTGTCTTTTTAAATTTGTTTTGAGGAAAATCTAAAAGACCACTATCCCTTACACAAAGCGGTGCAAGGAAATCATGTCGTTAACAAATGTTACTGCAATGAACTTAGGGTCAGCAAACGTGTTAAGTAGCATCTATAAACACAGAGTCTCGTACCTTTTTCCACTTCCTTCGTTCTGCTCAGTCTGTGTCCAGCACCTCAAGCTTTACATCAGGTTCACCTAGCGTGACCTTATCTTCCTGCAACACCTCACCGGGTGAGGGCCAATCTGGTGCTGTTCACCTCTGTGGCTTGTAGAAGAACGAACCAGGTTTCTTTGTTGGACCCCCTCTTTCCGGAGCCACGTGGGTGCAGGGCACAACACACTGCCACAGTTCCTTTTAAATATATCTTTCTGCAGATAGGAAGACGGGGGGGGGGAAATCACATCAGAGGGTGGAGAGGGCGTCGAAGAGATAGCGGTTAACAATGATGGCACTGATGGCTGTTGTTCGTGCCCTGCATTTGCAGTTTATCTGAGGCCAAACACACGTTTCAGAAGGAGTGAAGTAGCCGGGAACGTGACTGCAGACACTGACCCACTTTTGAGTTTTCTCGCTGTGCTCACCGAACTGACACTCAGATTAAAAGAAATGTCAGCACTCAATATTCATCAGTCAGGAAACTGTCTGAGGTGATGCACACTTTAACGCACACACACACAGTGAGAGTGAGGCGGCTGAATGCCGTGGACCATCAATGGAGTCAATGAAAAGGCTACTGAAGACACTTGAGAATTAACATTATTCCAAATCGATACACTTCCCTTGAACTCTCCCTGAAGCTGATCAATATTTTTCCGGCTTCTTTGAGAGCAAAACTCTTTATTCTCTATTGCTCTAAAAACACATTGTTAGCAAGAAAAAGAACCATTGAATCAAAGTATATACTGAAAAGAAAAATAAGTTCCTGATTGCACTTTACAACTTTCCAACAAATGCTTCATCATCAAGGATTTTGTTGACAGGACGTTGGTTTGATTTATTTTACTGAATTAATTATTATTTGATCTTTGTTTTTAAAGAGCATACCAATGGTTTTGTACACTTTGGCCCATTAACTATAAATTTATATCTGTAGTTTTTGATTGATTTACTAATCTTTAGGCTGCAATAGATTCCCATTTCTTTCAATGGATTATGAAAAGTCCAGATACTATAAATTGCTTGTAATTCATCACAGTGATCACTTCTTTGTTTTTTGTTTTTTGTCAGAGTACATAATTATGTAGCCTTGCGATGTCAAGTGGGACATTTAAAAATTCTTCATCGTAGTGCATTCAAGGATACTTCAGTGTCCCAGATAATTACCTGCTGAACAGAACATTGCATGTTAATCATGTTGAAAAATCAAACCTAAAGAGTTAAAACAATATGCAGACACGGGCACTGAGATAAGGACTGATAAACTCAATCATTCCTTCCATGAAATCTTTCTGTAAAGTTTCCTGGAAATACCTATGTGATTTGTTAATAATATGGAAAATAATAATTAAATAAATAATTGAAAGAGCTGCTCTATTTAAATCAAAGTAAATATTCATTCATTGTTCATTTAGCTTTGGAAAGTTTATTCTTTATATATGTTGAATTGTATTCTGGCCTGTAGATACATTTCCTATGTTTGCATATTCAGCTGTGCACTGACTAAAAGACTCTTTGGTTTATCAGACAACAAAAATATATTCCATATTTTCATCTGCTGAAGCAACGTGCCAAACGCGTAGTTCGCTCCTTTTTGTTTTTGTTTTTAATGTAATAAAATGGTGTCAATCCTAATGTCCTGGTGTGCGCTGGAATATGTTCTTGTTGTCTGGTTTACTTCGGTCTACTTTGGTTTGCTCTGAACCGGCTGGCACCCAGAAGAGAAGCACTGCTGTGCGTGCGGTACTTTCTACTTTTTGGACAACACTCTGGGTTATGCTAACAATTGATAAGTATTATTAATTGTGTGTACCATTTTAACACTTTCTGTATTTTCCCTGTAATACTATCAAATTACATCCCTGTAGTTCTTTCCAAGAACCTGCTTTGAAATAATTTGTAAAAATACTTACTTTACCACTTTCAAACACGCTGTGTATAACATGGGGTGTTGAAAATAGCTGGAGATTAAAGATGGTGTATAGTGAGAATGATCTGGTTTAACTTGATAAATGTGATAATGGTAGTAGCCCATGTTCACTGTCTGACAACACTTTTCCCACTTTGTTGCTTCAGTGTGAAAGGGGTAAATGGCTGTTCTGTGTCATTAAATTGTGCAATCATAATTCAAAGAGCTAACAGATGTTTGCCATTAAATGTTTAATAAATGTTTCATATCTCACTTAGAAATCACTTAAAAGTTTAGAAAGCTGCTGTGGTCAGTGTTAAAGACTCAAGTTGACATGTTTCTCTTAGTGACATGATGAAAGCAAATGTGAACGCAGCTTTACATGAAGCCAAACATTTTTTTAAATTCTCTTTTGAACGAATGTTAAAACTCACTAACCATTCAGAAATGAGCTTCCTTTGACATAAATACTGTAAACATCTCATTTTGTTTAGAAATGTTGTTTCTTTTGTGTGTTCAGCTTTCCTAAATAAATTATATGATAACTTTACTGTTTTTATGGTGTCATTGTTTTATGGAAACTAATAGTGAACACACAAGTTATCCTTTGCTCTTGTTTCAGGTATTTAACTGCTCACGTGACGGGGGGGCTTACAACACTCTGACCTCATGAAAAAGGGGATGCTATGAGTCACTTACATACAAATATATGTTAATGGTGCACTCTCATTTCTTGTTACACAAACCTCTGTCTGTGTTTGTTCATCTGCTACAAGCTAGACATGACCCATTTCTGTCACTCAAATTTGCCAACACAGGCAGCGAACACACCATAGACAGAAAAACAACATCAATCAGCCTTGACCCCTGAATGTGCTGACATTAAAATAAACCCAATTTGCACCTGAAACTAAAATGCTGAATGCTGAGATATTATGATATTCTCTTCGTCTCTTGCTCTTTTGTAAAAGTCCTGGACTGTTGTGGTTCACGACCTTGTAACGTTTACATTCTTTTGAATGATGCTGTCACCGAGGACAACAGGTTTTTATGAGGAGCTCTCTCAATTATTCGTGATTGCATGGATATTTAGACTTAGACTTAGACTTAGTCAGACTTTATTTGTCATTTGGATTTGCATCAAAATGAAATTACGTTGCAATGGCACATAGCACAACAGGAATAAAGCGGAGGCAGTATGTACAGTCTAAAAATAGATATGCAAATATAAAAGAGAGAGAAAAAACTTTTTATATAAAAAAAACCTGTATGATAATATATATTGCACAGTGTAGTTGCGTATGTAAAATAAACTTTTGTATATAATACACATACGACAAATATATCTTACATTCAGCTGTTCATCCCATATTGCAAAACCAGACTTCACCATTAATAAAGTGGCTTTTTACGCTTTGAAGTTCCAGTGCCCGGCCTTGTATTACAGCTCCTACATTGATGAAATTATATTAGGTTGGGCATAATAACCCGGGGGTATGTAGCCTATTATTGTGCTGTGATTTCTAAAATCCCTCAGCCTGGATTCATCGACAAACACTTTGAGCACATTTCCCTTCAGGGCGAGCAGTAGAAACAGCAGGCTGCTATATATTTGATCGAGCAACAGCATTGATGTCTTATCCAAGAAACACAAACAGTTCAATCTAAAGCTCAGTGAGACTGAGTGTTTCTATGCAGCCCTGTTTTCTACAGACCAGAAGACAAACGCTCTGCAGAATCTATTGCTGCTGTTACTGCTAATCATAGATGACTCGCTAAATCAGCTCTTCATTCAAAGCCAGAAAAAACATCACGATACTCCCACAGACGGACACACAAAGTTATTAGCATATGGACATAGCCTACACTTGACCTGGTTTTTGTCTGTGAACCACTGTATGTACACACTCTTGGACAAGGTCTATGCACTCCTCTACCAATGAGAAGTTGGAAAAAATATAGAACTTTCTATTTTTATACTTGCTGCTAGCAGACAACATAAACTTTCTTGAACTTTCTTCGTCTTGCAATGCACAATGGCCATATTACTAATCGTATGCTGAAATCCTCCACGACTGCATAGGGCTGCATATATTTCACTGTAACTGCTTCAGTTATGGATGATGCCCTGTCTGAATCTGCATGGAGAGGCTGTTTAAACGCTGTGGGGAGAAGAAGTCGCTCTTTTCTTACCAGACTCTCTCCTCCTTGCGCTGTCAACTGACACAACAGGGTGACATCGACACAAATGGTTCATCATATTGGAAGTAGACACCCCTAGCACAAGCCAGTCATTGTAGAGCTCCCATACAGCAGACTGACCCGATGCTTGCAGAGCCTCTTCTTGTATGCTTCTCTTGTCCACTTGCCATTTCCAAGACTGACTGACAGCTGCACTCCACACTTCATCTTACTGAGAAGTTTCGCTGGGTTATTAGAGCAAGGCCTCCCCCCCTCATAACTTTATTTGACCTCATAGCCTATCTCAAATGAACCGAACGATACATACACACCCCAAACAGTGACCGTGAATGAACCGAAGCACTTGTGTTACATTTCTATCTCTTCCATCTACTGGCCATGTAAGATGACTATTTTTTGTAGACAAAAACCAGATGTTTACAGGGTTTAATCAAGGCCTTTAAAAAACACTGACGACCGTATAATGCACATTTTAGTGCAGGTTACCTCAAGATTTTAGTCTCTCCAAATCCGTTCTGACAACACTCCTACACAAGTATATCAAACAACTTTTTATTTTGGCAGTGTAACATTTGTTTTGCCTCTTGTGCTCTCAGACAGAGTTACAGCCTGACATATGTGTGTATTAGTATAATGAAGCAATGACAGCTTATTTCATTTTCTCAGTGTTCACACCAACGATTCTCAAAAATAAATGAAAAAAAAAAAGATAATTTACAATGACAACATTAAGTATTTTAAACTGCTGGCTTATGTTGAAGACTACTTTGGCAGAAAGAGTCCACTAATTGAAATTCAGAAGACTTTACTGACAGTCAGTCCAATGTAAACATTTAGACCCTGTCAAATCTAAAATATATTGCCTTCTCCTGAAACACATTTACCTGACGGGAGCTGATCTACACAATCTGTGTGACATTATGTAAGTAGATTCATCTTTGGCAGTATACATACGTTAATATGTGCCTGTGGTTCACAAATGTATTTATACCTGTGTGTGTGCAGCTGACACAGTGCTCCACTAGACAAAATGTAGGCCAGTGTCTTCCTGAGTGCTCCTCCTCTCTCTCTCTCTCTCTCTCTCTCTCTCTCTCTCTCTCTCTCTCTCTCTCTCTCTCCCACTCCACCCACTCCCCCAGATAGTGGGCAGTCTGCCGAATAAACGGCTGAACAATGAGAGACCTTCATCCATCTTTACGTGCTCACTTCTCTGTTTGAGTTAGTGTTTGTTCTGCACTCTACTTCCCCCTCTCTTACTGTCTATATTTATTTTGGAACTGAAAATAGGTACAGTGACATTTTGAGGAATATTCTTGGTTGCTGAGTTTCCCAGGATTAAATTAAAAGATCAAAATTAGTATCAGTTACGCGTATTCAGTACAGTCATGTTAAGGCTAGCTTTACCTTAACCTAGCTTAACTACAAAGCTGTCTCATACACATTTTATCCCGTGTGCATTATTTAGAAATAGAACATGGTTTAACAAATAGTTAGCTACGATGTTATTTCTTTTTAATCATTTGGGGTCATTTTTATGCCTATATTAGATTAGTACAGGGAAGAGATGGAGAATGAGGTCCCCTGCCAGATGCAAACCAAGGAAGATCCAGTCTGTAACATTTAGATGTATGTACTGGCAGAAATGGACTATAATATTCATAGACATATTTTCATTAGTGTATAATCACCTGAATATAGGGATTGTGCTTTCAGTACCTTGGAATGAGCCATTGTTACAGACGCCACACTTTGCCTTGGAGTCCGGACATAAACCCTTACTGGCCTCAGCACTAAGTCTCAGCCCACTTGAACCAGTTTCTGTGCTATGATTAGCTCTGAACCCGAATTGAAATGTCTTTGCTATATTGTTTATTGTTGTTTATGGTTTATCTGGTGACATTTTTTCAAGTATCTTCTTAGAATACTGCACTCGACCTGGTTACGCTTCAGTAGAGGTTTCACAACAGCAGTTTTCAAGGGCTCTGCAACTCTAGTTTCAAGGGATATGTTAATCATTTTAAACAATCTCACAGAGTTCTAAGGTTGACATGGGGGTGAATTTGCTTATGGTTTCCCCTGAGGCTGAATGCAGGGGTCACCAGCAATTTATAGCAATGCCAGCTTCCAATGTGAGGGGTAGGGCACGGTTTAGCAGCAACAGTCTTCAAGAGTTATCTTAGTTTTTTGGAATTATACACACTTCTGGCAGTGTGTATAGTGTTATTATACTATGTATTTTTTGTAAATAATACAGTGGACCTCCTCCTCTACATGATTTCTTTATTAATACAAAAAAATTTGGGGGGTGGGCTTGGTGTAAAGATACCTTTAAGCTTGCAAAATGATGATCCCCAGCATCTATTCATTGTTTTGTATCAGCACAATCATAGCGAACCTAAGGACATACAGTGACTGTGATCCCACTCTGTACTGCTCGCCGATTCACACAACACTATTGTCTTTTACCAATGCCGTTGACTCATCCTCACCTCACAGTCAATATGCAAGAAAGTGTTTCATACAAGGCTTGGCCACAAAAGCTACTAAACTTTGATTATTTCCTGACACCTTAATAGTCTGCCAACAATGGCCAATCTCAAGGTGAGCGTATGCAATCAGAAACATGAATGCTGCCGTTCACGCATACAAATCTTTCCCATAGCTACGAATCCTGTAGCTTGAAGGATCCAGAAAGTAAAAACTTGCTAAAGAGTAGCTTCTCATAATCAACAGTGATTCAGGGAAAGCTCCTTAAAGGTGGGAACATTTTTAATTTGTTAGACTGGTGATCATGCGCATACACATATCAGTCCAGGATCACTTTAAATGGAATAAAACCTTCAAGAACAGAACAGAAAAAGGTACAATATACTGTGTGCAAATGTGCAGTTGCAACTGTCATTAAATGATCTCTTGTCCTCTCTCTTTGCATGTCTGTTTTTCATCTTCACTCCCAAAGTTTTGCATATGCATAACGAAACAAATTAACATGCACTCACACACACCACCACCATCTGTGGTCTTCAGAGATTGCTCTGTATTCCACCTCTCAGTGTCAGAACAGCTGTAACTTATAAACAAGAGGGAAGATTATGGTGACAGCAGAGGGTCATTTTGTGAATCATCTAAAGATAAAATATCAGCCAAAATGGCATGGCTCGAAATTGGGCCACTGACTGTCAACATCATCTCTGCGCCTCATTAGTTTAAGTGTATAGAATAGTAGGTCTGAATTGTGTGTGATTTCAAAATGTATCTACACTGATTTGATGCTCGTATATCCAAGTGGCAACTGTAGAATAACCTGAAATGTGTAGCTGAACAAGATTATTAACAGGAACAAAAGATGGTGCTGGTCATTGAAACAATATACGTATGTTCAACCCAAGAAATAGTCCATCTGAGATCAATAGTTGGAAAATGGGGGACTTGAGCAAGACTGAAGAGTTTCCAGACCTGGTCTTTTCAACACAAAATCACAGTTCTAAAATAGATGTCTGTACTGTAACGTTGTGCTGTGACACACATTCTGGTCCACACTTGTCTCTGCAAGTGATCCCATTCACAATAAACCTGGTGTAAATTCTCTTGTCGAGAGTTGGATGACTGCCTAACTGATGAAATGAAGAACAAAACAGTATTCTTTAAGCCCCCAATGATAATCTCTTAGAAATCATGTTCTTACAGGGGTGCAACAATATGATGTAACTACACAGTTTGTACATGTACAATATCAACCTGTACAGCTGCATCAAATTAAGTAAATTATGTAACATGGAGATTTCCAGACTACAGATGAATGTGTAAATAAGGTTTTGAACACAGTATGAAATACAGACCAAAAAGCCTCAAAGGGATTGTGTGCATGCACAGTTGAAGTACAGCACCAGGAAGTAGGACAATTCTTGAGATGCACCAGCCCATTCATAATCATACGTACAGTATGTTCAGGTTTTATTTAGGCTAAGGACACACCTGGTCAGGACAGGTCAGGCATGAGATCAGGTGAATACATAAGATGGATTTGGAAGGTGCGTCACGAACTGCAGGGAACTCGGGATCTCACAATGAGAAGACATTGAAATATATGAAGAGACTGTCTCAAGAGCTACACCTGGACATAATACAGCCATTTATTCACAAGATATGGAATCATAATGCCTTCTGGGAGGATGCAAACTGTGAACACTGGCCGGGAGGCTGACCCACATAATATATGGCTCTGTCTAGCAGAAATTAGGTCTCTGTGTCGCCCTACTTCAAAGTCCAGGGGGAGAAATGTCCATGTTAACATCTAATCTTGTATTCAACAGCAGAATCTGATTTAAAATCTGAGGTGGCGAACTATTCTTAAGATGTGGTGAGTTTGACTGAACTAGGTCCAAGTTCAATCATGTTATGTGCTTTACGTGTAAAAGAAGAAATTCCTAGAAATAAGAGTAAGCTTTACTCTTGCTTTAGCCTTTAAACACTAGGGGTGTAAAAAAAAAAAAAGTCATATAATGTCATATAATATATCGATTCTCTAAAACACTGTATTGATTTTTGGAATCACTAGATAGCAGTGTTGCAAATGTATACTTACAGCTGTCCACGTCTGACACACCAAGAGCGTGTGTCAGCTGCGTGGCTGCTGCCAGCCCTGTTTCCACATACACTTTTCTTTGTATAATGTCCATGAAAAATCTACATTTACATGTCATTTAATCTACAATGCCATATATATGTAATTGAAATGTAAATGTGAAGGGCAACCAGCAGTCAGGTGTGATTTGTTTACCCAGAGAGAGAGAGAGAGAGAGAGAGAGAGAGAGAGAGAGAGAGAGAGAGAGAGAGAGCGAGCAGTGTTTTTACTTTACAAAGGTTTAAAGTTTAAACTGTACTGAAATATGTGGATATGACTACCAACAGATCCTTTTCACTGTCCTGTTTGCTGGGAGACGCATGATATTGAATGTTACAGGGATAAATACAAAAGCAGATCCCACTGTTCTGGTTGCATAAGAAAACTTACTTTTTAAAACATTGTTTACGCATATGGTGGTGTGCACTATGACAGTTAAAAAAAAAATCACAATATATTGCCTAGCTTACAGTATTGTTATATATCACATATTAAATGATAACCCTGGTATCATTATATATATCATATTGCCAGATTAAAACGTAGTTTACAGGATAACAGATAATTTGAAATAAATTGAATTTTTGTTTAGAGTAAAACATTCAACACAAAATTAAATAAAGTGGCAGCCCTTGATTCATAAGCCATTGTGCATCACAGTGAACCAGATGAAACACGGCATTGTTTATATGAAACAGAAGTGCTTGATTTCAATAGCTTTCCCACACTCACTGGTGATAATTGATTGGGTGACCTACTTCTTCTACCTTTGCTCAATTCTCTTAAGTACTGTCAGTAAAGCCTGAGGTCATGGAGGTTGTGATGGAGCAAAAACATAATCTCCCATTGGGCTTATTGGAGATTGATCAAGTAAAAAAATGAATCACCAAAGAATCAGACAAGATTACAGCAGTCAAACTGGGCCACCTTCTCTCCAGTAAAGTCAGTATCTTTGATGATAGGACACTACAGGGACTTTGTGTTTGCTGAAAGAAAAAGAGACGTCTATTCTGGAAAAACGGAGTACTGTTACTATTTTATAGCAATAAGCAGTGTTAAGTGATTAAGTCTTTAAGATGACCTTAACAACATCAAGGTAAAAGGATGTGAGATGTTAAAAATGTAAATATGTATTTAAGACCAAAGAGGAAGTACAATTAGTTGTGTGAGTGAGACCTAGAAAATTCAAGTTAATCCAAAATGTGTGCTTTGATATGACGTATGTCAGGTGACTTTGCTCCATAATGGTTGCACTAATCAGTGCTTTTTGTACCAGTTACATGACAAGAAATAAACATTGACCTCATTTTGAATGGCATTCGTTGGTGATATGACGTCTGATGCTTACTGAGGCCACACACATCGCTTCCAGCAACATCATAAGATGGCATTTGTGGGAGTTCGTAGGAAGAGCAGCAGGTATATGCCTGAGTGTGTTCACTATAATGCTACAAGACGGCAGCTTACAAAAGGACTTTAGAGTGTACTGTACTGATCTCCCATCTCTCTCGCTCATAACACATATATAATAGAGCTATTGCATACATGCATACACTGTTCGGCACACATAATCCATACGCACAAAGTCATGCACATACACACATATACCCATGTAGCTTTTCTCTTACACAAGCTGGTTAATGGAAAATACCCCATAGTCAGAAAGGAAAACCGGAGGGAAAGGTTGCGATAATGGAGACCTGACATGTCGGTCCATTCTGTTGACTGTGCGTCAGGCAAGATATAAGACACAAACAGCAGACCACATAAGTAGGTCAGTGTGCTACGGAACATGCAACAGGGTAGCAGCAGAGAGGCTCCAGTGGTGATTAACTCCCACTCAGATCATGCCACTTATTATAAGGGTGACACACTTTATGTAACAGGGTGCAGGCGAGTCACAGTTGGTCACTATTTGGAGACCATCTGTAGGAGATTCATCAAAGATCTGCTGTTTAATATATTCAGAAACTGGATTTTCTTCCACATTAAAAAAGTAGAAACTCTTCGCCACGGTCAGCAGGACGGCGTAATAAACAGATGGAGACTGTCAGTCAACCAGAAGCTTTGGGTTCATGATAGTGAGCAGCTGCCCTTCTGAAGCCACTGAACTCCCATCAGTTCAAGCAGTGCTGTTCTGTAGTTGACCCTTTACCTCTCACCTTTTATGTGGAGAAGAGCAAGCAAAAAGACAAACAGACCACCATGAATCAATGAAAGGCTCTAATATCAATTAAACCCTTAAAGAAGTGACTACGGACTAGACTATATCACCTTTTTATTGGGTTTTTTTGCTTATGCTTCAAGCAGGCCTCTAGTTGATCTACAGATGTCAGTGACGACACACTGAAGTCAAAGACTTTAGAGTAAACATGCAAATACAGGAGACATATCAACCAATTAAATAAATACCAAAATTATTATTTGGTCTGTTGGTATTTGTAGTTTAGACTGAAGTTGAGCCACTTTAGAGCTGCGTCTGACATGTCAGAAAGTGGCCATTGTACACTTGATGATTCCCTTTTACTTAGTAACCCCATGTCTATCTTTCTGTCCATCCAGACACTTTATATTCTGGTATGTATTGCGCATTAAAGCCTCATGGGGCTGCTAGCATGTCTATGTTAAGTTGAATTCTTGTGTAGACAAAGTGAACATTCATTAATCCATGAATCAATTATCAATTCCTAGACTAGATGCTTGGTACAGACATCCAGCATTACCATGGCAACAAGCACACTGTAACTTCTCAACAAGCCCAGTGTCTATTGTTGGTAGCATCATTATAAGCCACCATTAAATGACTGCATGCCCCGCAGGCAGTCTGTGTGTCTACGACTCTGTCCTCATTCCTTGGCCCAGATGGCCAGCGTCCACACCCTGTGTCTCTGCCAAAGCAGTGGTGGTGACTCACTGGCATTTATGACAGAGAAGTCAAATAGTCAAAGCCTCCTTAGCTGATGCACATGCTGTTCTCAGACTGACATCACTGACAGGGAGGCATCTTAATCACAAGTTACTGTTATATACTGGACCTCA
This sequence comes from Dicentrarchus labrax, assembly GCF_905237075.1. Lineage (NCBI taxonomy): Eukaryota > Metazoa > Chordata > Actinopteri > Moronidae > Dicentrarchus > Dicentrarchus labrax. Next base: position 14,003,118 of record NW_026136718.1, on the reverse strand, counting down.
ATATGGAAAATATGATAGAGTTAAGGATGGGTTGACAGAGTGGACCATGCCCACACAAACCATACAACATAATATCTGTGTCAATTAAACCCTTAGAGGATTTTAACTGTTTCTTTCCACCCCCAAAAATTCCAGTAATATCTCGATACAGACACAAAAAGAACTGCAGTAAATTACATTCTACATAAATACCACACACTCCAAATGCAAGTGCATGGAATAGTACGCCTACGTAAGTTTAAGCTGATGCTTTACAAAAGTTAAAATGGTGTCAAGGCAGCATAGTGTAACAAAGTAAATAATATAACCTTTTGTGTACGAAGAAAGCATTCATTTTCTACACTCACTTCCTGCATCCATGAACCATCTTTAGCTCAAACAGCAGCGGTCAGTCAGTGGCAATAGAATGAGGAATATCTCAATAACCCAACCTTCAACTCTACATTCAGGCAATAATTATTTACCTAGAGCAGAAAGCCACTCGAGCTTCGTGGCAAATTCTCATTCATCACAGCTGGCTTTAAGAGGCAACTTAGATTTTCTGAGGTCAGGGTGGAGGTTGTGCACGTGTCGTCAAGCAAACAGTACCGGAAACTGTTTCGACACTTGCTCTAAGTTGCGCCTTCTCAATTTTATGACATCAACTTTTTTTATTCACTAGACCAGTGCAGTATGTTATCAGATCTTTTTTGCTTAAATGAACTGCCTGCTGCGGCTGGAAATGAGGTTGATGGGTTGGCACGTCGAAAAAAAACTAAAACAGTAAGTTGAAAGATGCTAGAGTGCTCTGTGGAGCTGAAGGACACAATATTACAGAGTTTAATCACTAAACATCTGTTGGTTCGGCAGCACCAGCGATCCCTTCCACATTACACATCATTTTATCTTTCATCTTCTCTGCTTTTCTTGATTTCTTTCTCTCTCTCTCTCTCTCTCTCTCTCTCTCTCTCTCTCTCTCTCTCTCTCTCTCTCTCCTTTTGTGACTGGCCCTGCATAACATTTCCGATGACTAAGTGCTTACTGTCATATCCAGTGACCTTATTCATAATGCTGCTAATGGACAGCAAAGAAAAACTCACTAGAATACGAATCAAAACAAAATCTTGCTTTCATTGCTCTCAGATATGAAGCATCAGCATTAGGTTTGACGCTCAAAGGACCAGTGTGTAGGATTTAGTGGCATCTAGCGGTGTAGTTGCAGATTACAACCCCCTCGCCTCATCCACCCATTCCAAGCATGTAGGAGAAACTACTGTGGACCGAAAAACACTGTCCGTACTGTATTACTGTTGAAAAGGTTCAACATGGCGAACTCCATAGAAGAGGACCCACTTCCCCTGTAGATAAAATCCAAGGTAAACAAAACACAGCGATTCTTATTTTTAGATTATTACACACTGATGAAAACATAAGATTGAATATTATATCCCAATCTTTGCCAATAGATCCTCCGAAATGTTACACACTGGACCTTATTATTAGTTATATGTACTATAGTTCTACATCCACAAATAAGCAATAACTCATTGTATTGTAGTATAAATAAGAAGTTGTGTGAATAAACAGCTCATCCCACACTACATTCACACAATCACTTACATATTTAGATTCACACACACACATACAACACATGCACTTGAATGCACGTGGCCCTGGCACAGGGTTTTCATCAATTGATCTATGCTGCTTCTCATGTGGAAGGTAAAAAGAAAAACAACCACCTAAAAAAACAAAAAAACATTTGTCTGCAATTTGTCCTGAATAATCCTCTTCAGTCTGGACTGTATTATCATTTCTTTCTTCTGGTCCACGGAGTGAATCTTTTTCTGACTCTTATTTATGAATTTGAAACACTATTTTTAGGTAAGTGCTCATCCCAAAACATGCTTTTATTCTATTATAGGGCACAAAGTGGTGTTACACAATAATGTAGGTCATGTTACTCACTTAAGATGGTTTGTTGTTATCTAACGAGACTATTTAATTTTTTTAAACACAAGCCCTTTTTTACGACAAGAGACCATTCATCAATACCAGAGATGGGAGAGAAAGGCTATAAATGACTTCAAAGCTGTGAGTGACGCAGAGAGAAAAAGAAGGGAAAAAGGAGAAACCGGAGGAGGAGGGTGTGTGCAGGTGAGCAGCTGACTGATGGAAATCTCTTGTGGTCAGGCTGATAATGAGCAGATGCAAACAGAAACATCTTTTTGTGAGAAAAAATTCATACACACACGAACGCACACTGCCAGATGTAAAAGCTAGAGAATAAATAAATTTCTCCTGGCAGGCGAAGGGGTGTCTTGTTGACGTAGCAGGTAAAAGTGCCTGGCCTCCACGAGTCTGACCCACATTCAGAATCCATACAACACAGGTGCTCCTACTGTTCCAATCTCACTCCTCTTTCTCTCTCTGTGTTACATTTCTTTTATCACAGATGAGCCTGCTATGTGAAAAAGAAGGATGACTAATGAAAATTAGTCCTCTCCCTCAGGTGAAGGTGTTTCAGAAAGCAGCGAGGTGCCCGGACAAAATACTGATGCCGGCACAAACGTTTAGCTATTTCATCTATGGTACATTCTGCTCAGGGAATATTTTGTTCCATGTCAGAATAAAAGCTTTGATTAAATTAAAATAAGCAGAGGCGGTGAAGCAGTTTGTTCAATCTAAATTCAGCCCTACTTTCTGCCAGCTTCAATATGAAAAGCAAATTACAAAGCCCCAACCTAGACAAGGCTATCTGTTTGAACTCGATAGCACCCAAAGGCGCTTTATTGTAACTTGCTTTAACACAGATGACCTTGTTGCATATGAGGAATATAGACCACATGCATTTTAAAGCAACAAGAGTGTCCTTGTGTGTCTCCTGAACTCTTATTGCCCTGCTGGTATGTGTATGTGTGAGTATAAGCGTGTGTCTCTAATCCTAATATGAATGTAAGTTGACAGGCACGTGGTGTCACACATTTTTCTAAGATCTTACACAGACTTTCTTTATACCTGCAGTCACGTTCCAGCTGTCCGTCTATCATCAGTTGTTTCTTTCCTCATGTGTCTATAATAATGAGGCACACTGATGGTAATATAAAATAATACCCACGGCAAACTGTAGCAGACCAACTGCTGAGCACTGTTTCATCCCATCTCCATCACAAGGACAGTTATTTGTTGATTTAATCAGCTTTGCAAAACAGCGCAATTTGTCTCTGTTAAGACATCTTGTTACGTTAGTCTGGAAAATTTCAGACCCTGGACGTCAGAATAGTTGATTCAATCATTTTTACACTGTGCTCTATTTATCTTTATTGTGATTCAGCCCTCCGTTTGTGATAAGATTACACTCTAAACAACCACAAAACTTGGTTCCTATCACATGGCTCACAAGTTCAGAAACTGAAATACAAATGGACAAAACACCACAGTCATTTCGTTATCACTGTTCTTGCTTTACACCTAGAAATTCATAGAAGCCCTCATATTTCAGATAGATACTCAAATTATCTACTGTAATCACTCAAAATATGTTGATGTTGGAAATAGGCAGAGCCATGCTTCATTTTACATTGACAGATGGACAGACAGACAGACAGACAGACAGACAGTATACTCGGCTGCACATTATGTTTTGTTCACACAGAGCAGAAAATAAGCCATAAACTGAAATACAAATGGAGAACAATGTAAAAATCCCAATGAATAATTCTTACCTATAATAAAGGGGCTCTGGACTCTGGCTCAACTTGAGCCTGGTGGATTCACACTGGGGCTGCCTAATGTGCATTGAACTAAACCCTCAAACTACTTTGTTTTACCTGATAACCTATGTATTGGTATAGTGGTGTTGATTGATTCAGGTCCAAATTTGCACATTTTAATGCAAAGTATTTAAATTCTACATGTAGTGTTATATAATATATTATGATAACATGCATAACAGTTTCTCTCTACTGGTTGAAACCCTGCTATTGGAATTAAATTTCGCTACTGGCTGATCTTGATCAAACCAAACCCCCCTCGCTCCTATAATCATCATTAACAAGGCCCTGATCCCCCACTGACACGGACTCTTAAACCCACCCTGCATATATGCATTACATTAATGCACTCTGTTTTCTGTACAGTTTTCTTATCTTTATTTATTTATATTTTAAAAGTGTGTGATTGTTCTGTGATTTGTATATTTTTGTGTGACTGTATATTTTAAGCACCACTGCACCAAGACGAATTCCTCGTATGTGTAAAAACCTATCTGGCAATAAATCTGATTCTGATTCTGATTCTGATAAAACCAACATTCAGAGTCTAACCAAACGTTACAAAACAGGTACCACATAGAAACTTTTACAAATGGCCATGAATGTGCCTCAAAGCCAAAGTCTTGTGTTTCCAGCACGGACACGGAGAGCCTCACACACACGTAAGGCCACGTCCCCTATGTGACTCCCCTGTGCCGTCCTCTGCTGCGTTTTTAAAATTTGCTGCGAGGGAGGGAGCTAGCAGACTTTAGGGATTTAGTTACAACATTTTACAGTGGTTTAAGGTGTTCTGGGTGAAAACTAATGACCAAAGCACCAAATGATATATGGCTGTTTGACTTCCTTCCTCTTCCTTGATTTTATATATATGATATAACTGTATTTTCTGTATTTCTGCAGCATTCAGGGTTTATAAACAGATTTCTTCATAGTGAAGACAGTACCAACTGTCAGTGGCAGCGGATTAAAAGATGTGGGTGGTGATGGACGATACTGAAAATATATTCTCACTCATTCTGTATTTCTTATTGTCACACGCTGTCTGTGCCTCGCTGTCTCTGTGGCTTGTGCTCAATTCTAGTACTCATCCAGTCACCACACAACTCTCTGTCCGTCTGTGTGTATGTAAATTTACTCATTTTTGTCAAGTGGGCTTTATGCATGCATGTGTATTAGGCATTGACAGTATATATTATATATTATTTTAGGGCGGCAAATAAATTATCTCAAAACTCAAACAATGTCAGTATTTATATGTCTGCAGGATCTGATACTTTGGTTATCAGTGTAATCACAGACTACACATACATTTATACCACTCAATCCAATTAGTGTTGCTTTTTAGGGAGTTTATAATTTAAACAGGCCTACTAGTGATTATTTTTTCATATTTCACCTAAATAACACAACAGCACATTCATTAATATTCAAATATTAACCATCTCCACTACATCCATCCATTCTCTAAACTGTCCTGCTGCCTATCCCAGCATGCACTGGGCAAGAGGTGAGGTTACCCATCTATTACAGGGAAATAACAGGGATAACACACAAACCGACACCTGTGGATAATTTAATACTTCCCACATGCAGGCAGCCAATGGAAACAGCCAATGTTGAGGGACATCTGCTGATCAGATAATCTGACAATGTGAAAGTCTTTGATACCTCAAAACACTCGAGCTAGATCTCACATGGATAGCATTACAACCACCCAGCCTCCGTCCCCCACCCTCATGGCAGTACCACTTCCTCCGTCTGCCCCAGAGAGGCTGCCAGTTCAGCCCTGGCACAGGCCCCCGTCCAGCAGCCTGGGCCACCCACTCATTTTCTGCTGTGACTTCTGCTGGAGTCACACTGGCCACAGCAACTTTGATTTACTATGACTGGTACACATACATACAGTACAGACTGTACCACTAGTACCATATGTGCTAATACACACACTAGGGCTGGGCGATATATCGATATATTTTAAAATGTGATATGGAATTAGACCATCTTGCATATTTCGATATAGTTCAGATTTGCACTGTGATCCTTGCTCCAAGCAAGCAGCTGACCTGGAGCTCTCTGCACTGCACCCCGCGCCCCTGCCACCGCCCCTCCTCTTTCATGCACAGAGGGGGGAGTTGCAGGAACAGACACTCAGCCACTCTTCAACAAATATGGAGGAAGCAACAACGTTGGGAGCATGCTGAGGAGGAATTGGTTAGTAAAAGAAAAAGCAGTGGCTCAGTAATTTGAAGATGGTTCGGATTCAAAGTATCAGATGAGCAACAAAATCACGTTAACACTACTTGTAAGCATTTTGTGAGTTTGTGTAGGCAAGAGTTTATGTTTATTCTGTGTGTGTGTGTGTGTGTGTGTGTGTGTGTGTGTGTGTGTGTGTTAGGGCTGGGCGATATGGACCAAAAGTCATATCCCGATATATTTAGGCTGAATATCGATATATACGATATATATCCCGATATTTTTTCCGCAAAGTGAGAGCAAATGTTCAGTCAAAGTCGAAGCCAAATATGACATGTCACAAGTAGTTTTATTGAAACTGGCTATTTCAGTGAACAGTTGCAAAATCAAATGAATAAATAATAAACAGGTTTCTTCATCTGGTTCATGATTAAATGCTCAGCTGTTCAAATAACAATAAAATGTAAACCTAAATACTGTATAACAACAGGAGTACCTTTTTTGAAATCAGAGCTCCATAAGGTGCACATTTAAATAAGAAAATATCTAAATAAAAATAGCCAATAAAATAAAATAGGCCAATCTTTTTCTGAAAAAAATATATTTATATGAGAAAAGTACAATATCAAAAATGTTTTAGTTTGACAACTATAAATGGCTTATTAAAATCAAATTACAGATTTTCTTCTCCTTACTAACAAATCCAGAGATTGCAAATAACGAACATTACAAAAGAATAAAATGTGACAAAACTAGTAAGGGCAGCATTTATATATAAAGAAAGAACAAAATAAAGTGCTCAGTTTAAGAAAAAAATGTTTAAACATCAGCTTGAGATTACCTTTTCCTTTTTGTTAACTCAATTTCTTATCTTATCTTATCAGTCTCAACCAGTTGCACAAGAAATAGACTATCAACTCAATAAACATCTTCCCAACACTTGTCACTTTTCTTTTCATAAGGCACACTGCGGGAAAATGAATGGGCTTTGTTTCGGGGCTGGAGCTTTTTCGGGTTGTGAATGGCTTGCGCCTGGGGCTTCTGCAGCGCGCAGTTTCACACACTCTACGTATTGCGGTTTGTGCCACTGTTTTAGGTGGTAAAAAAGATTTGTAGTGCTTCCACCCCTGGCTGTAACTTCTTTATGGCACTCCCTACATAAGTTGTACTGTGTGGATGAACAGGTCAGCTCAAATTGGTAATCAGAGTTAGGGATGGGTATATAGTCATATTGTCATTACCAGAGTTTGCCAACAGACGATCCCATCGCCTCTGGCTTTTACTCATTTTAAATATCATTATAGCCAATCTCACTGCACAGCTACTGTCATTAACCTCTATTTTTGTTTCATTTTGTCAGACAATGTAGTAATCCTATAATCTTGATTTTATCAGAAGCACAACAGCTTGGTAATGATTTGCTAGTTAAGGTAGTACGAGCCTTGATCAAACTACTTATCTACGGCTGACAACATAAACAAAACACACACATACACACACCGGCTGGCAGCTGCAACAGAGCTGGAACGCAATGTATAAATACCTAAATATCACACTGGCCTCAAAAATCCTGTATCAATTTTTTACTCACATTTTGCTATTCAAAAGTTAGAGAAGTCCATTCAGCAGTTTTGTCTCTATATTTGTATTTTATTTGTGACCCTTTTTAAGGCCATCTAATATCTTCCAACTGTTTTCCAACAAGTTTTTTTTATATTCACATATGTAAAACTTGCACGTAACATAATACTCTTATGGTACTCAAATGTAGGATACATGGTTATAAATGACCCACAGTAACCTTAACCTCGACTAGGTTATGCCAGGAGACACGAGAGGACATATTTATTTCTGTGAAGAAATCTTAACCATCTCTGTCCAGCACACCCTGCGTGTGAATGCATGTATGCATCTGCCCTCAAGTGCACACACAAAGTGCACAGCTGCTCTGCAAGCCAACTGAATGTACAAAATGCCCACGCCTGCATGGATGCAACACACAAATACACATCCAACACCATGTCTCCAACACAACGAGGCTGCAGTTAATGGGGTGATGGTATTTAGCTCTTCTTGGAATTGCAAATGGATGCTGCTGTGCTTCCAGTTAATTGTGTTACGTAACTTTGGTCATGGGTCATTATTTATGGCTATCACTGCAGGGGAAGTTTGATTTATCAATGCTAGTTTGATCGCAGCTGCTCTCCTTCCAGTCCTTGCCAGCTCTGTGGTTTGGGCTGCAGGCCTCTGTATCAGAAGGCGCAAGAACATGATGTTTGTTGTTGTATGTTTTGTCATTTGTCATCCACACATGCCCACAAAGTTCTCTTTGCTTATTTTGGTCTGGCAAGTCTGAGTGGCCATTTTCTGGCTGAATATCGACAATTCCTCCTCTAAAATGAGACAAAGCGTGAATCCTCCCTGTAGCTGACTGGACAAACATCCCAGTCATTTGGCTATCACTGTTCTTGTTTTACACCTAGAAATTGTCATATTTCATATTTTTCCAAAATGATCTACTGTCATCACTTTCAAACTACATTGATGTTGCAAATAGGCAGAGCCATGCTTCATTTTACATGGACAGATGGACAGACAGACAGACAATATACTCGGCTGTACATTATGTTCTGTTCACACAGAGCAGAAAATAGACTATACAGAGCCTGTGGGCTGCCTATGGGAGGCACTGCTGTACTCTGATGGAAGCACTGCTGCTGTATACAGCCCACTTATTCCACAGTATTCAACAGCAGCATGAGGTCCATGCAGGACACCATGTAGTAATTGACATTTGTTGTTCAGTACTGAGAAGGAGGACTACATAAAGTGTAAGTTATGTAAACGGGATGTCCCCCTTTGCAGGTGCAAGAGTTTTGCAGTCACTGGAAAGAGATTTTTCATTGTTTGTCTTGGCCTGTCAGTCCTTTATCACCATTAACAATTGCTTCTTGGCCTGTCACCGCTTTATCACCATTAACAATTGCTACAGGATGATTTGTCACTGTTAGAACAACACCTTCTTGTTTTATGTGCCTTAAAGCAATGCAATACTTTTCCGGTATTTAAAAGTCTTGTGTAAAATGTAGTCAGTCCTATCAGTCGTGGTCCTGATGGTTCATTGTAACACTTAAGTCTCAAATATAAGTGATAATTATTTTTTTTCTCAATTCTGCAAATAGATTTCAGAGTGACGTCACTGTGAAATGCTGAAAATGAATGGGAAGATCAAGATGCTCTTGTGCAATAAACTGCACAATTAACAACAGTCATTTTAAGAGAGAAATAAACCTACATGAGTGCATATTTAGCTATTTTCATCTAATGATCAGAGATCTCGATCTTAATAAGTTGGTGGATAGTTTTTCACTGAAAATGCTGAGGAAATTCCTGTTTTAATGAATAAATAGACAGCAGCACTTTAATAATAATAATAATACATTTTATTTCTAAAGCACTTTTCATAAAAGAATCTCAAAGTGCTACAGAAACCAAGAAAAAAATAAAAATAAATAAATAACAAAAACAGTAAGGGCAATAACACATTAAAATCAGCAACATAAAAATACAAGTGATAAAATACATTAAGAAAAACAGCTTAAAGAGGAGTTGAAGTGCAGAGTGAAGTAAGGAGGTCTTTGAGGTGTTGCGGGGCGTTGCTGTAGATGCAAAGGTTGGTGATGAGGATGATCTTGTATTGAATTCTTGAGGTTATGGGGAGCCAGTGGAGGTTCTGAAGAATGGGGGTGATGTGGTCGTATTTGTGGGTTTTCATCAGAGTTCGGGCAGCACAGTCCTGAATGAATTGAAGTTTCTGAAGGTGTTTATTGGGTATACCGATGAGCAGGCTGTTACAGTAATCAAGCCTGGAGGAGATTAAGGCGTGGACGAGTTTTTCTGCGTCAGAGAACATCAGGAAGGGACGGAGTTATGAAATGTTCTTGATATGGAAAAAGCAGGTTTTGTACAGATGTTTGATGTGGTTTAGCGCACTAAGTCTGCCTACAGGGGTCGGTTTGTTGTAGTGTATCAAGGCAGTACAATAAATAAATGCATGAATTTGAACTTCCTTTTGTCTGTCTGCAGTCGACCTCTATCCATATTATAACAATAGCATTCAATCATTCTATGGTTGATAGGACTTTTGAATGTTACTGCATGGAACAGCTGACCTACCAAAGTACTGTTAATTGCACACTTACACGCTGTGATCCCTGAGCAATCCAAGGCTGTATATCAATAAAAATTGCCATTAAATATATCCTAGAAGTTTCTAAATTTGTTTGTTCTCTATTTCACTTTTTCTTTCTCCTCCTTTCTACCTCTCTTTTGACTAGCATCCCCCCCGTCACCTTCCACAATGGACCTCTCCCCTATAATTCATCTAATCATCTGTTTACCTTTGTTCAGCCGTCTGTCCTTTTATCTGTCTCTCACGCTCTACTCTTTGAAGTTCCTAACACACTGACATACATTTCTGAATTGATGACCTACATTCACAACTCTGGGCTTCCATCACTCACTCTAGCAACCTCCCGCTCTCCTCCCCCCTTTTTTTTCTATCTCTCTCTGTCTCCCTCTCCCAACGTCATTCCCTTTCACACACTGTTGCTGATATTTAGTCATCCTTCGGTTTTCATCTGTAGCTGCCTTCATTGTTTGTTTTCAGTGTTCCCTTCATTGTTTTTTCCTCTCCTATCTTTCCTTGCTTTGTATGTGAAAGTGCACGTGTACGTAGGCCTGGGCAATATTCATCCACAGCAATAAGAGAATTGTTCAATAGAATATTCATAGTTTCACCTGAATGTATTAAATGGGAACTGCCATGAGAGCACATAACGAATACACCCTGGCTCACAAACCTAATGAAAAAACATCCATTAACATCAAATATCATAAACAGCCAATCAATGTCCCTCGATAATGGAGCTATGAGTCAACCACCATAGCACTTCCACCCTTTGGAGTACACGACATGTCACGACTTCCATCAGTTACATCTCAAAAAACAATCCACAATGGAGGGGTACTCAGCAACAATACCATTTTACATTTACATTAACATTACCTGTGCAACTTGAGAAATAAAGTGGTTCAATTCAACCTTTTTTTACCTGGTTTTAATAATCAATAATCATCAATATCAACTGAAATAAAACATTTTATCATTATAGGTTTTTCAGCTATATCAGCCAGCCCAATGTATATGTATACTGTATATTTATTTATTTTTTTAGATTTATGTTTCTATTCCTTAGTTAGGCTAGTTTTTATGTTTCCCTCCCGTGCCGTGTCGCCACAGTCTAGGTAATTAATGGAAACGCTGACACTTGTATAAGTTGCATACTGGACCAGGACTGACTTCCAAACTATTTGTGATGTCACAAATTATGCGTGTAGGCCCGCCCCTTAAAATCAGATTTTAAATGAGCAAAAACAATCAAAATCCTTTTCAGTAGAGGGAGACTTTAAAGTGTGTTTAGTGGCATCTAGCGATGAAGTTGCAGATCGCGACTAAACTAAACACCGCTTGTGTCTGTATTTGACGACCTGGGAATGAGAACTGGCTGCGAAGTGAGTAGAAGGAACTACAGTGGCTATGAAACTCGCAAAAAAACATGGCAGGTCAACATGGTGGACTCCACGGAGGCAACCTGCGACATCTGTAAATTAAAACAGCTCATTCAGGGCGACAGGGCGGCTCACCTGGTGGAGCTGGCCCCATGTGCTGGGTCCTTGCTGCAGCGGCCCAGGGTTCGAGTCCGACCTGCAGCCCTTTGCTGCGTGTCGTCCCCTCTCTCTAACCCCCCTTTCCTGTCTATCTTCAGCTATCAGTTAAAAAAGGCAATAAAAGACCAAAAATAAATAAATAAATAAATAAATAAAAAACAGCTCATTCTAAGGTAATGAAAGCACAATGAGTCCTATATTAATGTCATAATACACTGATTAAAACATACCTATGAACATTCTATTCAATTTCTGCCAATAGATCCTCCTAAATGTTACACACTGGACCTTTAGTATTCTGTGTCGGAAAAGGGGTTAAAAAAGTCAGCCTCTGACTAATAACTTCTCTTTTGCAACATAAGGTTTGACTTCCAAGTTTGACAGTAATTTATTAGGTAGGGAATGATATTTCTGGATTTTTAAGCTTGCGTGTGTCTGAGCCAGCCACGGTGATTACCAGCCCACCTCAGTTCCTCAAAGGCATCCTACTCTTTGCCCAAATGTGGATCCAGTAACTGACAAAGAAGGAAACGAAAATCCAAGCTTTAAAATGTCCCTTCAGAGTCCTGTGGGTGACACAGATGCTACATCCATGTTTTTCTGATTTTTTTTATTTTTTTATCCATGATTGTAGCACTGCTTTCACAGTGGGGTTTCCTTTTGTGTATCTAGACCCCCGGCAACTGGTGTGCAGCAGAAATACCGTTTCAGAAATAATATTCATCATCACAGTGTGGTGGCTTCACACTGTCACTTTCCTGATTCCCTTATAATGTAAATACATACACTTATAGTCTGTTTGTAATGGCACCCGAGGACCACAGTGGAAGTATTATTTTGTTAAATTAAGGAATGCCAATTTGTTCGACTTTTAAGTGTAATTTCAGTTTGAATGTTAACACATTTCACAATGTCGCTTTTACAGTTAGTTAAGCGAGTAATCTGTTGTCTGTATTCACACTAGATTGTTCTTTGTGTCGATAAACGGATGGCAGCCTGTGAACAATTGTGTCTCCAAATCTTTCTATTCAGTGCATGCTGGGATATGTTTTTTCTCAACCTCAATGAAGTGGAGTTTTTTTTTTTTTCCTCGTCTCATCTCCCGCTCATGCTCATTTTTTCAATAAACAAGCATCATTCATTTCTCAATCACGGGACTGACAGCCACATTGACAGCTTTTGATGCCGTATAATCAAGAAACTAAAAAGGGCCTCCATCATCACATGTGCTGCACACATGCACTGAACGTGATGAGAAACAAGAGGGAAAAAATAGATCTTTTCACCCATCCACCTCCACCTGTATGTTCCTCCTGACTGCAGCTTCTGCAAACAACCGTTTATTATGATAGTGGAAGGAGTCTCTCTTCATCTCGGCCCCTACATATCTTTTTACTTTACTTGTTTTTCTCTTTCTCATCTATTTCCTGGACTTGTGTTTTTTTCTCTTCCTTCCCATCTCTTGTGTTTTTTTCTCTTCCTTCCCATCTCAATATCTTTTATTCTCTGTCTTTTTCTTGTTTCCCTCTATTGCTGTCTCTCTCTCTCTGTGGGCACCAAATGGCTGCTGACTGATGCTTCTGTGCAGCAGGTGATCAATCAGCCCTCTATTTTCCTCCACACAAGACACCGGGGTGCCACAGCAAGCGACCATGACACGTGCCTCCCAATAAGGCATGCACTTACAGATGCACAGACCCAGTCTCCTCTGCTGAGGTGTATGTGTGCCCTTTACACTGTCCTTTTGCTGCTTTGTGAATGTTTATTGAGAATGTATGCTATTCATGCAGGACTTTTTGATTCTGCAGTTTCAACTGTAACTAATCCCTTTCAAATTATGCAATTTTGAAAAATCACCACCAATTTTTCTGCAATTACTAACCCAGACAGCAGACTGCTTTTGGTTTGACAAATACTCTTTGTAAAACATATTTGACCAACAGATTCTGATTATGACTCTAGCCACTGAAGAAGATCTGTTGAGACAAAGGTAATGTTTCATTCACATCTAAAATTGTATTGTAAAATGTATTATTTGTATTGTAATGAATCATTATTGTAGGTTACATAAATTCTGAGGGTTTGTTTTGTGCTCTATTATCAGATTATTATAATTTTCTAAAGCTCTATAATGCTGTAAAGGTGAAACATTTTAGTGGGATCATTTTTTATGCTATGTGTGTAAATTTGAGCAATTTCCTTTTGATATTCTTCTTTCTCTGCACAATCAAGCCTTGTTTATAAAACCTTAGCAACAGTTACCGTGCAGCCAGCTGGCCACAGTACTAAAATCTCCCATTATTTATTTTTCTTTTTTTTGTGCTGTTTTATAAGTTTTATTTCACACAGGCTTTGTCCTCCATAGGTCTGCCCACTCACTCCTGTGACAAAGCACACTGAAAATTGCATGTGCCACTTCAGCCAATCACAAAACACCCACCAAAAATGCCTTTTGTTTGGTGCTCTTTGTCATTTATTCTTCTTTCTTCCTTATTAGCCCCTTAGCTGCAGTCATTTTGATTGGCCGTTCTTAGCTGTTTCCACTTTTAAATCGACCTGTCATAGTGACGCTGGCTTACAGTGATATTTACATGCCCCTCGTGTTTATCTCAGCCTGTCTCTGTTACCACGTGATTGTTCAGTCCTTCAAACCATCAAAGACTGGCGTCATATGAGGAGGGCCTCAGTTATGGCTTTCTACCTGACCTGCTAAAGACTGTGTGACAGTTCAGGGGTGTGATTGTAAAAATATATACATATACATACATACATATATACATGCTGGACTATACTTGGCTTCACTTTTGCTTATCTCTACCCAATCTAACACCCAGTCATATGACCATGACCATGATGGAGTAATAAAGGAGTGATGACCCTGAACAAGAACTAGGGGCCATTTAGGTAAATAATCTACAATCATACTGGAATTACATGTAAGTAACTATTTGTATTGGTTAAAAAAACTGCTGGAATTTACTTTCACAAGGGGGACGAGACCCATTGACTCAATAATGAAGGTCAGACCTCTCGCACATCGTGTTCTGAGCATGCTCAGTGCCATATTCACACATTTCACGCACATATTCCACAGAGTAGCTAAAGCTGCGAAAAGGTTTTTCCACTGACAGACAAAACAAAAGCAGGTCAGGTCTTTGGATTACTTGCAGGAACAATCACATTCCAGCAGTGCTGCTGTGGACACACAAAACAGATGTTCTGCTATTTGCAGGTCCAGAAAGTGCAGCTCCAGAATCATCTTCTGAAGACAGATGTTACGATACATACAAGTGTTTAAAACGGCCATGTGGAAGATACAGAATGAGAGTGTTGAGTCTGATAAATGACACTGAGACAGGGGAAGGCCTCTCAGTTCTTTCCCCCGAATCTGTGAGGTGAATGACAGAATAAAAAGTATAAAAAGAACACAGATCACAGCTTTGGCTGTCATTCTCGGTTTTGTTGGTATGCCGTTGAATTTTGCACCACTTTATCACCTTGTCTTGTCTCCTGAAGTCATCTGTTCTCATAGCAGTGACACAATATTCAGTGTTTCTGCTGTCTGGATGAGAGGCTAAAAATATACTTGTGCAAACAGGATGAACTCATTACTGAACCAGCTGACACAATCTGCTGTCTAGTATTCTTCACTCAATTATGACCATCAGCTTCACTTGCACCATGAACAGGAATCTGTCAGGTACTGTGAAATAAGTTTCATATCACCTGGATGCATTCAGATGACGCTGGGACAATTTACCCTCATGTAGAGCAAAAGTCACTGCAAGCCATTCGACATTTTTCCATCTCAGTGTAAACTTCAGAGAAAAATGTCAAACATTTCTTCGCATACAGTACAGCCTGATAGAATGATTTCTCCATTTTAGAATTTTTCCCAACCAAACAACAGGTTCTAATTTGTTGATAATTCAGATTTTTTGGTAATTCAGGTGATTATACACTAATGAAAACATACCTGTGAATATAATATTCTATTTCTGCCAATTGATCCTCCAAAAAGTTACTTACTGGACTTTTAGCCATCATTGGTAATTTGCACCAGAATTGTTAAAAAGTCTGCTAGATGTGACTAAATCCTACACACTGGTCCTTTAAGAGAAGAGGACCAGTGTTAATAGTGCTAATCTTGTGTGGACTTCACTGTGCCTGTATTGGCAGTTACTGCGGTGTTAATCCAGTCTAAAGCCTTATTTGCACGGGACTAGCATTACCAGAGGACTTCATGTGATTTAGAAATTGCCCCCTATGTCTGTGTTTCGTGCAGCGTATTCGCACAGGATAAGCAAAATCTGTATTTTACTCGAACATTATACCCCGGTTTGTGTGTTAATGAAGATACTGCTGCTGTGCCACAGGTGTAAATCTTTCTCATTTAAAAGCTGCATGTATGGTTTCTGCTACTGTGTGACTCTGCAGGTATTTAATAAAGTCAAAGGACAGAATCTGACACACAGCCATATATGAAGGTTGGTTTGCAATGTTGGAGAGCTCTGTGTGTTTGCACCTCTGCTAACTAAAGCCATGCCAACTGTGGCGTTTGCAATTCTGCAATTTTCATTATACACCAATCTCAGTGTCAAAAGGTGGAGAAAAGCCTGAAACACTGGAGACAGCTGCAAAACCTGCTGCACTCACTATAAAAATATCTTTACTGATATTATAATACATCCATGACCTGTATGGTTTTTAGGTGCAGCACTTCTTCCACTGCCGCTCCACATTAAATTCCTTCAATTTGATACCTTGCAAAAATATCGTAAAAATACGTACAGTGGAGTTTTTACTTTACAAATTAAGGGCATGGCATAGAGGATTAAAATCACAGACGACCTCCACAATTATTACAAATCACATTAGATCCGTAATACTAGTCCCGTGCAAATAGGGTTTAAAACAGATAAAATATCAAAGCAGCTGCAAAGGTGTTTTAAATATTTCCTATCAATAACTATATTGTATTGTGTTTGTGCCCAATTTACATTCTTCTTCAGTGAAGGATCTGTAAAAACACATAATTCTGATAATGATCCCTTAATTATATGCAATTGAAAAATTGTAAAGGGATAGGAGAAAAAGATTTTGCACACATTATGACAATTATGAACATAAGAGCGAACTCCACCAAGTATCAGCCTATATGATGATTCAGTTTTCTGTGACACAGGAAAGTAGTACCATGATAAAAAGTATTTTTGCTGCGACTGTGACCTGCATCTTGTCAGAAGAAAAAGACAAGAGGAGTAATAAATACAACAAAAAAAAAAAAAGGGGGGAGAGAGAGAGAGAGAGAGAGAGAGAGAGAGAGAGACAAGAAGAGAGGGAGAGGATAGAGTGATCTCCGAGTTGAAAGTCCTGGAATCCAGGATTACAGAGGAGCTGTGCCAAAGATTTAATTTCAGTCTTTTAATGGGGGAGATAAAGGAGAGAAGAAGGGGGTGTAAGGCAAGGAGAGAGAGAAAAAAAGAAAGAAAGAAAGAAAGAAAGAAAGAAAGAAAGAAAGAAAGAAAGAAAGAAAAGGACAGCATATCTGTCCACATCTCTGCATACTGTTCAGCTGACACTGATCTCTGCAGTGAGAGAGGAGGGAACACATTGTGCTCTCGCCTGCCATTTCTTTTTTTCAGGTCAACACCAGAGAGGTATTAGTCAGACTTCAATTTTGGCAATTTGAGCTTTATCACTATAATGGAATTAATACAGCAGCAGACACTGACACATATTTCAACAAAATAAAACAGGTATAAGGCACAGGAATGTAGGTCTTCTTTTTTATAAAACATTAACATTAACATTTTCTTCCTGTACTTGTTTAAATGATTTCAAATGACCTATTTGCTAGGTGTTTATTCATTGTTGTTTTCCAATGATGTTTTCATTATTGACAAATTTGAGGTCAAAGTTCATTCCAAGTTTGTTGAGAGATATCTGTGTACGTAGTTTACTATCTGTACATACATTTGAATATGTATTTGGGTTTGTGTGTGTGTGTGTGTGTGTGTGTGTGTGTGTGTGTGTGTGTGTGTGTGTGTGTGTGTGTGTGTGGAAATGCATCTCAACTGCAGCATAATGACAAAACAAACGAGTCATCAATCCAAAGTCAGGTTCAGTATACACAGGGGAAGATTCAGTAAGATTCAGAACAAGTTTTTTTGTATCCCTTGCATTCAAAATCCACCTGATAGCAGAGAAAAAACACATTGGATCTGGCCTGAAAGTGTCATCCTGTTCTCCTGTCTTTCCGAGGCTTGTTATCCAAATATTGAGAACAGATTCTATACTGAGCACGCCACACAAAATCAGGACCTTTTGTGCTGAGTTCTGCACATAAGGATCCTCCCCTGCACTTTCTTAAATTGTGGGTTTCAGTCTGATAAGAGCTTGAATGTGTCCTTTGCTCACTCAAAGGGATTTTGCCATTAATTCCCCTCTGTCTTTGCATACAAATAACAAGTGTGTAACGATGACCTGTGCATCCATGTGGTCCAGACCTCAACTCAGCAGCTCATTACAGCTATTAGTGCCCAATGCTGTCAACTTAAATCCCACTCTGCAATCTGTCTCATCACTTCAACTTGTACATTAAGCCCTCTCTCTCTTTCTCAACGTTTTTCTGTGTACAATGACTGGATGCTGTGGCTGACTGCCAACTCCACCTGCCACATCAAATAGTCGCCAGTCTTTTTACAGTAATACGTTTTCTGTGCAATTGCATAACTATTTTGCAGAACTGCTCTGGCATTTTGTGCACATGCCTATTCAGCTTGGGCTCCCAGGGAGTGGGGTGCACCACGAAATATATAATGTAATATAAATAAATAATAAACAGCCATTGTCAGATTGTCTATCGCTGCATGATACCTCAATGTCCCATTTTCTTTTATATTGTTCCCTATTTTTAAGGTTGATTCTGTACAGATAAATTGTGCTTTGTTAAATTGATGCATTGTGATTCAGAAGGCAGCCTCTGGTAGGGTAAGAAGGAATGACGTGATAAACAGTGAATGGTAGAGAAAGAAAGACAACATTTAACATAACTCGTGCAATGCAAACAAACTTAGGTGTGTTTGCCCGTTGGTTTGGTTTTTATATACTTTGGCTGCCATTCAAATCATCATACAGAGACCTCTTGAAAAGGTTGGTCTTAACTATAGAACACGTCCAACCAAACTCTGCTGCTGTTGTGTATGAACAAGCAATTTTTTTTGTTACAGATTAATCATTTTGTCAGAAAATAGTTGAAAAAGGCCCATCACAATTTCCCACAGCCCAGCTGATGTCTTCAAATGTCTTGTTTTATTGGACCAACAGCCAGAAAGCCAAAGATATTCAATTTACAATTACATAAAAGTGAGGAAATCAACAGATCCTCACAGTCGGCACCAGCAAATGTTTGGCATTATGCTTTAAAAGTGACTCAAATCATCAATCAAACCATTACCAAAATAGTTCCAGATTAATTTTCTGTTGATCCACTAATTAATTAAGTGACTAATTATTTCAGGTGTGTCATGCTTGTGTTCTATACAATGGATTTTTTTTTTTTGAAGTGAGTAAAATGGAGCGACAGATATTACTTTATCATCCTTCACATGGCTCATCATTATCCTGTTTCCACTTGTCCATCATATTTACTGACATACCAGTTACACTTTCAACTAATAATGCTGATACTGCCCCCTCATCCCTTCATACAATTTTGCATTGATGTTCATTCTTGAACTGTGGGGAAAAGTGTATGTAACAAAATAATATAAACTCAACTGTGCACTTACTAACTCTCAGAGCTTTCAACCGCAACTTCAAAGCTCGATGAGGTGGAACGTGGGCTGTTTGCTGATGAAAAGTAATGCGGTTTAAAGCCTTGAAAGCTAGAAAAGGTATCTTTAAGTTTATATTACTGACAGCTTGGAGAGGACTCATGGCTGCGTCCCATGAGGTGTCCTGTTGGTGGCACTGTGGGAGTATGTGGTGCCAGCCCCCATCTGGCACAGGTTCGCACTGCACTGCACTTTTGTGAGCTCCATAATCCAAAATTGTCTGTCACAGCTCATGTAGGATTTCCAGCCAGTATGTTGTGCCAAAGTTCTGTCCTGAGGGATGCGCGGTACTTTACACCCTCTGCCTGGGTGTGATCTCATTATGGCCTCATTGGCTGGCTGTTAATATAATGTGAGGCCAGGGTGAATGTCAGGTCACAGAATTGACTCAGAGAGGTTTCCAAAAGCATCTCACCGTGGATGTTAATTGGTGCTCCAGTCAGCCAGGGGCAGCTCTCTGGCTACAGTGTAATTGGGAAAAGTGAAGAGCTGGCCAGACTGGTCACTCCTCTCCCTCTTTTCCTGCGTCCGTCTTTTTCATAATTAACTTGCACTCAGTCACTACTTCACACGGATAATTTGACATTAAAGCGATGGAGACAGAGGACAGAAAGAGAGGGAGACGTGTAGAGAAACTTCAGCAGACTTCAGCGGGAAGGAAATATGGCTGCAGTTTCCAAGGTGATAATAAAGAGGCAATTATGGTATGTTCCCAATTTTGCATTGCTAAGTAGCCCTTTTTATCTCAGTCTCTCATTCTTTTTATCAAGTATAATTTCAGTCTAATACTAAACACCTAATACAGTCTGATATAATTTATAATAAGAAATTACAAAATTGGGGCTTTAGTAGATGTCGCAATGAAAAAAATTAGAAAAACATGGTCAACCCGAAGCAAGGACAGTAAATTAAAACCTTTTCACGCGAATAAAGGGGTACTGTTTGTCTGTGAATGCAGGCTGTGCACGTGTCCACATGAATTTGGTGCACAAGTCGGCTGAGTTTAGGTAATCGCCTCAAGGTTTATATTTGAATGGTTGTATGGAAGCATATTGCATTCACTTAAAAAGAATGGCTATCTGTGTCTGAATTAATTAGATATCTCCAGCACGCTCTCCATGCCCAGGGGCTCAGCTCTCAGGCCCCCTTAAGCCTAACACAAATCCTGTATCCAGCCTCCAGCGAGTTCCAGCAGGCCCATCCGAGGCTCTGTGTGTCACATCCTTCACCCCCTGGTAGTCCACTGGAGAACCAGAAGGAGGGAGATCGGCGGGGTCCTTGCCGAATGCTGAATGCCTATTCGGGAGGGCAGCTGAGAACGGGCACCGGCCGTGGGCTCATGTAGCCAAAAGTTACTCCTGTGGTTTATCAGTGAAGAGCGTGCATTTGCAGACTGTCTGATAACGATGACAACAGAGAGCTAGATCTGTGTTACACGCTTGTTCCACTACAACATCTGTATCTTCTAAACTATGATCAACTGGTGTGGTTTATACTCTCGGCCGGCACAACTCCAACAGTTACTTCCAGCGTCTTCCAGCCTCCAGCGAGCTCCGGCGGGTCTGTCCTCTCGTGTCCACACACATAAGGGAGGACCGCCGTGAATAGGCACACGGCGTTGACACAGACCATGCCGATCTCCCTCTTTCTGGTCCTCCAGCAGAGTACTGAAGGAAGACTGACATGTCTGTACATGTTTTCAGTTCCTAAACACTCTGCTTACTAGAGAAGTGTCAGGATGCCACTCGTGAACTGAACGTCAATCTTGAGAAAGGTTTAACAATGTGCAAACACTTCACTGTGCACCAGTAACGTGGCAATATCAGTGAGTAACTGACAAATCAGAGGCTAATATGTGAATTACGCACTTAATGACCCAATGTCTAGGGTTTTGTTCCGTTTAGGGGTGTAGTTGCCACTTGCTCGCTTCACCCTCCCTTTCCAAGCATGCGGGAGAAACTATGGTAACCAACAATAAGCTGCTATGGTTTAATCTCTGTCGAATGTCGAACATGTTGCCTGCCAATAAATATACAGTTGTCAATTCATAATTTAATAATGAATGAATTTTCATACTTAATATGCAATGTTGGTAAGAATAGTAAATAATAATAAGGATACACCATAAACATAAGGCTTTAAATAGACCCAGTGATCGGTGATCGGTATCGGCTGATATTGCTTCCATTAATCGGTGATCAGTGATTGGTCACTGGATCTTAAACGTTAAAACACCCGAAAGACATCCGCCACTTTTAAATACATACGTGTGAACGAGACACAACATAATTGAAACACTAGCTGGAGAGAAGCGCTGACAGGCATTCAGACCAAAATCAGGCCTGTGTTAAAACAATGCAGGGGTGTGTAGCTTCAAGTACTGGTTAGACATCAAATACAATCAAGGAAGTCCAGTTGGAGCAACTATGAATTTGATTTAATCCTGTTGATAAATGGTCCAATCGTGCATTTTATGCCTCTCTTTTTTAGCATCTACTAATAAATGCTATGTTTGCATTTCATCCTCACTATCTATTTTCTAGGATGCCCTCTCTCCCTCCCACATGCCCTCTGCTCGCCTTAGTTTTGATTAATCACATCAGTCAGAGCCCTTCTGAGTATTGCATTTGCCCATGGCTGAGTAGGGACTTCATCCGGGACGGAGGGATGAGGTGAGTGTGAGGTTACTGTAGGTAGATCGAGGACAGAGAACTCAATATGGAAATATTGAATACTTTTGTGGGGGGGGGGTGAAAGTCAGGTCAACTCAGAAACCAACCAACCTGTAAATGTCAACATTTGAATAAGTCCATACTGAATGCAAAGAGTCCATTGTGGTATAGTTACAGTACACACAAAGAGATATAAAACTGGTTCATAAAAGATCTATTAATATATCTGTATAGCTGCCATGATTTAGGCTTATTGACTTATATGACGGCTGGCCTCACTGGGGGCACAAAGAAATAGCAAGTATTTAATAAAAGACACCAGATAAAGGAAAAAAAAGAGTCTGGTCTTGAGAAACTCTGTCAGTATTTCAAACCAGATTAAAGACACCTGTAGTCTGTGCAACCTCCACTGTGTTGTATTAGATACTGGTTCATAAACACACACAACACAAAATGATTAACCTTTATCAAAACGACCAAATTAGAGAAATGCATAAAGTCACGCTTAATTTTCCAGCTTCAAGCACAAATGCTTTTCTCCACCTCTCTTTTCCCCTGACATCTTATCAAACCTGACAAAAATCCACTGATAAACAAGAGTAAGTATGCTCTTACACCTATTGGTGCTGCTGTGTCTTTGTCCAAAATTGCCATAAGTAAAGGTTGCTACCTGACACCTATGTGGATGGTCTTTGTAACTGAAAATTTTCAAGACCAGGCTGAAATGTTCCAACAAATTAAAGTGGCACCAATACTCTAAATCTGCACTGAAAAGTACAGCTGTTCTTGGTACTTGAAAAATATGGTTTCAGCTTTTCAACTCTTCACATGAGCTTGTCTTGTCGTGTGTGTGTGTGTGTGTGTGTGTGTGTGTGTGTGTGTATGTCATGACATTTCTAAGACCTGACTTGGTTTGTCCTTCACTGAGCAACTTCAGGTGAGTGATTACAAAGACATTTGGTCACAATTGCACACAGCTATATGTCACTGATTTTCAGTCACATACATCAGTCACCCAGGATGGTGTGAACATATGTGACACAAATTAATTTAGTGTTTTGCCGAATATAATTGAGTATTTTATGTAACTAGAGTTGAAATTATAAGTCGATTAATCAAGTCGATGAACAGAAAATAAATCAGCAACAAGGTGAGAATTTGTTGCTCAGTTTTACATATCATTTTAATATCCTCGGTCTGTTGGTTGGCCAAAACGAACAATTTGAAGACATCACCATGAGTTGAGATGAACATTTTTTATACTGTTTTCTTTCATTTTATAGACAAGAAATTTGCATAACCACTGAGACAAACATGTTACATGAATTAAGCAAATGAATACCTGCAGTTTGCCCACTTCTTTTTCACACATGGAGCAAAGCCTGCGAGCTAGTTCAGGCAGGTCAACTCGAGCTGCGCTGATTACACACATGACATGCCTTATTCCATAATCACTAACCAAGCGCTCCCCTCCAATCTGGCGGTCTATTTAAACTGCACAATTTCCCAGATCTCCCTCTGCTCTGTCAATGCCGCTGTTGCCTTGCATCCATATTGCTGCTGCTGCTCTGTGAGCTATTGCTGCCTGCTGTGCTGTCAGCCCCACCATCACCCCAGCATCCACTTGTAGGCTCCGACTGGGGGTTAAGGTATTTGCACATCACTCCCCAATATCTCATGTAAACATATCTGCAGGGCGTGATGAGGTCGGAGCCTAGACGCCAACATCTAAATATGCAATACTGCTTAATAAACATTCCAAACATGAGTTGGCTGACTGAAGTAGCCTTATTGTTACCATCAGGGCTTGCTTATCAAGTGGATTTACACTAAGCAGCAACACACACAACGATAAAAGTTCAAGCTAGCTGAGTTAACGCTAGCGCTGCAGTATAAACAGAGATATTGACATGTTTTGCTCATACTTTCCGCATCTTTGTATTACCGGAGTAACTTTAGCGGGAAAACAACACTGACAGCTAGGTAGATTCAATAGGTTTCAGTTGGAAGGGACTGGACTGTCATCTAGCACATAGGTATGCTGTATTTCTCTTTGATGTCATAGGGTAACGGATGAAAAGGCTGAATACAAACACGAAGTGTCAGGCAGTGCAGGAGCAGTGTCTTCTGTGGGAGAAAGTAACTCCCTTTTGCGTAAACTTTGGGGCACTTTTGAGACCTTTTACATGCACAAAAAATCTATAAAACAAACTAAAGCACAGGGGAAACAACATAATGTGGCCTCTTTAAATCACAAAGCCTTTTATGACTTTGAACATTTCTATTGATGAAGCTTGAAGAGCTTTGTGACGCTGTGTATTCGGAGACATACTGTCCTCAAAGACAGAATCTTAAGTGCTGTCTGCTGTTGCTGTAGGGCCTTGATGGATGTACAAACACACATACACATACTGCATTTTGAGTATATTCCTTGGGGTTTGGAGGGAATTTGCATGGAGGATCACCTTGAGATCAATAGGCTTCAAAACCAATGTAATCTCATTTGTTCCACTGCGCTTCTGACAGGCACAAGTCCTCTTTCTCTTGGCTAATCCATCGCTATTGGCAAGAGAACAACTGATAAATCCTTTTAAAAAGCTGTACTCAACGTATCAATAGCAACAGCAGCTTCTCACTCTTACCTATTTCTGATTGTGCAAGCTTAGAAGTGGAATTTAACATAGACATTTCTACATTTCCATGTTGTGGCTTGTGACTATAACAGAGTAGAATTTGCAATATTAGTGTGATATTCCTCACCTTTTCTGTATTTTTATTTAATAGAAAAGGCCCTAATCTTAAATTCTATCAATTTGCTCCTATGTACAACATCACAGAGTAGCTCTCTCCATGATGAATAAATTAAAGGCTCTGCACTGTAATCAGTGTAATCAGCACAAACTAGTGCAACTAGTTGGAGATGTTCTGTAGTACATTGAGTACTCTAATTGAGAAATATTGATTGGCTTGCCATCACAGCTTGTTGAAGATGAAGATTACTTCATTGTCAATGTACACAAGGTAGGGATGGGGCCGATCCGATCCAGTATCGGTATCGGGACCGATACCAGCGTAATTCACGTATCGGATTTTCCCGATCCAACTTGCGGAGATATCCGATATCCATGAGCCAAGTCTGCACTTTAACGTTATCTGCTGAAATGACTCCACAAGTGATTCTTGCCGGCCAGTCTGCTAGCTGGCTGCAAACTGTGGAATGGATTTCCTGAACAGAGGTGCGGCTCAATGAGACGCAGAGTTATGAGAGACGCCCCCGCTCAGGAAATCCATTCCGCAGTTTGCAGCCAGCTAGCACAGCCGTGATTCAGAGAGGCGGAAGCTCCCTCGCGTCGAACACTACGAACGCAATCAAACATTTAAAAAAGCACCACAGGAGAGAGCACAAGGATTGTTGGGTCAAAATGAGAACCACCACTTGATTGTTAAAGTAGTATTACAGTTCTTACACGATACAGGGCTACATATGAAAATTTGAAGCAGTAACATTATCCTTAGAGTGACTTCCTGAGGAGGGCAGTAATAGACCTAGAAGCGCCTAAACTGCTGGAAATCCATATGAAGAAGAAGAAGAGCAGGGGCAGAAAGACAAAAGGAGCTGTCAGGAATCACTTCTGGAGTCATTCCAAAAACAAGGAATGACTCCAGGCAGACAACGGGAAAGCTAAAGGGATTAGTGTGTGTGTGTGTGTGTGTGTGTGTGTGTGTGTGTGTGTGTGTGTGTTGTGTGTGTGTAAGATGTTTACACTTATTGCACTTTTCTTATATTTCAATTATTTGACATTTTGGGAATTTAATAAATATTGACATGACAATCAATTGGAAACCCTTACAGTTGCATATTTGTTTTCAGGATTTCCTGTTTTTCTGACTTCCTTTTCTGACCTTATACTTACCTCAAGTTGCCTTTTGGGACATACATGCATACATACATACATACATATCGTACTTGCCTGTTGAGAGGAGTTTATTTCAGCCTCATATAAAATCAACAATAATGATAATAATAATATTAAAGCAAACAGAGCTCTGGTATCGGAATAGTATCGGTATCGGCCGATATCCAAATTCAGGTATCGGGATCGGATCGCATTGGAAAAAATGTGGATCGGTGCATCCCTAACACAAGGCAATTGAAATTTGTCTTTTCTCATATCCCTCCTAGTTACACAGTCCCCCACACACATGCATTTCATCAGAGAGGTCAGAGTGCAGGGATCCCACGCCTTGCTCAAGGGCACTTATGCAGAGATGGTAGGCAGATTGAACCAGCGACCTTTTGGTTATTGACCAGCCTCCTTTACCTCTAGGCCATCATGACTACAGTATGTTGTGTCACACCTGTCGACAACGTCAGCCAAGTCTTTAAGAACAGAGCCAGTGGACATGATGCATTTCACACTGTGTACACTGTGAAACCTAGCTGTAGCCCAGTAGTGTCACATGTCAGTAACTGGAGTCTCCAAACTTTGTGATGGATAATATAAGCAAATATCAGGCCTCCAATTAAACTACAACTCTTCACTGTCATCTTTGTTTTAAACCTTTTTTTTCTTTGAGAAAGTGCCAGAACAACATACATCATTATATAAAATGAGTAGATATTAATATTAAGTTTTTTTTTTATTCAAATTCAGTAAGTTTCAAGTAAAAATAATCTGTGTAAACTAAATAGAAGAGACCAAAACTCACTGGGTTCAAACCAGGATGAAGCCAAGAATCAAATTATAGTTCAATTAAAACACAGACAAAAAGAGGTTGATAAAAAAGTACATATGTATAGAGAAATGACACATTTTGCCAAGTCTTTTCAATTTCAGTAATTTACATTGCATGCCCTTGTCTCCTCGCACTTTTGGAATTCAATCAAATTATCCCTTAAAACCTGAATACAGCCGCACATCATGCAGATTGCCATTGTTCCTCTGTCTCTCAGCCTTACCCCTAAGCCAGGTGGAAGAACACTTACATAACATGTTTTTCACTGGTTTTATTTATCTTTTTTTTTTCAGCATCACTTCAGATCTTTCCTGGAAGAAAATATATATACAATAAGCCACCTCAAGTGATTAGGACTTTGAGTGATAGAATTTATGTATATCCAATGCTCTTGCCTACTTTGGATAAAATATACGTATTATTTTATTCATTCTTATCAGACCAAGCTAAAGGTTTCTCTAAAGCAACAGCAAGTCTGTGAAGTTAACTTCTTCTTGAAGTGACATAAGGAAAAAGCTGGAGGCCATTCATTTCTAGTTCGTCATTAGTTAGTCTCATCCCTCCACAGCGTGACATTTTAATCTCCCTTTTGCAAAGTCAATGGCAATCTACTGCACAGGAATCAATAGCTAAAGACTGCAGCCCACTGAGAGCATTCCTGCAAAACGCAACCGATAATTCAGCCGTCTAACTTTGAAGAATGTAGCTGACAGATATAATTAGTTTATCTTACAGTTAATGCCAAGCCTGAAATAAATTTGGTAAAAGAGTAAATAGTTCAGTTCCTTCTATTGCACCCCTGTGATGCACAGATTGAAGGACCTGGCGAGATTACATTTCACTGTGATTGTACCTTATATGATTACATGTGGGAAAAAAACTTGACTGACGTACGGTAAGTAATATTAATTTAGAGACTTTTTAAATATGTTTATATGAGACCAGATTTACATTTATACAGTTATTCTCACATATTAAACAATTATTTATTGATTTTAGCCCAAGTAATTCTTCCATTCTAGCTCATTTTTCTCTTTAAACAATAAAACAACAATACTTCCACAGAAATGACATGGGGCAGTCAGAGTCACAGGATCCAGCTAAGCAATCTAATGTGAGAGGCTGATGGAGGGAGATAGGGAGATAGACGGAGATGACCGGTTCCTCTCTGCATGTGTAATTTTTTTTCTTTGCATCGGCCCACCAGAAAAGTCCCGGTACTCCAGATGACCAGTCACTGGGGACAAGTGATGTAGTTAAAATGTAACTGGTTCTGGTAAACTTAGACACAGTCGCTGTCTGAAAACACTCCCTATATATCCCCATCAGACACACCAAATTGATTTTTTTTTTGTATTTTAGCGGCACTGTTTGCTTGTTTTCTCATATGGCTCACACTGTTGTTTTGCCCCATTTGTACTAATTTATTGCACATGATCACATCAGTGTTTATTCAGAAGGCATTAGTCTAAAACTCCTGCGTCAATATGTGGTGAAAGGGGAGCCAGATTGCATTAGAGCGCCGGGATCAATAGTCTCTGGAATACAGCAGAAGCCCAGAGGAGACGAGCCTGCTCTGACTCTCACCGCAAATAATGAGAAAATGACTTATAGGTTTTATGGGTTTTCATCATTTTTTTATGAGTTCAGAGTGACCTCATTGTGAGTGACAGGAACTTATATGCTGACCCTCTATTTCATTAAGTTGGTTCTGCTTAATAGGACGGTGGTGTACGATGTAGTGAAAGGAACCAGGTTTGTTTTCTCTGGCTTGTATAATGAACCACGGCTGCTCTCTTTCTGGCTTCTTTCTATCTTGGTCTCTCTCTGAATCTCTCGCTCAACCCCAGAATAAGCCAAAAGTGGTATGAAACTGATAACTTCGCCTTCTGTTATTTCAGGCTTGAAACTACCATCAGATGCACTGGTGCTTCAACAAATTCATGCCTTTAGTTGACCTTAATTGCTACCCTGATGTGTGAGTATCACAAAGCTCCTAAAGGCCTTTTGGCAATAGACAAAGAACAAATAAACTGACTAATGCTGCTAGAGGTATTTGGCTTAGTACATGCATGAAACCCCAACAGTCCTCGTTATGTAAGTGAACTTGTTAAGTTGGTTAAGTTCATGCAAACACATTATTCATGCTCTACAAAGTCCTGAACACCGCCTCATTACAGAGGACTAGACTTGCATAACAGACTAATTCTGTCCAAAACTTGTAACAGAGACGTTTATTTGTGAGCTCTTTGTCTATTCAGTTTAGGTTTCATTCATTCTTTTAGTCTTTTTCTATCTACTGTTACACATACAAGCATGGTGTTTGTTACAGATCACAGATTAATTTCCTGTGATAAGGCAACGTGTTCTTCTTGAGTTTCTCTGAGCAAGGCACTGAATACCTGCTACAGGGTTGTTTTTTGAGGCTCCTTCATTCAGTCAACTGTAGCGATAAATGTGTGTAAACTCTAAATAAATCCCAAACTCAGGTAATTGCAAAGGTCTCAAATAATAGCAGCAAAAAGAAGACTGCACTCCCAAGACAACAACATTTGTTTAAAGGAGTCATATTATGCCCCTTTTCAGGTTCATAATTGTATTTTGTGGCTCTACTACAATAGGTTTAAATGTTTTAATGTTCAAAAAACACATTATTTTTCTCATACTGCCTATAACTAAGAACCTCTTCAGGTGCACTTTTCAGCCTCTGTCTAAAACGATCCGTTTTAGCTCCTGTCTCTTTAAGGCCCCCCTTCCAAAAAGTCTGCTCTGATTGGTCAGCATTATGACGCGGATAGTGCAGGTGACGCGGATGGCGCTTTCTCATTCGCTCGGTCACTCGCTTGTAGAGGAGCTCCGCTAGACAACAAGGAAGTAAACTGCAGTGGGTCGCAAGTTTGATGACGTCAGAAATGGGCAAAAAATCTGAATTGAGTGCTTTATCTTCTGTATTTTGACCGAGGCAGCCCACAAAAACATGACTGATTCATCTTTTTTCACACTTTTCCTGCTGATAGGCACTCCAGATTCCCAAATGTATATAGTCAAACGATTAAAAAGTTGGTTTTGCATAATATGTCCTTCAAGCAAATTTCCAAAAATGATATGTTTACATTTTAGTGACAAAGCGTTCTAGTGACCATAGTAATTATGATTCCTGTCCATCTATACCAAAGAAGGAAGCAGTGTGATATTTATATCTTCACATTTGCTACCGACAATCAACATTGGCTTTTTTTAACCAAATAGTTAATAAAGTTCAGGGGGATCTATTGGCAGAAATTGTATATAATGAAATATAATACTCCTAGATATGTTTCCCTTCATGTATAATCACCTGAAAATAAGAATCATTGTGTTTTTGTTACCTTAGGATGAGCCATCTTTATCTACAGAGGGAGTGGGTTCTCCTCCATGGGGTACGCCATTGAAGAGGACGATGACTTTTTGGTCTGTGAATGGCAAAGATCAAGGGTACAGGAAGGGAAGCTGCTGTAGCTCTTGCTTGGTCTGTGCATGACCAAACCAGGGAAATATGGCTCCAGTCGTTAAATGCAATCAAACTCTGCACATCGCTCTCCAGTGATGCCTGGTTTATGTGTCTCAATGTGGTCAACTACCGCAAGCACTCAGTACCAATTAAACACATTGGTTTGGCATTTGGAGATGCTGGTAAAATAACCAAGTACTTGCCAGTCCAAGCAGGATTTAATTTTCACTGTCAATTTTACATTTCATAGTTGACAGAGACCTATTTTCAGTAGAGCACTTCCTTACTTGTGACTGTCAATAGCCAGATGTTTGCAGGAGTTTGCTATAGGCCCATGTGTACTATCTGCAGGGATGGAAACAGTTTTGAAGCTGGCACCATCACTAAGTGTGACATCAGTAGGTTTTTTTTACTTGCAGTTATAATGTTTTTTTAGTTAGATTTGTTTTACTTGTGGTTGAGTGATACGAGTGTTTTTGTTAAGTTTGGATACCAATTTTGTCTTACATGTACTGATGTTTCTCTTCCAGAGCAATAAAGGCTGGACCCAGTTACTAAACTAAACTCTGCTTAACTTGACACTAATTGGTTCAGCTCTACTCAATGTCAAGTGAAAAACCCTTGTGAGACAAAGCAAGCAGTAAGTCCCAGAAACAATAAATAACTAGTCTGTCTGACTACTGCTCTCCACGTCTTTCATCTCCGCCATGTGCAGTAGCTGTAGCTTACACGTGGGCCTGTTCCTCTCTATGTCAAGACAAGGAGCAGCCGGCGCTGGCACTGGCCAGCCTCCTAAATGAAACTATTGTATCCCTTCCATCAATGCTGTCTCACAACATCTTCATGTTACACAGCCGTATCATGATCTTTGATCTGGGAAATTACATCTACAACCCTATAAAGACCTGGCTAACCTTCACACAGAGCAGGCTTTGTGCTCACGTTACTCAAGCCTCCATCTCTGTAACAGCTCAGAGACACAGTCTTAGGATTATAGCAAGCTAATGGCTGTGTGTGTTATGTGTATGTGTCCTGCAATATGATTCAGTTTACACCATCATTATACTACACTATACCCTGTAAAGTGTCTCATTGTCTTTATCATATATGTTTATGTAACATTTGGGACGGTGGGCACTGACATGGCATGTTTAAGATCCTGACCAGCTTTTTTGATTTCGTACACAATTGTTTTCTTCTCATATTTTAGTTTTTGTTTATGCTACTCCATCTTGACTTGTGAATATGTTGAGTGTAGCTATGGGTAGTATATACAGTGTTTAAGTGGACAGCAGGGTAGCCAAATTATTAGGGGACCATGCTTTCACCAGAAGGTCTTTAGCAAGCCACTGAATCTCTTCACTCATTGCATGTTTTTCTCTCTATAAATCAGCTAAATGCCAAAACCCCTAAAAAATAAAGTAATAGACAAATGTAAATCCTCTCTGTCAGGGCCATTGTTGTTAATGCGTAAATGCAGCCACGTGCTCTAGTTCAGATGGAGACAAGGTTATACACTCAACATATTCAACAGGTGACAATCTAATCTGTGAATAAATAAAATGACTGAATAGCAGCATTACAGGGACATCCAGTGTCTTTTCACATGATAGACTGAAAGGGTCGAGTGAAAGAAGTAAGAAGCTACGTAGATAACATAAGCATATTCTTGTGTGTCAGTGTGAACGTCTGCAGCATCAGCATCATTATTTAGTCTTATAAAAGTCACATAAAGTTGCAACTTTTGTTGATTGTTTGCAAACTGCATTTAGACTTATTTAGACCTGTTTCTGTTTACACACTATTATCATTTAGCCAAATAATGAGATATTCACTACTAGGACATCATATATTCAAGTAGAAAAAAAGAGAATTCTATAAGGGAAGGGAGAAGATTAAACAAACAAAAGTTGATGTGATGCATTTATTGATCAAACAGTTCAATAAACAAGAAAGAGTAACTCAACCAATGGCTAAAAGAATAATGAAACTAATTGCAGCCAAACACCTAGCTTGGTTTCAATGTTTTATTCAGATGTGTAGAGAACAACTAGCAGAACTTCCAGTTGAGTTGCAGACCTAATAATTAAAGGTCCAGTGTGTAACATTTCTGAGGATCTATTGGTAGAAACTGAATATAATATTCATATCAATGTTTTCATTAGTGTATAATCACCTGAAAATAACAATCGTTATATTTTTGTTACCTTTGAATGAGCCGTTTGTAGCTACAGACTACATTGAGGCTGCCATGTTGAACCGTCATGTTTCTACAGTAGCCCAGAAAGGACAAGCCAAACACTTGCTGTAGATAAGGCCTCTTGGCGTTTTCCGCACATTTCACGGCCACCATAGTTACTCCTAAATTCTTGGAAGGGGAGGGTAAAGTCAGGGAGTTGCTATCTGCAACTACAACGCTAGATGCCACTAAATCCTACACACATTTATGGTCCTTTAAACAAAGCAGGTAAGGTTTAATTAACAAAGCTCAAGCATAATTATGCTGAACAGTATGTTTGATCTGTGTGTTTGTTACTTGAGCCATAATATGATAATAACGCATCATATGAAGCAAGATGTTGTGTCTGTCGTAATAATATTTGACAGTATCAAACCATGACCTTAAATTACAAATCAAATTTGGGTTTGTGTATGTGTTTGCATTTGTGCGTGTACTGTATACCCTTGTGTGAATGTGTTGTTCCTCACAGTGATGAGGTGTGAATGAAAGAGGAAAACATACACGGTGAGACAGTAATAGCCTCCCTGCGGGGTTTACCAATGAGCTTCAGCTGCTGATAGCCATGTTATCACTGAAACAAGCACACACACACACACACACACACACACACACATAATGTCCACCATAATGTCTTCTTGTAAATATCTAGGACATCCAAATTAACCTTAGTACTGTTACAGCTAGCATATGGCTATTGTTTTGCTGTTATACCATGGTGCTTCTGAGTGAAGACGTGTGTAAGCAGTGGTCCTATTACCCTCCCGCCTGGTTTAGAGAAATAAGATTAGGAGGTACACAGCTAAATTTAGCCCCTACACTCAAAAATAAACCCACACATGCAAAACAAATAAGAAAAACAAGCTAAGTTGAGGTGACAGGAAGGGCGATCGCAGGGCAATTGGACAAAGGGTTTCTACTGCTGTGGTGCTGACAAGTAGAAAGACTTGTGCTCATTTCCTGAAGGGCTATTACACTTTTATCAACTATTGCTCTGAAGGACTAGTTTTGAAGGTCATAGCCGAGAAGCGATAAAGGAAGATATAAGAAAGGACACAACCTGTGATTGACATTTGAAATGGACTTGCTATATTACATTATTGCTTTCAGGATGAAGATGTGTGTTTGTGAGTGAGTGAGTGAGTGAGTGAGAAAGAGATGAGAAGGAAAATAAATGTAATCTACAAAAAAAATATTCAGTTTGCTGGTCTTACATTCTTGCTAAGTGAACTCAAATTATCGCCCCGCGGTTGTATGCCTCCGCCAATCAAGTCAAGTTTCAGTTTATATACAGTACATGTCTGTTTAGAGTTGTGATGACAACTTTGAAGGAATTATGTAAAATGTATAAAAACAATCATATTGATGGTACATATGTATGATTTCAGTGAATATACATTTATGAACTGATTAATGAAGGATTGACATTGATTTTGGGGGATTTTGGAGATAACGATAATCAGTCGATATCCTTTAAAATGTGATTGGAATTGTCTGAGTTAGGGCTTGTGTCCACCTAACGCGTTTTTAGCACTGAGAGCACTCAAAAACTCATTTTCCGAGCGCCCAGCGGTGTTAAAAGTTGAACAGATTTCAACTTGAAGCGCTCCGAGCGCTGCGCTAAAACGCTCCGCTCATTTCGAAACTAAACCTTCATGCCAGAAGGTAAAATGTTCGGCACTAAATCATCTGAAGTACCGGTAGCTTAGGGCTGGAGGTGCTTATCTCCTTACAAGCGCTAAACTGTTGCAAGGAGGATGCTAGCGGAGGTCATGTGATCATGTCATGTGATCACGTAGGCCCACTAGTCGTGTGACTGAATCCTGCCATGCTGTGAGAGCGTTGCTGCACCTGTATAAGTGGTGTGAGGAGTTTCGCGTGCGTTCGTATTTTTGGAGTCATTTAAATACTCGATAATGGAAATTTGCTCGTCAAACAACAACAATATTATCACAAACGATATATATCGCCCACCTCTGTACACATGTACTTGATTACTTGTAAAATGATTCTTAGAATAGCTATATAAAATGTTGTTTTTTCTTATCTCCTTAAACATCAATACTGCAACCTTCTTTTTTTTTATTTTTTCGATCTTTGAGTCAAAAGTGTCAGTGAATTGTCCCACCAATTGCAAAATATGGTTATCAAATGTAATGGCCAAAAAATGTGTTGTGATGTCACTTATTGACCTTGACCTTTGACCCTTGACCACCAAAATCTAAATCAGTTCATCCTTGAGTCCAAGTAGACGTAGACAAAAAACCATAAAAGAAGATTATTGTCTTTAGCACTACATAGGGCAATTATTTTGTAAAGTTACAAAATGCTTTGTTGTGAAGACAAACAGACAAAAGATTACAGACACACAAACATACAAAGCAAAACAACGACACCAATGCAAAATGTGAATTAGGATTGTCACTTTTTTCCCGAAAATCAAATTAAACAAGTAATACACATAGTATAACTGTATGTCACCACACCACCACATACTAAAGAATAAGACATGTGCTCTTACCACACCAATGAACCACATATCCTTGCATAGAGATCTTGCTATTTCATTCGGTGATGGCAATTATACGAGTTTCTGTGAAAGGGGCCAAGTGTGCCAGATACTAGCAGACAGACGAGGTTGTAGACTTGACATTGCTCTGCTCGTCTGTGGTGCCTCCGCTCTGCTGCCTCACTTGGGTGGCTAGCAAACGTTAGAAATTGAATCTGCATCTGAGTTAGACGGCAGCTTAGCACAAAGTCGACAGAAGCACACTGCTTCTCAGATGCTTTGGTGTTGCGATTGTCTGCTAAAGTCGGCTTTGTTCCATGCTTTCATAGCTCATGTCCTCCATATAGTAAACAACATAACATTACAAGCAGAGTTTACTGGTAAATTAAATAGGGCATGCTGTAGGTCAGGCTGATAGTGGAGCACTTTCCACTGGATCACATGGCAAGCTACTTCAAACGGTCTGTTGCCCTCATAGACTGTAAAATTTGAATTGAAACGGGTCATTACCCTTAACCACATTCAAACGAATATTTGAATTTTAAATAAAAAGTGACAGCCCTAATGTGGATAGGTGTTGTACCTGTTTTTGCTGCCCTTTAAAAATAAGCACAACTATGTTAAACCCTTAAAGACTAAACTTTTGAGCCTTTAATCGTACAGAAATACTGCACAGCTGATGTGTGTCATGTTTACCAGCCTAGATGTATAAGATATATTTTGTACTTGACACACTATCAACCGTAGACGGAAATTAATATTTGATACCACCTATTCACTGTCGCTCAGCATTCATCTCCTTGTTTAGTTGCAAGGTGTCACAGTCTTTTGTCTCAGTAGCACCATTCAACCATGAAAGGTGATCTGCTGCACTGTCTCGTGCTACCAGCTAATAGAAACGTTATCATGTCACACAGTGAAATAGATGCTCATCAGCTTACAGTAGTAGTCAGTTCACATTGAGAACCGACTGCATATGGCAGAGAAATGGGTGTAAAAGGTGCACAATATTATTACATTTATGTTCATACTCTACATTACAACTTATCCAGCCTGGTTTCAGCAGTAGACTACAGTATTGTCAGTTCATGACAACAAAGTCATTATGTCTTTGTGGGGGAATTCCTAGTTTATTTCTGGTTCAGGCTCTCTTTTGAGAATCTAGGGTAGAAACAGTTCTCAGACTCATGATTCAATAAATTGAGATGCTTTGATGGTAGGAAATAGGATGATAAGGGTATGTAATTCAAGAGAGAAAAAAAGTGAGAGGTTAACAGGTGAGGGACGTGGCAGAGTATGGTTGGATTTAAAAAGAAACAGCTGAAAGTAAGGCCTGGACCGTTTTCACAGCAGCCATTTTGACATGAAATAGTAGGATAAACACAGGTGTCACCAATTAAGGTTCTGTTCCATTTGGGTCAAACCGACTCAGAGTGCTGCTGTTGTGCATGTTGGCTTACTGGAAACATTGGTAACACCGGTGCTGCTGTGAAAAAGGTCTATTACATGTACAGTGGTGAAAGACAAGTATATAGGAGACAGAGATTTCAGACTAGACATGCTGGGAAGTAGTTAGTTAGTATCTTTCATATATTCAAAATCAAGACAAACTGTTAGTGTTCAGTTGTTCAGATGTAGTCATAGAGGAGCTACACTGTGGCAAACTGTGGTATATATCGTATATCATTACTGTAGCCTGTGTATATGCTAATTAATGAGAGGTGACAGCAGTCGATGGGGGTAGATTTGTATTCTGGCCATCTGGCCCCCGACCAGGATTTCTCTGAATATATGCAGTGTGTACATTTGCTTCTGTTATTTTTCCAGAGGATGGGAAGACCTAGCTACAACTGTATTCAAGCCATGTGACAACTGATGTAAATTGTTTTGGAGAAGCTGGCACCTCCTGTTGTTGGGGTCACCCACCCTGCTATTTACTGGTAGAGCAAACTTGGCTTCAACACCCAGACTAACAGCGGGGTGAGATCCTGCTAACCAGGACTCTCTGTGTGTGTGTGTGTGTGTGTGTGTGTGTTGTGTGTGTGTGTGTGTGTGTGTGTCTTTCTCTGTCTCTCTATTGAAAAGTAACACCCACACATATAAGGAAAAAATTAAATGCGATGAAGCACTGAACTCTGTCTTGGACATAGCAAACAAAAATACAGTACAATACTCTCAGTCTATTGCTTAAGTGTTCTTTTTTTTATATGTTTGAAAACATACATTTTAGTTAAAGGAAATGCTGATTTAGCCTGTCCTTGAAGCATCACAGGGGAGCTACTCTTCTAATTTATACCCAACTCTAATTTTAGCCTTAAGCCGTAACCCCAAACTAACCTCAACCTTTACTTGTATCCTAAAATAAACCTGTGATTCTAATCGATGAATGTCCTGAATTGTGCACTAGAAGTCCCGTGGCAAAAATGAGCTCTCTTAGTAAAAATGCCCTCACCTCAAAGGTCTAACCCTCCAGCTGGTTTCCACAAGGACAGCAAAGCAAGCACACAGACACACACACACACACACACACACACACAAACAGCCATCCAGGAAACAGTGTGGTATAAGCCCCATTCCTAATAGGGTCATTCATAATGAAAAGGGCTTTAGAAGTCCCAGGCTTTCACTCAGCAGATAAGGTGGCCATTTATCGACAATAACAGCAGGCTAAACTCGATTGGTATTACGTAACTCCCAAAATCAACAAGGGTAGCGCCCCCGAGATGTTTTGTTTTTTGGGCTGTGATGTAACAAGCGAGTGGCCAACAGACATTTTTTTCGGGTGGGCTCTTGTGAGAGTTGCCTCAGCCCAGCAGCTCTCGTCTGGTAACTCTATCTGAGTTAATACACAGCAGGCCTGATCTCTGAAGGCCTCAGGTTCTGAGCAGCCATAATCCTCGGACAGCTCATATCACACAGGAGCAGACGCAGCAGGTCCAGGGTCAGCGCTCGGCCCCAGCAACCCTGTCTCATTCATCCTCTCTGTCCAGTCTCAGAGTTAAATATATAAAGTGTCTCTTCTGCCAAGAGGAAACTGAGCCTTCTTCAGAGCCTTTTTAAATCCTTAAATGTGTTCTTCAAAAAGATGTATTACCTTGTGTGCGTAACATACTATTGTGTGTGTGCACTCTTGTCTTGTTTGTCCTTTTTTTTCTTACACACTGTAGCATTAATTGAACCTAATCAGGACGGGTCAACATAACATAAAAAAAATCTGACTTAAATACAGGAGATGGTTTGTTTCACATTTCCTTCAGACAGTCAACACTGGTTCCATTTAAAGCCCCCAATTTCAGAGTGCAATACCATGTCGTAAATATGGACAGCAGTACACGTGCATTTTTTATGATTACATTACTCAGGGAGCCGACAACATCAGACAGAGCGAGCCAGCTAATATTCTTAGTACTCTAAAAGCCAGTCTGAGATTTACTTTTGTGCAGCCTCTTACTCTGTCACTCTCTCACACACTTTTTTGCTTCCTCCATCAAGGATATACACTTGATATTTTTAAACTTGTGGATACAGTATGTATGCATAATTGAGGAAACTAT
This sequence comes from Dicentrarchus labrax, assembly GCF_905237075.1. Taxonomy (NCBI): domain Eukaryota; kingdom Metazoa; phylum Chordata; class Actinopteri; family Moronidae; genus Dicentrarchus; species Dicentrarchus labrax. The sequence goes on along the minus strand of NW_026136718.1, from coordinate 13,964,404 downwards.
GCACATAAAAAGAAAAAGATAACAAATTAAGTATTCAAAATGATATAAAGTAATATATGGAAATATACAAAGTAATAAGAATACTCATAAAAGAGGAAATACAGTTTTCTAACTTTATAGAATGTAATGCAATGGCTGAAACCTGTGAGTTTATGTGATGGAGAGGTGGAGTTGGCACATTACTACATCTTCCTCCCTATCTCCTCATGCTCCTTCCTTTGTCCAGCCTTCCTTCACCTGATAACAATGTTGCAGGTTGGTAACCTAGGTGTCATGAGGTACATATAACTCTTCTCACTACAGCAAGGATCAGTAGGCAGTGGGGTGTGTTTAGAGATGATAATATGTATATCTTTTGTGTTTATTTGAGAGTGAGAGACAATATGTCTATCTGTGTCTGTGTGAAACCACTTGTGAAGTTTTTTTTGGGCATATAATCCCATGCAGTGTGTTTGTGTGTTTGTGTGTTTGTGTGTGTGTGTGTGTGTGTGTGTGTGTGTGTGTGTGTGTGTGTGTGTGTGTGTGTGCGCATGTGCGTGTGAGTAGACCGGAACAGTTATTGCCCCCTTCAAATATTTATGAGAGGTTGTTCTCTCATATTTATAGTCTAGAGGCTGAAAGCACAGCAGCCATTTCTCATCAGCCCAGTTAACACTGCCAAGGTGAGAGGGAGTAAAAGAGAATGTCAGAAAGAAGGAGAGAGAAAATAAGAAAACTGAACAGGTTAAGAGAATCAAGACATACAGGCATGAAGTCAGACAAACAGACTGGAAAAATATAGTTTAAAATTTTCACTGAAATTGCTAAATATTTAAAAAAAAGTAAACAATTTCTGAAAACACATACTCTACTTCATAGTGAGGTTTGGAGAGTTCTGTCATAAATCATTCATCTCTTTGCTGTACTGGTCTGGCGCCAGATCTACAACAAATCTATCAATATGGAAATTCCCCTTAAGCAACCTTACATTCCTCAGTTTTAAGATTCCTCATGTTTGAACACTTTCTCGAAATCCCAGGACTGACGGCGTCAGCAATACACTCAAGCCCAACACTATTTCACATGCACATATTAGTCCAGCCAGATGGTTCTGCAGCACACGATTTATGTCCAATGTCAAACCTTCAGTGCCAGTATGGGATTTAATGTGTCAGCATTATGTAGCGGGAGAAAAACTAATGGTGTGGAAGTTGTGGAGGTGAGCGGCCGTTTCACGCTTCTGACTTTCATGTGTCTGAAACCCCAATCTTTCCCTAAACTTAATCAAGTGTTTTTGTTTCCTATGCCCAACTATACCTGAAACACAACATAACCATATTTTATTTACCATTATATCAATCGTTCCCTAATGCTAAAGATATAGTTCAGCATTTTCGGAAACACACTTATTATTATTGATTTGAGAGTTAGAGTTAAATCTATTCAACATGACGCTGTAGAAGGTTATTTTAGCGTAGCATAAAGACTTGAAACAGGGGAAAACAGATGGCTCAATGCAAAGGTAAGAAATTCACCTTCAAGCACTTCTACAGTTCTCTAATTCTCAAGTTATGTCTTGTTTGTTTGGGATTTTACTGCAGGTTATGTCAGCACAAGTCTTGTCACCTTGTAGCTGTAGGGCAACCAGCAATAAAAGTTTAACTGTACTTAACTATAGTGTAGCTGCCCTACACAGATACTGAGAAAATTAATATTTAAAAACATGTTTGTATTGACTGTTCAGAAACATTATGTCATTGAACATAAACCAGGGTTTGCAGAGTTGTGAATATATGCATGTTTTACCATGCCATATGGTTGAAAAGAATACATTAACAGTAGGTATATCTGCACATATTTGCAACATTCAAGTCATTTATATTTTGTTAGGAAAAAAAGAGGCATTGTGCCAGGGACTACAATCTCCATTTGGCATTTGGCAGTGTGATTCTCAGGAATGCCTGGCCGTGGTGTTAGTTACATCATAAAACAAGGAACCCACTGTGAGGGATTTAACACTCTGATGGCCCAGTGCTCGTCCTGAGGAATATGCAGCAAGGAGGTACAGATGAATCAATCAACACAACATCTGCACTCTAATCTGCAGAGGCCCCCTGCACCGGGAAAAGCCCCCATTAGCACACTTCCCACTGGACACTAAGAGACACATGTAAACACATACACACACAAAAATGCACACACACATAGGCTGCATTCACATGCCCTTAAGTAACATGAGCATTTCCTGCTTTTGGCAGTAACCTAAATCTGTGAACCACCATCGGACTGAAAGACCCGGGTCACTTTATCAGGGTGAAGGATTAAGAAAACCTAGATAAGAAGGTAGATTTCTGATAGACAGACCTGATTATTCGGAAATGTATAAGCTTAACCAGGATTGTTAAAGTACCTTCTTGTACTGAAGCCAAAATAATTCAACCCAAACTCTGACTATAAGTGAACAAAACTGCATTGATTGTCCTGTCATTAACTAATGCTTTAAACCATTAAATATGTAGCTGAAAAAACTACAAAAGTTTAAAACACATGCAATAATTTCATAATAGAAAAATAGAAAGCAACAAGGAACATCATATTTTGTTTATTTTTTTATTTTGGCGGCCCCTGTTAACAAAAGTGGCAGTTGTTTGGATGTAAAGTAAAAAAAATGCATACCCTTTTCTAATCCTTTCTCTCCGTAATCTGGTGTTGCCTTAGATACAAATGTATTCCATAATGTGGCTGAATTGCAGTAAACTATTATGTATCTGTTCTTACAAAGTTGCTGCAAAGGATGTAAAAAAAAATAACACAAAACTGTGAATTCAGGGAGATCAGTTCATTGATGAAGACAATCAATTTTTTTGTTTATGGTGTTAGAGCTCATTGAGTGTAAAGGGCACCTTTTCTTTTTCATGCCTGACTGATCCTGTAAAAACCTGAAAACCACATGATATTGTTTATCCCTCCAGATTTCCAGGCAGAAGTTACGAATCTTCCAAGAACCGCCAACCTGCTGAAACCACTCATGCAATCAGAGCTTAATTTCTGGAAACAAATACTCCTTATAAATAATCCTTCTTTCAAAGCCAGCAGTCGGCACCTTTTGGCTTCAGACTTGTCCCTTGGTGATTATGTAACTGATTCAGGATGCTGCCCCACGCCAGCCTAACACTGCAGCTAATGTGGGCACATGAGAGCTGATTGTCACTATTGATTATTGCATCATCCAGGGGAACAGATACAAGCACAAACTAAGGGAGGACAGCATCCATCTTCACCAGCGCCTGCTGAGACCTGAGAGAGGTAGAGATATACCTCTCTGTGATGAACCATGAAGACAAATGGAGGGATGGGCCGGGGGGGCTACAAAGGCTCCAGACAACCCCTCTGGATATTGTGTATATGGGTCATCGTCAGGAATACATCTGCACAGCCATGCTCCAGATTTATCAGATTCCTCCTATTGTTTGCGTCAACACAGAAGGATGAGAAGCCATCAAATGAGGATTGTTAGAAAGTGAGGCCCTCTGTGGGGCTATTGCAAAGTCCTTTGAAAGTCAGAGAAGAGCCTCTCTATAGGAGGAAATGATGCTGCATGCTATTGTTCAAGGACATGGGGGGTTTACTGCACCACTGTAATTGGTTGGACATAATTCTGTAAGCTTTCTGCGGGGACCACATTAACACAGGATGACTACCATGTCTAATTATTGTCTCAGCAGCCCATTGTTAGCAAGCTAATGAGGTTGTGTGAACACAAAGCTTATTATTCAGTACACACAATAATAAATGGGGAGGTGGGGGCGGTGGGGGGTTTGGAAGAGGTAGAAGTTTGGGTCAGGGTAACAGTTGGCAAGGAAAGACAACCTCCAGCTATAGGCATAATGAGGTTTCTCAAATTAGTAATGATAACATTTCAGTAGAAAGGAGGCCCTAAATTATCAATAGAAATGGGGCCCTAAAAGTAACACTTTCTCACAGATAATTGGAAAGGTCACATAACCAGCCAGGAAAAACATTACAGAGAATCAGCTTTACTCTTCATTCCCTCTTTATGCAATAATGAGTCACTTGTGGATCAACACACAATGCTAAATAGACAAACATACACACCAGTGTTTTCCCTACATGCATTCAACAGCGGCGCAGCACCGCTTCCAAATAATTAGTGGCCCTGCTATATAAACATCTCCCCAAATGCAATAAACTTGAAAGCTCTACTTCAAGCAGCGAGAGTCGGGGATGAGCGAGGTTTATGAATCGAACACCTGCCGACATTGCTAATGTTTAGCCATCTGTTGTCGGTCGTTCAAAAGCATGGTTGGTAGCAATGAAGGAAACATAGAGATGACGCAGAACAGTTCAAGGGTCCCCTACTTCTCTTTATCACATGGTTACCCTCTTTTTCTCTATAAAACTCTGTTATTTAGCTAACTGCATTGTCAGAACTGAATAGTCAGAGAGATATCAAAAAAATTAGGGATGCACGATAACCTTTTTTAAAAACCGATACCGATAACCGATAACTTTCAGCTCCTAAAGGCCAATACCGATACTGATAACTGATAACACACACACATATACATAAATATATGATCATAACCTAAGATCATGACATTAATACTATGAACAAACCCAAAACCACTTTTGACTCTTCAAAATTCAAATGGATTTATTTTTTCCAATGAAAAACTATTGGCAAGCCTCTCAAAAAAAATAAAGGCCCCTTGAACTGATGCAAATACATGCATTGGGATTACAAACTGAAAAAGTGCATTCCAGAAGTTCAAAAAAATAAATATAGAAAATTGATGCACTGACACAAGTTAGACTTGTCTGTGTAAACAAACTGAAAAAGTGCATTCCATAGTAACAAAAAATTAAGTTTAAATGATTTTGGCTTATGGTTCCATTCAAATTAATACCTTTTCACTAAAGTAAATGAGGTTCAGTTGTTCGATCGAGAGAGAGAGTGAGAGTGAGAGAGAGAGAGAGAGAGATTTTAATACTTCAAAAGGTGGCACATGTTCTGACCTGATATCACACTGTATTCTCAACACTCAACCTATTTATCTACCCTTCTACCTCTTGATGGATCAGGGGAAGATTTTTTTTTTATGAGAAGCAGCATCTCTGCCTTTTTGCATGCAAGTCTGTTTCTTTCCTCGGTCATCACGTGTCCAGCAGCAGAAAACAGTGTTTCCTCTATGTTGATTTTGGAGCGGCGGCCCACCGCTGTTAAATTTCTGCCGCCACGGTATCAGAAATGGGGCAGACGCACAATGTAGTCACGGTTGCCTTTTAAATGATCCTGCTGACATAATGCACCCCCGTTGGCTGCCCGCTCACATTGCAATTTAGCAAGAAGTAGAACTATTCAGTGGTTATTGGGGCTGTCCAGTTTAACTACACATACTGTTGTGTTGATGTAGCTTATTGTCAAAACGTTTGCTCTCTTCCAAGTCGACTATTAAACTAACAGCTCCACCAAAAACGTCACCGCGGTGGGTCCGTTTTAATTGGACAACGTTCAACTTGTCAGTTCTCAGCTCAACGCCCTGATATCAAATATCTGGAAACATTAAAACGGTAAATATATTTGTTTGTGTTGCAGCGAAGTGTAACTTCTGTTTCATACGTAAAACGTTTTCCGGCGGGACGGGACGGGGCGGCATGACGGACGGCCGGGGGGCCTGCCCCCACTGCTAAAAAAAATCCTAGAGGAAACACTGGAAAACAAGTGCTCGCTGTTGCTGCTAGTGCAAGGCGCTGACAGATATTTCCGAGCAAGCTGGAGCATGCACTCAAAACGGAACTGGTTGCTCCTCCAGTATTCCAGTGGAGAACGGCTCACGTGAAGCGTTGGCTCCGACAGATATGACTGGAGCTAAAAGTTAAGTTCTGATTATGCCAACGTCACCTGAACGCAGCATTCACTGCAGGCCATTCAGGTCTCATAGTGAGAGCAGGGCACTGCCGTGATGACAAAATTATATATGTTATCGGGGCTATTCGTCATGATATCGGACTTATCGGAATGACGTAATAATTTCTGTTATCGGCCCGAGAATTATCGTGCACCCCTACAAAAAATGATTTAATTCCCCACCATGTCAACTCATACACACCAAAGGCAATGAGTATGCCATAATGTAACATCAATTCACTGTCAAAATGTCCCATAAGGGACATCAATAAACTAAATTTCCTCCAATTTCTTGTCAACTTCTCATTCCAGCATATGGGATTGTTTGCTGCTCATTTAAAATAAATGTAAGCCTTACAATTTGCTTTTTGTGTGTGGTGCTGTAACACTGACATAACACATGTTCATTAAACATCTAACGGAAATTCTAATATATCTCAATGTGTGTATTTGCTTAAATGAATATTTCAATGTCATTTTTGGCCAAATCTCTGCAGACTTAGCTTGTTAGTCAAATTATATATTTCATCATTTTCAGATGAGTTTGGTAAACTCAAAAGGTTTGATGACATATTTGACTTAATGTATTCCTTTATTAGACGGACAACAGATAGTAAAGATGAGATAGGAAAGTATGGAAGGAGAGGTGAGAGAGGAAAGAGGACAGACTAACACAGGACTGTCTGGGTGGATTTTATTTAACATAATTCAACATTTTCAACTGTGTACAAATATTATATGCATCTCAAGCCCTTCTCATTTCACCGGACATGCAAAATATCTTCCAGTGGTGCAAAATAAAACTCACTTCAGCATCCTAGGGGAAAACACAAACAAACCCATGCAAAACTCTTCCCTGGCAGTGACCTTGCCTGTAGCGTTGTCTCTGACACCAAGCAGTATTTGCCATTTAGGTGTAATGTTACATCACAGTTCATATGATAATAAATGCAAAAGGCAATTAGGGGAAAAAAAAGACATTTGGTACACATTCAAAAACAACAGCAGCAACAAGAATAGCACAGCCTGTACTTCTCCATTCCTCCCTGCTATACGAAACAATCTGTCTTCAGAAAGAAAATCATAACATCATCAGGTTTTGGCTGCAGTCATCACGAGAAAGCACAACATTTCAGAAGACCTTCATAATGTATCCCCACACGGGCCACAGGATTTTAGGAGAATGATACATTTCCCAACCTGTTGCATCATACTTGAAGCCTCCATTGTTATTGAATAAAACCGAGTCTGAATCGACCTTCTGTTTTATCTTTCTCCTAACATGACAACGTTGTCACCACTCCCTTGTCTTTTAATAAAAAATTACTCCCCTGTGGAGACCTTGGCAGTTCAGTCCACCATTGTCTGCCAACTCACATCTGGGTTATAAAAATACACTTTTTATGTCAAGGTATTCTCATGTGGACCACGAGCTCTATTCAAGCATGATGATTTAGAGTCAAAGCAAAATGCAACTTACCACTGACACTGTTGAATTGAGCCAAGTCTTTTTGTTCCCCATGATCACTGCAGTTTCAGCTAATGATAATTCTGGTTTCATATGAATTTTAGATTCTTAGTTTTTTACACTATGTCATTTAAAAAATGTTTTATCCATAGTCCTCAGACACACAAATTAAATTCATATATGCCCATGAAAAAAGGGCAGTGGAAGCAAAGAAGATGAAACAAACAAACCCAACATGATGCAGCCTACTGAATTAATTGATTAATCATTTGGTCCAAAAATGGTTAAAAACAGCCAGCATAATTTCCTTACGGCCAAGGGGACATCTTCAAATTGCTTGTTTTGTCCAAACCCAAAAATATACAATTTACTATCTCATAAGATGAAGAAAAGCAGCAAATACTCACAACTGAAAGCTTGAACCAGAGAATATTTGTGCTTGACAAATTGGCCTAAAGTATTGTTTGCTTGTAAACTATCTTGCTGCGATTCCAATGCGAATATCAACACTAGGGGTTTTTCAATGTTTCTCAGATGATTTGAATACAGTTTTCCTCTAACTGTAACATTACTTTGGCCATAGCCCAATTCATCTTTTGACCTTTTAGCCTATTAAAAGAAGAGGTAGATTTCTTCTGATGACAAGACCTCTGGAAGTGACTGCGTGTGGCCAAAAAAATTATTCTGGTGCATAAACCCTCATAAAACCACAATTTGTCAATTTTACAATTCAGGATTAGTGCAGATTAAATAAAAGATATAATCCATTTATTGGTGACCTTTAAAGGCAGGCGCAGTTTGTTACCACTTGACAGAGCCAGGCTAGCTGTTCCCCTGTTTTCAGACTTTGTGCTAAGCTAAACTAATCAGCTGCTGGCTGTAACTTACATGCAGACATGAGAGTTGTATAAAAATTGTACTCATACTTACTACAAATAAGCAAAAATGCCAAACTACTGCTGTTTATCAATTATCAGAGTAGTTGTAGTGAACAGGGTTGTCAAGCTACAGGGCGTAATACGCAAATGTTTTCCAAAGAACTCTATTAGGTACATCTTGGTATGCAACAGGAAGGAAATCTTCCAAGTACTTTTTCAGGTTCTTTAACATGAGTTCATAAGGGTTACAAGGTCAGTGGACGAGCAGCTCTGTTGACAGAACCAGCACAGTGAGAATTATGGTTGGGGGCATCATGACCTATAATCAATAAGACCTTCTCACCCTGACACTTTTTCAAGTAATCAAACATGTAATGTGTGTTTTTTTTCCAGGCATTTGCCAGGTCCAATCAATATACAGTAAAGACGATCTGTGCTTGATGAGGTGACATCTTTGAGGTGGAATCTAAGGGATGATCTTGTTCACAGTCTGCATCCTCAGCCAGTCCCCGCTCTCTCTTTGCTCACTAGCATTCAAGTCCTACAAAACAAGCTTAGCATCCAACAGGAGGTAGAGGTGGGCTAACTATATCACAAGGGCTAAATTTAAATGCATCTCTGATTCGAGGGCTGATGTTTCCTGGCTGCATGCAGTGTCCCTGTCAAATCTCATATTTACTGCATGATGCAGCAATGAAACAAAAACCCATTAACTCCTCGAGCAGACGTAAAAACAAAGCACTTTATCTGGAATAAGAGAGCGATGCCTACATGCCTACGCTCGTATGATCTTTGCATCTCAGAAGGTGTTATTAGTGAAAGTCACCAAAATCAATCAGTGCAGAAATTTGACCTAGAAATTTTAAACTACACTTCCTGTGCCAAAGACAAAAAGTACTGTACATTATTTATTTAGATAGACTTTGACTCATCAAGACCAAGTCTAAAGCCAATGAAGATGAAGATGAGCTTGATGTTAGGACAGATATTAATTCTATTTGTGTATCTTTTGAAAAAGATTCTGTTTAGGCATCCCTGTGACGACTAGGTCCCTGTGAACACGTTTTATTTTTATACTTTTGCCACACCTCTCAGGGTGGTTGAACTCAACTCTCAACTACACGCACTGCAAAGATGTTCTAAAATCAAATAACAGTGTGCCGATGGAATAAATAAACCTTGAATTTTAATTGTCCAATAGTAAAGTAAACTTTAGTATAACTAAAATATGGCTCAAATTCATCCCTGTCCCAGGGCTTTTCAGCCACAGTATCCTCTGCTTCAGGCCTCACTGGTTGCTGCCAGGGTTCACAACACTCTGCCAGTCGAGGTGATACTCAGCTTCTAATTATGTGCAGCTTAAAAGATAGGCTACGCTAACAAAGTGAGGTAAGAGAAGAGAAGATAGGATGTTCCTTTATTGATCCCCCGTGGTAGAAATTCAAATCAGACACAGCAGTACAGTGAAATGTAGTGTAAAAGTACAATAAAGAATAATAAAATAAAAATGTTTTAAAGATATAACGGAAAATGTAAGACTATAATGTAAAATATATCCACTATATGCAGTATGCAGTAGAAAGGGAAAAAAGTAAGGATTAAAAAGGCAAAAGGGAAAACAACCAATCTGAAATATACACTCCTCCAGTATATCAGGTACACACAGCTAAAATGAATGTGGTCTTATACAACAGTCCTGCCATAAATCCTGCCATCATGGCGGTTATAACGTTCAGTTTCTGTTTAAAGAGGTGTTGGTTCAACTGTATGGTAATTTCGTAAGGCTGCAGTTTGTGGTGCTGTAGAACTTTATTATGTTGTACTGACAGGTGTTTTTATTTCACATTTTCACATCACAATTTTTTACAGATTTAAATCATATCTTGGAAAATTAAGGCAGCCCTTTCTCAGAAACCACTGCTGATTTGCCTATGACCTTAAAGCTCAATTCAGTGTCATAAATCATTGTACTAATATGGATTTCTGAAGGCTTATATGGAAATTTTTTAGGTTCAAGCTTCTAAGAAGTTGATATCAGATACCTTAATTAATCCCAGGTGTGTGCGTGAGGCAGCATGAAGTCTTCATGTGACACTAAAATATGAATTTACATATCACAAAATAAAAAATGGAATATTTAAGATTAAAAAATGAACTGAACACAGAAAACAATATTTCATTGGAGGTTTTCCCACATTTTTGACTGCTGATTTATATCAAAGTATCCTACTATAATAGTTATAATCATAACACATTCCTAAAAACGAGAAACTGTTATGGATAATTATGGTTTTGGAAAAACTGAATCAGCCATCCTTTCTTAGCAATGCATGTTACTGTCACGTTGCACTTGCACACAAAAATGCAATGCGAAAGTTATCTTACCACTTAGACTAACAAGCTCCCTGTCTCTCCCAGTTGTATCTCTTCACAAGTACGCCCACACTTCCAGCCTGCACTCCGTCCCAATCTTCAAATGACACGTGGCATCAGCACCATAAACCTGACAGGGCTTTCGTGTTTAAGATTTAAGACTTCTCCTCACCCCTCTCACATCATTACAAAGCCACTGTCAGCCAAACAAGAGTAAGGTGTGTTATGTAATGCTCTTTGTTGTTTATGTAATAATCCAGTGTGCAGTGATCACAACACTTTTAATGCATTGCATGACATTACTACAAATATCCACTTCAATCCACAACACTCCTGTAAACTCAGAATACCACAATACTGTGCATCCTTTGTTTAAAACAAGAAGATGGACGTGTTTGCGTCAGTTTGGTAATCTTATTTAAAGTTTTGTAACAGAGGCAGAGGCTTAATACCTGCTGTGAGATCGTCTGGACAAATTGCTGTTGGTTTCACAAGGATTAATATAATTTACTCTCTTTCGTACTGGAATGTTTGTAACAAAAACTACTTTGTTTCAGAATTTCTAAAATGGGGGTAACTCAAGTGAAACAAAGTTGAAAGCCAGAATATCCAGCCAGAGTCTGCGCATTAGTGACTGGGGTGGCGTCCCACCCATACGCCCGGCAGACTCAATCGCGAGCAGGGCCCAGCCATCAATCATGACGTGAATCCACCTTTTTATAGCTTCAAATAACTAATTAAAACCAAACTTATCAGAAAAATGAAAACTTTAACATCAGCGTGATAAGAACTACCATCTTTGGGGAAAAAATTATTTGACGTGTATTTAGATTTTTTTGTTTGGCCCATGTTCCTATTGTGACATGTCAAAATGTCTGACACTGTTGGTTATGAAAGCCAACATGGATAGCAACACAGACTGAGGGGCTAGCAGGGTGACTTATTGGTACAGTAGGACTGCAGGCAGGTATTGATATAGGTAGGCAGGCAGGTATGGGTCAAGGTCAAAATTCAGGTACAGATTACAGAAGCTTGAAGGCAAAAACACAAGGATGGAAGACAGCAATGAAACAGCCCGGGGAACCAGTAAAGTGGTTGAAGAGGAGAGACAGAGAGACAGACTGTGACTGTCTCATGTCACTTTAAGCCTTAAATTATCCATTAATGAACCCTTGATGACCAACAGTAGAGGAATGCAGCTGTACTGGGCAGCTCCCAAATGTCATTATGAATGAGCACCATGCTAATAAAGAGCATGATTCCTTGTCAAACCTTCCCTCCACTGAGGAATTCAAAAAATGTGTCTCATCTTTCATAGAAAAATACTCACACAAGCTATCACATGCTATCCATTCAATAACATTTTTTAAATGTAGATCTTGCTCACTTACTCATGATGAATTAAGTTCATAACTCATCAATGAGTAGGCCTACAACTGAGTTCAAAAGGGCAATGTAACTCAACTTAACACGCTGATAATTTTTAGGTGACTTGTCATAATAAGAATAATACTAATAATAGTAATAATAGGACTGAATGTCAGCATTTATTTTTAACCATAACGTCCAAGAGTCTGACATGAACCTTTTATGAATGTGTCACAGTCAAAGGAGGAACTCCATTTATTATCAGTTTGAATGAGCGTGTGGATCAGTTCAGTGGCTCATTAAATCAGCTGGTGTAGTTGGATGTGCTGCAGTCAAACTGGGGGTATAGACAGTGCAACAGTGAAAATGGAGCAGCCGCAAGAAAGAAGCCACACTATTAATTGTGTGTTTCCTGAACTGCTGTTGCACATTGGATCTATCCTAGGAATTTTGTTTTACTTCAACAAGATAGATGAGCGTATTAGTCCTTGTAAACCACATAACAATACTATGTAGATCCTTATTAACCATGATGAAAAGGAAAATATTGTATTTAACAGTAATGACTTACTGTTTCTCTTGTATTATGTATTACAGATTTGTTTTTGCAATTTAAGTTTGTTTCTACTCAAATAAAGTTTTGTCTATGGCACTAATACAGGAGGATTGCATAAAGGCAGATTAATACAATGTGTTCCCAGTGTTTTCAGTCAAAATGTTGCCTCATCAGAAGGATTTGTTTACAGTAAGCTGTTCTAATAAATGGAAGTTTAGTCCATATCTAAAGGCAGTTCCTAGAAGTTGAATACTATGAAAAAAAAGTGTGCCATGTTCCGATGGCATGTTGACTGTGGTAAAGAGTGTGACGCTGGCCAATAGATCGGCTCTCAGATGATGTCACCTTTTCCGCATTATCAATGAGGTCAGAGCAGAATATTATGAGTGATATTTTCCACGCCAGCTGTCTTTTTCTCACAGAGACTTTGCACATGCTTATCAGTTGACCTAACTGTGCCTGATGGTTTGTTACACAGAACCATCTGGGAAGTTGTCACTGGAAACTGGAAAGGGGCAGGCACTTGACAGGTGATCTGATGAACCATCTGTCAATCACCGTCTATCACAGGCGAACTTCAACCAATTATATATTGCTGAAATAAACAAAGTACTGGATCATGCAGATTTCCACTTTAATGTTGATATTTAGTCCAATTAGTAAGCCTGCCGTGAATGCTTGGCATAACCCAGTCCCATTTTCTGATTCGGATGCTACACTAAACTATGTTTCATATTAAATGAAGTTTTCTTTGCTGAAACATGTAAAATGTACAAATAAAAATGGTCAAAACTCAGGCCAGAACTGGAAGACTTGTGTTTCTGGAATGCAAATACGTTCAGGAAATACAAATAAAACAAGCTCTGACTAACTTGAACTATCTTTCTTTTACACTTATTTAAATTCTGCAAACTTGGCACCTCTGAGCGAAGAGAACTTCACTCAACTTCTCCTCCACTTTAGGGGTTATCTGCATCTTATGGCAGAACGCCAAATAGCACTTTTATCATTTAGGGGCTAAATTTCCTTGAGGCTGAAATGCACGTGAACTACTGGTGTGTGAAATCATCTTTGCTCAAAATGACCTCGCAGGCTTCTTGGTGGGCCAAATTGAAAGTGTTAGATCCCCTGTATCAGGGCTCCAATCCACTTGAGTTATTTCCACCTTAATAGGGTTCGTCCTGTGGTTGTAGCTCTCTTAGGAGGGCGGACAGGTAGCCTGGCTCTGACTGATAGAACTTCTTAATCCCTGCAGGGCCAGTTCACTTTCATGTTATTATCTCTCTCAAGTGGACATGAGATTTTAGAAGTCATAAGATTTTCAAGAAGTCATAAGGTGATGGGTGCTCTTAATAAGCAGATGCAAGATCAAACAGCTGTGCGTGCATGTGTGTGCACATGACCATATGAATACAAAAAGTTGTGTAAAAATTGTGAACTTTGAAATGTTATTATTTCAAGGCTCATTTGTCAATTTTTTTTTGTCTTTGTGTCAGTGAAGACCTGCAACAATTATTTTCTATATTAATTAATCTGCTAATAATTGTTTTGGTCTGGTTTTGTCTATAATACCCATCACATGTTCCCAGAGCTCAAGGCGACGTCTAGAGTTTGCTTGTTATTTGCAACCAACAGTTCAAAACTCAAACAAAGTTAAATATAATATTACAGAAGACTAACGAAACCAGGACATGTTTACATTACACGTTTTCATTTCTGCTTAAAAAATGACTTAATGGATTTATTAATTATCAAAATGGGTATGGTCACTTTTCTGTCAATCGACTCATCTACTAATTATCTAATGGTTTCATCTCCAGCTTTTTCCTCTTTGCTTCGTAATAACAGACTTGAGAAAAACTATGGATATATTTAAGGATTGATATATCCTTTTCAGAAGGGAATTTGTCTAAGTTTAACACACTACAACTGCCAGGGCTTAAACAGGAGGATATCAAACTTTGTTTGCCATAATTTACTGCTCATCTGATTAATGTGAAGCCAAATGGATAAAAGGTTTATTTATTTTCCACAAATACTTATGCTTTATGCTTTAAACATTATACATCATACAGCTCAGTGCATCATGGCATCATTGCAGCAGCTTATTTTTGACTATCTTTCTGACCCTGGCCTGTTGCTTACAGAGCAGGGCGCCAAGAGGATGCTGAGGCTGCTGTCCGTCTAATCTGCTTCCAACCTATTTTCTTCACAGCTGTCTCATTTACTCACACCATATCATGATCGCCATTAGCGGACTACCTGCCACGTGAAAATGCCATCAGCTGCCTCTAACGAGACGGCTCTGTGGCAAAACGCAGTTTCTAAAGGTCTGCTAATGCCGTTTCCTGCAGTGATGGAATGCCATGTCACCATATATGAGGGAGATGTCAGGATAAAGATTTGATGTCCTACGCTGGGCACTTTGTTAGAGCAATGGATCGAGAAAGTGTGTTAAAGTCATCACATGACACAAGGGAAACAGACGTATGCGTAGCTTCACTGTGGGAAATCTATTCATAGCTTGTAACGCATTGTAATTAGAAGATGATGAAGAACAGTGTTAGCATGGCCCCATTCTGCCTTGTGTTCATTAGTGTGTACGTATGGCAACAGTGGTTAACATGATGAATATATTTTACTACTGTAACCATCACAACAATGTGTGCAACATAAACAACCAGCTCTCTGTGTGAGTATATATACATATCTGTGCATACATGTGTGTGCGAGCATGCACAACCAGCTGTGACAGTTTGTCCTATTTCATAACTACAGACAGGACCTGAAGTCCTTGAACAAGAGCGAGGTCTAAATCTGCCAAAGGCCAAACACTGAGAGGATGGATGTTGCAGAGTTAGGAAACTGGCTCTGGCCTCTTTAGTAAAGGCTGTTTTTCTTTTTTATGTGCAAGATGACCTTGTCTGTTCCTGCCGGAGCTGATTGCTGCCGCTGCCATCCAGATCGCACCGTCCGGTCAATGTGAGCCGATTGAGAGCTGCTGTATTGATCCAGAATGGAAGCTGCATTCAATACAGCTTCAAATTTTGAGTGCTGATGGAGCCCTTTGTGAATGTCATAAAGTGGACTGTCTGAATAAATAGAGCCTTTTGTTTTAGAGGCAGTGAGGGTGCAGGTTTTAAATGAATTGCTCCTGCTGCATGTTGCGTTCAACAACAAATCATGACTTAAAGTAGTCTCTTGCTTTTATTTACATGTCATTGCAGTAAGTGAGTGTCCATTGCTCAAAGCATGCATTAATTAATAAATAATGTTTTAATCTTAAACAATTTATGTTTTTTCCTTTACTGCCTATGCTCATATAGGGCTGTCCTGATAACCACAATAATAAAATACAGCGCTATTGAGAAGC
Organism: Dicentrarchus labrax; assembly: GCF_905237075.1. Classification (NCBI taxonomy): domain Eukaryota; kingdom Metazoa; phylum Chordata; class Actinopteri; family Moronidae; genus Dicentrarchus; species Dicentrarchus labrax. The sequence continues at coordinate 13,948,480 of NW_026136718.1, read as the reverse complement.
AAACCGCAGGGGATGGCAAGCAACCGCCCACAACCATGTGTGACATCAGATCATCACATCATATTCAGAAACAGTTTTTTTACAACGGGAAAGCTTCCCAGAGCAGCCAGGCTGAAGATACTCGACACAGCAGAAGCGCTGTCTGAAACACAGTGCTCAGTAACCTTTCATCTACAGCCCAGGATCACAATACCACACAGGAGAAAGTCACGTAGCTTCCGCCTCGCTCAGGAAAAACTCCCGACTTTTAGTAGAAAACACAGACTGGTGCGCTATTATGTTGCAGCTGTTGTGTTTGCATACCTCGACTCGCCAGTGTTACAGTTTAACAAGTGACCCAGTTAACTGGTGACGTTCAGCTAATAAAAGTCACCAGTTAGTTAACATTAGCTAAGAATTGCCTGTTAACAAGGTCACAGACCCAGGAGGTAGAAGGAGGGGTGGTGATTGGTACAAGCAGATAATGAGATTAAACATTATCCAGTTTCCTTTACTTTACTTTACAAAGCAGTTAGCAAAAACCACAAAGATGGCGATAATACCCCATAGCACACTGTTGAATTACAGATTGCTTGTGCTATAGAGTTGCAACTAAACATTATTTTCACTTAGGGCGTTTTCACACCTAAAAGTCCGGACCAACGTTTGTGTTTAATTACATTGTATACATTTGATCCCGTTATTTACGGTTTCACATAGTAATTTTGCTAGCGCGCTAAAGAATATAAATGACATACCTACAGCGTGTCGTCACCACGTACGTTTGTTGCTTCTCCCTTTGATTGGTGAATAGACAGGCGTGCGTCTGATGTTGGCGTGTTGTCATTTTGGCGGTAGTCTTTTCCATATGAATGAAAATGAATGAGCAAATCCCGATTGCGTTATTATGGTATTACTACCAGCAGCAACACGTCAGCACCAACTGCAAGCACGATACTCGTACCGTATATACGTACCCTCTCTCTTTCATCCACTCAGAAAATATTTTGTAAATGGCGCCGTTGTTTTCTAACTGACTTTTAATGTTTTCGTCTGACCAAATTGAAATTAAACATATAATCTCCTCCTCTCCCCACGTACTTCCACGACTCATTTTTGCTTGTTCCCGCTGCGGTTTTCTTCCGGTTTTTTTTCTTCTTCTTCTTCTATGGTACGTATGCCTAATTTCCTGTAATTGGTCCGAAAGTCCGAACCATCCGAAAAGTGTTTTCATACTGTAAACGAACCGAACCATGGTTCAGTTTGATCTGGACCGAGACCACCTCTTTAGTTCGGACCAAATTTTGATCTTTTGATCCGGACTGTGGTCCGTGGTAGGGCTGGGGGTAAACGATTATTTATTAAACGATTAATCTGGCGATTATTTTATCAATTAGTCGACTAATCTAACGACTAATTGGACGATTAAAGTGAGTTAGCTAACGTTAGACAGATAACGTTAAAAGCTACTGCAGTCTTCTTGCTACCGTTGGATAGATCTAGCAGCTGTGCACTTTGGTGGTGCTAGGCTAACCAGCGCATCTTAGCTCTCTCTCTGAAACGGAGGCACCCGTTTGCCGCTCGCGATGGAGACAACAACAACAAGCACCAACGCTGGCCAAATCAATCTCATGCCCGTGCAGCGCGCCGCGCAGCCCAAGCACCGCACACCCCGATGGCGCCAGCCAACCAACCCAGCCCCCCCCTTAGCCCGCCCGCGGCAGGCCAGCAGCCAAAGCCCACGCGGGCCAACGTTAGCTACTATAGATAGCTGTGTCCTGCAGCCGTAAGCCAGCTACCATTCAAGCCAACATTAGATGATAACTAACGTTAGTCAAACACAGCTGTCTAGGCGCCAGTAGCTAGCCAACGTTAACGTTAGCCACCAACCCAGCACGAACAAATCGCACCGAGAGCCAAGACAGCCAGCCAGCACCACCGAAGAGCGCAGAGCCCGAGCCACACAACACACCACACAAACATGAAACAACCCAGCCAACGCCAGCACACCCCACCATCACAAACATGTTGCAAATGGAGTTGGCATACCACACCAGCACAACAGCAAAGACAGCACCCACCTGCCACGTTTCGTTTGGGGCTAAATTTGAAGTGTTCCCATAGCTTCGATGATTTAGAGGAGCTTTTTTGTTTTCTTTTATTTGGGCTTTTATTGGGAATTCTGTGAGGAGGTTGCTGTTTCGTCCTCCATTCTGCAATGTTTTGGTCTCCCACGTGTGTGTGTAGCGCTGTGATGAAGCGTCAACGCAAAAAATTGACGTCGACGTATCGCTACAGGCCTAGTCCGTGGCACCTTTCTCACCTACGATTTTGGTTCGGACCAAACTGAAAAGTCAGAAGGTCCGGACCAAATGAGGGATGTGTGAAAACGCCCTTAATCTGCAGATTATTTTGTCAATGAATCAATTGCTTTGTCCATAAAATTTTAAAAATATCCATACATATAGCTGACCAACAGTCCAAAACCCAAAGATCCATTTACTATATGACAAGCAAAAGTATCAAATCCTCACATTTGAGAAGCTGGAAGCAGCAAATGGTGAGTATTCTGCTTGAAAAATGACTGAACAATTGACTAATCGTTTCAGCTCAAGTGGTATGGAAGCATTACTATAGATCAGAGCAATGGGGCTTACCGTATCTGCAGGTCTGTTAGATTTCAAATATATGGTTCTGCCGCACTGACCTTTATAACCTGACAGGGGATTATCACTCACTGGAATCAAAGAGACGCACTGCTTGTCTCCAGGAGATGGTCAGGAGGAAATGATCATCACTGGAAGAGCCCTATTCGGAAAGACTTTAAGAGGGTTTCAATCCCAATCACTAATTTAGTCCGCCAGCTCACGTAGAAGAATACAGAGTCTGTACAGAGTTGATATTTGGCATCAAGATAACTGAGCTCATCATTTCCCGCTCAGCCGCAGAGCAGAGATTTGGAAGTGGCTATAATAAAATCCCCCCTCACAAAACTACATTAGACACAGAGCCTGACGGCAGCTGTTATGTGGAAGCTACAGTACAATGCGAGGGCCATCTGCCCCTAGGCCATTCCCAAATAATGCACCTCCAACAACTGCAGGGAAAACATGCTAACCCGTGAATCGAGATAGATGAAATAAACCCAGCTATCCAAATGATAAGATTGACTCATTGGCAATGAGTGGAGAAGCAATGTTAAACATGAGCTTTAATGCAATTATAATAAAAATATTCATAAACCTGTTGCTTCTGAGTTCAAACAATGTGTGCAATAGGCGTGGCACAATATAGAAATTATCTTTTAAAATGGCACTGAAACATACTGGAATCGCTATATCAATATCAACAATATTACTTCTACTAGAGACCTGAATGAGAACCGCCAGAAGGAAGACAACAATCTCGATGGGACAAGATGACCAATTCAGCCCATATAGCATTTATTAACTCACACATTAAAATGCAAATGTTACTGCTAGCTACATATCTCATCTGATCAGCAGCACCTCAGTGGAGGAAAGACCCTGAAAATGTCGCCCCACCGACAGGGAACTCTTCGGCTTTATGAGGAACGTTATGAACTAACAGCTAGCAGTAAAAAATAAGAGAGATAAAGCACTGATAAAAGACAAATATTCCTTCAAAAAGCTGTTCTGAAGCAACATTATTATTACATCTGATCAACAGTCAGGTTGATTATGAAATGATAACGTGCATGAACTGCACCATAGGAAGTGTTTAATTCAAAGGTACAGGAAAGGTAGAAAAGAAGCGAACCTGAAGAGTACTGGCAACTTAAATAAAGCGCGTCATTGCTAAGGGTGCGTTTGATATCAACTCCAGCAGATTAAGGTGTGTGGGCGTACCTGCCTGATCAAGGTCACAGGCTTTATTTATACTACAGAGAATCATAAATTGTGATTTTAAAGCAAAACCCTCCCATATTTTGACCTAGACACTGTTTTGCAGGAATATTTTGTATATTATATATTATATTATAAATCTATTCTGACTCATTTTGTGTCAAAATATCGGCATATATTTTTTTAAAGTAAACTACATTATACATTTTTTTGTCTGTTGGTCACAGCAGGCAACACATAAAGTAAGTTTATAGTTTATAGTTTTATATTTTTTAAAACATTGGGGAAGTAGGTATGAAGTGAAGTATGCCTGGGGTTTGCTTAGGTATGACTACAAAAACAAAAACATATGTTACATTTCATTCAGACCTTTAGGATAAAGGTGATTACATGATAATATGTCCTCTCTGTGTCTTCACCTTATTTGTTTCCATTGTTTTTTTTATTGATTTGCTATATTGATTTGAACCGAAGCCCTTCCATCATCAGTACCTCCACTGCCGTCCTTTTTCTCAGTGTTACCTTCCAGTGTGTGCTGATGTGTAGGAGGTAAGAATGAAAACCAATAAACAAGTAAAGGTCAAAGAGAGAGTATACCATGTTTTCCCTCACAGTGACTGCAGACTGAGAACACAGAGGATTTAGGTGTGACATGACGCTCAGCTCACATGTGAGGCTCCTTCTCTGAATGGGGAAAATATGTAGGCCACAGGAGGGAGGGATGGAGGATGTGAACGGTGGGTTGAAGGACTACTCCACATACACAAATACACTTCTATCAGCTTCCATTGTTGCTATAGTGAATAACACACACATACACGCACGCACACACACACACACACACACACACACACACACACACACATACACATACACAGATCTTCGAAAGTAATGATTTTTCTCTGTTCAGTTTGATGTTTTGGTGTTTATATGTGTCCTACAAACATACTAGAAGTAATTCAACTCTCATTAAAGAGTAGATTACAACCCTGAAGGTGTTCAAACTTCTGGTAATGATAAACAAGTGTTATCCACTACAGATGTTTAAGGCACAGGTGATACACAAGCAACTCAGGGGCATCACCTGTTCAGTTGTTATCAAAATGTAAATATACGTTCCAGCTTTGCTCGTTTATTTGCATGTTTAGTCTCATCCATCACCACCTTTATGACTTATTTGACACACGTCATAAGAGCTGCAATGATTAATTGATTGGTTGTCAGTTATTAAATGAATTGCCAATGTCAATGAGTCTTTTTAGTCCACATTTTCTGATTTCAGCTTCTTAAATGTGAAAATCTCGAGGTTTCTTTAGTCCTTTATGACAGTAAACTGAATATTTTTGTGTTGTGGACAAAAAAAGACATTTGAGGATGTCACACTGGGCTCTGGGAAACAATGATCAACATTTTTCACAATTTTCTGACATTTTATGGACCAAAAAAACTAATCAATTAATCCGGAAAATGATCAAGAGATTAATAATCATTACCTACAGCCATACATGTCATGCTGTGCTGTAAATTAAACATGTTTCCTTAATGCATTTGGCGAATATATTTCATTTTTAAAGATTATCAGATTTGTGGAGGGTACGCCATCAATCAGATTTCTGGACAGATACTCTAGAAAGCAAATTGTGTTAACATTCATTCTCGACACTGACCTACATCTGCTGTCACTCTTACGACATTCATCAACCCGATGGAAAAATGATTGCTGAAATGTCTGGAAAGAAAACTGTTACCATTATTTGTTATCTTTATTTATTATTTATCTTCTGAAATCACCTCTCCATCTGCGATGGCAGGTGCACTGGTAACATACTTCCTCTTCTTCGCCATGCTTTCCTCGGTGATTCGATTGGACCTCTGTGTGCCATAAATTCAATAACATTTAACTTCAAGGGGTGACGTTTATTCCCCTCAGCATTCACACCAAGGCCAAACTATCGTCAGAAAATGAGCAGTGCTGGTAATTGGGGCAACCTGACTTTAATTCCACAGACGTAGTAGCTGACCCAAGAATGACCTGTCCGTTGAAGTCTGTATTCATGCTCAGACTAGTGAATATGTGGCTTATAATTAAATAATTAATAGGAATAGATCTAAACATTTGCTTCTTCAATCACGAACAGCTGCTTTACTACTATAAATATTATTTCCAGTGCTATATAAGCAAGTGAAACAATAATGCATTTGTTTTATCTGACAGCCGCACTTGAATGCGGCTGATTGATTAGTGCGACATATTTATGTCTACAGATGACAACTGAATGTAAAAAGCAGAGCCCAAAATAGGGAAGAATGTGTTATTATTCTTCATCCATGGAAAGAAAAAACACACCAGAGACCAAGAATGTTGACAACATGGCACAGACATAATAAATAAAGTTTCAGTCTAAGCAGTAAAGAGGTTAACTGCTATCCTGCTGAATAATTTGTAATCATTTATAAAAATAACCACCCAGGTTTTATCAATTATTATTGTAACATTACATTTTTCATATTTCATATTATTCATTTGTTTTTTTAATGTTTTGGTTTACTGCCATTAAATACAGCCAACATTGTCTTTCTGTTAAAGTTGTGTGACAAGGTACACTTGTCAGAGCTTTCAACCACATTTCAAGGTCTTCATCAACGAATGGAAAACAACCTGTAAAGAATGCTTCATCAGTGAAGGGTGTTAAATGTAGTAACTTCTGAAAACAGACTTTGAATGTTGAGTCATAGTCATCAAAATAGAATATCTTCATAAAAAAAACGATATGTATATATAATATATAATATACATTTTGGCAATGTGATGCGATATTGACAAAATATCTTGAAATTATTTTCTTTCCATGTACTTTTTTTCTGGCTGATGGCTCAAGATGGGAAAAAAATGATTTTATGAGTCATCCTCCATGTGCGGAAATTCCACTATGCGCTGCTGACCCTCTCTGCAGATGTTTCCTCTCTCTGTTGTTGTTGTTGTTCAGCACCCTGGGGTCTGTCCGACTCGGTTTGTGGCCAGATAGCATATTAGTTATCTTTATAAACACTGTTTTTTTAAAAGGAACACAGGTGGTTCTGACTAAGAATGTAAATAATTTCCCAAATCTGTATTCAACAACAGGGGTGGGATATCTGCCATTCTCTCCAAACTGGTACAGGAAGTTACTCTCCTCTCTCTCTCTCAACGCTGGCTGGTGGTTTCCAAAAACGTAAGGGGCCCTCTGCTGTTTTATCTTGCAGGAAGTTATATTTTAGAAACAGAAATGAGGCAGGCTGCTCACCTGCCAAAGCAGATAAACCCATCAGCTTTTGGCTGGTTATGATCCTGTTTTGCTTTTGCAGAATGTAATAAATCTGTATTTTTAAAAAATATAATAAAGCATTAGTTGTTTTCTGCCTTACATTTGAAGGCCAAAGCCACTTTTCCATCGGTTTGTAAGCCTCTTTTGCACTTGCATGAATATTTTTTATTGCGTGAGTTATAATGAATCATAACAGAGTTAAAAGCATTTCAGCTATATTATTTGTCAGGGATGTTGTTAAATAAAACACTATACTGTGAATAGGAAAATCTGTAATGTGCAGAAAATACCTGATATGAGCATCCTTCCTTAATCTCCTTGTTGTCATCTTCTTCCCCCACATGACAAATCTGGAGCCACCATGTGATGTGTGTACCTGTGCGCACATGTACAGTATCTGCATGTGTGAGCCTGCGAGTGTGTGTGTGTGTGTGTGTGTGTGTGTGTGTGTGTGTGTGTGTCTGAAGAGAGGACATGATGCCCTTTTCCGGCCTCATCTTTCTCTAATTCCTAAATATCACGTGCATGGAGCACACAGAGGGAAGGTGGTCTCGTGGGCTGTATGTAATAAGTATCTGAATTTAAACCACCAACCCACACCTGTCTCTGCGGAGGTAAATATACACCAGCCTCAGGTATTTATAGGACTCATGAATGATTTTCTCCTGCAGCACTCAGAGCATGGGAGCACGCATGTCTAAAGCTAGGGTACCCTGATTGTGTTTGACTAACGAGGTGCTCTGATTTCCATAGAAACGGGGACACACTAAGTGCTTCCACCACTTCTGAAAGTCTGCAGTTTATAAGTGGAAACTAGGCGATATTCTGCAACCACATTTTCTTGGTTTTGAAATAGCTATTCTGTTTCACATCAATTACAGCCATTTGAAAACCGATATTTTTTGGAATAGAAAGGTAGTTTCTATGTGCAAATTTCAAATGACAAGCGTAGAGACCAGCTTCCTCCAAATCAACAAATTCAGCTCTTTTGGATTTATCACATTTTTCACTATTCACCCACTACCTGATGAGAAACCTGTAAGAAGAAGGAAAGAAAATACCTCACTGTTTGAAAAGCTATTCAAACACAACACATTTGCTGCAGGTCTTACTTTTTCTCAACTTGAAAAACATTATTATTATTTATTACTGCTGTGTGCAATACTTCACCGCAAAATAACTCCTAGTGTACTGAGCATCATAAATTGATACTGTATAGTGTACTGAGGTAGACTTTTATAGTTTCAGCTTATCACCTAAACCAAATTCAAAAGTTTTATTGTAACAGAAAATTAACTTTAGCCTGTTTGGTTCTTTTGGTATCTCTGGCCTCAGCGTTTGTGCTTTGTTTTGCTGTTTTCTAGGTACAACTGTGGGTTTCCTTGGACATGTTTTTGGACACAGCAGGAAGTGAACAGATCAATAAAAACCTCATCACACAATTTCCAGGCTGTCTGACATGTGCACAAACACATCTCTCCAGAATGGTAAAAATTCCTGGAAAAGCTTTAAAAGAACCTGTTATCCTGAATTGGACCTCTATCATGCTCCTAAAAATTATGTCCATATGCAGCTATTTTGCATTGGTAAATTGATACATTTTAGGGGGAAATATAATTCTGTTGCAAATCAGACAAAATTGAATTAATTCTGTCTGATTTGGTGAAAACAATGTCAGTAAAATGTTCACTGTGTTTGTCAATTGGATATTCCTGCATTATAAAACCATGGCAACTAAAATATGGTCAGGCAACTAAAGTCAGGGAATTTTCTTGCTCATGGTTAAAATGATAAAAAAAAATCAGTGTTTCTATGCGATGAAATGAGATGCAGAAGATTCTAGCCATTTCTTATTGCAATACTGTTTTCTACTGAAAGCCTGTATGAGTGTGTGATGTGTTTGTTTTTCTATGAAGTAAAAAATAGTAAAACATTTTTATTGTTATCTGCCACAGAACGAGCATAGCAGGAAACCTTGCTGATAAAAGAGGAATAATGTGTTTGTAGTGTTGGCAAATTGCACAAACATGACTGCATGCATGTATTCATGTATGAGTATTAAAAAAACGCGTGCCTGCTTTTATCGCTGCACACACGAGGAAGTATACTTAAATGTTCATGTTAGGCAATATGTTTATGTTTGTTTATCTCTGATTTGTTATGAGATAAACACTCTGTATCTGGCTGTTGGTCTGTGTTGTGTGTGTGTGTGTGTGTGTGTGTGTGTGTGTGTGTGTGTGTGTGTGTGTCTTATGTAACTATGGTATTTAGCAGAACATGGCCTCAGGCCACATTGTTGCAACCCCAGATGAAGACACACTGAGACTAACCAGCACATTGTGCGACTCTCCATTTTCTCCCAGTGGACAGTTGTGACAGTTTGCATTAGACAGAGACTGTTCATGCAGCGACACTTCCACCAACCTCAACCTAACCTGCACCCCCAGAGACGGAAGTAGCTGAAAGTTTAGAGAAGTGGCTTGTTTACAATATAAGTTCCTCAGCCAACTGTGACAGACTGGGAAGTCAATGATTTATACTCCTTTCTTTTCTCTATATATATCTCTTCAATGGTCTTAATTTATTCTGCATTTATAACTGAAATTAACCTGATGGGCCTTTTCTTGGAGGATATTTTGACATGTCACAGTAGAAAAAACACAGGTGTAAATATTAAAATCTATGATGGCTGAATTCCATTTAGCTGCTTCAGTTTCAGAGTTGTGGTATTGTGCATGCCAGCTCACTGTCACACTGTCATGTCTTACTGGGACACTAGCTCCCTCCCTCTCAGCAAATAAAAAAAAAATACATCAGAGATATCCACAGGACAGCCACTTTTGTGGGCGTGGCCTTGACACCAACCAGATAGAGTGACCACAGCAGCGTAGCAGAAACAGTGAGCTGGTAGTCAGAGCTAATGAGACACTGGCGCTTTGACAGTCACTAGAAGCACATTAATGGCTCTTCGTAAAGATTTGTGTTGTACCTGTGTTGTTGCTAAGCTAGCAGTTAGAGAGGCTACTGTCGGTGTGTGTGAACAAGTTCGGTGGTGTTTCTACAGCCATCATGTAATTAGAGGATTAGCAAAAAATAGTGGAAACTTCTGTGAATGATGAGGTATACGCTCTAATTACATTGTATATCATTACACATATTATTTTAGGTTAAATTATGTTTTTTATTCTTTAATTATATATATTTTTAAATGTTATCAGAACCTTCCATCAACTACTGCCGCAGTGTTAATTAATGCTCTCCTCTTCACTTACAATTTCTGCTACTGCAGCGCATCTCACCCACAGCTAGTGGAGCTGCTTAGTAGGTAGAAAGAAAAGTAAGTGTTTGTGCTATGTGGTTTTTTACAGTTTAATGAACATGAAGCTAGGCAGTTATGACCAGAAAAATGAGAAAGACCTAAACATCTCAATTTAGAATCTAGGAAAGACCGTTGTATCCAAGCCACCTCAGTCTGTTTTGTCATATAATGATGAAGTTTTCACCAGAGAGCAATCACTTTCTGTTATAATGAGACCAGTGGGGTGAGGTCATACATTACGTGGTATTGGAAGGTTCAACGAAATCAATAAAATCCCAGAAAGGCAAGCCGCCCACGGTCTGTGAAATCTGCCACTTAATTATGACGTCAGGTTGGCTCATTTACAACAAAGTGGTTAGATAGACAACGACACAACGAGACGATTTCTAAGCTTTGTGTTTTGCTGAGTTGTGCACAGTTAGAGTTCTGGCAAGCCAGAAGGCTTCCTGCAGATCCTCAGCTATTTTTCCTCTCTGTATGTTTCCATTGTTTATATCTGGATTTGATTTCATGCAGCTGTGTATTTGAATTTAAGGCCATCTCTCAGAGCGGAGAGGTGACCACACTTGCAATATCTGGACACACATAAACACCATCAGGGGACTTGTGTATAGTTGAGACAGATAACAGAGATCAACAGATGTTTTGATAGGAGATCTTGATCTGAGCTCACTTTGTAACATAGTATCTCCACACAGATGCATGTTGTGACCTTTCCTACTGTTCTGAAAATTAAAATAGAGCTTTGTTGCATCCTAGTGAACTGTAGCTGTTTGATTTGTGTGTTATGAAGGACTCACATCACAGGAGTATTCTATTTTTCATTAATTATCTTAAATTTGCTGTTGTTTTGTATGTCTCCTAAGCTGGTCTTGGATTTCATGCCTCACCTGCAGAAAACATTCATTTGATTCACTTCCTTTTGTATTTGTGTCCTTGTATCATACGGTCTGTACCTTTTATCTGTTTAGTATCTGTTTTTATCATTTAGCTTTTATATTGTATCACAATCTGCAAACTGTGAACTACAAGCACTGCAAAAAAGCATTCTGAATAGTTCAGGAGACTGGAGATGCAGAGTCTCCTCAGTATTTTGAAACTTTTATGTCTTTCAGCAAAGCAGAACCATTCAGTTGTTCATCTGGTCCTACAAATAAATATTTCATTAATACAGTGCCTTCTTCCTCCAAATTGCAGCTGTGCCACCTTTTTGTTCCTACATCCTGATCTGCTGGGGTTCCTCAGGTGAAATTTGAAGCAAGTTGATTTCAGCAGATTGCATCAGACACTGCCTGTGTGTGTGTGTGTGTGTGTGTGTGTGTGTGTGTGTGTGTGTGTGTGTGTGTGTGTGTGTGTGAGAGAGAGAGAGAGAGAGAGTTGATTTGTATGTACAGTGTGTTGTGTGGATGGCAGGTACATCCCCGGTGGGTCTTCCAGCTCCACCGCGAAGCTAACAGTGTAACATTATGAGACTGTCTGCTAAACAGACATGTTTGAGATTGAATTTGAAAGATCATATTTTAGTTAAATACCACACTGGATGTAAAAATATCTGCACCGCTTTGTCCTACTACACTTGCTTTGTTTGTATCCAAATGATGACAAATCCCATGCACTCCTCGCTCCTTTATTTCGTTTTTTCTGCAGCCAGAACATCCATGTCACATGTTACTATAAACAGAAAAAAAGTAGTCTATGTAGTATCACCAAATAGAGGCAAAGAGGCTACAAACTGTTTTTGTGTGTATGTGTGTATTTCCAGATATATTTATCACATATGCACATGTGTACTCTGTATTTGTGCATATTATGGATCTATTTATGTGTATAATTTTTTCTAAAGGTTTTGACACAAATAATTCATAAATAGAAATGAATGGGGGCATGCAGCAGCTGCTCAAGGACCAAAACATAGTGCTTGATTGTACTCATACATTTGCTGCTCTAACTATTTTATGTTATGTCAGTGGTACGAAAAGTTGGCTTTTAAAAAGCAAGTAATCATGAGCAGTGATTGTCACAAGGGTTCAAAATGTGGTAGTGTGGTAAAAAGACCACAAAGAGCACCACTTAAACTTCAGATAAAAGTACTGCTTTTATATTTGATTTCTATTTTAATTATATTTATTTAATTACAAATTATTATTATTATGTGTTGGTTATTTCAAACTTGAATATTGGAGAAATATTTTTCCAGCACTGGCACAAATTGCACAAAGATATCGATGTGCTTCATGCAACAGCACAGACAGTGAGTGGCTGTTCAGCTCTGCATCTCACAGAAGTGAAATAGACTGAGCTGCAACAAGGCAGTGATGCTTATTTTTGTAGATTTATTTTATTTCCCAGGCACAAAATGCTGAATAAATACCAAAAATACCAAATTGATATTTTAAACATCAGTATTAGTATTGGCCCAGAATTTCCCACTTTGTTCGTCCATAAATAATTGTATTGTGAGTTTATTTGAGCTGTTTCTGTAATCTGTTGCAACATTTATCTGTTTTACCATAAGTCACTGTATTTGGTACTAAAGGTGTACTAAAAAGCTCTGCTCCCAGCCCATTTTATTGCTCTATTTACATCTTTATGTAAACAACTTATTTATTTTTATTGTCACTTATCATCCTTAGCCTTGTACAACTTTTCCAAGTCAGTCTTCTCTCTTATAGCACAGGGTTAGACTAGTTTGTTCACACTAACATTAATGTATCTCTGTCTCTCTCTCTTATGTCTCTGTACTTGTTGTTTATTTATTAGTTATTTTTAGTTGTTTAGTTAGGTCAGTGCACCAGTACATGATGTTTAACCAAATACTTTTTAATCAATTCCAAAAATGTCATCTATTTCTACCCTTTGAGCACGTTGCAGTTGTGACTCACATCCCTTTTCATGATGTCCATCTCAGGGTTTATTCTTGGTGGTGTATATTTATGTCTTGTCATTCACACCCCGAGGAGAACAGCATTATTTTCCTGCTTTGAGAATCTTGTCTGCTCTCTCCACTCTACTGGGTGAGCCAGTCTTAGCACGGACTAGTACAGCAGCTGTTTAAAAGGTGTGAGATGATCAGTGTCACCGAGAAGATAAATACTGATCACCACCCCCCAATTAATGTTACACTTCTCCTACTTCTTTTACCGATGAAATAGGAACAAAAACAACAAGTGTGCTTGGATACACACTCACTGGCACCATAAGGCTATCAGGTTAAAATAGTGGCCTTGGTTTGTGCGTGTGGGTGTAAACGTATACCTGGCTGCGTATTTCTTTTGTTGTCTGGCAGTAAACAGTGTTAGGGGTGGTATGCTAGATTACTGTTGCTGAGGCTATAGGCAGCGCAGTATATAGGACACTGTATATCAGTAGAGAAATGTCTTCCTGGTAACATGGAGCTCAAACAAAAATGAAACCTCTCTCCGCCTCCTCCTGCTTCTTCCTACTGGGAGTGAATTTATGTGTGTGTGTGTTTATGTCGGTTGCAGTTTGTGTATTTTGTCCGTTCACTGTGTGTTACCTTCTCCTGTGTCTGTTCTAGGGTTCAGCATATCCAGTGAACCAAGCAGGTTAAATCTTTTTCTTTTTTTCATAACAACTTTTTTATCTAAACCTGGAGTTGTCTCCCTCCCTCAGGCAACACAACAGAAAAACGCCTGCTGACTGCTCATCAAGTCAGTGAAATAGGTTGGCTTCCGCGAGACATGGGTGATAAAACTTGCCTGGACAGACATTAACAAAGCCTTGTCACTGTAGCTGCCTGTTCCATCCTTACCTGGAATATGAGCTTTCCACTGAACGGCTCAGTGGACCGAGTTGCAGAGCAGTCATTAGTGTGAGTAACCATTATAATATGACCAACAGTGTACTCCAAATAAAATCAATTGTAATGTGTTTTCAAAGGCTCTTGGACCCTTGTTGAACACAGTGCTGCATACAGCTCCTCCTCTTCAGCATCAAACACTCACTCCCCTGCAGACTTGAAAGGTGTAGCTCGCTCCTTTGCAGAGGACAGCATCTATAGTCGGCTTGGTTTCAGTTACAATTGAACACTGACCCACTTTCATGTAGAAAAAAACGTCTTCTCAGACTCTTCCTGCACTATAATCCACTTTTCCAATGTCCATTCCTGTGCTTAGTATGTTCCAATCACTCATATTTTAGTGAAATGTTACTAAATACACAGTTTATGTCTCACACAACCTGCACGTTGACTAAATACAATCCCTTCATTTGAATTATTTTCTGAACTTATATCAGCCTCAATGCTAAATGGATAAAAGGAGGATATTTTGGTCACACAAGTTTAACAATAATAACCCATAATATTAAACTTGAGTTCAGGGTTGAGAGAGTTACTTTGAAAATTGTAATCTGATACAGTTACAAAAAAATGCAAATAAGGACAAGACAAAATAAATATCAATAATAAGACAACATAACAATGTAACCTTACAAAAGAAAATTGACATTTCTTGTGGCTTTTGTTGTTTTTAATTGATAGTGACAGCTGAAGAATGATAGAAAAGGGGGGAGAGAGAGGGGATGACACTCATCAAAGGTCCAGAGGTCAGAGTTCAACCCATGGTCAGTGCAGTAAGGCTTTTGTACATGTGGCTCCAGCTCTACTGGGTGAGCTACCCAGGTTCCCCTGCTCAGTGTATTTCTAAAGAAAAACAGAACTTGCACTGAACTGATGTTGTTCCCCTTTTCTGCTTCAAAGATGAAATAATGTTGCAATTCCACCCAGTGAAAGCATTTTTTCACTAGAGGCCATGATAATAAATAGGATTTTCTATCTGTAACTTAAATGGATTACAGTTATCTTTATTGGTATCCTGATTACATCACCCAGTTACATGTAATCTGTTACTCCCCAAGACTTAAGTTAGTTAGTTAAGTTAGATTAATAAAATTTGGAAAATTGCATGTTAATGTGCCAGATGAGTAAAAAGAGTAGTCACAGTGTTTTACAGCTGCAGTAATTATTTTAGTTGGATATTCTATTTAAAATCAGATTTTTAAAAAAGTAATGATAATAATAAAAACACATATTGATTTTACTTTATTACCATAAGACGTTATATGAAGACTTGATGAAAGCTAATAAGGAATTACTTTTTTTTTTCTTAAACGTTTTGTGTTTGTGCTTGTTACAAACACACACATCACACACTGATAGACACATGACAAATCAATCATTGACAAGTCTTTACTTCTGCAGAGTCTGACACTGTCTCCTTTTGTGCAATTCTAATTATATGGCTCATCTTCACCTGTACATGACACCAGTGCTTGTAAGGCTTGAGGATAAATTGTTGCAAGCCCCATTATATTTCTCCTCGCACAATTACTGCAAGAGTCCTTCAATAAAAGCCCAAGAGAAGAGAGACGCTGTGTTGTTTTCACCTGCTATTACATAACCATAGTTAACAGATGTAGCACTGAATGGACGCTGGCCAGGTAATGCCTTACTTTGATTGTGATTTCTGCTTCCCATTTGGACAAAAGAAGGATTTTCTTTCTAGGAAACCAAGATACGTTTTCACAGACTGTCTCAAAAAGCAAATAAAGTAAGGCTGTCATGTAATTTATGGTACATAACATAGATATTTCAATTATTTGACATCAAAGAAGTTCAGATGTATAATTATCCACAAACACATTTTATTTCAGGGCATAAGCTAGAAATCTAATTATATACTAATAAATATGCAAGCAGCAATTCAGAGAACCAAGCAAATCACGCCAGAGTGCAGTGCACAACAGCACAGAGGACTTCCCTTTGACCAAGTGAAGTGTGACTGGAGAAACCATTGTCGAAATACAGGTCACTTCCTGTTTGTGTCTTTGTTGCCAACTGCGTCGAGTTGTCACATTGTTTGTTATTCACTCACTGCTGAAAGAGATTCAACTGTTTAATTTGGTTTGTACACTGATTTAGAGAGCACAGTTTTAATGAAAGATTTTATATCTGTATACGAGAACCTGAACACTGAAGAATATTGAAAATATGTTTTAACTTGAAGTTCTCAGTGTAGAGTTTAACTGAAAAGTGTCACCCAAATTAAGGCAACTTATTAGACCCTACTGTGACGTCATTTTATTTGAAGGGGTTGTTGAAACCGTAATTAGTATAGGAAACCACCCTGATGGAGGCTAGACACTGGTGGAAGTGTTGAATGCTGAGATTGTGGCCAAGTGTGATTGGTTAACTTGAAAGAAGGAGAGTGAGTTACAGAGAATTGTGAATGAATGCGGAATAAAGGTCTTCCTGATTTAACTTGTGCTGACCTTCACAAGTATGACCATGGGTGTGTGTTCGCAGCCGTGTAGCATAGGGAACTGATACAACATATGATGAACAAAAAGATCTTTAGTGTGCAAATGGCTCCACTGCAGCTCATATAAAAAGTGTTGAGGAGGACAGATTAGATGAGTCCCATGATCCCTACAGACAGTCAGGAGTCAGTGTTTGTGTGTCTGTCAGAGGGAAGATAAGGGTCAGGATGATCCCAAAGAGTTCAGATCTGGTCCTTCAGGCACTGCTACACTCCCTTTATATACAGATTGTATACAGATACTGATTCTAGGTCATTTTAAAAGATCTTTATTCCATTACTATGAACAGTTTGATAGTAAAATATCTGCTATGACATTTCTAAGTTGTTGTTATTGTTGGAAAGTTTCAAGAGTAAGTGCTGTTCAAAACTTTTCCATAATCTGACAGTTTTCTGTGAAACTGCTCTCATCTGGCATCAGGAACATGATTGTGACATTTCTGGGTGCTACTGAAGTCAGAACCACCTGTTCTTACCAGTTTGGTGGTTACAGGAACTGCATGTTTCCTCTTCTTTGATGGGTTTCCCAAAAGTAGTGCCTGAATCATGGTATTTTTTTAAAAACTGAGAAAGGGCTCTGGCTGTGGACCAAAAACTTGATTATGACTGCTTCCAACAATAAAATTCCAAAGATTTTCATGCTGTTTGTGGTGAAAGCAATCATATTATGTGGCAGAGCGTTAAAAACATATTAATTTACCAACTATTTATTCATGTATAAACAAGCAACATAATAAGATCCCTATATGTGCTTAAAACTTTTACTGAAATGTATGTTGGAATCCAGGAATGTAAAGATATATCGCAAGACACTTGAATCGCAATACAAATATGTAAAGATGAACAATGAATTGTGATATCAATTGTGGTATCAAGGCACAAAAACATCAGTTTCCCTTCACAAAAGGAAACTGATGTTAAACAAAAATTGTGAGAAAATCATATTGTGAATTGTACGAGGGATCGAATCATGAGTTGAGTGTGTTGTTACATCCCTCTTGAAAGAAATCCTTATTATATTTTGTTCCAGGTTCCAAGATATTAATAAAAGATGAGCTGCGACTAATGTAAGAACACAAATCATTGAATATTCTAACAGAACAATATTTTTTAAATATAGGTTTCCAAGTATAAATATTTATTTCAGGGTTTACTGACATATTGTGTGCACCATGTACTGAAAATATTCAATGAGGGTGACTAAATCAGTTTACAGGAATCATGTGTCATGAAATGTCACCAGGGCTGATTCTGTAGAAAATGGGGCCAAACTTCCCACTGGACTTTTTTAACTTCAAAATGCAAAAAGGATTAGAGTCAGAGCAAAGGGTGGGACGCTGATGTAAGGGGACATGGGGTTACAAGAACAAGGGGTAAGTTGATGACGTCCTTAAGGCTTGACTACACCACGCTCTGCAGACAAACAGGCGAATGGTAATCTGTACTCTTTCTGTTATTTTGCTGCTTGTAAAGTGAATGTGTGAAACAAGTGGGATCATCGCAAGTGCGGTGAAAGAACAGATGTCGAAATTCTGTTCCCGTATTTGTCACCTGGGCCACACTGGGATTACAGTTCATCCTAGAATAAACACGTTCACACACGCAGCCCAGCAGACATTACACATCAATTTCATAAGAAGAGACCAGCTCATTATCACAAGACAGTGACTCATGGATTTACACAGAAATAAAAATAAAATAAAGTTTTCACTATCAGTTTGAGAAAATACTGGGACACACACAGTCACATGTCTTCTGCAAAGTATGTGTGACTCTATGTGTGACCCATTTTACTGAACTCATGCTCTCAAAATCTAGTGATGAGCTTGTTGTGAGGAATGTATTTACAGCTTCCACTGTCATTGTGCTGCCATCTGTGTGTTACTGTGCGACAAACATGCGGCACCCTGCAAGTCCGGCACAGAATCAAACTGGTCACACTGATTACAGACACGAAAGGTTTCCTTACACTCAGCAGAATGTTCTGGTAGCCAACAGGAGGTGAATACTAACACAGATTTATTCATTTGTGTCAGAAATTCTCATTTTTATAACCCTCACAGCAGCAAGCAGATCATAGT
Organism: Dicentrarchus labrax; assembly: GCF_905237075.1. Lineage (NCBI taxonomy): Eukaryota > Metazoa > Chordata > Actinopteri > Moronidae > Dicentrarchus > Dicentrarchus labrax. Next base: position 13,929,592 of record NW_026136718.1, on the reverse strand, counting down.
ATTAGTATTATTCACTATGCAGACTGCCACATGAGAAGGAATTTGGTAATAAAGATCTCAGGCAGGTCTTTTCAACAAACCCCATGAAGAGACCAGAATCGATACTACTAACAATACCTGTGTGGCCAAAGCCTGATTGAACTAATTCCTCTGAGCCACAGACATCCATTGTTGTTCAAAAACTGTTTACAAGGTGTCGGTGAGCCACACTGTTGCACTGAGTGACATGTTCCTTCATTATGAATGTGGCCACTGTAGTTTATTTTGAGTCAGTCCAACATAAACTGTACTGCTGTGAATACTCGTGTACTAGCGCTCATGTTTGCATCATGTTTGCTAAAAGCTACATTGCTCTGAGGGGTTAATAGAGGCCCTGGGGCTATAGGGGCACTAAATCAGGTTAATCTGGCAATGCTAACATAAACAACAGGCTGTATAGGTGACTTTCTGTTCTGTATATACATGGTACTGTATGTAAATATATGTAAATATAGATATATGATCTATTAATATGTGCTTCTGGTTGCACTCTCAACTACACTCTTCCACGCTACAGGGGCCTAGATAGAATAAAGAAAAAAATATGTTATATAAGTTATAGGCTATATTTGTAATATTTTTATATCAATAAAGTTCTGTTTTGCTGTTTTATATAATGCAATAGTAATTTTATTTTATAGTCAGTTGAGAAAAGCTTTCAAATTGGCTAATCTCAGTGATGTACATCTTTTCCCGAGAAATTCTGGGTGCAAAGAATTGTTTAATGTTTTTCATTTATTTGGGTTAGACAGCAGAAGAACTGGTTAATTGGCATGCACAGGTGTAGACAGAAGATAGAGCTTCACATACAAAAACTAAAAAATTGTGACCATAAATTCAAATAAAAAGCTTTGTCAAGTCAGACATTCAGTGACACAGTGCAAAATGTAGATGGTCAGTTCCTAAAATATGTTTGTAAAATAGTGGCGTGGAATAAAGATGATCTCTTTCCCTGGTGGCTTTTTCAGTCTCACAGAAGACATCAACCATTCTGAATGCGCTCGGGTTCAAATCCGCTCACTGACTTCAGGGGCTTGATGCTTCTAACATCTCTAAAGGTTTAATCTAGGAGTGAAGTCAGGACCCCTGTGATTATCTTTCACTCTTAGTCCTCTACTTAAACCTGGCTGCTGCTAAAAATACCACACGTAAACACCATACACGCTACCAAGAGACACACCCCTCACTTACCACACGCACACATTTCCTTGGAATAAGAGTAGGTTCTGCTAAACATGTTAGTTACTGTGAAGGCCTACCACTAATGACAGCAGCAGAAAGATGTCTGAATGACACAGACATGATGTAATCTGCCAGGGGCAAGGGCAGATCAGGCTTTACAGTTCTGTTCCTCAGAGAAAATATGGGTGGAGACGGTGAGAAAGAAACAACACCTGCTGAAGTGTCCTTGTGACCCTGTGTGACTGTGACTGAGCATGTGAATGTTAAACAGAGCAGATTTACAAAAGACGTTTAGTCAAGGTAAGCACAGTTTCAAATGCAGTGGGAAAACACAGGCAATAAGAGGTTAAAGAGACCTCATCACAGCTTTAACTTTCCATGTAAGTGCAACAAAAAAGATGCTGAGTCTGCTGTACTGCCAACAGCATCACAATGTCCAACATCCGGCAAACATCAATGGCCCTTTGTGTTGAATTTGATCAAAAAGAGCAATCCTTTACTGTCCCAGTTTAAACAAACCTCTGGAGTTCACAACCAGGTTGTTGTCTTCAGAGGCCACGCTGATTTAAACACCTCTGGAGGGTTATTTTCCGGAGTCACTGAGGACACGAGCCAGAGCCAGGAGTAGATAGGAGTCAGGATCCTCTGCTTTCTTTCTTCTTGCTCTGGGCTGCATCCTGAGGCCAGGCGACGGCTGGAAATAGCCCAGACATGCAGGCCAAGTTGGAGCAGAGTGCCGTTGGTGTCGTCTCCTGTAAGGCTTCCTCAACTGTGCCGCTAATCAGCAGAGACAGAGGAGGATGCAGGACAGGAGCCAGACACAGATCAGGGCTCTGCTGGGTGGAGCAGGCGACAGGAGTGTGCATGCGTGGGAGTATGTTTGCCGATACCTGGGTGTGCGTGCATGTTTACCTGTATGCAAATGTGCACGAGTAACCTTGAACATCTGCGTACATGTAGACTGGAGACAAGGGAGTGGCACAATTCAACTTGGATTCTCTTATCTTCCACATACCTTAATCCATGGAGGAATAGTACATTTACATTCACTGTACTGCACTTAAGCACAGTTCTGAGGTACTTGTATGTGGGTTACTTTAACAATGTAATCAGATTCAATTACCTGTTAAATGGAGTCAGTAACCTAATCCAAGTATCACAATATTGAAGTAACGTAACTTGATTACTTTCCATTACTTTTGTTTTACCTCAACACCAGATCAATGTATTAAGACAACAGAACAATGTAACCTTAGTAAAAAAAAGTTTTTATTGAGCAAATTCAGGCAGTAGCCTGACTATTTCCACAGCTGGCAGGCAGAACTTGCACTATGATGTTGTTCCTCTTTTCTGCTTTGATGACAAAATAATGTTCAAATTTCCCCCAGTGAAAGCATTTTCACTAGAGGCCATGATAAGGAATCGGCAAATGTAATTTTAGCTTTGGTTTGACTGAGATCAGAGTGATGTTGAGAGACTTGTGTTGTAGTGTGTGCGAACTGTGAATGTGCATGGTTCTTTATTTGGAAAATGTATTTTAAAACTGTAACCTACTAAATGTAACTGTAATCTGATTGGGTTTTTTTCTGATATTGTAACAGTTACCTTTTTTCTGTATTACGTAACTCTGTTACAAGCTGAAGCCTGCATGTACTTCTAGTTCCCAACCTCTGTTTTTCTCTTGTGACTCATTGGAGGGGGCTCAAACTTTGAACCACTGCACTAAGATACCTGTATAACGTAGATTTACCTTGACCAGCTACAAATGTAAAATGCTGCTCACTACTGAAGCCCTGAGTGGCAAGTGAGAGACAAAAAATTCTGGTGATCTATTTTCTATGTCTGATCTAAATTGTTTTCTCTCCTGTGTTAATGACTTGAGAACAGGTAGAAAAAAGGGTTTATTTTCCTTTTCATTTGTGAAGCAGGCGGAACAAAAAAGTTTTTGGCAGGTGAAATGTTTTTTGTTGGAGTACTCATTTCGACCACAAGAGGCTGAAGTGCACCACTATCCCATAATCTAAATAGGACTAAAAGCATTCATGTTGTCTTCCAGGTGAGGTTTAATTTAGCTTTTACTTAGAACAGAGTATTTTCACATTGTTGTGTTGGTACTTTCACGCAAGTAACGGATCGGATTACTTCTTCCACCACTGCCCTAATCATTGCATTAATTATTTAGGTAAAGCCACCTTAAATTCCGTCCACCTTAAATCTAGACTGCACTCAAATTAAAAGTCATCACAGCAGGCTGCAGCCAGCATGAGCTGACTCTGTCCTATAGTTTTAATCCCTCGTTAATAGCAACCCACAAACATTACTAACACCTACACTATGTACTTTTCCTCTGATGCTCATTAATTGAAATAAGTGTTCAAATTAGACCATCTTGTTTCTCCACCCATACGTATATACAACAAACATTTCCATTAGCAAAGCAGTCAGGCTGATTAGCAGTGGAATAAAGATGCCAGAGAGGGAGTTTGTTTCACTTCAGTTTCACTTCTTCTTTTAACACCTGCAGCCGACACTCGTTAAATGAATCAAAAAGGCTTTAACACATATACAGCTCATTTATCTGCAGTCAATTACAGTGCTGAGCTCGAGAACCGAACTCTGCAGTCTGACCTCCTTTCTTTATTTTTTCAGAAATCTGAAGGCACTGAACATTCACTCTCTATCTTTTTAAAAGTGAAAGTATTTTGAGACAGTCCCTTTCAACAGATGACTGTGTTTTTACTTGTAGCTTTGCCCAAGGAGACATACTTATAAGATATATAAGATATAGATATATCAGGTTCCCAGTCTGTGACAGTTCAATCAGCACTTCCTCAAGACACCCGATGCTTTTGTTTTAGTTGACTGGTTTCTGATTTCAGGAGAGATTTGTTCACGATGATGAATTTCCGGCAAGTGGAACACAATTTGACACTTTCATGGTTTGCAGTTTCCAAACACATGTCTGCTTTTGAAGGCTTGTTGTAAAATCTAAGCATTCATAATGACATAAAATGAAGATTTGTTTTTCTTTTCACTTTTTCAAACTACATTTCTGCTACAGTCTGCTAATCTGACTGATGGAGACATTAAAGGTTCCCTGTGGTGTTTTTGACCTCTAGTAGCACTATTGAGCAGTTTTGGGTCCACGTTTTATTTGTCTCATGCAAGAGGACGTACATGGATGTGACACAATACACATTCCTGCCACTATGCTACTGATCCACAGGTGGCTGTAGAGTGCCAGCAAACGCAGAGAAGAAGAAGGAAGCTATTGTAGTGGATGTGAACAATGCAGGTTTATTTTATTCGATTTATTAGGAAGGAAATACACTTAACACATTGGTTAGCTGTCAAGCATACACACAATCTGTTTTGGTGAGTAACACTGAATATACACAAACTTTTGTTTGTTTACAATTCCACAAAGAATCTTTTAGATAATGAGTCTGTGAGGTCTGAGGGATCTTTTGGGCCCTTTTTGCTTCTCTACCTAGACTTTCGTCTAATTATCCAGTAGCTATTCTAAGAGTATCTGAGTCAGCTGTTATTGTCTTTATTACCTCCTATGCACAAGGCTTCCTCAACTTGTTTGTGTTAGTATATTTCATATCACAGACAACACTAAAGCTGATGGATTGTGGCATTTGAGCATTGTATTACTGATTAGCCCAAGCTTTTGGAGGGCACACTGCATTATCTGTTCATTTGTTTGTCTGCATGTCAGATTCAGTAACAGGACTGGAGCGTATTTCACCGCAGCACTCTTTGTAAATCACTGTGGATAAGACTGTCAGTTAAGTGATTAAAAGTAAACCAGGGAGGCCAGTGTTTGGAGCTCCTCCCCTACTGGCTCCTCTCCAGGATTCTCAGTTCTATTTTTGCATTTGTGTAAATATTTTCAGAGGTGTTCCTTGTAATAGTTCTGAAAATCAGTTAATTATCTCCCCAGAGCCATTGTCTTATCTTGTTGACTATACCAAGTCTGCGCAGCACAATGTGTGAGTGGAAGTTCACTTTTTAAATTTCCGAAGAGTGTGGCGCCACCTCCAGCTGACGCTGCAGTCCAGAGTGTGTGTGAGGTCAGCTGATCCTTTTGGAGAAAAGGGAGGTCAAGACGCACACACACACACACACACACACACACACACACACTCTCAGATACCAACAGACAGTCTGATGGTGCTTCTTTATCTACCCTGAGTGAGTGCAGCGAGTGTGTGAGACATGATGAATGAACTGAGACAGATTGATAAAGAAAGATAGAGGTGGTAGATGACTGGGCAGGGGAAGTTAAACACACACCCGCCCGCTGAAAACACACATAGTTGAAACCTCCGTCTTGCTTCCTGTTTACAGCGTTGAGATGACTATTTTTGTCCTCTGCAATGTATGAAGCGAGGCCTTCGACTTTAACAATAGAGCACGGTGTAAAGTTGAGAGAGCTGCCCTTTGGACTGGAAACACACTTAAGAGACAAACACAACAGTCATTTTTTATCCATTTCCTGTTTGTAAGCTAAAGGGGATCTTTGACCTCAAATCTGTCCCCTTTGTCCAATCGTTGCAATTAAATGTTCCATTCAGCAGATATAGTAATAAACTTTGCTATTATTGATTAATATTTACTTGGGTTTGAAGGAATAGTTGAACGTTTTGGGAAATATGCTTACCGGTATTAGCTTTTACTTTCAAGTGTGCGTTTGTGCAGGTATTGGCTAAGATTAAATGTTTTTTCTCTCTTTTCTCTTTTGTAACAGACGTTGAAAACAGAGGAAAGGAACATGTCTTCACTCTATATTTGGAGGCGGGTCAAAGGTGATGTGGGAGGTTAAAGAGGTCACCGAATCAAGGAAAACATTTCAGTGTAACGGTCTGTTCTGGCCCCACTGCCTTCCGTCATGACGCCTGTTCATCTATCACACTTCCTGTGTGTGTATGTTGGACAGTTTATGTGTGTGTGTGTGTGTGTGTGTGTGTGTGTGTGTGTGTGTGTGTGTGTGTGTCCATTTTTATCTAAACCTTTATGTGTTTGTGCAAACATTGCTCTGTCTCTGTGTCCCCTTCTGCATCTGTTTTTAATGTCCCTGCTTGTTACACACGCACATACAACTCAGCTTTACGAATGTGTCAGTTCAGACCCAGGAGACTGCGCTGTGCAAAAATTTCTGTTGCATAAAGACAAGAACTGAGCACAAACAACCAGGGATGAGGGACACTAATGCACACACACACACACACACACACACACACAGAGAGAGAGAGACACACACATTAAGTCACAGCTGTATCCTTAGACACCTGAGAAAGACAAGACAACAACAGTACACACCAGGCACACACACATATTGTACACCCACAGATGCTTTATATTCACACACAAAATAATTGCTTTATATATATATAATTTACATGATTCTATACACATATCATCCTTTAAACTACAGTTTATGTGATGCAACATTGGATTATTGTGTTTTCTTCTACATGGTCATTTCCAATATTGTATCATACATCACATATAAACGATATAACGTAGATTATATTATTAACATAGAATACCATCATAATACCATTCGTTGTTATTCTTCCTTGTTACACACTGATTCTAAATCTGAAACAAATCGGTGTCAGTGGGTCATGTCATTAAGTGCATTTGACAACTTCCATAAATGTGGAGGTGTGCAGGTTTGCACGTGTTCTGATTAGTTTCTTTTAATCACAGTAAAAGTTTTATACCCACATACTGTATGTTGTTATTTTTAACCTCAACAAAGAGCAAAATACTGACGTTACTGTAATTCAGCAGGGAGGCTGTCACCGATGAAATGACATCTCTGAGTGAAGCTACAGTAATTGTTTGAATTTTGGAAAGTCTGAGGGACTCTTTTTATCCAGATGTTATACAATATGGAATGGGCAGTGAAATCATGTTTATACAGCAAACTGAACCAGCATTGCCAAACTGGACAAAATCTGTTGTGTTTTACAGTTGTTCTGAATAAAAAACAGTATTTGTGTTGCAATCTTTTGAGTTAAATCATGTCACAGTCTGGCTTGGAGCCATGTGTGGTTAACATTTAACTGCCCAATGAAGACAAAAATTATTTTTAAAAAGGTGCAGAATTAGTCAGATATTTTTGTATATGTGAATGCTTACATTGAGGGTGAGAGTGTTAACTTTCAGGCCCATAAAGATTTGGGATCCGGGCTTCATTATCCTTCTCCCAACCACAAGAGCCAAGTGTTGGTGTCAAAGGGAGATTATGCATTTCTATATATTACCTACAGGATTACTATAGAATTATTATCGGATTACTACAACCATAAACTGTTACAGCTCTCTCAACCATAAATCCTAATCTTTCCAATCTCAAAGACACGTGAAAATATTGTTGCTTTTACATAATAATGTTACCAAATAAAGAAAAGTCAGTCTATAAACTTGTAGTCTACTTCACCCTACAACTGTCTGCAGTGTTAAATCACTTTTGTAAACATTGCAGCTGCCTCTTGGGGCGGCTGCTGCTCAGAACAGGTTTTCTATTGATTTTCGTGATTCAAATCCCCGTCTCCTTCTGTCCATATGTGTCCTTGAGCAAAACACTCAACTCCAAATTGTTCCCATGGTAGCTGATTGATTGACTGAATGTTGACTGCTCTTTTTTTAGCATGTATATATTATGCTCTTGTGGTTTACCAGTGAAAGTCATGAGTGTGTAGTGTGTACAGCAGTGACCAGAGATTGCGGATGAGTCAATGCATGTTCGTTACCCCGTGTCAAACACAAGGACAGAGAAAACACCAAGGGGATCACCCTCACGCCCACACAATCTTTATTAAGCTCTTCCAACCACAACCCCCACCCCCTTCTTTTCCCACACAGCAGTCAAAAAGGCAGAAGCTCAGCGACAGGCCGCTTTAGATATCCTGTGTTGGGTATCTATTTTTAACCACATGCTTGTGTATTGGTCCGAGTCAGCCTCGTGTGTTTCTTAGCTCTGAGCCCTGGCTTTTGCAACACAAATGCTGTAAACCCATGTTTCCCATCCAGTCGCAGAGATAAGAGAGTTTCTGTTATTCAGGCCGACAGGCAGCCTCTGCACATCGACAATGAACCCTGCCGGAGACACGCAGAACTCAGACCCATGCAAAACAAACACACACATTCTCACACACATTCTGTCTGTGTGTGCACGTGTACATCTTTGTCTCCCTCCTACGCGCGCACAAACATAAACAAATGACTACACTTAGCAATGTGCATACAATGCTTCGGTTGTTATTTTAGACCGAAACTGCTTATATAGAGTATTTTTAAATCTGACCATTCAGAAAAATGACCTTGATGGTGAATGTTATTACGGTCTGAAAGTTTCTAATTTTAACATTTGCACAACCTTCTTTAATGATAATAATTGTTGAATTTGTTCAGTTTAGGAATCCATAATATGCATATTAAACACACTACAAGGAGTGAAACAGTCTTAGTTTAATACTGATGCCACTATATGACCTACATACTCAACATCAGCAAGGAGATGCCACATGCCTGTAGCTTCACAGAAAAACACACAGAAACACACACTCATACTTGCACACACACTCATGCACTCTATCTCTTTGTCACTTCATTCTTCAGACCCAAAAAACGTTTAATAAAGGTGTGATAAGTGACACTAAACCAGCGACAGCAGCATTAAAAACATTCACTCTCAGGGGAGGACGCCCTTGTAGCTGAGCTGAATCTCATCTCACCAGGTTGTTGTTGCTGCTGCAGCTGTTTTTAACTATGTTAATGCATATGCAACACCTGACATAGGAAGGCTTTTCTGACCTACTTTCATCCTCTGTACTTTCTCATTTTATTCATCCCTGACTCTCCTACGTCTGCCTCTGTTGCTTCCAGGTTGGAAAGAGGGATAAAGGTGGAGACAATACAATGTGAGGAATTTGGCAAGCGACTACATCTGTGAATAACGATTCAGGACATTCCTTGAAAGCCTAATCAAAGTCATGCTGCGTTTGTGCTATTAGGTTGTGTTTCAGTAGGTTCAATTTCAAGCGAGTTGCCCTGACAGCTTGTGGTCCAATGTGCAAAACCGCTGCAGATGTCCTCATTTGCAGAAGTCAAAACATAAGAGCACCATTGTAGTGGAATTTCCGTGTTTTTTATCTATAGCACAATCTGTTTCTTTTATTTGATGCACCACAGCCCTTATCAGCTAAATGCCAGCGTTGCTAATGTAGCTTGTCATGCAGAATGTCTTCAAATGTCACTTTTAAATTGGCATGCTAGTGAATATTTCTTTTACAATTTGCTTTTTAATTATAATTATCAACTGTATCTTTGGAAAGGGCTTGAGAGAAAAAGGTAATAATTTCTTCCGATGAAATCCTCTTAGCTCTGCAATGTACAGATTATATAGGCAGAGGATTATACAAAACCCATTTCAATCATTAGTTTGATTTAAAGCCTCTTGTCCACCATCTACTGTACCTGGTGTGTCTGTAACAAAGCCAATGCATCTAACTGCAGCTTGCAAACACAACACGTTTGACAGCCTCACGTGTTCCATGCTCAGAGAGTCTCACTTTAACTGAAGGGACATTTCACTTTTCTCCTGTTCTGCTCCACGGAAAAGTCACAGGTCACATCACAGGCACAGAACAGCATTCAGTGCTGGTAGGGATGTATATCGAATGGGGATTTGTCAGAAGGGTTGGTTGCTGGGTGACTACTGTTATAGACATAATATGTAACATTTCCGTATTGAAATGTATATAAATGTTATATATTTAGTTGAGTTGTGTACTAACATGTTCTCAAATGTTTCCAACAACATTTAATCCTGGAGAAACATATCATTTTATTCAGGTAATGGTGCGTTTCATTGTTCGCCTGTTGATGTCATATCCCCTTCGCACATGCTTCAGCAATGTGGTCGTCTGCCGGAAGTCATTTTTAACTATATATATTAACCGTATGAAGGATTTGAGTCATCAGACATATGTATGTATGTAAATTATCAAAGAGACACAGATTTTTTAAAGTAAAAGTTCTTCATTCAGTGTTTTTACCAGTCTTAATCACCGGATCAGTTTGTTTTGGAGAGGGGGTGACCTCTGCGAATAATTCGGCTCCCGGTAGAAACCTCCTGAACGATGAACACTGAAGGAACCCTAACCGGCAGAAGCAGACTGCAATGATGACAATGGTGGTGAAGACGACAACTCCTATGATCCCAGGCTACTTCATAACATCATCAAACTTAATCTTTTGTTATTCTTTTGAGGCGAGAGACCCTCTAGCGACAGAAATTACACATTGTACGTTTATTCAAATTTGGCATGCTTTCAAACAGCTGCAAATAAATGCAATATACTCATAAACTGAAAACAAGGTCACAACATGCTGGTTTAACTAAAACAAGTGCAACTTTGATAAAGTAAAATGGACCACAACAAGTGCCAGTGATGACCAATCGCAGACAATGGTAGAGAAATGTAAAATTAACTTAATACCCCTGTATGTGGCTATGTTTATGATGGGATCACAGTGCGGTTTGTGGATTACCTGCAGTAAACGGTACACTGTTGCTAGAAAGACAACCTTCCGCAGTGTGTTTTAAAGGTCATTTTTCAATGTCCGGAGCACAACTAATGAAATTCCAGTCACCTGCATTGTATTGAGGTGGCAAACATATTTCAAAACATCAACAGATAAAACTGAATGTATTTGTATAGCTACATGCCACTGTGAGTGTAACAATATATGTTTTTGTAATCTGGTTTATCTGTAGCACCATAAAAAAAACGCTGTATACAGTGTTTGGTTGACAAAGCTAATCAGGTCAGTTCAAACCAAAGGCATCACAGACAAAGTGACACATTTCACACCAAGTTTATATTTTTCACATGTTTAAATCAAGCACATAACCCCCTAGCGCTGGCATCACACTTAGTTAGCTGCTGCACAATTCATATACACAGACTTCTACACAACCTTTGTTTCCTTCAACCTCTCACTGCTGTAGAAGGTGACGACGTGCAAGAAGTTAATGTAATGTATACTTATGTAAATTAAGAAACCTCATAGCTTCACAAATATATTACACTTCTTTCGCCTCCATATTTACTGTATAGCCCCCAGCAATATGTAGAAATATATTTTATGTGGCTTCAGTTTTTCATTGTCTCATGATTCACATTTATAACCCGTCAGTATTATTTTTATGAACCCCAGGAATAAATGATTTCTGTTGCTGGGCAACAGTGCAACATAATGACACTTTGTGTGTGTCACTTTCTTACAGTAGACTATGTTCAGATTCTTTAACTTATATTTTTCTGTGTATCAGCCTCTTTCACCGCCTCCAGTCACTAACTTGCTCTTTCTTCTCCCTCTCTTTTAACTTCTTCCTCCCTTTTTTTTCTTTCATCTCCCTTCACAGCTTCTCAAGCTATTGGAGGAATGCTCCAGTCTTCAGAGAGGGCAGATATGAGAGGCACTGCATTCCAGTCTGCTCTGCTGTGTCAAGGCGTACAGGTTGGAAACACGGGCGGGGGCACATGACTTTTGTGACAGATGGGAACAAGACCCGGAGGAATCCGCCCCTGCCCCCATAATTCCCGCAAACCCCAGCCTCACCTTGTCTCACTGGGGGATTTCAGTTTCTCATGCTCTCACTTTCTTATTCCCCCTTAATACCTGGTCCTAGCACAGTTTATCCATGTTGTGGTGTTCCGAGCATTTCCACTGCAGGGCATCTGAAGCCTTTATTATGTAGAGAGATGACAAGCGATGAGTGGGAGAAAGATGCAATATGTCCACAGACTCTAACCAGACATGTTGTGGTTCATGGTCACTGTCTAACTCTAAGCAGAAAATCTGTTTTATGTATTGCAGACAAAAATGATGTGCCTTAAGTTTGCTATAATTCTTTTAAATATTAGAGTTTTTACCCTAACCTTGACCAAGTGCTTCGTTGCTTAAACATCACCATAAAAACATGGAAACATTTGAAACACGTTCTCACAGGGTTTTTTTGTTGTTGTTGTTGTCAATATAAACTTATTCTTATTACACTGACCAAAAACATAATGTGGTGTTACATTTTCTTCTAAATGTATTTGCTACTGCACAACTGTAGCATATCTGCAATATGAACATTATTTTTTAGGGGGCAGGGTTGACACATCTCACAAACTGCCATGTTTTAAAGTGATTTAAAGTTGGGTTTTTGGGAACTTGTGCTTTTGAATTCCTAGGAAAAAAAACCCATCAACGAAAAAGCAGAGCTCTCTCACTTCAGGTTTGTTCTTGATTTTTTCAACAACTCATAAACACACACACACACACACACACACACACACACACACACACACACACACACACACACACACACACACACACACCCTTTCACCCTTTGGTTTGTGAAGTATGCATGCACACACACAAACACACACAAAGTACAATCCTATTTAGTCACAAGAATCCTGACTGGGAGCATTCCTGTCGCACAGAGTTAGTACGATTTGCTTATTAGAGCAAACAATGGTATCTGTCAATTTCATTTTCGTAAGCTGAAAGATTACAGAGCGATGTGCTTATCCTCTGTATCCAGTCCAGCGCACTGCAATTCCTCTGCTTTCCCACGTCTGATAGGCACCACGTTGTATGTGAGTTTAGCAAACTGATGAATCAGATGGATTCAAACCCTGCGGATCGTTCCCATGAAGCAGAGACAGACGTGTTTTATTGGCTGCTACATAAACTATTTCCCTACACATGCAACGGAAACGGTTGCATGAATATTATAATACCACAAGGTTAACGTAAAACCACAGAGGAGGGTTTTGTTATTGTTTAAAGGTGCTTTGGTTATTCACCTTTCTCTCTCAGCTGGCCCCTGATGTTAGCATGGTGCCATTATTCACATTAAAGAGCATATCCTCTCAGATATTATTGCTATAGTATTACAAAGGAGCCTCTGTTCAGACCTTCTGACTCCCATTTTAATAACCTGCTGTACCTGAAAGTCTGCATTGCTGTCATTCAGAACTATGTGCTGATTCAGTGTAATGAATCCAGTGACTGCGCCTGAGAAATGATTAATGACACAAAAATATGTAATGATATAAGCATTTGTAAGGTCTCAAGAATACACAAACATAGACACACATGCTTATAATTTCACAAAGTGCAAACAAACACAAAATTGAAATTCTGTTCATTTTACCACAACCCCTTAAAAAAACATACAACACACACGTACACATGCATCACACGCATGCAGGCCTGGGCTGCAAGGCTGGATTACTGTTGCTTTGTTTTTGTGAAAATCCTGTAGATGCACCTGCATTGTGTTTTCTCGCTTTTGTGTGTGTTCAAAAGTGCATGTGCATGAAAAGGATTTTGCCAGCTTGTTTCGTGTGTGTCAAATTCTTTGTGTGTGTGTGTGTGTGTGTTTCCAGGTGGAGGAAAGAGGGGGCAGTTTGCAGCAGAGGACGGGAGAATGAAGTGAAGGAAACGGGAAGGAAATGACGAAGGCTTGCTCTCTCAAAACTGCCACTCTCCCTTTGTCGTCCTGTATGGAAACTTGGACACACACACACACAGCCTGTTGTTGTTGTGACTGTGATGAAAACTTTGGTACACAGGATCTGAGACACAGGATGGAAAACACTGAACTTGGAGAATAGAGAGAGAAAGAGGACAGAAACATATAGGAAAGACAGAATGAGACAGGAAAGCAGAAAAATACAAACCTGACTTTACTGCCGAGGAAAATAGCAAGTTATATAACACAATCTTACTTTGCATTCACAGAGACACTTTCTAAGCAGAATCCTCATAACAGCTGATTACTTCAATAATTTTTCCTTTCATTCAGCCCTCGTTTTTGTCAAAGTCAGCGTCCCATTTTTCAAACGGCTGTCACCTCTTTTTGAAATTTAGCTCACGAAAGAGACATTTTTGAGTGGCAGCAGGTATATCATGCACAAATAAAATGATTATTCCACATTTGTCGGCTGAGCAGCGGCCAAAAAAAGCATTTATGCGCATTGATTTGAAAGCAAGGCAGTGTAGGAAGCCGGTTCTTCCACACAGACAACCTACAGGGCAGTGAGAACGGAGCGGCGACACAAACATGGCTGCTGCCGCCACAACACGACAGGCCCGGATCAAACAGGTCCCGGGAGATGTTTCCTTTTGTTTGTTTTAACCCGCCTGGAATGCCTGATCAGCAGCATTAGTGGCTAAAATGTAAATCACAGAGAAGCTACATTGATTAAAGAATATTTCTCTTCGACCTTAACTTTCAGGTGCTGCAGGGCCAATGTGATTCATCTGCAGACGCCGACATAAAAACAAGAAAGGACTGTCAAAGGAAGGTCAAAGGTCACTGCAAGAATGTCATTGGCATGTTTGTTATCACATATTTGTGTGCAGTGTATGTGTGAGCATACACAGACAACACACACACACACACACACACACACACACACACACACACACTTTTGATGTTCTGAGGAAATCTGGGTTTTTTTTGGAACAATTTCATCTATGAGCCCAACAATGTTGTTTTGATTTAGCTGGTCTGTTCTGTGAAGAAAATGCCTCCAGAATGAGTTTTCTTCACTCCGGTTACAGAGAAAAACAATGTCCCCCCTTGGGCTTGTGAGCATTTCATATTTGATACTGAGGTGTTTCAGTTTGTCTGCGTGTTTTAAGGGAAATGCATGTTTGTGTGTGTCTCTGTGTCCAATTCTGTTGTTGTTGTGTGGGCATACATTTTCTTGTCCATTATTTGCCTTTATGTGTCCTTGAGTCAGACAGTGTGTGTGTTTGTCTGTGTGTGTGTGTGTGTGTGTGTGTGTGTGTGTGTGTGTGTGTGTGTGTGTGTGTGTGTGTGTGTGTGTGTGTGTGTTTCAGGACATAATTATGCCTTTAATCCTCTGGGCGTGGCACAAATCAGACACAGTACACTACATTCTGTGGTGTAATAGCAGTACATGTTGTGCCACCTGGATATTTTGGCACTAAATAAGAACCCAAGACAGATCAACTAAAGCCTTTTTGAATGAGCTACAGAAACTGGCACACTATGTGATATTCCCTACGATAAATGCTGAGTTTGATTTCTAATACAGCAACATAAAATTAGTAATGTTTTATAAAGAGAAATCTGCTAGTTAATACAACACAAAGTCCACCCATTTCACCAAAACCTGCTGGTCTAAGCACACAGCATAAGGTAGCTCTCTCACATGAAAAATCCCCTGGTGAACAGGAAGTGATGTGTTTTATGTTCTTGGCAGCAGCAACAGGGGGATAAAATGAAGAAAAACTTTGTAGTTGGCATGACAAGCAATAGCAACCCAGTCTAAACTCAAACTTGAATAAAGAAGCATGCAATCTGCTGCAAAGAAAAACCATAAAATCTCTGTTTGGTGGCAATAAACACGAATCACAGATCACACTTGTATACTGCCACTTTAAGGTTCACATTCAGGTAAGCCAGGCGACGAGGTGGGCATAGCAACAGCCAAGGCCACTGTGCATTTCCTAGACGGTGTGTGGCTCATGAGACCTGGTGACATGCTAATTCCATGGAAACAGGGTTGTACGAGAGGGGGGGTGAGATTACAGTCTGGCTGTGGAAGTCCTGCAAGGTTGCTCTGTAGTTTCCTGGGGCTCATGGCCTGCGTCTTAAGAGGCTTTAAGAGGCTTGGAAGAGATGAACTACCATCTGGCTAAATCCCGAAGAGCAAGCCACACATGGTTGGTAGTATGTTGACACCACTGATGCGCTGTGACGCAGCACAGGGCTGCTGGTGACTGATTGTGAAGGGAATATGTCTGATATGCAAATGATTTATGTTTGTTTTTTGTCTTTAAAAAAGTAACATCCTGATTAATACTGAGTAAAGAAATTACAAGTCAGCCTCTTCACCTGTTGCTGTGCGGCCTCGGCTGCTTCCATTATTAGTTTGAGTAACATAATCTGAATTTCAAAATTGTGGTGTCAGAGTTCACTGCTCTGTATTGAGTATCACTGTGACACACAGTCTCTGAGACTGACCTGGACAAATTCAGCAGGCAATTGGCTGACATGGACATGGTACTGTTGTCAGCTAATTAAGTGCACCTGGACACTTACGCTATAAAAGCTGGCTCATGTGTTCACTCGCTCTTTCCCTTCCTACAGCTGGCATCCACCATGCGTCACTGTCTTTTGTCTTGTCTTGTGATTTGTGTTAACCTTAATTTAATAAATTACTCTTATTTTTAGTAAATCTCTTGCATGGACGGTCACATTCCTTGAGCCAGCTTGTGACAAATGGGGGCTCGTTCAGGATACAAACCTATTTGGTAGATTAGATTAAATGCAGCCTTAGTGTGACAAAGGTGGGATTGTTGTTTCTGATCAATTATGGTTTGTGAATGCTAAAATTAGTTTAGGTACTTTTTAGAAGAGTAGATTAAAGTGCCTTTAATATTTAGCATTAGGAATAAGATTTTGGGGGATGGGGCATCACAATCACTCAATGTGATTAAAGGGGGTTGCAAACTGAAACAGCTGAAAATGTTTCCATTCTCAACCGTGTCTCCTTGAAAGTTAATTTATGTAAAACTAATTTGAAAATTAGGCTTCTATCTTATCTGCGAAGTTGATACAAAATGTTGATACTGAATTTATCAATAAAATGTTTCCTAATCCCTAAAATATTCCATTTTGCAGAACAATATCTGCTTGTAGAAATTAAAACACTATCGGGGGAAATAGGGAAAGATCAGACTTGCACAAGACTGAGATTACAAACAAATAAAACAAATGTATAAATGTAATTTCACAGACAGAATTGCCCTTCTTCAGCAAAGCTTTTCTGTGCTGTTATGTTTTGTAAACTGGATTTTTAAAATAAAGCAAAATTTGTATGTATTAAGTATTGAGTATGAATAAATATTAAGCAGAATTGCCATGTTGCATCATCTGTTTCATGCACCTCAGCATTGATTTGGTTTTGGCTGTGGGTGTTTACATTTTCACACATCACTTGTGTCCAGAACAGTACAAACCAGCCGGGAAGGAACATACTGGCACACTGCCTTCACCCTACCAGTCTGCTGAGGTTTATCAAAAGTCTTCACAGGCCAATTTGTTTTGTCCTCCTAAAGCTGTTTGATCTGTTAAGCTATAAACATTGAAGCTCTTTTATGTTTAAAATATGTCTAGCTATGTAAAATGGCACCACACTGTCAATCATTGTCCTGTCAGTCCGTCATACAGGCAGTAACTCAATCAAGTTGACTCCTTCAGTGACTCCAGGAGATTCAGTTTAATTACTTGATATTTTTAGATCCCAAGCAGGGAAGTGACATTCAGTCTTTCACACCAGTAAAGTACAGTGTAAACACTGTCAGCTGAGATTCACGCACCTACAGCAAGTTTTTACACGTTCATTCCAGTGATTCTAAGGAGTGGTTCTTAGACAAAGCAACAACTGATAAACATTGCTGGGATTTCTGTGAACAAAAGATCCTGTTTTGTTTGCATTCCCCTTGCAGGGAAACACATGGTTTGGACTGACTGCTTGGAGCGGGGATTCTGACACTGAGTGTTACTTTGCTTTCCGCATCGTTGTTTCCTCTGATGTTCAGTTCTGAAACTATCAGGGAAAAGGCAATCATTTGGAAAGTGCCCGTGAGCAAAGCATGCAGCCCCCCGTAGGGATGCTCTGTGGCAAACAAAAGACGACTGCTGGTGAGCTGCTAAAATGACTTGGCAGAGCGCTGCTGAAAAAGAGCAAAATGTATCTCAGACTCTAAGTAACAAAGTTTTTAAAAATGTGGGTTTTCAGAGAAAAATATGCACAAAAAAGTCTTATACACAAGGAATGATGCACCTGCACAGTATAACACCTTAATTATTGTATCTTACGTGATGCCCAATTGAGGAATAAAGCAATAAATTTCGACAGCAGCGTGAAATGCAGCCTTCAAAATGACCATATAGTTGAATCAAAAAGAGTTACATAAACATTATATCCTTCATGAAGGGGGGATTTGTTGTCCTGAAGTGGTAAACTTTACTAATTTGGTATTCCAAGCAGAGAAAAAAGCCTACAAATTGTTTTAAAAATCATATTAATGCAAAGAAAAAGCCCAGTACAGGACATGTTTTTTATACTACCCGAGGAAGAGCTTGAAACACAATCCAGAGTAGCTGCCAGTCCAAGCTTTTAAGAATAAGCATCTTAAGTTCCCTTCACATTTCTATATTCATTGTCTCCATTCTTTTTTTGCATGTTACTTCTGTAATTAGTCAGCCTTTACCCGCTGTTTTTGGCAAAATATTACATGATCCGGTACTAAAACTAGAAACAAAGACAGATTTGACTTAACATGGACCACCACACAATATACACATAAAGTATGTTGTTTATGAGAAGTAGCAGCAGTAAAATAACATCATGTCGTCTATGTTTAAATGGGTGGAAAAACTGTATTTTCTGGTCTGCCAATAGGACACGTTTTTGTGGATGTCAGCTGCCATGCTGGCAAAATGCTATGAACTGTAGAATCACCCATCAACAGCAGCGACCCTGGTTCCTTCTCACAGCATCAGTCTGTCGATACCAGGCAGCAGCATGCTTGTACACAATGCCCTGCACAGAATTGATCTAAATACAGTGGTCAGAACAAATCTGTCAGTGACAAAGGTCTATCTGTTACAGGTCAAACGGCCAATGGAAAATTGAGATTTGACTAACCTAATCAATGCGCCTAACTTTCTCAGTAAATATGTCAATGTGTTCAAAAGGACCTGATGTATTAGGCAATGAGATTTAATATCAATCAATCTAAAAACATGTACACCCTCAGCACAAAGTGCAGCCTTCATAGTGACAATAAAATGTCATGGGTTAAGATAATGGCCCAGCAGATAAACTTAACTAAGGAATTTTATAGTACTGTAAACATTTACACACGTCAAGGTTTTTTCTCAGGTTGGGGATATATTTGTATTTTGCTCCTCAGATCTAGCACTGGTGTCCTAAGCTTTCCTGTCAGCAGATAAAAGAACGTACAAACACTGATTCACACAGAAACATGTGCATCCTATGGGAGAGGCATAAGACCTCAGGTGTTTGACATTGCATCTGTTTCCTGTCTGTATTTGAAACAGGAAAATTACACATGTGGATTTCACCACAGTTTCCTCACATTTGGACAGATCTGAAAAAGACAAACTAGAGAACAAAGGTGCTCAAAACCTACTCTGAACACTAAGAAAGAAATATCAGTGTTTTGGGGGCATGGATGTATCTCAAGTGTCCCCCAACACAAAATGTGTTGATGGGGTCTCGTTAAAAAGCCTCACAAATCTCATTTTGGATTCTGCATTGTGCTCAGAAAGCAGGGTCACCCCGTGATTTTCTCTCTGTCCTCTGTTATTATTCCATTTCCTCCCCATGAACGGAAAGACCGAAATAACCCTGCTGAAATCTATGGCTCTCCGGGGGCAAAGCTTTTGTGTCAGAACAAGTGGAAAACGAGCAGCAGTGGCTGAATGGGACACTGCAAGATCTAGAGTTTCATGGCCTCACGGGGCTCTGCCCATAGACACAGACACGGCTCATTACACGGGCAGACTATATGGAGACCAACCGAGAAGTGTCAGCATGTATGATTCACAGGGGAAATTGTAGGCTGGACTCTTGTCTGAAGCTGAATGATGGCTGAGTGCACAGTGATGAAATATTCTGTGAGTACTTGCAACTGTGTTGTGAACTCAGGTGGGAGAGGTTATGATCCTGGCTGAGGGAAACTAACACCATGCATCTGTTATTATTTTTGTGTTCTTCGTGGCTCTATTGATGACAATGTTGATTGATCCACCAGACTAAACTCTCATAACAACTATTTATTTCCCCCCACTAGCAGGTCAGTGTTTTAATTCATCCTGTGAAATATTTCAACATCTACCAAACACATTGGTAGAAAATTCAATGTCCCTAGTGAATAGACTCTGTTAACTGTTTTAACAACCATTGGATACGTTGCAAAGACATTCAGACGGCCATGTCTTTCTTTGGATAAATTCTAATAACTTTGCTGACATTGTGATTATTTTATAGCGACATCATTTTTATGACCTAACATCTTCAAAACAAATCGATTATAATTTGTTTTTGCTTTATTGCCTTCCAAACATCAAGAACAGTACATATCATGAATGACAGAGATTGGCGAAAAGGACAAAAGACTCGACCCTCTTTGAAGTTTCAGTTAGCTTTGAACTGAAAAATGTCCTTTAGAGAAACCAAGAGAGTACTTTTTCATTTTTACTTGAATAAAGTCTGTCTTTACTAAAGAGCTCCAGGAGACTTACCTCTTTGTAAAGTACCCAGCAATGAAGTTGCTTCATTTTTAGTGTCCATGGTGTTGAAAGGTACACCTGGTAGTTGTGCTAAGCGCTAAAGGGGGGCAATATTTATTATATTTGAAAATATAGTCACCTTACTTCAGTTTTACATTGGGTTTAGTGCTAACTAGCAAATGATAACACACTGAACCAACTTGGTTAACATGGTACACACAACCTGTTAAGCATCACCATTAGCATTGTCACTGTGAGCATGTTAGCATTTAGCACAGCCACAAAGTTCTTCTAGCATGGCTGTGAGTCTTGTTTTCCCTATGGATTTATTTTTTCAGGTTTATTTTGGATTACATAACCCAACTCGCCAGCCACCAGCACATAAAATCACTGACATCTATCTGAATGTTTTGCAGACACAGTCGCTTTTAATGGATGCACTTTCTCAATAATTTATTAAAGCATTTCTGTCTTTGCCCGTTGATGTATCTGTCCTCCACATCAGCTGGAGGCAGCACCTTAGAGGACGCACCACATGAAAGTTGAGCGTGAAAAAATGACCTGTACCTACACACATACACACACACACACACACACACACACACACATACATACACAACTCCTGGAGGACAGCTGTCAGATTCAAACTAATGAGAGTTGAGACTGGTGGCATTTTTCTCTCTTTCTGTCTCTCACTGTCTGTCAGTCTCTTTCTCACATTCACAGCGTCCTGGTAAAGTCATAGGTGGGCTCTGACACTGTCTGACACTGTCTGCCTGTGAAGGATCAAAATACAACGTCCTCTCAAAAAAGTTCATCACAACTTTGCCTTCAAGGTCTGCTGCACCTCTAATTCTATGTTGTGTGTAGAAATGATCCTCAGCAGCGGTTTCTGTATTGGAAGAGCTTGTTAATTACACACCTTCATGTTACAAATAGTAGTGTCGCATCCATCTCCTCCTCACCTGCCCCAAGTTGAGGTACTGTCTACGTAAAGCATCTAATTATGATTCGAGGGCATGCTGGGACATGCTAGAGTCTATTCCTAGACATTTGTTTATAGGTTTCCATAGCCAAGAGAAGGTCGCCAGCCCTCTGTGCTCTGATTCAACCCCTCTAACATCTTAGTGCTGTTGGTGTAATCAGATCCAGGCCCAGTAACTAACAGCTCTGGTGCTTTCCCTGTTATCCTCATGCATAATAGACGAACAGATTTTCTAGCCTGGTTCAAAGTGAAGCAGTGTGTCTGCCTGGCACCAGTGATGATCTGGTACAGCGATGGCCCACGGCGGCGTTCCACTAGCAGATAATTAGGAAACTCTTCTGCTTCAGTGTCAGACCAGGCAGCTACCGCCAGATTCATTTATTGTTAGTTTAAGGATGGCTAAGTGTACTTAAAATTGTGATTAGAGCAATTCTCTCGTGCATTATAGTGGGATTGATTTTGATGATTGCACTGCTGAGAGTGGCCAGTACCCAGAAAGTACTTAATGTGCATTGAACCCTGCGGTATGCTTATATGCAGCGGTAGAAAGCTCAAGTACTGTAAGTTTTAAGTTGCTTGAGTTACTTGTGCTTTACTTGAGAATTCTGATTTTTGTTACTTTTTATTTCTACTTCTCTACATTTTTTATTTCATTGCATTGCAGAGTTAAGGCGGAGCAGACTGAGGACATCAGAGAGAATAAACCATAAAAAAAAATTCTCCAGTTTCCCCAAAGTCAGTGACCTGACTTTGACCTCTGTGTGACTTAATGCTATAAAGTGTTATGCACTTGTAGCGACCCAGAGCCAGAAGTTACAGTGCAAGAACAGAGTGGGAATGACAGAGGTACCATTCAACTTGTTACAACTCAGTGTAGTATCAAAATTACTTTGAATATATTATTATTTTAAGGTAGAAAAGTTATATAATGTTGATTTAAGTAACATCTTGAATGCAGGACTGGTATTTGAAAAAGTTTATTTTGTGTGAGTCATATAGTATATTTGGTAAAAAGCAAGTTGTTGCTGTCACAGGATAGCTAACAGCAGTAGGGCTGTCCATCAATCAGTTAGTACTGCAACTATTGTGGTGATCAGTTCATCGTTTACGTCCTTTTCAAAGCAAAAATTTCAAACATTTCCTGGTTCCAACAGTAATCAAAATTTGGTGCTTTTCTTTGCCTTATGTGATCGTTAACAGAGGTTTTTTGGGTTTTAGACTCTTTTTTGGACAAAACAAGCAAATTGAAGACATCACCTTAGGCTTTGGAAAATTGTGATGAGCATCTCTTGCTATTTTCCATTATTTTATAGAACATTAATCAGCAGTTTATGCAATTACATAATGATCGTTTGCCACCGCCTTAAACAGCAGTTTTGTTGTTTTTATTATTTTTTTATTCACACTGTTATTATGAATCAGAACCTTTAAAGTCCTAAAACAAAAGATACATACAATCTATAAAATCAATAATTCAGGTTCAGCTCTCACTGAAAAATAAGAATTCTTCTTTCAATTCCTGGAAAATATGTTTACAGCATAAGAGAACCAACAACAACACACTTGGCTTCTGTGACTGATGTTCATGTTGAATGTGTAACCTTTTTCCTTTGACTCACAGATGCCAGACAGTAGGTAAAGCAAGCACCTGAGTATTTGTTCAAGGGAAAAGCGAAAGTGACGTGTGATTATAAAAGAGCTTCTTTTATTCTCTCTTATCAGCCAGGAACTCCACTTTCTCCCTTGGCAGCTTGAAAAGTTCCCTACAACCACTTGTTGACAGCAAACACTTTCAAATCTCTAATTGTGTGAGTGGACTTGCTGCACGTGTGGCCGATATCTAGGTAACCTTGGAAGATTGCGAGACCATGGCCGCTTTTGCAGAGGTGGGACACAAGAGAAGCCGTATGAGAATGTAGGTCAGGAAGAAAAAGTCCAACGATAAACGGCTCAGCAGCTGCAGAAAGCAGGAAGGAAGGACAAATGCCATGCTCATGCTCTGTCTTTATGTTTATGTGGTAAGAGCACTGGTTGTCCACTAATTACATTAAGCTTGGCACACGTTGATGATGTCATTCAGTGAGGGTGCAGCGGTAGACGGGGTATCGCACCACATGAGGAAGAAAAACTAACTGATGTGAGTGTCTGCGCTCTGTTGCCATTTCAACTCACACGCACGATTACCATTTGACAAGCCACAAACATAGCAACAACAGCCTGCATGGAGTGTGTGTGTGTGTGTGTGTGTGTGTGTGTGTGTGTGTGTGTGTGTGTGTGTGTGTGTGTGTGTGTGTGTGTGCCTCCTGAAAGCACATCAATTCATAATGAGCCGCTGTGAAGCTTTTTATAGGACTCACCAACTGCTGGCTGAAATACATTAACCCTCTGTCTCTGGACCTCATTCTAAATCCATGGTGGGAGTGTTTTTTGTTCTCAGTGAATACCTCAGCATGGCCAATGGGATTGTGTCAGCTGCTGAAACAGAGTCTGCCCAGATAACAATCCCCATATACACCTCCTCTGGGTATCAGCAGGTCTGTTTTCTACCTCCTGCATGTCATATTCAGCCCTGTTAGCGTGCAGCATCACCGGCGTTACGGTGAAAATACGCCCAGCTCAGGAGGAGCATCCCTGCATGCTGCGGCCTTTCGGGGTTCCGGCCTCGGGAGGCAGAGGCAAAAAGCTAATGGCTTATGTTACATTGTCAGTACATCAATATCTGCGCGTTGTGGTTGATAGTGTTACATCTGCTTCGGCCAAATGACGAGAACTGCGTCGCAATGTGCGTAGGCCTGTTGCTGTGTGTGTGACAAGGAAGTTACAGTGACAGTGGCAGAAGTGGTGTCACTGCTGCTAAGTTACATCCATCTCTGACTGCAGGTCACGTGCTGGCATGAGAGATGAGTCTGTGTTTTTGCCTATATTAGATATCATGTACTCACGTTTAATAAAAGGAAGTACTCTAATCTTCTATCATTGTCACTTCCGTTTATTAAAATTATTATAAACTTTCCCAAAGTCAAACTGACGCATGACACCACTGATGTAGCTGTTCTGATTTCAGTGTGTGAAAATGTGAATGAAATGTAGGTGCTGGATTCTATACATGTAGTATATATATATATATATATATATAGAAAGTTACACATTTACAGTACTTGCTTTGACCTTTAAGAGATTCTCTCTTATGTCTCACCAAAGGAGGGCAGACGTAATCGGAAATAAAAAACAGTCAGTATGGTGTTAAAAGACCTCTGGTGCTTTTTGCTGCCTTGTCATTAAAGGACCCATGTGATGCTCTAACTGCTTGTGGTGACGTCCTCCTGTGTGGCCTGGCTTCCCTGAGGCCAGTCAGAATGAATGGGCCTTCAGTACCTTAACTCAATAACTTCTACAGCCTGTGCTCCTTAAAGCAATCTGACCAAAAAGAAAAAGTGGGTACAGATCCAGCCAAGGCTATTGACTGAAATACGTTCATACAATAACACGGTGGTAACTTTATGATGGAGGTGAGAAATGTTGTGTCTTTCTCTTGTTTCCCGTCTCCATGTGACTTTTAGTCAGCAGGGCATATCTGACCTCAATTGGAGACCCTGAAGGTAAATCCCCACTCACATTTAAAAAAAAGCAGCAGAGGAAAACATGTCCTACTTGTTTCCAACACAAATCTACACATAAAGTTCAACAACTTTGTATGATTTTCTTTTTTATTGATAATTCTATGAGGTTCACATAACAAACCACATTTGTATTCTTTAAAAAATAACATATTTATACTTAAAACATCTTTACTTTACATCTTAATACATAAAAGGTGTTTTTTTCTTTTGCACAGCAAAGATATGACATTTATGTTTCAGACAACATACCAACAAACATTATGTACATGTAGTCAACATAATACTTGAATTAACTCTACAACAGTGCAAAATAAAATAAATGAACAGGCTGTTACAAAAGCGCCCTGACAGGAAAATTAAGGATTGCCTGTTTAGACCCACTGACCCATGTAGGAAAAACAAAAACAAACAAAAAACGTGCGGAATGTTTTTTTGGAGCTTGGTTTTTCAAGAGAGAAAAACTTAAGGTAAACAAGCTTGAGGCTACAACAAATCCTCTTAAATAAAAGAGACGGAATTAGTGCCGTGCGTCCGGGGGGGTTCCTCGGTCCAACCAGTCATCTCTCAGATGGACATGCATTTGTTTTCCCATAGTTTTTTTTGTGTGTCTTTTTTCACAATCTTAAAATATAATTCAGTAGCCTAATTGTGTGGTTATTGTCCCAAAACCTTAGAGGGATTTTTTTTTCTGGGTCATCTCATTTAGTCATGGAGGCACCGATTAGACAAAACTCTCCAACACAAGGTTGACGACAAAGGAAATGTTTCTTGTGGAGACAACAAAACAATGCGTCAGAGACGCCCAGAAATGCCTACATTTATTCAGGCAATTTCCTGCACCTTTACCTCTTCAAACCCATTAGTGAGCAGAGGGGGCTCCTGGTTGCTCTCTATGGAGGACTCACTGCCCGTGCTCTCTCCAGAGAGAAGTCTGGTAACTCTGAGATCAGCTTTCAGAGTCTGCACGTCGTTTCCTATGCTCATCTCTCCCAAGTCATTAATAATCTGAGTCAACTCCTGTTTGCCGTTGGTCACACAATCATCGTCCGTGTCCAGAATGTCCTCACACTCAAAGTGCATCGCCTTCTCCTCCTCCTCCTCCCCAACCAAGTCCTCTGTGATAGAGCCCAGCTTGGGCGCGCTCCGGCTGCGCTCCACCGGGGGTTTGTAGTAACACTGTCCGTTCAGCAGCTTCCTGAGGGGGACCAACGGGATGGTTTGTTCCCCTATGAGCTGCTGCTGCTGGTGCCTGGCATCGTCCCTCCGTTTTAGTCTTTTGAACTCAGCCAGGGCTGTGGCTGAGGTCTGGTACAGCAGCAGCGCCATGGCTTTTGCCTTCTCCGGCTTGGACACCAGCACTGCGTGGCAGCGCAGCATCACCGCCTTGTGCTTCATCTCGTGCCTGTATATCCAGGCGAAAATCTTGGGTAGTCTCGGGTCCGCGACGCAGTAGGTTATCCGGTGCAGCAAGTACAAGTGTCCCGGCCTCCTGGCCTTGTCGTCCACATGCACCATCCGGATGCCCTGCGAGCTGATGGTCAGCCTCATTTTGGTGCCGTTCTTGCCCATTTCGCTTTTGCCCCAGATCTTGCTCACCGCCACGTCCGTGCAGCCGTCCCCTTTGGACTGGATGGTGGTGGCATTCCCCAGGTAGAGCACCGTGTACGTGGGGTCCTCGCTGGTGATTTTCACCTTTTTCCTCTTTGACTTGAACATGCTGCCCACCCGGTTGAGTGCGCTCTCGGGGCAGGACTTGGCGAAGGAGGTGAGCGCAGAGTAGTTGAGACTCACTGCATAGCCCTTCTGCTTGGACTGCTTGTCTTCCTCAATCAGGTCGAACTTATTCTTCTTCCAAGGCAGCATTTTAAGGGCTGTTTGCAGTCAACAGCAACAAAGTCTACTGAGAGAGAAAGAAAAGAAATAAACTTTGTATTACTACTATGTCCTAGGAGTGTCTATTGGCCTGTCAGGTCATTTGTGAGCTACTCTATGAGAAGTGAACGCAAAGACATCGTACTTCATCTGTTCATCCTCTAAAGTGCTCTTGTCCATTGTAGTGTCCCCGGTCTTCTCTCGGTGTAGGGCTGAATACAGTCTACTGTGGAGAGGCGAGCTTCATGGATTATATAGTGGGAGAAACCATCTGAGTGCGACTGTAGGGGGGAAGGAGGACTGAACCAAGTGATACTAGACCTGTTGGTTCGTGTTGACTGTTTTCATTGATACAAAACAAAACTCTCACGGTTGCCTGCTGTTTCCAAATGGCTGTGGCATAGTTTTGTATACAGTCAATATTAATGATTTCAAAATAAATAAAGAAGTTGAAGGGAGAAACATTGGTTTGATAACTGAATGCAACAATTACACAATGACATGTAGTAGCATAAACCTATTAATATTATGTTAATAACTAACTGGGAATATCATAAATGTGTAAATGTAAATTTCTATGGGCTATTACTACATTGGAAATGTCAAATATACACATATAGATTACTATATCAAAAACTCTCTAGATCTTTATTGGACTGTTACAGTGATTTTACAAGAGATTAAAACATATGAAATATAGATTTAAAACAATAAATACAACTAAAACTAAATCACTACTGAGTGCAAAGTAACTAAGCTCCTATATATTTACACTATATACATTTTTTCCCCCTAATTTTAATGTCTTACGCATAATTAGATTAGTCTACCATGGATTTAAATGTGTTGACATTATCACTCACATCTTTTAATGCCAGACTTAAGATAAATACATTTCTCTTTAATATGTTCACTAAAAATCTAACTTTGAATTTGCAGATTGTTCTCTTCTTAGATGAATATTTCCTATGTCGGTCAGTTCATCAGTTTGGTGCTGCCTATGTGTCAGTGAGGCTGGAGATTCATTCTGGTAGTGCTGTTTCATGCTGCCATCTTTTGGTTCACATCAGAAGTGCGTTTGTCGGAGTTTGTATGTAATAATAGAAGAGGATTTACTTGTTTCTTTGCGCAATGCTAACTTTTATAATCTGAGAATTAAAACCTATTTTAAAAGTACATACATAAAGACTGTATTTATATTTATTTGGCTGTAAAACTAAATGAGGGTAGCCATGAGGAACGAACATTAGTAAAGTCCCATTTTCTTCAGGGCACCTTTGATAGCAGGACAGACAAGTGGACTGTACCACAGCTACATCACTACAGATACTTACAATAAAGGAGATATAATAAGGAGATTTTTAAGGGGATTAATTATTCAGAACTTATATGTGAATTCACACCTACTTAAATTAAACATCTCCAAGTAGTTGAGATAAATTCTTCTGGATATAAAAACTCTATTGGTTTGTCCCATTTCCGGTTTCTACGACAACAACCTAGTGCACATGGGGCACTGTAGCTGAGGCGGAGCTCGTTTTTACAACTCTTTAGCTCTAATATATTACTGTGTTTAGTATAAACTGACGACAAGAAGACGATAGTATGGGGAAGAAGAAGGCGGGTGGGGGCGGCGGAGGACTGGGCAGATCTCTGATAAAGGAGAGACTGCAGGCCGGCCGAGGAAACAAGAGGGGCGACTCATGGGTATGACACATAGCAACAACTAGCTTATATTAAACATGCTTTAACACATCGTAGAGGATAGTTGTCTTGCTGTTAATGGTGTATTATCAAATTCAAGTTAATGTGTGGCCCCGTTTGAACTGCCACTCAACTATTTCACTATGTGCAGGGTTTTGGCAGAGCTGTCACTTTTCTGAAAAGTGTCGTTTGTTAGCTTGCGCCAAACTCCCTTAAGAAAGTGTAATTTTTATCGCTGCTTTTCATATCAGTTAGGTGAAGTACATGAATGAATACCCATTTTAATGACTAGGTTCCCGTGGTAAATTCGGCATAGAGATGAAGTATATTGGAGCATTTGTTTTGCAACACAATCCAAAATGATTAGAATTGGTTCATAGCTACTGTACTTTTCCTATTACTTATGAGAGATATTTTGGCAGATCACAACAGAGTTTCCTCATGACAATAAGTGTGTTTTTTTCTGTAGCACTCACTGTAACCCTAGACTATTGTAGCCTGTTATTCATTCAGGCCTTGTTTGAACCTTTCCTTACATTTGCAGCTCCACACCAGTGAGCTGAATGATGGCTATGACTGGGGACGCCTGAACCTGCAGTCAGTGACAGAACAGAGTTCAATGGATGACTTTCTGGCCACTGCAGAATTAGCGGGAACAGAGTTTGTTGCGGGTAAGTAAAACCTCTCTTAACTTGTGTATGGTGCTTAAGTTTTATGTTCTGCTCGATGTTGTGGCCAAAGATCATCAATGTTTTTAACTTCCCAAGCACATTGAGGTGTATCCATATCCCAATATGTTTGACACGGCTGTCATATGTAAACATCATATCAAACTGATAGGGTAGTTATCTGTTGCTGCTGGGTTGTACCTGTTGTGTTGAATGCGACTCCACTGGGTTTCCACTCTGTAACTTAGAATTTCTGCAGCATCCTTGAGGTTGCTTGAATGTATCTCATCTTAAGTTATGTTGTGTTATGCAAACTTTGTCTTTTGATTCCATTGCTGTCTCTGACTGTTTTCTTTCTTTGTTTTCTTAGAGAAACTCAACATCAAGTTTGTGCCAGCGGAAGCTAGAGCAGGCTTGATAACAGCTGAGGAAAGAATCAGGCTGGCAAAGCTGCATGAAGAAAACAAGCATTTCCTCAGAATTCCTCGTCGGTAAGTAGACTAAATCTAGTTAATTTTATGAAATTGTTGTACTGATGTTTCGCCATTTTAATCTTTATCATATGTCTCTTTTAATTTTAAGCCCCCACTGGGATGAAAGCACGAGTCCAGAGGCACTTCAGCAAGCAGAGAAAGACAGCTTCTTACACTGGAGACGAGAGCTTGCAGAGTGTGTAATAAAAAAAAAGAGTCTAACAGCATTTGTAATATAAGGTTAAATCAGTTTAGGATTTTCAATATCAGCTATATAACAGCATGTGTTACCTCTAAAGGTTAGAAGAGGAGCAGAAGTTAATTCTCACTCCATTTGAGAGGAACCTGGAGTTCTGGAGACAGCTGTGGAGAGTGATTGAGCGGAGGTAAAAAAACTAAAGCTGTATACGGCTGTCAGCTCACGCCTGTCTTTGATGAGAAATGTGTTCTCTTCATGCAATACTTAAAGGCAAAACTGTTTTCGTTTTTTCTTGTAGTGATGTCGTCGTTCAGATTGTTGACGCCAGGAATCCTTTACTGTTCAGATGTCCTGACCTGGTAAGTACATTGGGCAAAGTTGCTTTAGTGGGAAAGGGATGCTGAAGGGTACAATCAGTACGATCCCTGCGTAAGGGTACACATACATATTGTAACAGG
The DNA here is from genome assembly GCF_905237075.1 of Dicentrarchus labrax. Taxonomy (NCBI): domain Eukaryota; kingdom Metazoa; phylum Chordata; class Actinopteri; family Moronidae; genus Dicentrarchus; species Dicentrarchus labrax. The sequence goes on along the minus strand of NW_026136718.1, from coordinate 13,899,005 downwards.
TTTTACAGTTTTGATTTCCTTTGTCCTGTTGTCTTTCATCTGTGAGTTTTTTCCTCAAAGATCTGTCTAACATTTGTACTTACTTGCTTTGTAGTTACATTCTAAACAAGTAAAATAATCAAATTAAATGAAAGAATTAAACTGCCAGCAGAAGTATTGTATAAAGGTGAGCTGAACATTGCACTTCTGTTTTATTCTGTATGATTTTTCTGTTGCGTGCTGCCAGGAGTCCTACGTAAAGGAAGTATCAGAGCATAAGGTGAACATGCTGCTGGTGAACAAGGCAGATCTGCTAACCAGGGAGCAGAGGCGAGCCTGGGCCAGACACTTCCAGAAAGACGGACTGAGGGCAGTTTTCTGGTCTGCCCTGGCTGAGAGCGACAGACTGGATGCAGAGGAAAAGGTGAGGATGATTGAGAAGCTGTTCTCTGAACCCGGCATTTATGTGTTAAAATCCTACACACTAGACCTTTTAATAAATGTATTTACATGGGGAAGTGAACGTTATCAGTTTCCAATTTCAGATTGTTTTGGAGAATCATGTGAAATGTCTCTTTAGACTTACTGTTGCCTTTAAACCCTGTACCAAAGTGAAACTTCATCTCTCACAGGGCATGGAAGTGGACGATGCGGAGTGTGTAGAGAGTGACCCAGAAGAAGAAGGACAGCCAGACAATGAAGACGTGACCCAAAAGGGGGCAGATGGAGAGGAGGAGGAGGCAGAAGAGGAGGATGAAGAGAGTGGCACAGAGGAAGAGCAGCGGGAAAAGATTACTGTAAAAGAAGAGGACTGGCACACCTGCTCAGAAGATGAGGGTGAAGGAGAGGAAGCCGGTTCATCCGGCGAATCCTCCTTCCACAACTCCAGCCGACTGCTGCATATGGATGAGCTGCTGGACGTGTTTAAAGCTGTTCACAACGGGCCCAGATGTAAAGAAGGACAGCTGACAGTTGGACTGGTGGGTAAAAAGTTTTACGCTAAATGATCTGCTGCAAAAGAGAGTTTCCTGATTTACTTGTTCATTTGCGCTTAGCATGTACTGTGTAGAGTAAGAATGCTGTAATCCATTGCAAGCTTCACCAGGAATGTTCTTTGCCTTGTTCCTTATGTGGAAAAGTTACTGTGTTTGCTATTTTCAAACGGAAAAATGTTAGAAAACTTAAGGGTCAAATGGGCTTTCCACAAGCACTATAAATTGTTTCGAGTAGTTGTTAAGCAATTAAATATTTCATTTTGTATGAATTCAACAGGTTGGTTATCCGAATGTGGGAAAGAGTTCCACGATCAACACTATTCTGAGGAACAAAAAGGTGTCCGTTTCAGCCACTCCTGGACACACTAAGCACTTTCAGGTACAGGAATACTCTTAAACCTTTCAGTGTGAATTCCAGTCATTTGTTCAATCAATAGAAAGCTTAAGGTGTAATTGTTCTGTTGCCTTTTCTTCACGTGTATCACAGACTCTGTTTGTGGAACCGGGCCTGTGCCTCTGTGACTGCCCCGGTCTGGTCATGCCCTCCTTTGTTTCTACCAAAGCTGAGATGATCTGCTCTGGGATCCTGCCCATTGACCAGATGAGAGATCACGTACCTGCAGTCTCCCTGATATCCTTTACATGCTTTTTGACACAGCTGATTGATGACCACTAAATCACACCAAATCCATCCTGTCTGGTGTGTGCATGTTACTCTGTGTGAGTCTCTCAGGGTGAGCGACTGAAACTGCTATTTTTCTCATCTATGTCGGTGAATTAAGGACTTATTTTGTGATTGTTGGAACAGTGGAAAGACTTTTCTATATACTATACAATGATATCCGATGTAAAATTACCTTTTTAGTCTATGGAGTCTGGTGGTAAGCGATTGTGATATTACTGCTGTTTCTGGTTAAGCAAAAGAAATATCTCTTTTGGGATCATTTCCATAATGTTGTCAGACACTTAGAATAACAATCTGAGCCTGTTAGCTGCAAAAACAAGCACTTTCAGTGGATGCACTTTGATATTGACGTTAGCTTACTTTGCAGCCATTGCAGTCCTTTTCAGGAATATTTTCACCTCTAACTCTGTGAATTAAGAGTTTATTTTGACCAAACCAGTGTTGGTGATAAAGACTAATGAAGACAGTTGCAGTGAGTTGTATTTCGTATCTGACCTGTTTTTTTTTCGTCTGAGATTCTGGTGCTCTAGTGCAACGTCCAGTGGCAAGTGAATTTCACATGTATAACCTTTTAAAAGGATATTTTTGATTTTGGTCAGTGCATTGCTCTGCTTCTCTGTCGAGCTCCTGTCTGTTACTCCAAACTGGGGGCACGCTGACCTCCATCTTCTGCAGGTAATACACTGACTACGGATAAGTACCTCATACAACCCCACTTCAAAAAACCCTAACTAAACTTAACCACCCAATCTTTTCTGTCACTATGACCTCAGTATCAATTGTGGGGTCATTTGTTTACAGTAATGAACTCAAATAACCCCCAAACATTTTACAATGATATGTTGATGTTTAAAATGTTAGTTGGAATCATGAAGCTCACAGTCCCTCCGATGTTAAGAATTTCGTGGATTCTACTCGTAGTTAGGTCCTTAACAGATTTGTCACATATGTCAGACGATCCCTCGGCATGTGTTAGAAGGCACATATGGCATCAACATCATCCGACCACGAGAAGACGACGACCCTGACAGGCACCCCACCTCTGAGGAGATGCTGATGGCTTATGGCTGTGAGACTACCTGACTTTTATAATGTTTCTTTTGAGATGTTTTGTTAGAGAATAACAAATGGGCCAAAAAACTACATACTGTACTCGCCACCATGCAACTCTGTATGGAGATTAGCTGTGGGAGTTATTCATCTAGCTGATCTTATATGAGTTAATGAAATGAAAGTAGGATTTGCCCCCTCCATGTTTGTTTTTCTATCAACTTAGTTTCTCTTGAATGTGTTATTTTTGTCTGTTTGTTTAACTACGTTTTTACTTTTTTTTTAAAGCATTATATAAACTCTAACTTTATAGCAGAGCTGTATAAAGTATATTATTGTTTCCCTCTATTTCAGACATGAGAGGCTTTATGACGACACATGGCCAACCTGATCAGTCCAGATCAGCCCGGTACATCCTGAAGGATTATGTCAACGTAAGTACCAGACCCAGAGTCAGAATTAAAAAAACTACAGTTCCTAGTACATTTTATTGTTGGTTTTGACAACTTATGTAGAGTAGGAAGGTAAGGTTGAAGGGGGGCTGAGACTGAGTCTCTTTAATGTCAACATGCAACACCTCTCTCTGACTAAATAAATAAACAAAATACCACAAGTATGGCACCTGCTTTATATTTACCTAGCATAGCTGCATAGCAGACTGGCTGTTATTGGAAATTTTGACTTTTTTTTTGGTAACATCCATACATTAACTTAAAATATTTGAATCCTGAGTAGAACATACTTTCACTTCTAACAATGTTGACTCCTTACAGGGCAAGCTTCTGTACTGCCATCCTCCGCCACATATTAATGCTGAAGACTTCCAGCCGCAGCACAACAAGTTCCTGAATAGAGACTCTGACTGCTGCGATCTCTCGGCAACAACAAACAAACAGAAAATCAGGAGAATTGAAAATGTGGTTGACAAGAACTTCTTCCATCAGGTATAATACATCTACTGTCTTCTTATTCGTAGGAAAATGCCTGCATAGTAGTTACCTGTTTAAATCCACAATATGAGTAATTGTTTATTGTGAAATAAATGAGTATTGATGGTGTCTCTATCTTCAGGAGAATGTGCGAGCGCTCACCAAAGGGGTTCAGTCCTACATGGGCTACAAACCAGGTAGTGGACCTGTCGGCCCTGGACAAGCTGGATCAGAGGCGGTGGTGGGAAAACCCTGGAAAAAACACGGGAACAGGAACAAGAAAGAGAAAGTACGCCGTCTTACCAAGCACCTGGATGCCTGAAGGATGATCTGAAATCAAAGCGCGTTTAATTACAGATCAGTTCAGCAGAAATGGAAACATACAGTTCACATGTGATTCCAAAGGAGTTGATGCTGAGCAGTATCTGTAGGTAGATTCAGGCCCCTTAATCCTGTGATTATGGAAAGGTCAGACTGTCTTGATACTAACAAATGAGGTGCAAAATCATTTCATGTGCTGCGCTGGTTAGAAGATCATATTGGTGCAATGCATTCCATCAACTGGATCACCAGTTGTACACCAGGTCTCACCACGGTGTTTGGAAATGGACTCGACATCCAGAAGGTGTGAATGTTATAAAGACATTGGAAAAAAACATATTACATTTGTATTTTAAAGCCGTTTCAATAGATTCATTCAAGTCTTTATTCACTAGATAAAAGACTGTATTTTCCATATACAGTTGTGGTTAATGTAACTAAGATGAATTATGAAATAAATTGAATGTTTTCATGTTGGTGTTTCACTTTTTCACTCCACAAGGTTACACAGCTACACAGTGCAGTGGGGGATTATATGTATGTTTATTTGCAAATGTTGTTGATGATGTTCAAATCACATCTTCATACAGTTAATTTATTTAAAGCTTAATTTGCTGCAGTTTAGGAGTTTAGCAATGTTCAATTTTTCTATCATTGAGTAAACTGACAACCCCTGCGTAAGTGAGATATTTTATGGATATTTCGTATTATATAAAAAGCTGTAGAATTAACCCAAATGGTCAACTCAGTAACTGCGAGAAGTTTGTGTAAAATTAGTCATTTGGATGAATTTTGAAATATTAACTGTTTAAGGAACTTTTTATACAATTCTTTGTATTATCAATTTTTTTTATCGTACAAACCTAATAGGCTTCTCTCTGTTTTTTTGACAGATTCAGTGTTTTCTTGTCCCTGGTGCTTGGACATTGTTCTGTTGGACAATTTACTGTACATTTAGTTTTCTTAACAAAAGTCAAACAAATGCTGAGATATAGACCTACTGTGTATATTTATGTTTTCGTACACGCCTTAAAACCAAGGCCTCATGACCAGCCATGAAGCTTTAGCGACCGATGGTGGGGGTTGCGACCCCCGGGTTGGGAACCACTGGAAAATGTCTAAAGACTACTTTTATTTTTTACTAATTTAAGACTAATGTGCCACAATAATGTAATGTTTTTTTTAAGTTACAATGTCTTAATGTTGGGGCTTTTCCCAGGAAATATTGATATTTGCCATTGTTTGTTATTAAATCAGCATATATTTATGCCACACCATGAATATTTCTCTAGATCCGCCGCTGCACCCATGCCTTAGGTGTAAAAAGTAAAAAGAAATTCCTTCATCAGGACCACCTCTGAGGGCCTCATCCTGGGAGGATGCAGCTCCTGGCAGGCGGTCGTGCTCCCGAACATTGGATGCAAATGTCTGTCAAAGCTCAACTTACACACTAGATCATAAAACAGATGCATTAGTTTGTAAATTGGCCCTCAAAAGTGAGACTTCTGTATCCAATTTCCCAAAACACAGTATTTGCCAAGGTGTATCACAGGTGAGCTCCTCCCTAAAATATGCAGGTCCTTCCTTTGCGCTTGTCCGCTTGACGCGCGAGTTTGCGTTTCGGCTGTGTGTGTGTGTGTGTGTGTGTGTGTGCAAGGCTTCTCAAGGCTTTTTTTTCTCTAGTATTACGAAATGTAAACGTATTCACGGATAATATGGAGGGACGTGCATTTATCCTGGACGGTCCAGCAAGAGGAAATCCCAACACTTTCCTGTCCAGTCTGGTTGAATTTTGCGTGGATTCGGTCTCTACCTGTTTCTCCCATGACGCAGACAAACTTTGCGTCCCCATCGGCCTCAGCTTTCTGTCCGCGCTGCTCTTACTGCTCTCATGCTTTCTGTAAGTTGGATTCAGCATTTGTTGTGGTAATGTATTAAAAAGTTGTCTGACACTAAACCGGCGTTAACTGTTCAAGGCTCCTGTGTCAGGGGTGCAAATGTCTGAGACAAAATCCGGGAGAAACAATCACCTTCCTCTACAGCCTCCTCGGTAACCTGTGCAGCACGGTTGGAGCCATTCTGTCCAGGCAGCTGCATATTCAGGTACGTTTGAATCATGGTGCTTTTTAATCTTTTTTTTTGCATGCATCAATAACTTCTGCTCCCTCCACTGTAGGTTTTAATAGGTGCTGTTGCTGCTGCTGTGGATGCTGTGCATTTTATTGCTTGCTTCCCTCTCCTGTGCTGGAACTCAAAGGCAGGTAAGATAAGAAAAATGCCTTATCTCAGTAATGCAAACCTTACCCCTATCCTCCTGAAGGTAAGCACGGGTGTGTTAGTATTCACACCCTGCTGGCCAAAACCTTTTAAGGCAAAACAGTAAGGAGACTTATCAGAGAGGCTGTACAGATAACCAAACAAATGAATAGGGCACATGTTACAACTGTTTCCAACTCTTGTGTGTGTGGTTTTTTTACTCAGAGAGGAGGCTGAGGATGATGAGGGCGCGGAGGAGGCAGCACCTTCTCGCAGTGTGTGTACTGATGGTGGTTGCAGGAGGTTTTCTGAAGTCCAGGGTCACTCACCGCCCAGCTGACGGGCAATTCAGTGGGAGGAGACTGCTGCACGTCACACTCCAAGTACGCACACACCACCACTGTGGCTAGTTGTAGTCCTGAAATGATATGACTTATTGTAGTTCAATAGACAAATACAATCATATTCCATGGGTAGTGATAGGTGGCATGTACTGAAGTAATCTGCCAGTGCAACTATTAAATTTGAGTATGTACATCTACACTTAACTCACACTGAACAGTATTGACCTGTGCTTAATATGTGTTCACTTACTTCTGCCTCGGTGCAAACGTGGTGCTCTGTAGTTTTAAATACTCACCACTTTATATGTTTAAATCAATATCTGCAGTGTTGATGGTTATTAATGCTTTCATTTGAGTCTATTCAGACTAAGTATCCTTACTTTGTATTGAATCTAACAGTATAACAACTTACAACTGTTATTCTAACAGGACAACACTGAAATCCTGGGTTACGTACTTGGCCTCCTTTCCTTTGTCATCGCCTGTACCTCCAGGTTTCCTGCACTCCGCAGAGCTGTAAGTGTTTTGGTGTCAGAATCTCCCAGTGTTAAATCCCAGTGAATGATATTTACTTTTTCCGTTTTAGTACAGAGGACAGATGTTGACCCGGGCCTACATGTTCTCTGGACTGCTGTGCTCACTGGCGGGTGCCCTCTATGCTGCTGCCATACTCCTCTATGACACTCAGCTTGGGTTTCTTTTGAAAGTCATGCCGTGGTTGCTGTCAACAATATGCTGTGTCACCCTGGACCTTCTTGTATCCTTATATAGCATAGCATGACTGCATCTAACTCACTCTGTCAGGCTCAGGGCTTTAAGTCCCCCTAATACAACAATAACACTCCTGCCAGAGCCCTTCACCAGGGCATTGGCCACAGAAGTGGAAATGTTCTCTGGTAGCTTTTATAGCACAGTATGGATTCAGTCTGTGAAAGCTGTTCCGTGATCTAAAGTCTCTGGTAGCTTTTTCCTTTTTTTTTAGATTTATAGAAGCAGCAACAGTGATAAACTGAACAGAAAGCGAAAAAGCAACAAAAAATAGAAACCCAAATGGCATCAATACAACATTCAAGAGAAGAACATCACAATACTACCCACATGTTTAATCTCTGGGAAATAATGTGCAGTTAGATTAGATTTAAATGATGTCTCAAATGCATGTGAATTGTACATATTTTCAACCATATATAACCTGTTAAGCTTTAATACAACATTTTCAGATTCTAGTCATTCATTGGTGCAGAAGAGGAACCAGACAGCAGCTTACCAGTTTTTCTGCAGACACAGAGAGCCTTTTAGGTGGCTCACGCATCCCCACTGAGGATAAGGGTATCATGGAAAGACAGAGAAAGCAGCAAGTTCATTCTTCAGCACAAACAAAAGTAATTTATGTTTTAGGTCATATTTGCTTTTTGCTATTCCATTGACAAGATTAACACTTACATTTCTTTGTGTTAAGTAAGAGATCTTGATCTTAATTAGACTGCCTCAGTAAATAAAATGCTAACTTTCTGATAACATCTGGCGGCATTGGAATTTTACTTACTGTCCTACTTTCTACACTCATTAATTTATGTTTCAGCTTAAATGTGTATAAAAGAAAAGACAGTATGCAGGCATTCCTCAGCAAGATTTGAGTCCTGTTCATAAAATTAATGCAAATACAATTTTTTGTTTGAATATTAAACCTTTATTTCAAAGACAAAAAAAGGCCAGAAGATGACTGAGATGGGCCGTTATATGGATGTCAGTGTTCAACCAGCAAGAAAAGTAAGTATGATATGTTTTGATAGTAGTATGATATATTTTCTTCACCTGAACCAGCAGTCATTCCTAATAAGTATAGGGTTTGGGTTTTTTTTCTGTTTTTTTCAAGATATGCCTTAAGGAGGTGTTGTCCAAGGAGGAGGTGAAGGACCGGCGTCTCAACAGGAATGTGCAAGTGACCAGAGTCGACAGATTCTGCTCCTCAGATACATCCCATGATTCTTCACTAGTCAGCTCCGATCTGGAGGTGGGTTGGACTACTGAAGTAAAACCAAATTTTAGCTATGTTGGTGACCAGTAGGATCAGTATGATATTTTCACATTGTCTTATTTGCATAAGCTAACCAGTCAGAGCAAATATCCAAAAGATATGAATCATTAATACATTCAATGCAAAATACTTACACTGATACTGTAGTCAGCAACTGCACCTTATTTGTTTATCAACAATCCCATTAAGCCCTCTGATTGAAAGTTTAGCCAGTAATAAGCTGGAAGTAATATTTCAGCTGGTTTTAAAATGTCCACTGTCAGATATACATGGATACGTGGATACTGAATCGTGATCTCTCAACAGTGATATCTAACAATAAAGCTATGAAGTGTACTTCTCATAGTGTGCCACTAGGTGGTGACAGCATTTTGACATAATGAGTGCATGGGTGCATGACTGCTGTAAAAGTGTGAATGAATGTTCGACCGCTGTTAGCCTGCGTTATATCACCTTGTGTGAACTGCAGTGATGACTTGAATCTGGTCAATTTATTGCCTTTTTATAGTGGTCTATGGAACAGATTTCCCCTGCACAACACAGCACAGAAGTTCATGGAGAGGTGAAAGTCTAGACTGATACTGACTGATGAATATTTGACTAACTGAATGGATTTGTTGCTTTGACTGTATGAATGTGTTTGAGTGTAGGATGCCCTGAGGTGCCCCGCCGTCTCACAGAGCTAGATTTGATTCTGTGCCTTTATGATAAAAATACACATCTGGCGAGTGTTGAGTTGAAATTGTTGTTTTGGATATACCGGCAGACTTTTGTCTCAATTGCATTGCAATTACTTGAATGAATAACCACCCTACTTAAAGGGTTGAAACAGCGCCGTTTGTTCTTCTGTCCATCTTTGAGCCAAACCTACCACAAGTATGTCTACTCAACTCAACTCCACTTTATTTATATAGCACCTTTCATACAAACATGCAGCCCAAAGTGCTATATACACTATATACCTCTGTATGTACAGCTGTCCCTGAGATTAAATGCGCTCAGAGGAACCAATAAGAAGAAGTAACACTCAGGACAGTGTTTGAACTGCTGCAAACCGAGGGTTGTGCTTTTCACATGTGACTCTGAGGGAAGTAAGTCAGACGGTTGTCAGAAGTTCTTGTAAGACGATTGCAGTCAGCATATTCTGGTAGGATTGATGAGTCAAACTCTATGGAGAGACCCGTGTGTGTGTGCATTGAAGTGTGAGAAGCATGAGTTTGTATTTTAAGTAAAGAGGAATGTGGCTCCAATCTGCAGCGTAGAACTGTGCCCACAATTAAATGTTGGCTACATAGCAAAAAGTAGTCTAGTTTTAGAGGACAATTCACTTTATAATAGCATAGTTTGAGTTGCTGCTTTGAGAGCGAAATTACAAGCTTTTTTTATTTTCAGTCCCTGGCACTCCCTCACTGTGCTGCTGCAGAACGCCAAGCTATGGAGGATGTCATTTAGTCAGAAACAAAGGCAAATGGAGTGCGCACAAACAATTGCAGCTTGATACTGTTCACCAAACAGGAAAAAGCAAATGACGTGAATGCCATTAGCACAGTTAGTGTGTTAGAGAACTCAAAGGGCTTTAACAAAGTATTATGTGTCCTGTGTGTACATATTATATGTGGTAAAGCATACAGCTTTATTTGACTTTGTGAACTCCTCCTCTTCAACTTAATCTTGTTTTAGCTCTCACTGGTTGGTGGAGCCTTGAACACTACAGGAGAATCCAAATATTTTGCTTCCAGTATATTTCCAAGTATTTTTGGGGCAGCTCAGATTAGTCTGTAAACTCCTAATAATAACAGCTGATCTTTGTTGCTCAGTAGCCTACTGAACAAATCTCTTGTCTATCGTATTTCTAACCAAAGACAACAGCAGTTAAATACATAAATAAATCCCTCCCTCTGTGGCACTTTTTCCACTTGCTAGTTAGAATTAACAGACGCTGTTTACTTGGTGATTTAATAGGAATATGATTTCCATATGATTTGACACTGTCACTTTGCACTTGGTTTTTACTTTTTCCACTACAATACACCCAGAGTTTACCCAGCTGTCAAATGTTTCAAAGCAAACTGAAGACAGAAAGTAAAAGATCAGTACTGGTGAACAGTTTTAGATATATTTACATTTCAGTTTTGTCCGCTTTACATGGCATCACCATAATCGCTGATCATGATAAAACCACAAAACATTTTGGAGTGTGCTGCTTGCATAAACTGAGCGGTGAGAGTTCACTGCAGTTCACTGCAGCTTGAATTGTCTATTGTGCTGTGTGTTTCTTGCACATTTCTGCTGAGAGACTGTTCTTCGCTGGGGTGAGACTGAGGTGGAGGTGAGGGGGGGCTGAGGGGTACAGTGAGGGGTGGAATTGTTTGAGATTTGCCTTGTGGCCCAATTGTTCTGCTGTAAAGGATCTTTGATTAAAGACCAGTACTGGGTTGGGTCTGTCTGCCTAGGAAGTAGTGCAAAATGGTTGACTTGTCTATAGGGGGCCAGTGTTACCCTCTGCTATTTTGGGAGATGTTTATGGTCTCTTGTGTGATGCCTGCTGGTCAGGACTTTATTCTGTGTGCGAGCAAGTCGAAACCTTTTGCATTGTTGGTATTTAGCTAATTCTCTTACACAACATGAGTCATAAAAAAGTATAACATTACAAATAATCAGTGCTTAATGGGCTAAAAGGATCAGAGCCTCAGAAAAAGTAATAAATATATCTGTCCTCCAGAAATTATTATGCAAGATGAAGAACTGCTAGAATATATATAGTTGAGGTGGTATGAACAAACTGCAACACCCTAAAACATACCCCTCTTGAGGTTTTAAAATCTTCTTTATAGAACAATGATTTTTAAATTGAATCTCCCAAGACACATAATAGAATAAGCAAATAGCTACAGGGACGATTAATTAGCTACTAAGGTGTGAGGACTCTTATGTAAGCATCCTATAATAAGATGTATTATAATCCATCGGCTTTAATTCTCCATTATATTGACCTGTCCATATTTTCCAGTGGGATTTTGAAGAGGCAACTGCCCAGTGGAGTGAAGCAATGGCAAAACAACAGCACCCTCTACTACAAGGGTGGCCAGCAAACCACACACCCTGTAAGATCTGCATCTGTGCCATGTCTAGACTCTCACAGAAAACTCCATCTGGTACAGAAGAGGGTGAGAGAGTCTTCTCTCCAAGCGTAGCAAAATGACAAATGCATTTTGCTCTCAGTTAATAATGTGATACACATCTGGTGCATTAATTTGAGGGGGGGTAATAAAAGAAAGTGTAAACACTGACCTGTCATCTGTGTTGTCTTACTGCACTGTAACTGCCTGTACTGCCTCGCTCTCATCACTTCAACTGTCCAGTGTTCATACAATGATGGTGAAAATGGTTGATAATGATGGATGTTTTATTCTAGTTGCATTGTGCAGGTTCTAACATTCAACTACAGCTACTGTCACAACTCCTGTCCTGACTGCATTCATCAAGGTTTACAGAAAAGACCTCCCCTAATAAAACAATATTGCGCCCCTGCTGCTTTGCAAGGTTATTGGGTCATATCCTGTATTTTGCAAGTCCACCCGGGTTATCAGGGCTGGACTGGGAAAAGGCCCGACAGAGCAGATAAGCACCAGACTAGACGACCAGGGCTCCTCTGTCCTCTCCATCATCCCTCCAACCTCTGTCCATCCGCCTGCTCCGTGGTTTAGACGATGATGCTGGAGCAACAGAGCTAGGGCATTTTTAACTGAAGGGACTTCCTAAGAACCCGATAACGGAACAATACAGAGATTAGAGCAAAGTTACAAAGCACATTTCCCTCCTCCCTGTTACATTTCCTCAAGTGACATGGCTGTCTGGGACAAATGACTGGGAAACAACTAATGAAGTGGAACAAAGCAATTGCTGATATCAGCAGTAGAAATTAATGTAACTTAACACCTTGTTTGGCCTGTAAACATGACACGATTGGACTGGGAGATAATTCAATAATATTGTTTATTTAATATTAGCAACAACATATTGAGATGATCTTATCTTATTGTTGTACAAATTTATGGCTTGATTTATAATTAAATTAATGATTTTGAGCAAACTGGTTGTTAAAGTTTTTGTTTAACATGTATGAAGAATTAGGTCTCATATATTGTATAACACTGGAAATGAATTGCTTTAACATCTGATTATTTTATGTGTAATTCTGCATATATTTGTCTTTTCACTAAATCTATTAATATTGTGATATATATATATATATATATATTATATACTGTATACTATTGGTATACAGTATACTGATAGTGTAAATACTTGTGGCATGTTTAATGTTTAAGTGTTTCTATATATTTATTTATATAACTGTTTTGTCTTTAATATGTTTTTGATTGAACTAATTAGCCCACAATGAAAAACCATTCAGTGCTTCCAGCTGCTTAAGCCAATCTAATGTTGCTGATGGATAGGAATGTATCCCATGTGTATAGCTTGCTAAAGAGGCCTGAAATCTGAGATGCTGAATAAGTTAAACCATTACAAACATAGTGGCAGTTTAACTGGAGCTCATATTGCAAAATATGTGTCTTCAACGTCACTGTTTATGTTTTTGTAAACCACCATGGAAACAGGTGAAAACAAAAGTTTCTATTTTTCATCTGTATTTCCTAAAAGATCCAATAAACTAAAGAAAAAACCGATGTGTTTGTACTCCATTAATGCCCTCTGGTGTCATGATGAATGCTGAGCTAGCATTGCTTCATCTCTGGGCCTCATCTCTGTCCCTTCTGAGACCGGGCCAAAGGAAAACAAACTGTGTGTCCCATATAAAAAGGTGGAATTCTGTTTGCAGAAGTGATGAAGAGCATGGATTAGCACATCTGAAGCAGCAGTGGGGAACGGGCCCTTTCTGTTTTTCTTGGCCCGCACGTCACTGATCCCTCCACTGCAGAGGACATGTAAGATGCTGGATGATTTGAGCCTAAAGGACATTTTGTTCACCTTGCATATTGGCCCAAAGGGGAGGAGGTAGAGGGGAAATTGTTCAGGAGTAACATAACCTCCTGAATAGTTGCAGTGAATAAGAAAGGAATAAATCAGAAACTGAAAACTGATTAATGAATACTTAGATGTTACTGAATAACTTTGAAAGATTATGTAAGAGTGAGTTGCTTGAGTACTTTGTAAAAGGGAGGCTCCCACTGGTTTGACACATAAAGATCAGCTTCCTTGTCACCGCTGATAACACTCAGAGAGGAAACAGTTGTATAATAAAACCTTTAAAGTATAAAGAAATAACCCTGCATTATGGGAAATGTAGGATCCTTGTTCGTGAAGCTTAACTCACACTATGGACTAATTGTTGGGATATTTTGTATAAGGTATCATTGGAGAGTTTTATGATCTAGCACTTAAGGGTGCACTTAGATGTTTGTAATTGTGTTTAATGACCATGGCTGGATTACCTTTTTGTGAGCCCCAGGGCAACATGTGAGCACAATATTAACTAAAATAATAAAAGGTCTTGAAATTAGGTTTTAGACTCAGGGTCCCTCTACAAGACAGTACCACATTTAAAGTTGATATTGTGCTTAAATTGTGTAAATTTGTAACATTTGTGATAAAGCTGCAATTAACCAAACTACCAAGAACTTCTACGTGTATGAAAGTCTGGGGCCCCAGAGATGTTAACTGCTTAGCCTATTTCATAATCCAGTCATGATAATGACCACTTTCCTAACCAGTACTTCCTTATAATGTGCTATTTTTGTCCTTGCGTCCTACTGAGCTATAACCAAGTATGGATCATTATTATGACCTCACCATCATGTGCCATTTTGTGGTCATTCAAAGCTGCGACACATGAGAGTGAGAGAGCCCTTTATGGCTGTATTAATAACAAGGCTGGCAGGGTTACTTTAAAAATGTAATCCAATACAATTACTACTTACCTGTCAGTATCCATGAATCACAATATTAAAGTAATGTTACTTGATCACTTTCCGTTACTTTTGCATGACCTCAACACCAAATATGTAAATAAAAACACAGAGAAAAGAAATGTCAATCTGAAGTATTGATGCAAGTGTACAAGACAACAGAACAATGTAACCTTTAAAGAGAGAGATCATCATACATGTGTACTTAACTGATTTAAAATTGCAATCCTGCTAAATAAACAATTTCTCTTACATTACAAATTTTTTTTGCATCCTGATTAACTCACTTACTTGTAATCCGTTACTCCCCAAGCCCCGGAATAGTAAAAATAACAATAATAATATTTACTTCACAGTGAGGGGGGGGGAGGGCGCTGTTCACCTTGCGTAGTCCTCCTGTGATGTCACTTCCTGCCATCAGACAGCCAGTTCAGGCCAGTTCACTACTGCTGTAGTACTCAGTCTGTCCCACTGAGCTGTCAACACACAGCAGACACACACTCTTGCCTGTCTGCTTGCGACAACATTTTTCTATTAAACTTAGTCCATTCTTCTCTTCAACGACGTTTTCCTTCAGATAACAGCTGCTCTCGTCTCACTATGACTCGAAGGTGATCTTCAGAGTGTCCAGGTGGTTCTGGGTGAGTGTGTTATTCTGAAATATGTTGCTCTTAACATCGCTGTCATCATCACCCATGTGTCAGTGGCTACCTAGCGCAGCGAAAGCTAACGGTGGCTAGCTGATGGGTGTGTGTGTGTGTGTGTGTGTGTGGCGGGGGGAAAACCGATGCTAGTGAAACATCGTTGCGCTTCAACCGGACCTGAAACCGAAAGCGTGATCACCGGTGAAAGACACATGGACGTTGCTATTAAGCTACTCATCAATTAGCTGGCTAACAATGAAGCTTTGCTAACGTTAGCCAGCTAGCCGTCATCCAGCGACGTCTTCCCGTATTCCCAAATGAAGCACTGCCTGAGGCTTGTAGCCATGATTCATGGTCAGCAATTTGGGGGGGGGGATTTAGAGCTTGCCAATGTAGGGATGTCGTTCATATAAGCTTGTGAACGATGTACCTAACCTAAACCAACGAAAACACCACCTCTATCACAATGTAGACCTTTCAGATTGAAGATCTGTGGTCCATAATTGGCTTAAGACTTACTTTTCTGTCGTTGGGGGTGGTTGCTACCAACCACTGGAGTTACTTTTCATTTAGTGTAGGTAGTCATTTCATTTCGGTAAAGAATACCATAGTTAAAGCTGTAACTGTGTTCAGGCAACACACTGTTAGCTTTTTCCCCTCATTCCTCTTAAAACACCTGTCACTGTGGTCTGCCTCACTGGAGGAAGAACTGAGGGTTTTGTTATTTCAGTGGGAATTCAAGTCAAGTTCAGGTTAATGAAGACACCAATAACTCTGAGTTTCATCATACACGCATTAAAAACAGCTGCCAGAACTTCAGTTGAATGAGAACATTTAGTTGACATACTTTACATAACAAATGTGTCATTCACATGTAAAGACTATGCCTTTTGTGTGATTGTTTTACAACATTAAATCACCTGGATGTTATTAGCTGCTTTGCTACTGTTCATTTAATTCATGAGCATGAATATAACCAGTGTATCCCCGAGAAGCGCATGTCCTTCTCAGACAAAATGTGTTTTCCCCCTGCGCCAATGCTTTTTATCTGCACGTAAGACACCAATACAACATAAATGAAATGTTACAAACAAATTTGAGTTTCTGAAATTGGACCATATACTGAGAAATTATCTTAAAACTGACATAGAAGTAGGGGAAATAAAGCTGGACCTGTTTACTGTGGAGTCAGGTGTGGCTGGCTAGTGTCATTCATTCTTACAATTATTTAAATCTTATAGGACCAGTGTGTATGATTCAGTGGCATCTAGCGGTGAAGTTGCAGATTGAAACTATTTGAATACAGCTCAGCTTTCCAAGTGTGTTGGAGAAACTACGTTGGCCACGACACTCGCAAAAGATGTGTTTGGTTTGTCGGATCTGTGCTACTGTAGAAACTTGGTAGTTCAACATGGCGGCCTCTGTTCTAATTCTTCTAATGTATTGGAAATCTTTTTTCAGGCTATTATACACAAAGGTGTTTGACTTTCAGTCTTTGTTATGTGCTGCGTGAATGTATGTAGAAGTCAAAACTAGTCATCAACAAGAGTAACAGTAATTGGTGAAACAAGGCCCAACGTAGCACCAGTAAACAGTATGAGAACGTTTTTCAATCAGGGAGTGACTGGCTTACCCCTGACTGAACGATCTAGTCACAGTAACCTGTACCTTGTGTTCCTGCTGCTACAGTAAACCTAATGCTCATAATATGAGGAAATTAATTAAGTTAATTGAGGATTAAGAAATATTAATTTGATTGAACCAAATCTTTTCTTTAAAACACAAACTAATTGATTGCACGATTCAGTATTAAGTAGAGCCTCCTTTTGTCTTGTGTACAAGTTTTTGCACATCTTCACTTCACTTTCTGTGTCAAATTGCAGCTGGGACATGAGTGAACAGTCATTTTCAAGTCCTCCACAATTTCTCAATTTAATTGAGGTCTGGACTCTGACTTTACCACTACACTTTATTTCAGAATCTCCCACGAGCCTTCTGGGAAATGAGATATCATGTGAGTTATTTTCAACTGTTCCTGTATCTTTGACTATCTACCCTAAAGCTGGGGCTGGTGAAGCACCAGGGTAGGAGCTGTTGTATGCACAATGTCTATGATCCAGTGGCTCCTTCCTGTCGCTCCATCAGAGGTGCCCTAGGCCTCTTTGTGGACTCCCTCACAAGTGGTCTTCTTACACACCGACACACAATGTTTGAGGGTCTTTGAATGTTAACTGAAGTACGATAAGGCCAATGTTAACAAAATGGAACGGCCAAATGGAATATTGCACAGTGCCTTTTTTGTATTCTTCTGTTAATTGGTACTTTACAATTACCTTTTAGAAGATGTGTTTGTAATATTGCTTTGTCTTCATGAGGTTTTGTTCTCCACTCAGGTCAAACTGAGTCAGGGTGCTGCTAATGTTTGTGTTGGGTCACTGGAAAAGCTCTGCTACACTGAGTTGAATGGAAACTTCATTAGTATCATTGGTAACACCTGTGTTTACCCTACTGTTTTGTGTCAGAATGGCTGCTGTGAAAAAGCTCTATTGACATACCAGGCACAGGTGTCTAAAATCACTCGTCAACCCTTAATTATACACGGATGTCCATTCAACTTTACACAACTTTTTAATTGTCATGGAAAAAGGAATGAATTCTATTGTGAATACTGGTGTATCGTATATGTTGGAGATTTAGATACATCTGTGTTCGTATTGCTTGTGTCTGCACGCTGTCAGCCTGGATGTCATTCATTTTGCCTTCTGGTTGCTATTTATTTACTGGTATTTGTGCCACATCATGGTTGGCATACCCGATCCACAGAAGGTTTCAGTGAACAAAGGATCAGAAAGGGATTGGGCTTTATTTAGCCATACCAGGTCAATTTCAAAATATCCTGAATGTTTTCAAGTTTATTTGTGTAGCACAAATACAGATCATACAGAGCAATATTCATTGTCTATTCACTTTCCTGTTTATACATTAACAGAGACACTGGGAGTCTTCTATGCTGCCACGGTGAGGCTTAGGAGATAATTAGTTTGTGTGGCTTGAATGAGAATTTGAACTTTGAGTTAAGAGGAGTGATATCTACATACACAGTGATCCGTTGTTGTTCTTACAGTCCATGTGAACAAAAGTGTCCCACTCACACCTGGCCTTCAACCACACAATGTAGGACTCAGAGGTGATATGCAGACTTTTCTATATTATTTTAACCCTCATGTTACAAAAGATCAGGATGAGCTGGAACCACTGCCTGAATACAATGCCCCAGTGATGCATTTTGTTATTTTCATGAGTATTACTGGTAAAATGAGTCATTTTCTTAACATAATTTAGCAACATTTGTGATAAATTCAAGACTTGTATGCACAGCAGTCAGAGAGATACCCTACTGGTTAGTCAACAAGTGCTCTCATTTCACAATTTGTGTAAGGAGACTATTTCAGCTTTCACTGACTGGTGTCTTTTTTGAAAGCTTCAGTTAAAACTAGAGTGAGTTGGAAACAGTTGAAAATTAAATCTATGACAATTTTGTTTTAATTATTTTAATTCATTTGTTTACTTTGTTGTCTGCCAAAGCTTCATATACCTATTTTGAAAGATGAGAGCGCATGATAAAACAGCAGCCTGAGAGAAATAGTGATTTGAATGTGTGCCTATTGGGATTATACGTAATTAGGCATGCAAATGAAAAACATATAGATTTGATTTGTAGAAAAAAGTCGGGATTGGTAATTGGCGTGACACACAAGTGTATGTCTTTTAAGCTTAACATGGTTAGTTTTTTTGTTTTTTTTGCTTGAAAAATGACTTAAATGATTAACAGAATAGTTGCTGATTATTTTTCTGTTAATCAGCTAATTGATTAATTGACTAATCATTGCAGCTCTACCACGTACTTTAAGTGGCTACTTCTTCTGTTGGTATTAAGTCAGCTAATAAGAGATTAGCCAGACTGTTTCAAGATCTGTGTCCGTCTGCTTTTTATTATGGTTACTTTGTCCACTAAGTCCGATAAGGCCTGTCCTGGGACCAGGTAGCAGTCTGTGTTTATGCTTTGCTTGCTTTATACTTGAATTAAGACAAATGTAGAAAGTTTGACTTGAAGCTTCTGGATGAGTTTAATTGTTTAAAAAGAACAACCTTTTCACAGTATCTGGCGTCATGTGAGCACCATAAAGAGTTTACCTTGCTTAGTCCATGTTACACATGTGTGCTCATCTGGATTCCCAGAGTTAAGGAATTGAACTTGCCCCTTTCACCTTTGAACTTAACTACTCTCTGTTAGAGAGCTTGAGGTCTTGTCCAAACTGGATTTGGAAGCAGTGTAGTCTCCATTTAAGAAGCGAGGCGCCAATGTTCCACAGACCTTTGAGCCAATGCCTCAGGACTTTTCACAGGTGAGCTTTAAGACAGCAGCCTGTGATGGAAGGCCTGCCAGTGTTGATTCAGAGTGGAGATGAGAAATATCCTGACATGGTAAAAGTCCTCTCAGCAGCCCAGCACTGTTTGGTGTGGGAGCCCCTGAGCAGCGTGATAGAGAAACAGATCTTTCTAGTGCCGATATAGCGGTTTGCCTCCAACAAGACCAGAACTAGGGGCCCGCATCAGTGGAAGTGAAATGAAACACTTCAAATGAAAATAGAAACAACTGTGAAATTTGACACCGTAGCGCAAACCTGAGAATGGAGTTGTGCAATTAGACGAATATATTGGGCATTGCAGATGGACTGAGGTCATTGCTGATTGAAATTCCCTAACTGATTTGAAATCGTAGTATAAGTCGGTACTATCTAGCGTCTCGCATACTAATTTTTTTATGATTTGATTTTAAGCCTTTACTGATAAGGCTTTGCACAGCCAGGTCCCTACCGATTTTATCTTTAAATCTCGTACTGTCTCTTTTCAGTCCGCAGTCCTTGTGCAAGAACATTTTGACTACATCCCTAAAGATGCTGGCGTGTGTTGTCAGGTGCTGTTGGGACATGTACAGAAGTTGTTCACAGGTTTTGTGAGGTGTCCTGCTCTGTTGGCTATAACTCGCCCTTATCAACAGCTGTTTGGAAGATTCAGCATGTTGAATTGCTGTCAGAGGCAGTCTTTGACAGAAAGCTGATGACGGAGCTCTGGATGGGTCCCTCCTTAAAATGTTACTCCTGATGATGATCATGGAGCATTTTTACAGTACTGTTTCAAACACCTGGAAAAAAACTGCAAAACCGATGACACCACAGTTGCCTTTGACACCACTAATCCATCTGGCATTACAGCAATGACCCAGCTAAACATTTGTTGCTTGTAGCATGATATCACACCACCCTACTGTTGTGCCAGGCACTAGTAGTGAAAAGGTATCCTCTGCCTGAAAGCGTCTTAAGTCTGTATCGGGCTACACAGGAACATGAGATATTTCAGGGCCATGTTTGATTGAGATCAGGCACGGAGGACACTGAATTATATTTATTTGCCTCACCTATTACCTTTATATGTGATTGCAATAAATAATTTGTATCTTTCATCTTGGTTTTCCCTACTACAGATAGGACAGTTAAAACTTAATTTTGCTCATGAAATAAACAAACTTTGAACTCTTAAATGTTTTTGTGTTTCTTTAGTCCTCTGAGAGTAAGCTGTCTGTCTCTGGGTTGTGGACAAAACAAGACATTTGAGGATGTTGGAGAGATGATGGAGAGAGAAAAAAGTGAAGGCCAAAGAGGAGAGACAGGCCAGAGAAACCCACAGAAAGTGTCCAAAGTTTGGAGTCATTTCAAGCTGAAACAAAACAAAAACTCTGTGTGACTGTTGTAAAACCAAACTAGCCTACCACAATAGTACAACGCCTATTAAGAGCTAGGCAACTACAAATCAAGAGCAAACAAACGTATTTGGAAGACCTCCTGTTTAGGCTATTTTAATTGTAGCCTGACTGGTAGCTGCTAACTAGCTGACTGAGTTGTTCATAGTCTGACAACATTGCTGTGAAGAGTCCAAAAGGCACTGTGATAACGTTAGATAAACTAGGACTTTTTAATTATTATCTATTAGCAAACACAAGACACAGCCTTTCAGTAACCATTATACCACAACCTGAGCTTATCTACACACTTTATGGCTGACTAAATTAATGCAAACCCCTCACACTCCAGAAAATACTTTGACAACAAACCCGCAGGACTCCACCTTCTTCAGAGGGGAAGGATCGGACTGTAACACACAGGTCCAGTCATGTGGCTGTGCTAACCAGAGATGGAGAAAGGAAAATACTCCATTAGTACGGTGGGGTTACAACAGAAGCCTTTTCCCCCTTCTTCTTCTTCTTCTTCTTTTTCTTCTTCTAGAGGAAACACAAACCAATTAGTTTATTTGTTGTTGTTTTTTCTCTTTTTGTATATTTAAAATTTAAAAAAAGATGTATAGAGTAATCAGTAAGAATACTTGTTCACTAAAATAATGGATAGCTGTAGCCCTAGAGAGAATGATAAATTGACAGATTAATTGAGATTGAAAATAATCGTTATTTGCAGCCCTAAGCTGTTACATCCATATAAAAGCATTTCTAATCCAGGGTCATTATGTACCAATAAACTGCTCAATGAAGTAAAAATGTGTTTTGATCTCTTGCACAGTGGCAGTTTTTTAGTCTGTCAAGAAATGCCAGTCAGTTAATCCAAGAGCATGTGGTTTGACTTAAAACTCAGCACACTTTTGATCTGTTGGATTATTGTTTTTTTTTCCCAGCCCTTTCCCTCCATTTTTCTCCTCATAGGTTTTTCACACGATTGGAGCTCACATACAGACTCAGTCCTTGTAGATCTCTTTTTGTCCTCCTCCACTCTCTTGATCCCATGTTTCGCCTCTGCATTAATCATAGTATAGTCTGTAATGTCAGCACTTCTTGTCACTTGGTAGTGATCCCAAGTGTGTGCGTATGTCATCTCAAAACATACACTGATGCATTTTAAGGCCGATTCTCTGGATTAGAGGTGTGGATGTTTGGGTGCATCGATAGGTGAGTTTGACTAGGTGATGCGTATTTCAAAAATGTTGAACAGAGTTTAACTTTTGAGAGGCAGGAAACTATTCATAACAAACTGTGTATCTGCCCTGTTTGCCTTTTTTATCACTAATTGTGAAACTGGAAGTGGTTATTGCCACATCCTACAGGTTTGTATGCATGAACGTAATTTAAAATAGAAAACATTTTCTCCTGTGGCAAGTTATCTCTTAAAAGTGGCTGAGGAAGAGTTTTTAGCTGTTCAGACAGCAGTGGAAGGGCAGGTGGTCATAGATTTTCAGTGGGGCCGGTGGCCACAGTGATAAACAGCTTGATTGGCCCATGATTGGGAACAAAGCTTGGCTATTATACCCCATGAGTAGGAGGGGAAGTGATAAAGAAAGCACATTGAGTGCAGCTCATGATGGCAACAAAACACTTTTTCCTCCAAATGCTTCCACGAATTATACACTTCTGTCATTAGGTCATGGCTCATTGTTCACTTTTTCCTTTTTGTCTGTGTTGAAGAACAGGACAGAAAGGGAAAGGAGAATATGTCTGGTCTTAGCTTATTTATTTGTATACTTTTGCTTTGCTCATGTTCAGGTTCTTGTGAAATATGTAATGTGTCTTGTGTAAATGGCTTAATTTCACTCAAAGTGACTCAAGTGGTCTTAACTTATTGAGACACTTCTTCCTCCTACCATGCATGTACAGAACCGGAAGCAAGACTGTAAAATTATGCTAAAATTGTCAAACATTTTCTGGATCCAGCATTTCAAATGCCATGGTAGATATATTGTGATGGACATTGTGAAAATAATCACCAGATTAAACAATGAAGAAAATATCTTTGGGTTGTAGCCTTAGTCCCACAGTTGTACAAGCATTACTTCTGTGTATGACATGTTTGTTAAAGGTCCATTTGCTAATGTAAATCAGCGTAGGTTGAAAGCAGTTGATGAATTATGTCAGAGAGCTCACAGCACAGTCAAATAAATGAATGAATTTTGTCTCTGTATATAATCACCACATAATACACATGCCAATGGGTGGTATAAAAGCTATGTTTGATTGTAGAATCAGATCTTGTTTTGGACTCAAATAGCTGTACATGTTTCTACCTGTTGTTGTGGTTTGATAAACATACTCACTGGATTTCTTTTTTGACATCATAAAGTTTCTTTCCAGGAACACTGATGATCGTCATGTTTAATCTTGTAGTTTGAAAAAAAAAAAAAAAAAAGTCAACAGCTTCCTCATTTGTTTTTTTTTCCCAAGCCAGCTTTTGCTTATTAATACAATAGCAGACTAATCAAATCAGAGACAACAATGTGGCTTTAGGCTGGGCTGGAGAAATCTATAAATATCTCTGAAGTCATGCTGGCTCTTAGAGGCCCTAGCAGGGTCGTGTGTTCTCCATTAAAAACACTGGTTTCTTCTGTCATCCTTGTATTCACAACAAGAGGCATAACTCTGTTGTTGCTGTGCAGGTTTTTTGTTTGTTTGTTTGTTTGTTTTGCTACTTTTTTCCAGTGGGAAACAGCCAGCTGTGGGAGCATCTGTAATTAAAAATGGATGTCGTCTCCATTTAATTATCCATAGGTGATTTCTGAAGAGAAATTTAGAAGCTCAAAGTGTGGTGTCTCTGGCCGGCGCCATCTTGGCATTCTTGACTCCGCCGGCTCCCGGCTAATCCAAAAATGGCCGAAGACATACCGCATGGGTGGAGCTGAGGCTGGTTGAACGAAGCCTGGTTACTGAAAACAGCTGACTGTGATGACACCCGCCTTCCCTTAATTATGCATAACTTTAAGCCTTGATATAATTTAAACCGGTGAGTTATATGGAAATTTAAAAAACGTGTTTATTTCTGCTGGAAAGTTGGACATTTTACCATGGGGCCTTATGGAGATCGACCCATTTCTGTAGCCACAGCAAGTGGCCATTTAAGGACCTGCAGTTATGGCACATCCATGTTGGCTTCATTTACACAGAGGTTGCAGCTTGGGTGGGAGATTTATTATATTATGTCATTAGCATTGGGCCGGGACAGGAACACCAAGCCTCATGACTGGATGGGAGTCAGCAGCAGTCATCTGACAGTTCTTTCATATACTGCAACCGTCTCAGCATGAGTTCATGTTTTCTCATAACCTCATGCAATGCTTATCATGTTGATACCTACAGTACTAGGGTCTTCAGTCACTGTTGGAACTAGTTACTTGGAGTGAAGTGTGAATCGTCAGGCACAGGCCACGATTAGTTCACAGGAGTTGGTGGGAAAAGGATCATATAAATCTGAACTTGAGATGATGGGACAACATTTCACTCACCGTCCTGTGTGATATTTTCTAATGCATGAGATCCTAAAATCTGCATTAGTATGGACAAGATCTCAGTATTGATAATCTTGTGGGGTTATCCATTGTGCTGTTGACTTCAAACTGAGCTTCAAACAATTCCCATTTAATTTCTCTTTATCTCTTTTTAAAAAGGAGTTTAAGTAGGGGGATCAGACCAAATGAAATCACTGTCAGTGGTCCGAATGTGGTTGCCCATGGGCAACTTAAATTGAACAGATTTTCATAATTTGTCTCAAACACGTTACCTTGTTCCATCCTTACTCAAAAGAGAGTCCAATCTAGTAAAAATGTACACCAGTGAACACCTTGGTATGTGCTTTTACACATGGGTTTCACAAGTTCTTCTGCTGCAATTCATTAACCGTTATTGTTTTTTCCTTGGAAAGATATGTTACTGTTTTGTGAAACTCTCCCATTTAACCTGCTGTTCGTCATAGTCAATTTGGTGGAAAAACTTGAGGTGCTGGAAAGCTTTATTTGTAATGTGCATATTTTTTTTTAAACCTCCCCAGGGTTCCAGGTTGGTGTGGTGAGAGAGCAAGCTAATTGCGGGGAGGAGGACCGCCTGGGGCAACGTGTCCCTGGCTCTCAAGGTAGGACAACCCCAACCAACTCGAAACTGAGCTTGAACTAATTATGTTTTTTCACCAAAGTGTTCCTCATCCCTGCTCTACACAAGTGCACCTGAATGAAAGTATAACTTAATTTGTCACCAGCCTCAGTTAACATGTAATATATTGGTACTTGCGTGAACAGAGTTAACATGTCTTGCTTCTCAGTAACCAGTTAACTTTGGTCTGTTGTCTGTTTTGGAGCCTGTAATTATGGAACCCTGCATGTTTTTGGTGGTTACAACCCTTATTAACAGATAATTTTATTATAAGCAACTATCTTATTGTTCCAGTGCGTAGGCTTAATACTTCTGAATCTTTTTTGGGTGCTGTTTTCAGTGGTGTGTTATCTGTGAGTCATACCCGGACAGCAATCTTGCAAAAGAGTGTGTCCATGATACACTGGTGTCGGTATTTCCAGTCTTTGCAGAGATTTGGGAGGGAATGTTCTTGTTGCACTGCACCCACAGCCTAGCGCCGGCCAGGGGGCTGCTATTGTAAAATAGTAGGAAGGGCTTGGTCCTAAGCAAAATATCCCGCTGTATGCCAGAGAAAAAGTCCACCCGGGTGCAGCTGGCAGATAAAATCGGAGTGTGGGGGGCAGTAAATACAGGATCAGTGGGCGTTGTAGGGTGGTTGGGGCAATAGCATGGTGGCCCTGTGGGCACCGTTCCCTGACACACCATGCCAGCGCTCCTCAGTGACAGCTGGGGTCATAGTGTTCAAACTTTCCCTGTGTTTACGTCACTTCATGTGGTTTTTGAATATTTTTTTATTTGTGTGTGTGGTCTTTCTGTTTTGTGCCCCCTTTACATTTGATGTAAAAACTTGCTCTGCCAAAGGCATGTCTGTTTTCAGTTCCCCAAGAGGCTCCAGTGATGTCCTGAGTGTGCCTGATTGACCAATTGATTACCAGCTACAGACCTTGAAGCCAGTAGCCTAATTAACCTCTCTGTCATACTACTTACTCAGTTTGACTTTACACACATCCAGCTTCACTGTTTTTCTCTGTAACTCAATACAATACATGTGCAACAGAAAGGCAAATTAACCTGCTGTAGTTGATGTTGACAACAGACAGACTGTCTGCAGCCTAACTCATATTTCCAAGCACCTGTTCATCTTTTGACCTAGGTGCCCCTCTTAGTCAATATCAATGCACCAATCTCACACACACACACACACACACACACACACACACACACACACACACACACAACAAACACACAAACTGACAGCATGCCTTCCTTGGCAGCTGGTTAGTCCTCTGGGACAACTGAGAGGAGGAAATGGGGATGAACTCGATATTGGGTAGCACACATATCTGATGACTCAGTTGGTCAGTGTGTGGGTGTGTGACACTCTTAAGAGATAATCTCAGGTGTTGTGAGGTATAGCAGTTGTCTGGGAAGAGCTGTGCATTCTTGTAGTTGGAGCGTATCACATGTGGTCCCATGAACTACTGACCTCTGTTAGACATCCTGCACTTTGTATCCACAGGCGCTAATATCTTATTATAGCTCTTTACCCACAGACAGTTAAGAGTTCACATTTTGGTTAAACAGGTTTTTACCAGAGTTAAGACAAACATTTTGATCCCTGCCTACTGACTAATATTAACAGCTCAAAAACTGTTGTAAGATTGCATTTCACTCACTGAGCCAATGCTCTTATAAACAGCACAAACAAATCGTGTTTACCGGACATTTTAACCACCAGATCAATTTAGCTGTATTGTTGTTGAGCTGCATTTGGTTGTTATTGTTTTCAATAAAAGACTGCCTGTGATTTTTTTTATGTTTTCTGCTGAGAAACATCTATAAATGGATTAGACAAAACTCAAAATATCATATTTTGGATATTGTAATATTGTCAAATACACAATTGTAAGGCTCCTGCTCCGACAGTCCTATATCTTTGCTGTCAATTGCAGGCAATGAAAAAGTTGGAGATGCACCATTTCAATGATAAGATAGTAAGAAGTAATTTATTAAACAAAAGTAACAAAACATCAGTGTAGGGTGTGCACTGGGGGTAAGAATCGTGTGTGACTGTTTTTAAAATGCATAAAATAAACCAAAGGGAACCAGGGAGGAACTAACACCTCCACATAACCAGAGGAGTGCCTGCAGGGAGGGAGAGAGAGGGAGAGAGAGAATAACAGGGCCTGGATTTTATAGGCTGGGAACGCTGGGCCCAGGTGTTACCAGAAGGCACTGATGACCAACCTGTCAGTAGTGAGGTCAATTATAAGATCACTGCTGAACAGGCAACAGCAAGGGTCGCCACAGCTTATATACTGAATGACAGCACTTTACATATTGAAGTTTTGAGGGTGAAACTTTCTTACTGTTTCTTACTTACTGTTGAATGTAGTGTGAACTACGCTGCAGACTGGAATCTTTACTAACTAGAGACAAGTCTTGCATTATAGCTGGACCATCTCCTCACTCTGACATCTGACTAATATGAACAGGTCAAACGTGGGTTAAATGCACATCAGTAGGTCCGCATTATAGAAATGTTATGTGTAAAAGGACTGTATGATAATCTAGTCCTGGGAAATGTCGCCTCTCTCACCCCCGTTCAGGCGCCCTGTCTCCCCCTTTCTTTTCTTGGGGAGAGGAGGGGAATCAGTCCTCGTTGGTAGAAACGTGTTGTGCAGCAACAAAAACCTTTTTTCATCCATTACAGTTTAGTCACTATGTTACCCCAAACACAAAAAACTGATCTCTTCCAAATTCAGGTATGTTAGTAAAGTATCAAGTCAATGCAATTATTTCCAAAACAAATTTCTTAATATTGAGATTATGAGTACATGACGAATGATTGTTCATTGTTCAGTATCCTCAAATAAGCACATTTAAGCAGTTTGCTCAGAGATGGTGATGTCTTTCTTCTTCATTCAGATTAAAGTTGATTTCGTTATTTAAAATAATGCAGTCTTACATTTTAGATCATTTCAGCGTGTTAGTCTTAAATAACCAGTTTCATGTGTTTGCGGTGGAGGCAAGGCTGGCTAATCCGATTTCAAGGGTTACCAGTGCCACCCAAGTCACTCCCCTCCTTTCCCCCCCAGCACTTTTTCCACTAGATTTTGATACCAGATTACATGGTAATTGGCTGCACAGTAATGGTTCCCAATTCTTTCAGTTTATAAACCCCAACTATGAAGTTATTTGTAGTGCATGCATGAGTTAACTGCATAAAATAAAAACAGTGAATGGTGATGATATGGGTTTCTTTTTTTCCTTTTCAGGTTATTTTGCATCATGACATGTTGCAAATGACAAATACACAGCATTTTCCATACAATGCTCTTTTGAATCATATCCCTAGAAAGCATCTTGTGACCCTGCCTCGGGTGACTGACCCTCTGGTGTTGAGCCACTATTTTGATAGGCTGTTGTGGAGCTGAAATGTTTTCCCACACTGTTCACCCTGACATTTTGTCTGTTGTGTTTGCAGTGACTAAGGGAGGGGCTTGGCAAACTGTTCTGCAGCATGGAGAAGGAAGACCTGAAGGTCCTCAACAAAGGGGAAGAGGAGGAGATGGTATGTCTATTTTTTCGTTTTACATCAGTGCCAGTGTCGGTATTTGTGCTTTCTGACTAATCAGACTGCCCCCTCTTTTCTCCCTCCACCTTTTAGGAGCTGCAGGGCTACCGTCTTTGTCGTTGGCGGCTGGCCCTGGTGGGCCTTGGGGTGCTGTGTACAGGGGGCTTCCTCCTCCTGCTGCTCTACTGGATGCCAGAGTGGTGCGTCAAATCCACCTGCACCCGTACCACAGCCCGTGATGCCGAAGTGGTATTGATGCGCTCCACGGTAGGTTGCAAGTAGAGCTGCAATTATTTATCAATTAGTCGATCAACAGAAAATTGAACTGCTTGGGTATTTGATTAATCTCTTATTTTTTCATTTTCATTTTGTTAAAAATGCTAAATACTCAGTTCAGTGAATGTTTTTTTTCCCCCACATTTTTGGAACATTTTATAGACTAAACAATTAAGATTTTGAAGCCCTTGTAGCAAGCTAAGCTGAGGTTTTACATTTAAACTATTTAAATTGTTTGTTAAAAAGTAGGTCGTTGCCTCAAGCTCATGTGGTTATAAAGCTGTGAGCGAATACAACTGATGTATTGTAGTAGCACAGTAAATACATTGAGACTGACTGATTCATACAGACAGTCACACCAGCAGGAATGTACAGATAATTTACCATGTGTCCAACAATGTGTCTGTAACATTCACTTGTATGTTTGTATGTGTCTGCATTCCTTTCTCTCTCTGTTGGTCTCATGCTCGTGTGCATGTGTTTGCATTCAACCTTGACCGTGTTAGGAACAACCTTCAACTGTAAATATTTAGCCACTTCTTAAAGAGGCTTGTTCAGGAATAAGAGTTTGGTTAGGGTAAGAGTATGGATTAGGTGTGGTAAGGCATGGTCTGCACCTGCCAAGCACCAAATGCAGCTCAGTATTTTAAGGTGGATACGGTATGGTATAAATATTTGACAACAGACCAGATGTCCTGAAAGAAATGTACTAAAGACAGCAGAATAAATGTTGATATGTAGTTAGGAATGGAAGAGGAGTTGTGGAGTTAATGACTGAAGGCCCTTAAAAGTCTAGCATTACAACTGTGTATTTGTTTGGCTAGGATGAGTTCCGGCGCTGGTTCCTGGCCAGGGTGCGAGTGATGCTGGCCCCGGGGAGCAACCCCTTCCACAGCCTGGAGACCCAGACCACCTCCCCCTCCTCCCCTTCCTCTCCCTCCTGCCCCTTCTCCTCCCCCGCCTCTCCCCCTCTGGCCAACGGACATACCTCTCACCCCTCCGATGGCAGCCCCGCTCAGGAGCTCATCAGAAGATATGCCGACTACCAGCCCACACAGGTAGGTGCCCCTCTCCACATTATACTGGATTTACACACACACACGTACACACACACACACACACACACACACACACACACACACACACACACACACACACACACACACACACACACACACCCCATTGATGGCACAAACTAGCTGTGAGACTGGCAACCACCTATCAGTGGATGTGTTTCAAACTTAGTAGATGGGTTGCCATTTTTAAATGTGTAATGAGACTCTATAATTATGTTACGATAGTGATATATAAAAAAAATGTAAAACCTAACACTCCCTTGGCCCTTCTTTTTCTCTGTCTTAGACACATGCACTCATTTGCCTTGCTCCCCTTGGCAGTACTTTTCATTGACCACATTCATTATGTGACACCTTACCCTCACAATAAACAACCACAATACAAATATAATGTCATTTCCTCCACTGATCCATATATTCAAATTTACGTAATTGGCATTTTATATGGTGCAAGTTGTCAAAGTGTTTCACTTGTCATCTGTCATCACCTCTTATTTTTGTTCTTCCTTTTAAATGTACTTTGTTTCCTGCCTTTAAGTGTGTGGACAACAATACAGTAAGGCTGACATGTGTCAAAATCTATTCAACTATATAAAATCTAATCAACTTTGCTTCTTCCCTCTGCCCCTCCCCTAATTTCCCTCAGATTCGCTACTTTACCTTCCATAGCACAAAGTATTACTGGAACGACGAGATGCAGAACTTTGAAGTTTTAAAGTAAGCATTTTTTAATGATCTATCAGTTTTGACTTTCCCTTACAGTAAGCTTAACTGGGGATTAAAGGGTTTTATCTGGCAGTATGTGGACAGTATAACAATTAAATAAGTAAAAGGTGCAAAACAACCCTTTACATTTAAAGCTTTAGTATACATTTAACTTGCATTGCTGGCACTGTTATTTTTAATTAAAAGTCGTAAAAGAAAATTGACTTTGTTCCCTGCTTTGACCTACTTTACCTCTATAGCGGCATGGAGGATCTGCAGGTCAGCTGCTCCACCCTCCACTCGGAGCACAGTGCAGGCCTGACTAGGAACCAGCAGGAGTACAGGTAACATCTCACCTGTCTGAAGGACAGGCAGGAGGAGGGCCATATTATTCTGCTGTATCTAATCAGTGAAATCATCTGGTAATATTGTTTAGAATGAAAAGCTATGTACTTTTAACCTTATTACTACATTGTTGTGTAAGTGTGCGTGTTTGTGTGTGTTTAGATATGAAATATGAAGGTCTGGTTTACAACACTTGACTCATGAATGTCTCTTTCACCTCTTGTCAGGAGACTGTTCTTCGGAGTGAATGAAATTGCAGTGAAAGTGCCTTCTGTTTTCAAGCTGCTTATCAAAGAGGTGGGGACCAGTTTGCATTAACAGAGGCAGCATTTTCTTTAACTCAAGTTTGAATTGTCCTTGAATGAAAGACACCTTGTCAACTTGTGTGCTCATCCCATTTTCTCCCATTCCAGTTTCTTATGCCAACATTAAGCCGATGCCTGTGATATGGCTTTTGGCATACATTTTGTTTGGACAAAGCAAGCAGTTCAAATATTTCATCTTTTTGAAGTTTGAGTAACGATTTTAATTTATTTTCACAATTTTCTGTGATCTTATATATCAAACAATTAAATAATTAATTGGACAAATAATCTTTAGATTAATAGATGATGAAAACAAATTGTTATTTGCAGCCTTACTTCCAAGAAACGGTGCCATCAAAGGGTGTGGAGATAACATGTCAATCTAACTCAGTGTGTCCTGTAGGGCTACAACTAACGATTATTTTATTATTATCAGTTAATCTGTCATCTTATCTGTCATCATTTTCTCGATTAATTGATTAGTTGTTTGTTCACTCTTTCCCAAAGCCCAGGGTGACATCCTCACATGTCTTGTTTTGTCCCCAACTCAAAGATATTTAGTTTACTTTTAGAGAAGACTGAAGAAACCAGAAAATATCACATTTGAGAAGCTGAAATTTGATAATTTGGAATTGTTTTTCTTTAAAATGACTTACTTCATTTAAATAATCAATTAATTGATTATCAAAATAGTTGCCAATTCATTTGATAATTAATAACCAATTGAGTAATCAGATTTTTTTTTTTTTACCATTTCCCAGCTCATAGAGATAGAGACCTTCCCATTTTTGTGCATACTTGTTAAAGGAAAATATTTGGGATATCTACTTACTATATTTCTACAAGAGAAGTGCTGCGTGAGGGTAAATACAACAGCAATGCTCCCTGCAGACAAACACTGTAATGTGGGTCACAACTCACATTGGAATAACTCTTAAGTAGTAACATTACCCAGTGGGCATGTGTATAAAGTACCATTCTGCCTCAAGCACTTTTTATTTTACACTTAATTACATGTAATTTATCATTCCCTTACACCTTAAACACTGCTAAAGCATGTGTACAAAATGTAACAATACTAATAGCTACATTAATAAGTGTACATCTTATAAATTGGGATTATACTGACGTCTTGGTTATACCCTCAAGTAGACACCTGTTTCCTTTTTTCTCTGTTTATTGTTGTATGTTCATTCTCTCACCTCTGCATTTGCCACACTAATCTCTCTCTCTGTCTCCTCCTGCAGGTCCTCAACCCTTTCTACATCTTCCAGCTCTTCAGTGTGATCCTGTGGAGTGCCGATGAGTATTACTACTATGCTGTGGCCATTGTTTTCATGTCGGTCATATCCATAGCTACCTCTCTGTACACCATCAAAAAGGTGAGCGCCACAAAGTATTTATAAATATAATAGACTCTTTTCTCAATCCAGAGCCATTTATCCAACTACATAGTTAGGGCCACATGTTTACACAAGGGCTTTGAGTTCAGCAATTTTGCCCTTTGTATTTCACAATTTGTGAGTTTTGCACGTTTTATTCACATGTTAAGACACATTTATGGTAGCTTGCTGCACCTTTTGGTATGCACTAGCAACAGGTCCTGATGTTGCTAAGGTTGATTTGTCCATATTAGGTCAAAATGTAAGCGTATTAGATATTTCATAATCGAAATGTTATCCATGGAATAAGACTTTGATAAGACAGCATGTGAAGTTGGGCAGATACTGTGTGTTTGTATTAATCTTATAAGTTTTGGTAACTCATACTACAATTTTTAATTAACCTTTCTGCACAACCAGAACCTGCAACTTCTATGTTCAAACTTATACACTGTATATTTAAGACACAGTACTGCAACTACACAATAATCTAACCGATGGACTAACTATATTAATTTGTAATGTTACTGGTACAGCCCCTGTGCTTGGGCAGGTCATGTCAGACACACTCGCCACCCCGCTCGTGTCTAATCCAGGGTTTTTAGGATAGCATAAAGGCTCATCTGCACACGGTCTGCTGCCCCTGGCTTCACAGTTCCCATACTCAGACGAAAACACCCTCACAGTCACACAGGTATCAAGAAACTGTCTTAAGTTTTTCATCTGTTTTCTTTGTTCCTTTTTTCCAGCAATACATCATGCTTCACGATATGGTGGCAGCTCACAGTATTGTCCGTGTGTCTGTATGCCGAGCCAACAATGGTTTGTCAATTTATTTTTATGTTTCTGTGTCTTTTTTTTTTCCTTTTTTTTTTTTTTTTTTTTTTTTGCAGATTGGCTCTGTAGAGTCATTTTAATAGTAGTACACACCATGTATTATTATATTCAGTTCCCTTATTTTCTAAAAGAGTGCTTTACAAACCAAACCTGACAGTAGACATTTTACTGCTTCTGTGCTGGGACAGTCACCCTGCTTTGGCTGTCCTCCAGATGGCTGTTGGGGTGGGACAGGGCAGACTGAGAAAGAGAGAGTATGTCAGACGGGGGCTTGATATTAATTCCATGAGTTGGCCAAAGGACAAAATTTAAATTAAACATTGTTGTGGACGTTGGTACACCACATTTTTGAATATACATTTATGTACTGCACTGGCCCCTGCTTGTGATTCCTCAGCTTTTTTCCTGCTGCCTAGAGAAGCATGAGTAATGAGAGATGTGCTGAACAAGACTCTGGGGCTCTGACACACAAAGTATCTACTTTCTCACCCCCCCAATCCACCATCTGCTACTGTTGGCTCATTTACACACTTTTCACCTTTCTCCACACTCATGATATTCTGTATTTTATTTTGTTACTCACACTGCTCTCTACCTGTCTAAATTTAACACACTCATTTACTTTCTCCACTCCTCCATTGCGCCCCTCTTACTGGAAGAAATCGAAGAAATTTTGTCTACTGACCTGGTGCCCGGTGATGTGATGGTCATCCCCAGCAACGGGACCATCATGCCATGTGACGCCGTGCTGGTCAGCGGCACCTGCATCGTCAATGAAAGCATGCTCACAGGTAAGAGCTGAAATCTGAACATTTCTGTCTGATTACTCAGGAAAGAGAAACCTAACAACAACTGACCACAGGACCAACACAATGCCTTTTCTGTAAATCTTCAGTCTTAACATCAGTCTACCCCTCCATCAGGTGAGAGCGTTCCTGTGACGAAGACCAACCTCCCAAACCCAGTGCCAGGGGAGAGGGGGGAGGAGACTGACAGTGCCTACAACACAGAGGAACATAAGAGACACACCCTCTTCTGTGGCACCAACGTCATCCAGACCCGCTTCTACACTGGCGAACTGGTCAAGGCTGTGGTGGTCCGCACAGGTAGGGCTGTGTGTCCAAGAATATATATTTAAATGTGCTACTGTGTTATCATTTTACCCACAACTTCTCATAAAAATGTCTTTACACAGGTTTCAGCACAGCCAAAGGCCAGCTGGTGCGCTCCATCCTTTACCCAAAACCCACCGACTTCAAGCTGTACCGTGATGCCTACCTCTTCCTGTTGTGTCTGGTGGCTGTGGCTGGAATTGGCTTTGTCTACTCTATCGTCCTCAGCGTCATGAACAAGGTAATCTAAAACTGAACTAAAGAGAATTTTGCCCACTAGGGGGCAGAAACATAACAAAACAAACTCGGTAACATGCATGATCAGTTCATCATATTTTTTTTTTTGATGATGGCAAAGAAGAGCACAACAGCCCACTTGAGTCCTCCTTCTTGTCCTCTGTTAAGTCTGATACTCACTGACTGGTCTTTTAGCCCTCAGTACACCACTGCAAAAGCCTTTCCAACAATAAACAGCATGGTAATACATTTCTGAGTCACTTTGTGCTGTAGACCATGAACAGTTTGAGACATTATTTTTCCGGCCTCTGTAACACTTGTTGTATGATTATAGAGTTGTTTGTAAGATTAGCATCAGACTTAGAGGATCAGCCGTTTTGGGACCTTGCTTTGGGTTTGTTTTTAACATGAACAATCAGAGAGACTTTGCTGTACCACACTGTTCAGTTCAAAAGTGTCTCTCAACAGCTTATGTTGGGAAATGCCACATATTTGACTCTCAAACCTGAATTTTAGCAGCCCTTTTAATAAATAAATGTGAGTGAACTGTGAATCCATACCAGTTAGGAGTTAGGAGAGATTAAAGTTAAGTGATTATCAAACATGCGAAAGTTTCCTGAGTTTTTCTGGTCTATTTGCTGCAGGTGCCAGCTAAGACCATCATCATTGAGTCTCTGGACATCATCACTATCACTGTGCCACCGGCGCTACCAGCCGCCATGACAGCGGGCATTGTATACGCCCAGCGACGCCTCAAACGTATTGGAATTTTCTGTATCAGTCCTCAGAGGATCAATATCTGCGGACAAATAAATCTGGTCTGCTTTGACAAGGTAAGTGCTCGTGGTTGTATGACCGCTGTTTTTGCTCTTCAAGTAGTAGGCACTAACCTTACATATCACTCATATGAGGGAGTAACAACAGATGTTACCCAAAATAGATTGTACCTGCCTCTAGTTGTGAGGCAATAAAGATGTTTTTTAGTTCATTTGATTCGATTCAAACTATTAATTTATTTATTTTATTCTACTTTCTATATACTTGCAGACTGGAACTCTGACAGAAGATGGATTAGACTTATGGGGAGTGCAGAGGGTTGAGAATGGCAGGTAAGCTGGTCTGTTCTCTAATCAACAGGTCAACAATAGCAAACATGGACCTCCCACTTCTTCAGTGCATTTTGACTGCACGTGAAAGAAGCCGTAGAAATCTGAAGTCATTATCTTAGTTTAGCCATTACTGAGCTCATGTTGCTTTTCTGATTATCTGGTCCAAAGGAATTAAAATATACTGGAATATCTTGAATGTATCTAGAGAAGGTCTAATTTCCTTCATTTCAAACCCTTGCAAATGCTGAAATCTCACAGAATCACAACATAATTATCCATATGCCCTAACAGCTCAAGTTAAATTGTTTTGATACCAGAAGACACCAACAAAATCAACCCTTGTTTGCTCAGTAATTCTTACAATTGTTCATCAGATATTTTAAAGTGCAGAAATATTGAGTTATATGATTATTTAATTCCCTAAATCTAGAATAAGTTATTTATTGTGTGGTTAATTATGTTAAGAAAATGATAAAAATGTTATGTAGCAATAATCAATGGTATAAATGTAGCCATAATCATATACCTCCTATTTGTCCTGCCTCTCCAGTTTCCACCTGTCAGAGGAAAATGCCTACAAGGAGAATCTTGTCAAGTCCCAGTTTGTTGCTTGTATGGCCACCTGCCACTCTCTAACCAAAATAGAGGGCCAGCTGTCTGGAGACCCGCTGGACCTCAAAATGTTTGAAGCTACAGGCTGGGTGAGTTGTTATGTATTTATACAAAAGCATAAAGTTGGTCAGGGCAGCACAGTGGAGATCTAATTAGTCAGACCACCCTTAAGAAGGCGTATGGGGACAAATAGCTACTTGGAATCTGTTTTATGTGTAGGCCAATTGAAAGAGGGAATATTTTTTTACTATATCAAATATGTTTAATTCATTAACATATTCTTGATATCGCTTACATTACATTTTTCTAATACTCATTTTCTCTAAAATCTTTGTTTGTCCAGATCCTGGAGGAGGCCACTGAGGAGGAAACATCTCTCCACAACCGTATCATGCCCACTGTGGTTCGACCCCCAAAACAGCTGTTGCCCCCTGAGCCTGCTGCATCAACAGAACAGGACATGGTACGAACAGCGCAGTTGTTAAACTGGAGATCTTTTATCAATACAAAGACTGAAATTTATAAAATAAAATCAATCTGATGATATTAATGAATTATTAAAGCTGCAGTGTGGTCTTGGCCATAGTATTATTCATTCTCTGACTTTTTTTGTAGTCTGCCTACAAGTTGACTTAAGACAAGTTGACAGAATATTGGCTGTAATTAAAACCAGCATATTCTTGTGCCTCAATATAACATTAATAGACACTACCTGCATAACACAACAGCAACATTATTAATACTCTGAATGGTTGGTTTATTTGTTTCTCACGGACTCATCCCACTCTACTTTTCTCATTTTAGGAACTGTATGAACTCTCGGTAAGTAGCCTGCTTTCATTTTGAAAATGTACTCCTAAGATTCCTATTTTTCCTTCCGAAAGAAAAGTTCAGATTTTCAAGAGCAGTAAAATTTAGCACAAATAGTGGCCTTCTAATAATGATGTTGGCCAGTTAATGTATATTTAAATGTTTTAAGTTGACAAACTTGTCAGTGTCTCAGAAAGATGTATTATAAAATTGTAAATACATTTGTTTATAGCTCAGTATCAACATGATGATCTAATCTGTTTATGTGTCAGGATCTTGTTAACTAAGCATTTAAATTACCAATTATCCTTCTAAAAGTAGTAATTTTGTAATTAGTAGCATTTTCCATGTTTTCATTTTTAGCAGTAAACCAAAAACCACATTTTTAGTTTTCATCTTCTCCTGGACATGAACGGTAAAGACTGTCTTTTTTGTGTGTGTGTGTGTGTGTGTGTCTGTGTGGGTGTGCATGAGCAGTCAGCGTATGAGATTGGTATTGTGCGCCAGTTTCCTTTTTCCTCAGCACTCCAGAGGATGACTGTGGTGGCTCGTTTGCTGGGGGAGAAACGTATGGATGCCTACACGAAGGGGGCGCCAGAGGTGGTGGTTAGTCTTTGCAAGAAAGAAACAGGTGAGGTGTCTGATTACTGTAACTGCTATAGTAGCAAACAGCACCTAAGGATATGTTTTACTGGAGTCGATGGCAACAATGCCCCTTATCCATAAGGATAACTTATGGCAGGATCATCACTTTATCATGATCATAGTGATGATGTGACGATGATGGATGATAAGGACAGAGGATTGTTTGGCAGTTTATTGCAGATAAAAATTAAATTTCTTATAGTAAAGCTTTAGGTAACCATTAATTAGTCCTAGAATATGTTATTATCAAAATTATCTGGAACGGAACAGTTACTGTGTCACCAGTGCTAATTTAGCACTTTATGAACACTTGTGAAGCATAAGGTGTTGGAGCAAGCTGTAGAAGTCCCCTGTTTATATAAAAGTTTGTTATATCGTTTATTTTTTTGTTTTTTTTTAAGTATTTTTTGGGGCTTTTATTGCCTTTATGATAGTGACAGCTGTAGACAGACAGGAAAGGGGGGTGGTGAGAGGAGATGACACGCAGCAAAGGGCCGCAGGTCGGAATCGAACCCTGGGCCACTGTGGGAGGGACTCAGCCTCAGTACATGGGTCGCCAGCTCTACCCACTGAGCTAACCAGGCGCCCATCATTTTTAAAAAAAACTTTTTTATATAGAAGTTTGACGTGTCCTATTTAATTGCTGCCCCTCTTTCTTAACTTTACTTATTTCTTCAATGTCTCTTTGTAGTGCCAGAAAACTTTGCAGAGGTTTTGGAGAGCTACACCAAGCAGGGTTTCAGGGTCATAGCTTTGGCTCATCGTCGACTTGAATCCAAACTCAACTGGCACAAAGTCCAGAACATCAGCAGGTATTATACTGTATATTGTTGATATTGTTACTTTTGACCTCCATTTTAAACCTACCTAGAGAACTTCAAGCTGAGGATTGCTGCTGCTTTTTAGCATGCTGCTTCACACTGCTGACGTTGGACCGTCACACCTTCATCCCTCTAGTCTGTGATATATAAATAAGAAAATCAGGTGAAGGGGCTCTTGTGTCAAACAAATGTATGCAAGTCCCCCTTGTATTTTAGTTAAGCTAATATTAGTGGCCAATATTGACCTATTGCAGACATATCGGTATTATATCAGTGTATCTCACATGTGCCAATATGATTTTTTAGCAAAGTTTATCCAAAAGAGTGCAGCTCTCAGCAATGTCAACTAGAACTTGTTGACAGTGTATATGTTCAGTTATTATACATGTTAAGGAATATTTAACTTAACTTTCAAATTCTTTAAAAATGTTATTTGTCTCAGCAGCCTTCTGAGTACCTTTACATAGTCGTATTAGTGCACAATCCATATAGAAAAGCGTCATTTTGATTCCAGCTCTAAAATTCTCTGTATCAGCTGCCATATCTGAAATCTGAATTTTTACCCTCTAAAATTATTATCGGCCTTGGCACGTAAGTATAAACACGTATGTTTTTGGTTTTTTTTCCTTTCAACTAGAGATCATATAGAGGCAAACATGGAATTCCTGGGTCTCATCATCATGCAGAATAAACTGAAGGCAGAAACTCCAGGGGTGCTGCAGGACCTCCACGGAGCACACATCCGAACTGTCATGGTTACTGGTGAGACCATTCACACGTGTGTGTGTGTGCACAAATACTCACACGTGCACATGGGCTTGAATTAAACCAGTGATGGCATCAACAAAGTCACTAAATAGAACAAACACACAGAGATGTGCAAATGAAAACGTACAGTACACATAACACACAATCCTGGTTAAAGCTTGTGTATTGCTGTGACACAGGCAGCATAATGTGTTTGGTAATCTGTGTATTGGCAATCGAAATATTTAATCCCTCTGGTATTTACTCAGCTGTACCTGTAATCTCATTTAATTCCATTTTCTAGGCTGCTCAGTGTAACTGGCACTAACATACTCCAGTATCCACCAGAGGATTATTTTTTATTTCCTTGTCCTACTCCTCCTCCTCATATTTACTCCATATGTTCTTAAAACCCTCTGGATCTGCAGGGTTCCTGTTTCCATTCACTATCACCACCACCCTCACACCCTGCACCCCAGACTAATATAAATGCTTGTTGGGGAATTGACCAGAAAAAATCTCAAGGTTGTAATGCGTGTGTATTTGTGAGAAAGATAGAGAATGAGAGGAAGGAACAGAGTGACTTAAAAGCATAAGAAGCAAAATAATAAATGTGTGCTGTATTCACATTCCAGGTGACAACATGCTGACCGCTATCTCTGTGGCCCGGGACTGTGGAATGATTCCTCCCCAAGACACAGTCATCATTGCTGATGCCCTCCCTCCCCATAATGGACAAGCCGCCAAGATTACCTGGAGATACGCTGACAAGCCGAGCAAGATATCTCGCCTGGAGGTAAGGCGATGGGGCTAACACTGATACCTGCACAGATGCACAGACACAAAACCCACACATAGAGAATGAGCACCTGATGAAAGGGCTTGCACAATCAGACATGCACACAATAAAAGGCTACATCCTCACTTCTGCACAAAGGGATGGAAAGATGATGCTAATCTCTGAAACCCAATAAGTGAAATTGTTGTAGGTCTCTCAGTGACAAAGTGTCCCACACCACCTATGTAGTGGGAGGGAACACAACTTCTCTGCCATTTTCTATTATTGTCTGAAAAGGAAACCTAAAAAATATTTATAGGTAGCTTGATATATACACTAAAGATTATATTGTCTACTTTACTTAAGTGTTGTCTTCAAAGACGAGTCTCATCACTGATACCTATACTAAAGCCCAAACACACAAATTACTTTTGAGTGATATCAGTCATGACGCACTTGTTATACCGGTAATGTACAATAATGTAAGTTACTGTAATATAAATAAAGGATTCTAACATGTGGATGAGAGACAAATGTAAAGTTTCAACCACTAAATACATATATTTAAGCATTCAATAGCTGAACAGTAAAAATGTCCTTTGCTAAACAGAAAAGTAGTAATTATTTAAGACTCCTTTTATTGGTATCTTTTAATGTTTTGGCTCTAATCCATACTAATATCATTACTCTAACAGGAAGTGAACATCAGTCTGGAGGATGTATGTCACGTAGATGAACAGAAAACACAAGAGCTGTACCACTTTGCTATGAACGGAAAATCATTTGCGGTCATCGAGGAGCATTTCCCTGACATGCTTCAAAAGGTACGAGGTTTCTTGAATGAGAATGGACATCACTCAAACCTTTTCTGTAACTGGAGTAGGAAAGTTAAAGGAGAAGTTGCTCCTATGATTCCTTGGGTACAATTACCGCCACGATACCTAATGTTTCGTTATGATCGTGTGTTCTGCCTTGTAGCTTGTGCTGCATGGGACAGTGTTTGCCAGAATGGCCCCAGACCAGAAAACCCAGCTCATTGAGGCGCTGCAGGGCGTAGAGTGAGTATTTAAGTCAAATACATGATATAGCTATGAAGAAGTACTTTGACATGTCATACAACGTTTATAGAAGTATTACATCCACAGTGTAGAGTCTGTTAAATAACCAGCAGCAGTAGAGTAAGCCTTCAGTCAGAGCTTTAAATATGAATACATTTTATTGATTGAAAGAAAGTAGTAACAGAGTCGCTGTTTTTTATGATTTACTTCCAGCTACTTTGTGGGGATGTGCGGAGACGGAGCAAACGACTGTGGGGTACGTACAGCCACTTCAAAGTAATTCTTAGTGTGACAAAAACAGGTTTAAATGGATATTAATTGCATTCTGAACATACCTTGTATTTCTCACTTTCCCTTGACCAGGCTCTGAAGAGGGCTCATGGTGGCATCTCTCTGTCAGAGCTTGAGGCCTCGGTAGCCTCTCCCTTCACCTCTAGGACCCCCAACATCTCCTGTGTCCCCAGCCTCATCAGGTTGGTCTTTCCTCCTTTTTATTTGTGCGCAACACAGTGAATGAATAAATAAATAAATAAATGATAGAGAGTATATAAATGTATTTAGAAGCTAGTTTTCTCCTTAAAATTGCACCGATTTTAGACAAATTCATGGTGCTTTAATTGGCCTTTTTTTTTTATGTCAAGCTGTGTTTTTATAGCTACATGACCTTATGTTACTTCTGAGGTCGATAGAGGGATAACACTGTGTGTTTTCTTGTTTTTACAGGGAGGGGCGTGCTGCCCTCATCACCTCCTTCTGTGTGTTTAAGTTCATGGCCCTTTACAGCATCATCCAGTACATCAGTGTCACTCTCCTCTACTCTGTACGTAATACAGCTCCCGCAGTCAGTTGTAGCTGAGGAATAAGTGAGAAATCCCGTCTCTGATCAGTGCTGTTTTTTTGTTTTTGTTACGTAGATCCTCAGTAACCTTGGGGACTTTCAGTTCCTCTTCATCGATATTGCCATCATCCTCCTTATTGTCTTTACCAGTAAGTATAAGAGAAATAACAAATGGATGTGATTTAAAAAAAAAAAAAATTCTTAACCTAAATCTTTACTGCGCGCCTTCTCTGCTCACCCTCAATATCTGTTTTCTGCCCATCTTTATAATTTCCCCCTGCCCCTCCTCAGTGAGTCTGAATCCAGCGTGGAAAGAACTGGTGTCACGTCGCCCACCGTCAGGTCTGATCTCAGGGCCTCTGCTGTTCTCTGTGCTGACCCAAATCCTCATCTGCTTGGGCTTCCAGACCATTACATTCCTTTGGGTCCGACAGCAGCCCTGGTACACAGTCTGGACACCACTGACAGAGTGTGTACCTGCTATCATTTCCAATGTACCTCAGCAAAACAAAAATAAGATCTTAATTGTTGTTTTTTGGGAATGATTTAATAGCATTTAATCTTTAAAAAAGCTGTCCCACATGCTGAAAATGTTATTGGATTGTTCTTGAATCTGACTCTTTTCTCACCCAGTGTCTGCAACCGTTCATCACACATTAACGTGTCTGACGACAATGACACCGAAGTGGATGACCACAACATCCAAAACTTCGAGAACACCAGCCTCTTCTATGTCTCCTGCTTCCAGTATCTAATTGTTGCCATCGTTTTCTCAAAGGGAAAACCTTTCAGGCAGCCTAGCTACAAGAATTGTAAGAAAATTATTTAATTAAGTCATTTATTAATCTGCTTAATTTAAGTTACTTTTATATGTAATAAATTTGTTTGTGTGTGCTTGCGTGTCCCCTCCTCAGGGCCTTTTGTGCTGTCTGCCATTTGTCTGTATATTTTCCTGCTGTTCATTATGTTCCACCCAGTCGAAGGCATCGATGAGTTTCTAGAGGTAAGAAGACCTCAATCCCGAGAAACATACACCTTTACTCAGCTCTGAAGACTGTAGCTTGCTGAGATCTATACTCTTTTAATATTTTAAAACAATATTAAGGCCCAGTCCATAATTCAATTAATAAGTGAAGTATTGCGGAGCCTTGAAACGAGACTGTTATTCTATAATGTAATATGATAATCAGCGTTGGAGTATCTCTCTCTTTCTCTCCGTACAGATTGTTTGTGTCCCGTTTGAATGGAGAGTAAAACTCTTCCTCATCATCGTAGTCAATGCTGCTGTTTCTGTTTTGGTGGAGGTAAGACACACACACACACACACATACACACTTGAACACATGGTAACAGTAGATGTTTTTCTCATGCTCAGTTTTTGTTTTTTCATGCAGTGTGCTCATCCTTGTCTCATTTAGCAGCAGGATCAGTCTTGTGTTGTGAAAAGAAATTATGTTGTAAAGTGAAAATGTTCTTGTCTACAAAGTAAAGTATGTGTAATATTTAACACAAAGTATGTGACTGTTTTTGGTTAAATGTATGCATTTGTGGGACTGTTGAAGTTCCTCATTGCAGCATACGTTTGTCTTGTCTAATTTTTGGATAGACGGATGTTCTTTTAAGAAAATTATTTATTGCAGTACAACGCATTACTATTGGTAGTTTATGCTGGCCTGCCACTCTCAGTGGAGCAGTATCACTATTCCTCTGCCTTCCCTTTTTAGATAGCTGTCCTTGCATACATGCACTGCTTAGCAGACACCCCTTTGCTATGCTATTTCCAAAACTACCGGTCCAAATCCTTCACCTTTTTTAAGTGAAATTTTCTTTAAAAAATCAACCAAGATGATTTTGCACATAATCAGAAATTATAGCAGAGTTTCCAGTATTTTGAGACAATAGTATCCATGCACTCTTTTCTTACTAATTTGTTAAGTTTAATTTAACCTCACATGTATTAACCAAGGATGTGATTTTTCCGGATTCATCTGGAATTACGGATTTTCTGACATGAAAATGTGACCCATGTGAATCATGCAGATCTATGCTCTGCACTCTGTATATTCTCCTGCTCTTTTGTAATGTGCCAATCACATGCCTGATAAACACACAGCTTAATGGAAGAAAACCTAAAGCTTTGATATATTGTGACTCTGCAAACACGATTGAAGACCTCTATGCAAAAAACAATAACAGACGCTATGTGAAATCAAATTAGCCTCTCTGTAATCCTTTCCCCTGCCCACTGCGCTATTCCATAGACCTTCATCCTTGACATCATCTTATGGAAGCTTGTGTTCAGCCGAGACAAACATGGCAGCTTTGGCGTCACTCCTGCTGCCCCGACACGACAGGTTGGGAATATCTGACACCTTCTTCTTTAGCCCTTTCATTTTCCTCTTGTGTGGTGTTTCCTCTCTCTGTCCCCACTTCTTCTAAAACTACAGACCGCACCTTTCTATTCTAACCTCTAACCAAGACAT
The DNA here is from genome assembly GCF_905237075.1 of Dicentrarchus labrax. NCBI lineage: Eukaryota > Metazoa > Chordata > Actinopteri > Moronidae > Dicentrarchus > Dicentrarchus labrax. Next base: position 13,854,123 of record NW_026136718.1, on the reverse strand, counting down.
GCATGTGCGAGATGTCAGTCTCATTCTGATCTGTCCTCTCCTTCTCGTGTCCCCCGATGGGCCTTTTGTTCAGGGGTTTTTAACAGTTGTAGATTTTCTCCAAACTATTCTGTTCTCTGACTCCATTCTGCTCTATAACTGCTCTTAAGAGCAAGTATTTTACTTCATAATGTTCTTGCTGAAGCTGAAAGCTATTTTCAAATTCAGGGCTGCTGGAGGTCACGTTTAAACATGGAGATAAGTGGGTTTATGACTGGGAAGTTTTAATGTCAAGTGAATGAGTAAAGCTCTCTTCTCCTTTAGAAACCGCTATATAGCCACCTTACTAGAGATTCTTACCACCTTTAGCAAGGTTATTGTGGATATTATTATTTTTTCCGAAAATACTTTGACTTGCAAATCAAACTGAAAGAAGCGATGTTGTCCCAAAAAGTCATCCATTCAAATATATACAGTGTATTTTATTATTATTATTATTATTATTATTATTATTATTATTATTATTATTGATTGCTTTTGTCAATTGCTCAAACTGTTTCTAAGCCTTGGATATCTCCCACTGCTTTCCACCTCCTCTCCCTTTGTCTACTGCACCTTTAGTTTCAGCCTATGGGCCCTACAAAGCTTTACTTGCTGTACTTATCTCTTAGTTTCCCTGTTATGTCCTAGATAACTGTCAGTCAACACTGTCAGTGCTCCCTCTAACGTACAGTATATTTAAAATAGAAGCAGGCAAACCTTAAATGTCTTTTCCAATATAAGGTTAATGAGAAAAAATTTACTCATTTATGTTTTTTAATCTGTAAAGACCTGCTGTGGAATCCTTTTGTTTGTTGGATCTTTGACTCCATGAGCTTGTTTTTAAGGAGTGGACTCACTCTTTAAGCAGTCGACTGCCAACTCCTTCAAACAATTATCATGCTGAATTTTGTTTTGAATGACTTTCATGCATGCACACTTGTTGCAATTTACCAGTGTAAAAAAAAAAGCCTGCCTGTTACACAAATGGTTCTTCTCCAGTTATATATTTTGCATGTAACAGTTAAATTAGCATGCCACTGTCTGACTTGCATTTGTCAGTGAAAGCATTTCTAGAAAATCTGAACAATATATGACACAAGTTCATGGAACCCCTTAATTTTGTATTTTTGTTTTATTTATCTGTTTATTTTTGGGGCTGTGCTATTTTCAGGGGGGCATTGACCTGCGGGCGTACAAGTGTCTGTCCCGGCTGTGCTGCCCACGTAAGACACCCAAGGCTCGCTACATGCATCTGGCCCAGGAGCTCAGTGTGGACCCCGACTGGCCACCAAAGCCAACGACCACTACTGAAGCCAAGCCTCGCCCAGAAAATGGCTCCACCTATCAAATCATGATCAACTCCTAGCACCCCCCCGGCCCCAGAATTTAATCTACCCCTTTCATACAGTAAACCTGCATATAACACATGTTCAGTGAATGCAAATTTGATCTATTCAAATGGAATTGTCACAGATACAAGTGCTTGCTATTACCGTTCAGAGACTTGCGTCCAAAACTGTAGTTCCACAGGCGTTACTGCAAAAGCATTACATAAAAGTACCAAATAAAGTTAAGTTTCGGTTCTCTCAGTACTCCTGCTCTCTGGCTCGCCCACTTGCTCGCTCTCAGGTCTCTCTTGCTTGTATTCAAATGTCATTTAACATTAACATTAAATGTAATTCCCATTCCTTATTGCAATGTCTGTTCACTGAAGCTGAGCAGCATTCAACCCAGGCTGGGAGAACGGTTGATAGGCCAGGTCGAATTTGCGCGCTTACGTCTTCAGAAAGTGATGGTTTAATGTACCGTCACTTTGTATGAAAGAGGTATAAAAGAGAGCCAAAGTCCCACTCTGCCATAGAGCTGGTTTCTGACATACGTGTGCTGTCAGAAATGTAATGGAAGGTGTTGAATGCTAGAAAGTAATTACTTTTATACCATTGTTAAAATGATAAGGTCTTCAGATTTTATAAGCAACCACAGCTTTGGCCGTAGAAAGTACGACCCACTCTGACTGAACGGCGAGTGAGAGAATTGCTTGATAAAAAGAGAGTCTGGAAGAGGGCGGAAGAAAGCAGTTTCACTACAAAATTCAATCAGTACAATTTAAGTATACCTTATTTCACATTCTGTAATTAAAAGTGGAAGTACTGGTGGGGTTGAAGGTGCTTGTAGTAATAGATAAATATCACTGGTTGGCTGTACTGACCAACTCTGTGTAATTTATCAGATTCTGTATTATCAGATCATAATCAGCAGCAGGTCTACTCTATGTTCATGTTTCTGAGCAGCCACCACCACATGGTCCTCAAGTCTAACCTGTTGTTGACAGTGCAGGCTCTGATTGCTACTATGTAGTGGTCTTATACAGCTAATGCACATACTGTATGTGTATGTATGTATGTATGTATATATGCATACATACATACATACATAGAGTCATTTGAATGAGCTAGCATTACCACCTGGCTAGCACTCATTAGAAAGCATAGACTCATAACCAAAAAGAAAAGCTTTATAGCTTATGATGGACCCCCAGGGTACTAATTTGACTCATACCCAGGATTCAAATAGTATTTTCTTGAGTTGTAGAAGATTGGGAATCTTGGAATGGCTGCAGTCAACTTGTTCAGTTGCACCCTCGCAGCCAGAAAACACAGTACAATATACATCACAGATAGATTATTGAAATTAAAATTCATTGGCCACATCTTTCATACAAACTCAAAAACATTAAGGCCTGTAAAAAGTAAAGGACTTTAGGTGAACTGTGAGGGAGACAGATCCTCTCTTAACCACAGGCTGGGACCTGTGGCAGGATCTCCATTGTGTTTGTCTGTTTGTCAGAGCTCAACTTTATGTTTTTTAACAGAGATTTTTAGCCATGCTCCCATAGTGGATCAATTAGTCCGTCAGTCCAGACTGAAATATCTCAACAACTATTTGATGTATTGTCATGACAATTGGCATAGACATTCATGGTCCTGATTTTTCATGTCAGGACACCAACGGTAATCAACTCTTCTGTTCATAATAGGATACCTCTGAAACTAATGACTGAATCCTCATCAACCTCAGCTGTACTAATGCATACCATGTTACACTTAAATGATAAGTGTTAGCATACTGTGCTAACAAGTCTGACGGGGAACAACATGGCCTTTCCTCTGGCGATCCCCGCAGGCCTAACTTTTTGCCGCACTAGTGATAAAGATCTGTCAATCAATCGATCAAAAAATGTTCACTAGAGTGAAATGAGCTTTACGCTTTCATGGGCCACCAGTGTGGCTATAAACCTTCTTAATCTTACGTTTTTGCATCTATGAGCCATGTCCTGTCAGCAACTAATGACATCAGACAGGAGACTGAAAGCATACCAAGATTTGCATGAAGCCAGCTCCCTCATCATCATCTAAAATTGTGATGGTTGCAATACTAGAAATATTACCACAATTACAGAATTACTGTAGAATTAAGAAACACATTAACATCTCTGTATTTTGCATGAACTAGCTGTTTATCGTGGACAGTTAATCACATGCATGAGACCGTATAAATCAAACTCGTGTCAGATTGGCTCCAGAAAGCCAGTAGTACTAACTACTTAGGTTTCTTTTTTTTCTTTTTTAAAACTAAATTTCTTCCTATGGAAGACTGATTTAAAAGTGGAATCGTAAAGGCAAGGCATTGTGCGTCTCATCAGCTCACTGCTCTTGGCACATTTAAAACATCCATGCAACAACACACACTGCATAAGATGGATGCTGGTTACCATATATACTCATGTATTACACATAAGGTACCTGCATAGCGAGTTAAGGGCTATATTTTATGTTGACCACTCTTTCTTTGACATTTAAAGTGATGCTCCACAAAATCTATTTCAGTGTCAAACACTCGCTCACTCGCTTCCTGTAAACTTTGAAGGTTGCTGTAAAAGGTTGTAGTTTCCTTCTTAATAACAAAAAAAGTCTATTGAGATAGATTCCAATGTTGGCACTAATAGATGGACAGTGGAGAAGCAGATAAATCATTGTAACTGATTGAATTCAAGCTGACCACAGCTGCTGTAAGAAGAAAACAGACTATTTGCAGCTGCCTTTTAAAGCCACCATAGTGTTTGATTTAGGTTGGAGTGTCACTTTGAAGCAAAGACGCCAACACACAATGTCAGTATAACCGTAAACTCTGCATAGCAGCCTGCCTTTCATGAATTGTATGGTTTTTAAATGGTGTGTGTCCCAAAGTATTTTTAGAGTGCTAAACAGTGGTCATGAGACACCATGTCAAGAGAATGTCAAATTAAATGTAATGTTTCTTCTTCTCCCTGACAAAATTAAGTAAATTCTTCCTCAAACTGCTGGTAACAGCAACGTATTATCACCTAATCATCTATGACACCTGACATCACATTAACTCCATTGATTATCAATAATTTAATTCGTATAGAAACAAATCAGATTTCTTTGATATGAGTAATAAGGGTCTGAAGTTGCTCAGTTCCTAAAAGCCATTGAGATACTTGTAATAATATTACAAATGCATATGAAACATGGGATCCATACTGTTTTTTTAATGAAAAGCTCAAATGTGATATGTGACCATAGTTTCAATGGATACATTGTTTATTAGATTAGAAAAGTTATAGTATTTTGTTATAGTATTTTATGGATAAATTGTCAGTCTGATGATGATATATAGTAGATGAAACTGGTTCACACGACTCAAATGGACTTTCTTGTGCCAATTTTCAGAAAGTTCCTGATATGTAGTCAAAATAGAAAGTCAAAATTACTAATTTCTGTTGAATTTCAACAATGTTGCTGATGTGTCCAAACATGGGCCTTGTGAGTTTATAAGCCTCTGAATATTCAGTGGTATGGGTTTTTTTTCTGTTTGCTTTCAGGGTTTAATTTCTATAGATACCTACTGAGGCTAAAATTGAATGTTGTGTAAAGAACAAATTTTAATGCAAGGCAATACTATGGTTATTGATTCTATTTCCAAAGACTTTTCATCACATCTGTATTGGTTATTTGTAAAAAGAGAACAGACTCAGAAGCAGAAGAGGAATATAATAGGAGGGTGGATTCTATCTGTATATATGAGATGTACATTTCTAGTGTGTGCATAAAAGACAAAAGATTTAGTTATAAAAATGTATGGTTTTTGGATTATCAAAGGGCTGGTGTGTCTTTTTCTACTATTTTGGTACTGTGTTACAATCAGTTGTCTGTCTACTTTTGATTTGTACTGTCTATTGGATTTATTTGTACTTTCTCTTTTTGTTATGGAGTTGCATTAGCTTGGATCTTCCTTATTTGGGCATGAATTGTGGGCATTTATTTCACAGTTTGAATTAGTTTGAGTTAGTTATGATCGGGGAACTTGGATCAATATTTGTTAGTCTTGGGTAAATATAATGCAGCACACAACTACTTGTTAGAGTTTAAAGGAAGTTGAAATTAAACCCTCCTGAGTGGAAAGATTTGTCTCCGCAGGTTCTGCTTCAACTTATCAGCTTTTTCTTTTGCTTCAATTTTGTGTCAATGCTTTGTATGAAACCAAGGATCTGACACAAGAAGGGAATTCAAATGATATGATATTATATATTTGAGGCCTCCTCATTACAAATTTAGAATTTGAGCAACATTTGACAATCTTGTTACTTTTCTGTCCGACATACAAACATATTTTACTTTCTTTGTCAACCTTTTAAAAATTATTTTACCTCTGTAAAATTAAAATGTAATCGGCGAATTGGAATGTGCATTGCTGCTTGATATCACCAGTCTGTTGTAGAAGTGATTTATATTGCTGCTAGGGGCAAAAGTGATTCAGCTGTGTCATAACCGTGCACCTTGATACAGAAAATTCATCAACTTAATGACGTGCAAAGTGTAAATACTATTGCTTTTCTTCTAGGCTACGGTTTTGCCTTTTATTGTGACACAGCTATGTCAAAACAATGGATTTTATGCTGAAACCTCTATGCTCTTATACAGGTACAACATATACCGACTGTTGACAGTTAGCATCTTACTCACATCATGTATTTTAAACAAACCATCGAATGGCATTTAGATTGAGTCAGCCACTGAGTATGTGAAGCCTCACGTGGATTTTGTTTCCTCAGGGAAATGTCTATTTGTAATGAAAAGAGAAAATAATAAAAGTTGACACCCAAACTGAATGAAAATATACTGTTGGTAAAACTTTTTATTATAGTCCATCTTTATGTCAGCTCTTTCAGTAGTTGTTTTTTTTTTTTTTTGGGTTTGTTCTTTTTTGCAGCTCCCACTCCCCAGCAAGAGGCTCATCTGGGGTATATGTATTGTTTTTATTGGCAGAGATGTAAATTTGTTTTTGAACATTTTTGTACTTTATAATTTATTTTTTATTTATTTTCATTTCTTTCCCCTGAGGATTGTATTTCAGATTGATCTTGATTTCTTTCTTTTCAATAAATCTTCTCAAAAATGATGGATGTCTACGAGTAATTTGTTTCCATTGGGGAATTAATGAGAAACCATAAAACTGCAGAAGCTACAGGAAAGTGTAATGATGAGCAGTCCTCAAGTTGCAATATGTTGCAGAAATTATAGTGTTTATAGAATCAACCTGTTTGCAGAAAAGTGCAATTAGTGGTTAATGTAATGAGGTCATGAGGTATTGGCTGACTACCAGTTGGCAGGGATTGCCTAAATGTACATAATGGATTGTGGGATACTGAGAGCTGCAAAGGTAACACATAGACTATGAATTTTTGATTTTGATTAATTCATTGGGTCTTGTGCAGTTCCTCCTCTCTCCCTACAGTACACAAATGTAGCTTAAATACGTGGTTAACACATGCAGGTGAGTAATTGGATCCACTGTGATTCTTTTGAAAATGAAGCTCAAAAGAAAAAGTCAGACACCCACAAATTTTAAATGTGTTGACTTCTAAATGTGTGACATGCTAAATCTTGCAAGGAGAAATTACATCTGTACGGACAGCATTCATCTCAACTCACACAGCTAAGTGCAGACATTTAGTTATCTTATAAAAGTAATCTGAATTTCACTTTGTCCTTAACTAGTCTAGGCTGCACCTGTTTATTCAAATGACCACTTTATCAATCATGTTATCAGTATTGACCATTTAAATGTCCCAACTGACAGGTAGGACTATAGGATGGAGTCTTTTGACCTCCATATGTTCCCTTTACTAACATAAGTCTGCCAGGTTGCAGAACTTGCTTGAGGGAATTACTCACAATTTCATTGCACCAATTCATCCCTCCTCCTAGTACTTATAAAGGATAACTTAAAAACTAATAATGGATGACTTAAAAACTAATAAAGGATAACTAAAAAAAGACATTCTTATGTAAGAAACTTTGCAGGGATGAAAAAGTTATTTTCACAATACGTGTACATTGTATACATCTTAAATTTTAAAATTGTATAAAAAAAAATTTAAGTAAAAATGTATACATATATAAATTCTTGCTGTACAGTAAATTAACATTTTAAGATTAAAAATGTATATATATATATATATATATATATATATATATATATATATAAATTCTTGCTACAGTGTACACATATTAAGAAAATGACTTTCTGTCATCCTTTACAGTTATCCATTATTATTTTTATATATACATATATACACACACATATAACATATATATGTATATATATATATATATATATACATATATACACACACATATATATATATATATATATATATAACGTTATACACACACATAATACAGTACGGATCACAGTGGAGCACGTTGTTGTTGTTGGGTTCATAGGAACGAATTCACTGGTGTGTGTTCTGTCAGGGCCGATTTTGGAGGTTGTACCTTTCACCGGAAATAGACTGTCATTCTGGCTGTGTCCTTGTTAGCTAACGAGCTAAGTGCGTTAGCTGCCATAACAGGCAAGCAAATGTGCACCATTTGGAAAGATGAATTAAACCGTGCCTAAAGAGTGAATTTGAAAGAGATTTGCGTTCGTCCGCTGTTGATAACGGCACCATGTTGCGTGTCGGGAGTAAAGCTGCCTGGTAAGTCCCTCATTTAATAAAGGGAACGACAAACAGAAAGCTAATCGTGTTAGCCGAGGGAAGCACACATAGCCGGTCATTTTGACAGCTGAGGACGGCGAAGCTAGCTAACGTTACCTGCCTCATGTAAAAAGACATATCCTCGATCTCATCCTCCGCTCACTGCCACTGACATTTGTTATAAACGTACCTGAGATTGACTCAGCGTCAGCTAGGTGCGTTTACCCTGAGATTGTGGTTTACTCTTACAGTCTCGACACGGTTGTCAAGTGTTATTAATTAAAAACAAATCGACTTACAGGCTATAATACTCTCTAATACTGTTAAGCTAAGTATATGATAGTAATACAGACAGTACATTTATTTACAAAATGTATTTGACTGTATTTTTCTGACTGGTTATTGATTGTAAGTCAACGTCAGCTGATCTGTTTATCTATTAACTTGAATTTGCCTCCATGTTGTAGCATTGTGGTTGATTCTACCTTCTACTAAAAGGACCACTTATGAAATGTTGTCATAGTATGACAGACTTACACACAGTACCTGTGAGCTCTATTACACTAAGGGAAGTTGCTACTGTTTGTATTCAGGAGGTTCATTAGTTCACTTCTCCATGTCCTGATGATGGAGCCACAGGATGCATATTGTGAAATTTTAGTTTTATTTATATTACTAAAACCCTTCTATTGCTATTCCAACTGTTACAACCACTAATACAAGCTTCCTTTCAAAGTGTCACATTTTTATCCGATAAAATAATTCTCCTGAAACTTTCATTTGATTTAATGTTACTCTTTGGATGGTAGCTGCATCGTCAGACAGCTTCCACTGACATTATATATTCAGGTATTATGGTGTTTATAGGCACATAAGGAAGGTGAGCTTGTGTAGTTTATTGTCCAATTTCTCTGTCATCTCAGCATGGCCTGCAGGAACCTGGTCTCCACCAACATGGGGGTGAGATTTCGGGTACCACTACAGAAGCTGCACCCTCTGTCCCGTGCCATCCATCACCGCTACTCTGGGAACAACAACCCTCAGCGTCCTCCTCATCGCACGGCAGCCCGCTATTTCACCTCCATGTCACGGCTGCCCATGCGGCCTCCCAAGCCTCCCCCAGGGTCGGGCGGCCGTAACTACCAGCAGCAGCGCAATTTCTGGGTGGCCCGCCTCGCTGCCCGGCTGCTAAAGCTCCGATACATTCTGCTGGGCTCGGCAGTGGGAGGAGGGTACACAGCTAAAAAGGTCAGCATTGAGGGTGTCTAATTCAGAATTTCTCAACTATTCCCTACCTCATCTTGCACATGAACTGGTTTTTATTTCTCTGTTACCTCATCATCACAAAGTTAGAGAGATATAAACTGATAAACAGACAAATTTACAAGATTTACCACCAATCATCTTAGTTTTACCCATGCTGTCATGTGTGGCAAAACCTTTCCCATGGCATTTTAAATCGCTGTCTCAAGCCTTTTCTAGCTGAGGTGGCACACTGGTTGCTTATTGAAAACAGTAGTGGAACTTTCATTCATGTAATGATAACATAATCTTGTCATTTTATCTCCAGACGTATGAGGAGTGGAAGGACATGCTGCCTGATTTTAGTGAATACAACTGGGTCATTCCTGATTTTGTCTGGGAACTGAGTGAACAAATTGATTTCGGTAAGTGTTTTCATTTTAATGTAATGATTCAAATGAATGTGCTAATTCCTGGCCTTGTCTTTCCTCGTAAAGGATCCCAGATGTCAGTAAAACAGGGACAAGTTTCATTTCTGTGTACTCCACTTGACATGTTATCTCTCTTGTCCACAGATAAACTGGCCAAAGCTCTACCAGAGATGGAGGAAATAGCAAAACTACTACCTGATCTAGACAAGATAGGAGAGAACTTCACTTTCCTCAAAAGCCTCCTGTCCTCTGGTGAGTGAACAAGACCTCAAATATTTACTATACATATATATATATGTATATATACATATATTAACTAATAAGTTCATCATAGTAAAAATAAAATTAATATTTGCAGACATCAGAGTGTATAGTCCAGAGTCCACATTTTAGATGAAGATAACAGAATTTGTACACAAACTTGCATTCTACATCTGCATTGGTCCCTGCATTTATATATGATATAACTAACAATCCAGTCGGGTGACCTATACCATGCTTAAAGTATGTTATTTGTGTTTTTTCTCCTACCTCTATGTGAGCTGAGAATAATGAGATAACATAGACTCAGAGTTATGAAATAATATGAGAAAGTAGCCTGCTTCATGCTCTAGATTGCTGCTTTTTCTTTAACAACCCCCTCTGTTAATGGTTGTGGTGGCTAAGGGAGTCCTCCTTTACCCCAAATAACATATAACCGATTTGTTTTGGTTAAATTAAACAGCCATTTATTCAGATAGGACCAGGCACCGGTACTGGGTAGATGGTTGTCAAATGTAATATTGTTCATACACAAAAAAAACTGTATCATTTTCGATAAGTCAGTACAAGTCTGTCCCCTGAAAGCTCTTATTACCTTGAATTCATCCCCATACACCGTCTTTTTAAAATCACTTGATAACATTTTGCAGATGCATTGAATAATAAGTTATAAGGAGTTAACTACGGTTAGGCAGAAACTCAAACCACCTTATCAAGAAGAGGAGTAACTTTAAACCATACTGTCAACACAGCTCACATTTCCTGCATCGGGGGTTTTGATTTCATCTGCTCATAGCACACAATGGTGCACATACAGGCTTTTTGTCAACAAGCAAAATGGCTTGTTAGAGGTCAGATTTTACCAGCCACTCTATTGTTTCTACCAGCACCAGTATATCTACCAGCCACTTGAATATTTTATCAGCAGTTTGGCTCGTAAATGGTGCTAAATCTGTGTCAAATGGGACAGCTCACCGTAGAATAACATTATCCTCAACATCCTATAAGTGGAAACTTTGTTGAGATTTTTCAGCAGATTTGAAGCTGATTTCTGTACCTAGATTTCCCAGTCTGCCTGGTAAGAGTAAATACAGTCAAATAAAAACATAATTTAACCACAATATTTCTGTTATAACCTGTTATAGTCCAGGTGTTTTGAAATCATGACTTTAAGTCCAAACAGATTTGACAGGATTTATTCCATCCAGTCAAGGAATTGAAAACATTTAATGTCATAATGCAACATTAACAAATAAATCTGATTCTGCCTACAAATCTCTAGCAAGTAGAGGAAAGGCTTTAAAATTAAGAAACCTTTCGATCGACTGGTAAAGACACAATATTTGACATTTTGTGCTCATTGAGGATCCTGCCCAGTTTGGTTTGTGCTTAATCTCTTTTAACAGTTACTCATTAGGTGGCTACTTCACTTAAAGCTCTGGCACAGCAACGGCTTTGTTTTAATACACATCATTTAGCTGTGTCCCTGCTTTGACCACCATCCCTCTGCTTCTGTCTTTTATGATTTTTATCTTGTGTTGTTCTTCCTTTCTCCTCCTCCCCCTACCCTCCTGTCCTCCTCAACATTCTTCACAGGTGTGAGTTTGGGTAGTGAAGTCAAAGGAGCTTCTGGTCTGCATCTGTTGTTAGGTGTGTAAACCCTGCACTCAGTAGCGCTGCCCACTCCCCCTCTTTTCTCTCTGCTGCTGTTTGACCACCATCTTGCCACGATATTGGTATGGTTGTGGGTTCCTGCTTGCCATGGTTCGGCTCTAAAGGCGGTAGCAGAGCATCTTCCCAGGACGTTGGCTTCCAGTTTGCAGACCAGTGCTGCTGTCAGTGATGGCAGGGTTCATGGTTAACACAGGTTCTGTATTCAGTGAAATGCATGACCTGTCACTAGGATGGTGAAGAGGTCTCATCTTGGATTATTCTGAAGAGTATACTTATTTATGCAGACATCCAATTTGACCAAAATCTGTTTACTAGAATCAGTAAAAAGCCTCTTTAAGTTTCTCTCCCTCTTTCTTTTAAAATCTTTGAGGAACTTGAATGGCTACTATTCCCATGTTCATATCAAAGCAGAAGTACAGAAAAAGAAATAACCTGCCATGATTTTTAATATTACCTTCCTGGTCTGAAAACGTCTTAAATGCAGATCCAGTGTGTTAGCCTTTAGTATGTACCCTTCTTCCCTTTTGACTTTCTTTAACACGACTGTCCTTGGCTGTACCTGTGGTTTTTGCCTCCTTTGACTTCTACCCTCTCTCTCCCCTGGCCTGTATGGGCTGCTTTCTTTAATCACACTAACATTCACTAATCTTTGGGATGATCTCATTCTGCCTTTACTTATATGCTCTCAAATGTTTGGAAAATGCGCACAAAATAAACTTTACATAGAACATCCATTGGATATGTCAAGATGTTGACTTACACAAAATTTGTTTTCTTGATGCCAAATAGTGGTTAAATAATAGATAAACAAATAATACTATAACCCTTAAATGCATTATGTTTATATGCACTAGTATATGGAAAGACCTAATCTTCCAAAGCCTTTTATACGGACACTTGCCATGCCAGACGGGACCACACCTCTGTTGTGAGTCATATAATAAGCAAAGGGGTGTTCCTGGCTCTTTTACTTTAAACTTCACTCCCTGGCTTAAGAAAAATACTTTTTCCATGAGAGCTTCAAGTTGTTCTATTTAAATATTTAGTCTACTGAGATTGTTACATTTGACTATGAACTTGAAATTACTATCTGGTGCCTTTGTAAACACCTGCCTCATTTATATGGCTAAGCAGACTTTGCTTTGTGCATGGCAAGTTGCATAACAGCATGCAAGTTTACATAATAAAAACGTAAGTTGGGCACAAGGTGGATCAGTGAATATTAGGTTTAAGTGTTTTTAACTGTTTAAATCTGTTTAATTGATTTTAGTAAGTTTTGTTTTTGTCTGATGTCATTGTCAGGGTGTCTGATTACATCCGACAGTAACCACTTTTTACTCCTATTGGAGAACTAATAACATAACTACCAATGCATTCTTTAATTTCGGCAGTTTATTGACTAACAAAAACACACTATAGTCCCTGCAAATTAAGTCTGTTACTTGGGTCAATAATTCAATAATTCTAATAATGGACTGCTTTATTCCATAAAGCTAAGTTTGGTAGTTTTTAATTTTGGGTTAGTTGAGGTTTAAGCAAAATTCTAAAATTTGGCTTGTACAGTCTAATTTACACATGTATAAGTGTGTGTATATATATATATGTGTGTACATGTTGTATACGTATATATCAGTGCAAGATTGTCCAAACATTTGAAATTTAATCGCTCTGGTCTTTATTTTGATGGCTTCTTTTTGCTATTGGCCTTATTGTGTATTTGTGTTTTATATATCAGCAGTCAATATTCACAATAGTCAAGGATGCATTTTTATAAGTAACCTCATTCTGTGTTGTTATGTCCCCTCTGGTAGAAACCACAGGCGATCCTCCACTAAAAGCCACAGATTCATCTACTGCGTCACCGCAAGATGGCAGCGACAAACAATACAAAAAGGCAAGTTTATAAAACCTGCTGACACGTCTCAGCTTTGTCCTCTCTGCCACCACTCTGTCTCACTCAGCTCCCGTCTGCAGCTTGGCTACCTTTCACTTCAGTGGCAAGAACTGCAGTGGATTGAATCAAAATCTACCCAAAGAAATGTATATTTGACTTTGTATTGTTCAAGGCATTAAACCATAGTATTTAACGGCCCTGAGGCTCCAAGGGTACTTAGCAGTGGTTCTTCCTTCTTGTTGAAGTTGTTAAAAGTTGCAATTAAAGAAGGTCCTAATTATATAAACGTATGCACAGACAAAGTAGTTTAAATAAAAGTGACCACTAAATGGCATATGTTTCATAATACGTCAAAATGTAATACTTTTGGGTGTGTTTTGAATCAATCGGTTCTACTGAATGTGAATTGTGAGTTCCAGACTGGCCACCAGCCTACAGTATATTCAAGATAAGCTTTTGAGTGTTAATGTTATGGTAGGACAGCTCTTCCCATTTCATGACTGTTGTACAGTAAAGTTATGATTAAAAATGTGGTTAGCTGTCCAGACTTAAGGGAAAGTGTATGGCACTCATTCGACAGAATATAACTTGACAGTTTTTGCACACTGATATTTATCATTGCTTCAAAAGTTGCTTTACTTCTTGACATGATTCTCAACTGTTTTTCCAGAAATATAATTAATAGAGAATATTTTTTATTATACAGCAATGTCTGGCAGAACACTTTATATGCACATTTGTTTCATTTCTGTCCTCTCCTGTTTGATTTGTTGTCCTTTCTTGTTCATTTTGTGTTTATTCTTTTCCAGAGTTTTTGTTTTCATGTTTTTGTGTGTGTTTTTAACACTGTACAGAGTTACAGTTCAAACATAATATGATGTGAAGGGTTGACCAATAATATTAAGAAGTGCATTTAGAAAATAGATAATGGCTTTCCTCTCCTATGCCTTGCTTTTAGTCTGCAATCGTGGTCTCCAACATGAGTGCCTATAACACAACACAACTCTTACAAGTTGATGTTTCACTTCAGATTACATCGAACAGTAATGTGCCTTTCGTAGAGTAGAAAGAAGCAAAAAAAACAGCCCAAAGTTAGCAAAGATGAAGTCATGTTGGAGACCCTTGAACTAAAGCAAATTTCACCTGCTATACAGTACTCTTTGTGCTTCTCCCCTGATAGAGAAACACCCCAGTGCTTGCTTCGCTTATTTAATCATCATCTTCAGCTTCATCAAACCAATTATGCATTTGCAGTACATTAAAACGCTGTGTTCTGAACTTGGTTATTATTTCCAGTAACGCCTGAATTTATTTCCAGTCTCTTACTGTATTTTTTTTATAAGTATAAGTAGGAAAATCAGTTATTGTGTTGTCTGAATCCTCCATACTGTCATTAATCCACTGTGGTGCATGATGGTGAGGAAAGGGAACAGAGGTACTGTTGTTGCAACTCGCTGAGAGGTGCTGGTTGTGGTATTAGTCACCTCCTCTGCCTTCAGTCTGGCAAAGTTTGACATCTCCCCTTTGTCTTTGAGAGAGACTGGCTTTGTTGGGTCGTACTGATGATAGTGGCAAGATTATTAAAGCTAAAGACCTTGATGCTGTTAAACTTGAGCTTTGTATCATGATTCCCCAGCCTGAACAGCACCAATGCCAGTGACTGAGACACAGGTTTCCTCTGTTGTCGCCTTGTTTGGGTGCAGCATTTGCCTGTATGACTGACCAGCGCAGTGGCTGGTTGTTGTCTTTGTTGCTGCTCCTACCTGTCTCTCACTATAACGTACCCCAGCAGGGTCTGCTTGGCGAGCTCATTCTAATTCAGCAGCAGATCCAGCGGCACGAGGAGGAGGTCCGGCGGGCCGCAGCAGCCAATAATGCGCGTCCCCCACCGCCAGAGCCTGCTCCCAGTCCGCCTCCGAACCCCAGCCCCCCTCAACAGAAGCGCAAGGTGAAGGTCCCAACCCACTTAGATCTGCCCTATCCCACCAATGCCTCTAAAAGGTCACAGCTGGAGAGAAGAAACAGAATATATACTTTCTACCAGCCGCCTTGACAAAATAAAAGAGAAATTTAACAGCAGGCTGAAAAGGAGTGTTTTGCTGCCCTTTCTGGTAAAAAGGTGCAGATCTGTTGTGGTTGGATGTGCTTGGAAGTGTGCTCTGTTGCACCTGTAAGCACATTCAACAGTTCTGTTGCATACTTTGGACTACAATTCAGTACTACAACTGCAGCAAATTAAGAAACTAAACCACGTGTCTTTTCAGCTGATGTTAAGTTGCTCTTTAATTTGTAAGAACAGAGCTGCCAGTTTGAATATTAAAACAAGACTCAATTTATAAAAGAATTTAAGGGGATGGAGGACACAACAACATGAACAGCTACAAAATAACTCGTTAACACATTAATACATTCCAGTGCTGTGGCTATGCAATGAATGCAGTGTTTGTTTATGCCGATGTTCAATTTCTCTTGAAATTGAATGTTTATTTTGTTTACCACTTAGACAGCAACATCTTAAAATAGAATGCAACGTAGTACAAATACTTCTTCTGACCAAATGCATTTATTGCATTACTATTGCAGTGGATTGCATTATATTTTACAGGTGTTTGTGTCTATCCTTCTACTTAAAGCCATGGCACTAGTGTTTTTTATTTTCTTTTATCTTAGCCTAGCTTATTTTCATGATATTTGTAATGCAGACAAATTGGCCTGTCGATACTTTAGTCTGTCCCCTACAATACCCAACAGAAACCTCCATGTTTCACCCCATAGTCTGTCAGGCTGTGCTAAAATGTGCTTTACCAGTCAGTCGTGGGGAGAAGGCATGCATGGACCTTCGTAGCCTGGTTCCAGAAGCTCAATGACGTAGCTCAGTCTCACTCTCTCATTCAAATGGATGGACAATCATCAGCAGCCCTCCATTCATGTACGGAAACACTGCATGGAGTGGAGTGTCAACCCGCTGCATGGTGTGAGCTGCACTTTTTTGAAACTACCATGAATGGACACAGCTATATAAAAAAAAAATGAGAGTTGAGTTGTCAACAAGAAGGCAGAAGCATATTAAAAACATCGTCATATACTGCCGCTAGATGGTCATTAATAGCACACTTCTTGTCTGTGTTTGTAGTGTAGAAATAGTTTTTGATAAAGTAGTTTGGTTTGTCTTTCTGTTAGTTACATTCCCTTTCTTCTGCTGCCTATCCCATTTTTTCATGTATGCTGTGTCTCCTGCTTTTATGTCCTGTCTCTCATCCTGACAAACATGTTGTGTATAAGAAATAATCAAATGAGTTTTGCCCAATCATGAAAAATCAAGCTATAATGACTAAATGATTTTGTGATTATATTCAGCTGTATTTTTCAGGGCTCACTCTGTGATTTGTGCCTGTTTGTGAATCAATATCTTGTTGATCGGTGCTGAGTAATACTAGAATGAGTAGTGTCTGCCTAAAATCTAAATTTGTATTCCTCTCTTTGTACATTAACTTGACTCTCAATATTGGTTCTCTTCGTAACAGTGTGCACGTAATCAACCTTCGTGGTGATGATGGGATTTCATGCTTGTGAAGTTGCACAGTGGGAGTAACAGGAAGCCCTTACTTTCAAAACAGAAAGGAAGCATTAACTCAATTTGTTGCTGTTGTTTTTCTATTTTTGTTTTTTTACTTTAACCTCTAGACATCAGACAAAGAAAAGCTAGATCAGCTTCAAGAAGAACTGCTCCGTACACAGGTACAGTTATGTTATTCAATTATTTTAGCGCTTTTATTGTCATATATTGTACAATACTGTATTTCTTATTTCACGGTGAAGTGAAATCAAAATCAAGCAGATTAAATTTCGCCACCAGATGTTGACAAAAATGTTTTCTTTTTACATGCAAAGTGTTATTTATGCAGGTTGTGCATTGTGTTCTACTGTTTATCCCATAGCTAAAATATCAGCGCATGCTGGAGAGACTGGAGAAGGAGAATAAAGAGTTAAGGAAAGTGGTGCTGCAAAAAGATGATAAAGGCATTCACCAAAGGAAAGTGAAGGTGAGTTGTGCATAGAAACACGACACACAACCATATAATTTTCAAATGTTTTCATTGTACAGATGCAGGAATATTCCCTTAAATTATCCAGTGCCTGTAATGCTGCTAGTCTTTGTTGGCTGCTGATACATCGTTAATATAACTTACTACTGTGTCCTCTCATGTAGAAATCCCTTATTGACTTGTATTCTGAAGTTCTGGATATCTTGTCTGACTACGATGCCAACTACAACACCCAGGACCACTTACCCAGGGTAAGGAGCTATCACATGTAGATATCTACTGTTCATGGAAATGGATTATAGTTATATAAAACAGGTTTTGGTTTCTGAGAGAAATAGGGCAATAAACATTATTTCTTGGACCCTGATTACTTATTACCTCCTTTTTTCTTTTCCACTTTGTTCTTGTGCCATTGGCTTCAGCTGTTCTAATTTTCTCCTCTTCTGTCCTCTGTCTGGTTATTTGTGTTTTGTCCAACTCCTCACTCATTTCCTGCTCTTCTGTTTCAGGTGGTTGTGGTCGGGGATCAAAGTGCTGGGAAGACCAGTGTGCTGGAGATGATAGCCCAGGCCAGGATCTTCCCCAGGGGCTCAGGAGAGATGATGACCCGCTCTCCTGTCAAGGTATGTGGGACCAGAATGGCTGATGTTTGTGTAATCTTTCCTTTAAAAGGACAGGAAAAAAAGATTTACACATTTACATTGTATTGTACATTGTTATATTGTCAGAACTCGTCAGAAATGGCAGCATTTACAGCCATTACCAGCCAGAAATGACAATTAAGGTATTTGGGGAATGTACAATGTGTAGGAACCCTGGTCCCCTCGATGGATTTCTGTAATTTATCTGAGTCCTTGACAATACTCATCTTCTTTCTGTAGGTAACATTAAGCGAAGGCCCCCATCACGTCGCCATGTTTAAGGACAGTGGCCGAGAGTTTGATCTTACCAAGGAGGAGGATGTAAGTCACAAAGTCTTTTTATTCCATCCACATAATATGAATTTTAGCACAAACTTTTTTTTTTTTACCTGTTTATATCTGGCTTCTCTTCCTCTTCTTGCAGCTGGCTGCTCTGAGGCATGAAATTGAGCTGAGGATGAGGAAGAGTGTGAAGGAGGGACAGACAGTCAGCTGTGAGGTTGGACACATTGCTTCCATTTCCATTCAAAGCTGCTACTTGCTGTTTTACCTACAGTGTTTCATAGAATAATGATGATTATTTTCTGCTTGTCAGACAATATCCTTGAGTGTCAAAGGCCCTGGTATCCAACGGATGGTGCTTGTTGACTTACCAGGTGTCATCAGTGTGAGTATACGTTCTTAAATTAATAAGGGTGGGAATGTTTACAGTATACTTTGTGTAATTTTTATTTATTTTACTCTTTCATTATCTCTATAAGTTTTCATTATTCTTTACAGGGTGTCTGTTTCAGATAATCAATATTTCTTGTACTGTTTGTGGTAATGGCTCCATATTCGGATTTATTACACATACAAGGAACATTTTATTGATTTATGATCCTGATTTTATGTCGAATTTTCTCTGATGTAAAATTGCTTATGTAAAACCAAAGCCAATGTCCTCACAGATATAGTAATACAAATACAGTCTTTAAAAGGTTTTTTTTAATGTGTTTCTTTCAGACGGTGACGGCAGGTATGGCATCAGATACTAAGGAAACCATCTTCAGCATCAGCAAGGCCTACATGCAGAACCCCAATGCAATCATCCTCTGTATTCAGGGTGAGCCATGAGTGTACTATTCACAGTTGCAACAATCATATATATAAAGGCAGCACTTGTCATAGTGAGCAGGGAGACCATTGTCATATCTCCTGTGATCTTCCTTGTCTCCCTCCAGATGGCAGTGTGGATGCAGAGCGGAGCATTGTAACAGACTTGGTTAGCCAGATGGACCCTCAGGGGAAGAGGACCATCTTTGTCCTTACCAAGGTGGACTTGGCTGAAAAGAACCTGGCCAGCCCGAACAGAGTAAGACAACTAAACTCTCTCAAAAATCCAGTACAATAAAAAATGTTACTTCATATGTAAATTATTGTACTGACTATTAATGCATTGGCACTTATTCACTTATTTTATTACAAGCATGGATCTCTCCACACTATTGATAATCATCAAAAAGGGTTAACCTAAAGCTAAATTTAATTAACAAAACAGCTGCTTTTGCATGTTTCTTCAAACCAGTGAATAAAGTGTCAGCTTCTATGAGTAAAGCTATATGCAGCTGCTCCACAAGAGGGAGCTCAGCACTTTTATTTTAACTTGAGGGTCTCTCAATGAGCCAGTGTTGGGGAAGCTTCTACTACAAAGTGGGCTGGTGTGAGTTCTTTTGTTTTACCTTTTCTCTTTCAGATCCAGCAAATAGTGGAAGGAAAGCTATTTCCGATGAAAGCCCTGGGTTACTTTGCTGTAGTGACTGGAAAAGGTAACATTCTTATAGGAGGACTTTCAGTTCATAATCATGTCCTAATTCACTAACTTGGTTTTATGACACCTCTTGTGGTAACCAAGGATCTAGTTTGAGATTTTTCTTGGTTTTTCCAAATTGTTATTTTAAATCCAGCAGTACATGAATTGTCATTTGCTCACACTTTGTTCTGCTGTCTTCTTGTGTGCAGGGAGCAGCGGTGAAAGCATAGACTCCATTAAAGACTATGAGGAAGACTTCTTCCAGAACTCCAGATTACTGAGGCAAGTTCCACCCGATTCACTAAACTTTAATGCTTCATCAGATTTATTCATTTAAAGTTGACAATGAATGTATGTATGCAACAAGGGATGGCATGCTGAAGGCCCACCAGGTGACCACCAAGAACTTGAGTCTGGCCGTCTCTGACTGCTTCTGGAAGATGGTTAGGGAGTCTGTTGAGCAGCAGGCTGATGTCTTCAAAGGTATGACTGCACAATGTTTATATAAAACACATTTCAGACATCCTTTTACTAGTGTGAATGGACATGATAGTATTTTATTCATTAACTGTACAGGGAACAGGTGCTACTCCTCCTCTTCGTCTAAATCTCCCACCTCCCTGTATAGCCCAACCTGCCACACCTTTCTGTAGTACTGCTCTCCAACTGCAATTAGTCTAGACAATCTCAAGCCCATTGCTAACAGCACAAGAGATTTATGGCTGTGAGACTGCAGTTCCCACAGGCCTATTGTGTGGTGTATCGATCCATATCCCATCAAATCACACACAGCCGGCCTCCATCCTCCATGCTTGGCGCCACCATGGCCCCACAAACCAGCAATTAGCCTAATCTCCACTGTGGATAGGGAGCTGTGGAAAGGGACAGCAGGCTTGGTGTATATATATGTGTGTGTGTGTGTGTGTCTGTGTGTCTGTGTGTCTGTGTCTGTGTCTGTTTCTGTCACTGTGTCTCTGTGTGCATATATGGGAACTAAAACTCTGACTTTTGATAAAGAGTGTGTGATTGGCCCCATCCCCTCTCCTCCTAAGGGACCAGTTAAGAGAGTGAGTGTGTCCTCACTACTTCTATTAAAGAATAGGCACCATTAGCAGTCTGAAAGCTGCCTTTCTATCATACCAAGTTAAAACAATGCAGGCCCTGTCCCTCTATGGTCGTTGCCTGTTGATTATAGAGAATTAGTGTTTGATGGAGTGTAACATCAAAGGTAAAAAAAAAAAAGCAATAGAAACATTGAGGATATGAGTTTCATCTAGGCATGAGACTGACTCCTTGCCAAATGACACATATCAAGGTAAAAAAAATTGATTTCATAATATAACCATTTGATATGCAATCATCATTTGACTTATGTGAAATGGAAACTTCGAGATTGTTCATATTGATGTTGTAAAGGTTTGTTTAAATCAAATATTCATCTTCACTCTCCGTCTTCACCCCAGCATCTCGCTTCAACCTGGAGACTGAATGGAAGAACAACTACCCTCGTCTGAGAGAGCTGGACAGGGTGAGAAACACAAACGGCAATTGCAAATACACAGCGTTTACGTTTTTTTTATTGAAAAATTAGCGCTCCATGAACATTCTCCAAAGAAGAATAGTAACTATACAGATGTGACAGATGTTATTTTGTCTTTTTTGCAGAATGAACTCTATGAAAAGGCCAAAAATGAAATCTTGGATGAAGTCATTAGTTTAAGTCAAGTGACTCCACAACACTGGTAAGTTAATGATGAGTAAATCATTATTTTTAATTGCTATCTTTTAAAATCAAAGCTGTTATCAATGTTTATCTTATATATTATAATATGGGGTAACGATCAGAAAAATAAGGGACAAACCAAACAAATTAGATATTATCTAATTTTCCAAATGCACAGCGATTCCTAGGGTCATATGTTAGTTAGAGTAAATATAGATCATCATTTTACTATCGTTAGTTAATCCTCTCTGTGTAGAATATTGGTCTTAATGAGGTGCCATCTGTGTAAAATTGTCTACCTGATCTTAGCTTAAAGGCAATTAGATCATGTATTTGTACTGTTCAACTACTCAACCAGACCTGAGTGGAAAGCTATTTTTAGAGCAAACAACAGGTCTATCTCTCGGTGCATTTATCTGTGCTTTAATGTATAGTTATACCTGACCCCCAATGAGGAAAACCTTGCTAAATGAGATGTATGCATGGTGTTGTGGCCGTCCCCAGTGTGCATGCCATCAGTTCTCCCAGATCAATACTCTGATGAATGGCCCATGGCTGGGAACAGGGGTGGCCCTGTTAGCCAGCCAGCAGCCAGCCGGCACTATTGGAGATAGCACTTATTGACAGTGAGGAGTGCTAGCTTGAACAAAAGGGGAGCCTAATGAAATATGAGCATGCGTTTATGATAAATGAGAGAGGCACAGCACTGGTCTACTCTAACGGGACTTGGGGAGGGTTTTGTTTCATTGCCACACTGCCATTGAGAGATGGAGTGAGAGTGTGGAGGCTGGTTTCTGCTAACAGGGTCAGACTAGAGCTGTATTGGAATCTGCAGTCAAGTGCAACTGCAGCAGCACTGACTACACCAGTGAAAGCAGCTCAGCCCAGAACGATCCCTCTTCACTCATTGTTTTCTTACCCCACTGGGTCACTTAACTGGGCTGAGCTGGACACCTGGAGGCAACTGTGTTGCAAAGAAACTCTTGCTTGTTAGATCCATCTTAAATCTTAAGAATAATTATTAGAATAAAAAAAAAACCTTCAACATGTTACTAGAAGTCAGAACACAAAGAACAACTAGAGGTGCTAATGAAAACATCTGCTCCAGTTAAGTGTTGGACTTATTGTTTACTCTCTCAGGGAGTCCATCTTGCAAAAGAAGCTGTGGGAACGTGTTTCCACCCATGTGATTGAAAACATCTACCTGCCTGCTGCCCAAACAATGGACTCCGGTACCTTTAACACCACCGTAGACATCAAGCTCAAGCAGTGGACCGACAAGCAGCTACCACACAAAGCACTGGAGGTAACGCAGACTTACTGCAGTCATTATACAACCGTTCATTATGTTATTCAGTAAATCAGATCTTGACCCGCAGCTGAAAAGGAAATTTCCCAAAAAATGATCTGTTGTTTTCAGAAAAAAAACAGGATGTTGCAAAACTCTGTTATTACTGAATTATTTGGCATCTTATTGACAAAATGTAGCATTGCAGTGTACTAATTGGTGCAGATTGCAGAAATGTGAGAAATAATCAATCAGCCAATGGCTTCATGATAAAATGAACCTTCTCTTTTGCTCTATACTTTGCTTCCCTTTAGGTTGCCTGGGAGACACTGCAGGAAGAGTTTGCCCGCTTCATGGCTGAATACAAAGGCAAAGACCAAGACGACATTTTTGACAAGTTGAAGGAGGCCGTGAAGGACGAGAGCATCAAGAGACACAAGTGGAATGAGAGGGCCATGGACAGCCTGGTAAACACACAGTAGATCAACTCACCCTGGGTGCAAGAATCCCCACAACATACGCACTAGTTAAACACACTTCCCAAAGCAGACACAATTTCACGATAATGTGCAATCAACATAAAGAAAATGGTCTCATAGTCTAACAGTGGCACAAATTCCAATTGATGCTAACTACTGGTACCGAACTTAACTGTGTGTCTGGTCTGTGTCTGTGTCTGTGTCTGTGTCTGTGTCTGTGTGTGTGTGTGTGTGTGTGTGTGTGTGTGTGTGTGTGTGTGTGTGTCAGAGGGTGATCCAGCACAATGCCTTGGAAGACCGTTCCATCACAGACAAGCCCCAGTGGGATGCAGCCATCCAGTTCATGGAGGAAACCCTGCACTCACGCCTCAAAGACAGTACGTTGGCCATGATGGCCTCATGCAGTGTCACTTACCCACTAGACTCCATACCCTGTCTTAACCATGTTATAAAACACCTTTGAAATGTTTCAAAGCCTTGTTTAGGTGCGTATCAGTTGGCTAACGGCTGGTTCACACTGCCTGAGAAGTGCGTGTGTGTGGCCGAACATCTTGCTTTTTGTTTCTGCACCCATGTTACCAGATTAGAGCAGTCGTACGTCATATGTTAACAGGGATTTTATTGTATAGTATTTATCAAAGGCAAAGTCAGTAAGAAAGATGGGGCTGGCAGCAGCAGCCACACAGCTGATAAGCTGTCGGTATAAACACTGAGTGCGTGCCAGACACAGCTGTTCCTCCGTCACACGCTGCTTAGGTCGGCAGTGTGAACCAGGCCTAAGAACGGCACTAACGCTGTTCAAAATAATTTATTATTATGTTAAATCGAAAACAAAGATCTCCTCCTGCCTAGCACATTTTATTTTTAAATACAGAGTTTGTCACAGTAGACAAATGTATCATTACAAATGAGATTATAACATTTATACATCATGGGATGTATCATTTACATTATCTGTTCAAATTCAAAAAATATGAGGTGGCACAAGCTCTATGTCACGCACACTTACACACAAAATCAATCTTATAGAGTCAGTGTTGCCAACTTTCTGGCTAGATTTAGTGAATTTTCAGACCTTCTTAGCAACTTCATTTGTAAACAGCGACTGGCAACAAATTTAGCAACTTATCATCATGACCATCAGGGGGAAAAGGTGAAAAATGTATTCCAATATAATATTGTTTATATCTCGCCTCCTGCGCTGTGCAAAGGCAGTCAGTAGGTGTGGCATGCGGGGCACATTTGATCTTATGTCTGACTCTTTCTCTCCGGATGTCTGGATTAGGGTGTTCCTATAGCTTAGCCTATGTGTAAATAGTTAGTTTGAGCTTGTAAATATTTAAATAGTTTGTTTGATTGTCTCCCTTTGTAGGTTGTCGATTTTTACTTCAAATATTCAATGTCCCAGTAGTCAGTTTGTGATTATTTGGCTAAATAAATAATGATGTTCAAAGTGTGTGTATGTAATTTTCCACTGCTGGAAATGAAGTATAGGTCTGCATGTGTGTTGGGAGGAGTAGTCTGCACCAAAATGTAGGTAAATTAATAAATGTGACTCATTCTCAGAGTTAGACGAGGTTTAGTAAAACCAGTGTGGGGAACACTGTAACATACTCACAACACACAGTCATTTATTCTTTTTTCTGTCTTTTCCCCCTGTCTTTCTCCTTTTCTCTCTTCTTGTAGCTGATTCAGTAATCAGAGATATGGTGGGTCCAGACTGGAAGCAGAGGTGGCTGAACTGGAAGAATCGCACCCCAGAACAGGTCAGAGTTTGAGAGGTCTACCCAAATCCCTGGGTATAACTGCTGGTTTTTTAGAGGCCCCACAGAGACTTTAAGGTGGAATTATGTCATTTGACTGGTATATAATGCAGTTGTACCACATTAGTGCAGAGTCCCATGTACTGTACTTGGGAATTGCACAATACATGAAATAATAGTCTACATCTAAACACCCATTTGCCACCATGATGACAGTGCTCACTTCATTTTCTTTGCCCTTGTAGCACATTCGTAATGAAACAAAAAATGAGCTGGAGCGCTTGCTGAAGCTACACGATGACCACACAGCCTACCTGGCCAATGACGAAGTCACCACAGTCAGGAAGAATCTGGAGGGACGGGGGGTTGAAGTTGACCCTGTGCTGGTGAGATTAAAACACCTGTCATGTCTTTGAGCCTCTAAACAAGAGATAGGACAAATATGTTAATGTCCAATGATACCCATTATCTCTCAATTAATTCGTTTTTTCCCAGTTTGAATCATCTTGGTCTTTGCTCATTTAAAACACAAGCTTGCTTTTTTTCAATAAAAATCATAACCACTTGCATACATGCATAGTATATACGCCCTCTTTCATTATTATCTATCATCCATTAACTGCTGAATTACTAACTTACCTTGTCAGATCAAGGACACGTGGCATCAGCTGTATCGCCGACACTTCTTGCAGAACGCACTGTCCCATTGTAACCTCTGCAAGAGAGGTTTCTACTACTACCAGAGACACTTTGTTGACTCTGAGGTAAGGAGAGAGGATGAGTTACCAGCCTGTTGTCTTTCTTTTCTACATTATTCTCAGCTATATGCAAGGTCAGTGTGTGAAAAGCTAAGCTGTGTGTCTGCATGTTTTTAACAGTTGGAGTGCAATGACGTGGTACTGTTCTGGAGGATCCAGAGGATGCTGGTCATTACAGCCAACACTCTCCGACAGCAGCTCACAAACACTGAGGGTAAGGATTTAGGACTTAGTTTAAATGGAAGACAAATTCTAAAATAAGGTAATATGGTGGTAAACTACATTTTGATTATATATCTCTTTATTTTTCGTTAGCCACTCCTATTAGATAATTTATGCAGGGCTGACTAATTGTCATGTAGTTGGGTTTGTCTATTTTGTACCGGTACTTGTGTCTTGTGAGCTGTTCTATAAAGGCCAGGACACACCAACCCAACGGCCGACCGTCGGCAGAAAAGCAGTCGGACTGATCAGTCGGCTCCCGTCTCCCCGAGTCGGTGAAAAAAAGTGCCTCATAATACGTCCCCATAACAGTAGGCGACGCTAATCTGTGTTGTCGCCCCAAAAAAATGAAAACTGGCAATGACGGATCACTCTTGACCTAGTAAACACAGAGCACACTGTCGTCAGTCATTGCTTTCATCAGAGAGTGTTCATAGTAGTCAAGATCGTTATTGTCATTACTCCCTGAACGAAAAATACGATGGCTAATAATAACAAGATACTGGCGTTGGCGTAGTATGTTTACCATCGTCACTTCCGGTTTTCTCGTGATTCGCTAGTCAAGGGCTAGCACTCCACCAATCAGATTGCTCATTGAGGCTGTTGGCCACTGAACCCCGACGCCGACTGACGTCGGCACGGGACACACCAAACCGACTCGAGTCACCGACCTCGCCTGACTGTCCGACGACGTCCGACGGCCGATAATCGGGTTGGTGTGTCCGGGCCTTAAGGTCATCAGTGATATTTTTACGCATTACCTACAATTCTGCATTGTTGCAGTAGCACTTTCACTCATTTAGGAGGGTAATTCAACACTGAGGTCAATGAATGCAGCATATTTTCTTTTTCAATTTGTAAATTTGCAAACACACAAAAATAATATAGTTCAAAGTAGTCCAAATGTAGTTCATTGGGTCAACTGGGGAAACCATTACTGCTAGCCAAGATCCATAAATTGTTATCCAGGTCATCAATAATCATTCAATAATGAAATTAGTTCCACTACCAGTATACTCAAAAACACCTATTGTGAGAATGGACAATTTGTCTCCCAACCTTTTTAATGATGGTAAAATGTGTTTTCATATCATTCAATGGAAACATCAAGACAAAAATCTGAGGCATTGTTGTTGAATTAAATATTGATTGTTGTGCTTTGCTTGTGTGTGTTTGTTCCCCCATTTGTATTTTTAGTGCGCCGGTTGGAGAAAAACGTGAAGGAGGTGCTGGAAGACTTCGGGGAAGACATGGAGAGGAAGACCCACCTCATCACTGGCCGCCGTGTCCAGCTGGCCGAGGATCTCAGTAAGACACACAGACTTACAGCAGAAACTTATGACTGTTAATAAGCTGATGATAAAGACACAAGGCCAAAGTGAAAATGTGAAAAGAGGCAGTTTGTCACTGTCAGCTTGTCCGTTTTCGGTTGTTGTGTGACTTTAGTGGCTTACATACTTCAGCTTGTGGTATCCTGTATTTATTTATTCTTTTACAGCAAGTCTTAAGGTTGTCAGTAGGTGGCAGTAGTGCTTAAGGAAATTGTATTCTGATATAGCAGTATTAATTCAGTTAAACCATCAAACTGATAAAATAACTGACAGATGTTGGTAGTTTGCTTTTTAATCTTAATTTTTAGGGCAGATTCACTGTTGCTCTTTTCTCAGACACCTCAGTAAGTCTTCATATAATCCACAGTAATGCTTCCACATTGTAAACAGGGTTGTGTGCACTGGTATGCACTGGTCTCACAAGGTGGTGGATTGATGTAAATATTTGAAATTAACTTTGTTTTATGGTTCCCACCTGCATTTAAGCCTAAACCCACCATGCTCGTCCCCATATGTGTATACTGTGCTAGTATGGCTTGCCCCATGAGACTAAACACTACACATACCTGTTCCTGGTGACCTCCCTCATCTACACAAATATGCGTTGCTCTTTGAACACAGCACCACTTTGCCAAAATGCCTAAAAGACCACCCTAGGCTTGCGCTCTCTCTCTCTCTCTCTCTCTCTCTCTCTCTCTCTCTCTCTCTCTCTCTCTCTCTCTCTCTCTCTCTGACCATCACATACACACGCACACATCAGGATATGGCTGTTACTTATTCAGCGACAATGCACACTTTATAATCACATCATCTTGGTAACTTGGTAAAAAAAAAGTCTTTAGTCACTTAAAATTGAAAAATGCTAAAAAGAGACTAGTGGGCACCTATATCGGTTGCATCTAAAGTCATGTATACAAAGCACACAAAAATCACACAAAAATTAAGTACTTTTAAAATATAAATAAATAAAGATAAGAAAGATAAACTGTACAGAAAACGGGAGTGCATTAATGTAATGCATATATAAAGGGTGGGTATACATTGACACTGACTCTTATACCCACCTCTTTATTTATTTATTTTTTAAAAGTACTTTATATTTGTGTGATCTTTGTGTGATTTGTATATTTTATGCACCAAGACAAATTCCTCGTAGGTGTAAAAACTTACTTGGCAATAAACCTAATTCAGGCACTGAATAGAATAGTGGAATTGTTTGTTTGTTGGTTCTTCACCACTATTTCTCTGGTCTCTATTTGAGCCTGCTGTTAATGGTGTTAATGGCAACTAGAGACGAATGGACAAGATTTCTTTGTTTTTGGCACAAACGCGCCACAATCTACCCCTCTAGTTGTTGACTATTATTTATCTCTTGGACTGTGCCACCAGTGACATGACCGGACCTGTACGTATTGTGCGGTGTTTCCGTGGATATCTAAATCTTGCTTTATCTACAGGGAGTTGATTGAGGCACACAGACTGCTGGTTAGAACTCCCCTGACAGCAGTTCTTAGAAGTGTTATACTGGAGAATTCATGCCTAATTTTTCCCCTGCTGGTACAGGATTCGATCCAGAAACCCTCTGTGGAGAGGCTATTAAAGCAGGTTACCAATCTCCTCCTTTCCTCCCACCATGATCTGTGGGGAAACGTGTGTGCTCTAGTGCTGTTCCTTATGTGAGAATTTGTATGCAGTAAGCGATTCAGAATCATTCAGTTTACAGCAATTAGTCTTGTGTACATTGGTTAAAAACCTTTTAAGTATGTGCTGTGTGTAGTGTAATGAAACTGTGCACATGTATTATATCTACACTGTTAATATGTTTTGAAAGACTTTTCTTGGGGGCGGACCCCACACATCTGCTAATTTTTACCTGTCTGCCTGCTGAAGGCTCCTATTAACAGCTAGTACAATGAGGGTTGTGTCGTCTCCGGCTTATTCAGCAAAACTCTGCTTGTTAAGCAAAGTCTGCTTTCAGAAAGCGGCACGCTAGGCTTGCTGCCATTTCAGATCTCTCCTACTCTGTATGACACACACAGATAATCATAGTTCCTGTCACCACAAAGTTACCTCAAAATCTTAAGTTGAACACACAACACCATTCTTTCATTTACATCAACAAATCCTTAAAAACCCTGAAAGTGCTTGTCACTTTCTTAAATATTCTTCAGCTGCAAAAACATTAATCTAAACAATGAAGTCAGACTCACATGCATGTACAAGACTTTTATCAGGAAGCCCCTTGTGATGTGTACATTAGCCATATTTCTGACTTTAGCTATGTAGTGACAGGATTGAATTGGCAGTGCTTTGCCCTCTGGCCCTAAGAAATCTTATCCTGCTGTCTACTTCCTGCTGCCAGATATTCTTGGCTTTTATATACAGAATCTAATTGATGGGTGTTGCTGGAGCCTCAGACATTCAAACATTAACCCTGTAAGAGTGTTCTGCATTTATTTAAACTCTTACAAGTGCACACAATCCCCATTGTTTCCCCTTTTTCATATGGGCTTCCTGGCTACTGATAGGGGACTCATGTTGTAAAGGCCCACAGATGAATGACGCAAGATTTTGAGTGGTTGGTCTATCTGTGTGTGTTAAGTTTGATTGACCAAGACTCTGGTATCACCCTGAGAAAACAAACACACACTCCTTAAATGACTTTTCCCCTCCACTACTACTAGTTTAAACATACACGTGTACCCCAGTACACACTGTATTGTACATTTAAGTAGACATGCATCCACAGTCACACATGTACATTTCACCCAGCATACCAGTACATGCAGGAACAGTTAAACTACGTGGAGAGAGACACTTTGTATTTTGCAGGGGACGCTATTTTCACTTCCTCTGCAGTAGAGTCAGGTTTTCTGAGACTCCAGCCTAGAGGGGGGGAGAGAACACACACACTCAGCCCTCTAGCCATTCAACACACTGTCAGGAATGCCCAGACCTGCCTGGCCTTGCAAATCCTATAAGGCAAAGTGATCCCAAACCTTCCCAAACTGGCATGACATTCCCACTTCCCACCACTAAAGACCCTTCTCACTGATAGATGTGGGAATATGGTTGGAATCTGTCATGGGAGCTATAGGGTAGAAACACACCTGTGCATGCACACCATACCCTCTCACAGGCTCACAGGGTCTGACATGGGAATGTGTCTTTGCTTTCTAGTAAATCTCACCTTCACAGTCATTTGAACTTGTATAGCTGTTTTTTAAGAAAGGCTGGTTCACTACCAGTGCATCCAATAATCTGTTTTATGTTTGTCTGTTTTTTACAAGTTCCATTATTTGTGCCACAGAGCAAGCTTTGGGTTGTTTGGGAACACAAGCAGCAAAAGCTTAGAGGGTAGAAGGCTCAGAGCCACAGTGCTCAGGTTTTAGACGTAAAAAAATTAAACGAGCTAAAGAAAAGACGTAGATAAACCTAACACCATGAACCGTAATCTTCCTGGTTTGCGTCTGGCTAGTTACAAGTGTTGCATGTTCTTCCCCATGTCTCTCTCCCCTCATTTCATGTCTGTCTCTACTGTGTGCTCTCTAGTAGATGCATGACATTACATTTTACTAAAAAACACCATTCAATATTCTTCGAATGTACCTCTCAGCATGCCGTAGCCATAATTTTATGGTGATGTCAGATTTTACTTTCCCTCCTACTCAGAAAAATGTATGTTTCAGAGTTTTAGCTTTGTCAATCCGTCAGGTTGAGTTAGTGGGTGAGTGGAGGATCTGGGTCATTAGCTTTCTGACATTTTGCACAGGCCTTTCTGTTTAATGCAGCCTAGACCCGTGTGTGTGGGTGTGGGTATGTGGGTCCATAAGTCTAGACTGAACTGCATGGCTGATGGGCTGACTTGGTGACACGCCTCAAAGCACAAAGTGAGCGAGCTTCTGAGGGTTCAAAAGTCTTTTGAACCACAAAGTTCATACCAAGAAGTTGCATCTACAGAAACTTTTTTAAATTGTTTTAAAAGTTGTGTTTCAGGTTTTTTTTTTTTCTCAATTAGTTTTACATTGGTGTGTCCAGTAATATGATGTTGCGGTTTCCAGAGGATAGCTTTAATAACTCTGATTAATAGTATATTATTAGTCATTGTATTTTACTGAGACACATTTCAGCTGTTGGCAGGTATTGAACCTGTGGCCTGTCAGTCAAAGGAGTGTCTTTACAACTTCAAATCAGGCATTAAGGGCACTGGATGAGAGCTGCACACCTCTTTCAAGACATGCAGTGTTCTACAGGAAAAGGGATTTTGTTTATGTCGATGAAGAAACCTTAGTTGATGCATTCTGAAATCATCATTCCTCAGACATGTTGTTCACCCCTCATTCTTCATCCCTTTAGAAGACAGAAACTCAGATCGCCTCAGGCCCAAACTATGACCTGACCTCACAGGTCAGCTAGCTAATACCACAGGCTATTTGATCCAGCTAGCTTTCTTTTCCACCTCTCCATCTCTCTGGTTCTCTCTGTTTTCACTGCCTCTCTCAAATTCTGTCTGACTGACCCTGTCCCTCTCTCCCTTTACTTTCTCTTGACAGAGGGGGAGAGAAAACAGAGAGGAGCCCCCACATTCACCTGACAACCTGTACTATAGGAAAAAAGGAGGGAAGAGAGGAGGGAAAAAGAGGGACAGATAGGAGGCGGGATAATGGATAAACTTACTTAACAAAAGGAGAAATGTGCTCCCAGGGGCAGTCTGTTGTTAAGCTCTATTTGCCCCTACTTGCGGGCAGGCTCAGAATTGCTCCGGTTACAAATACAGGTCAGGTGTGTGTGCGTCAGTGAGTGAGCGTGAAAGCACCGTTAATGAGTGGTACAAAATACATTGCAAAGAGGTGTGTGTTTGTCAGCGTGTGCCAGACCAGCTGTATGGCACAGTGCCGTCTCTGGAGCAAAGCCCAGGCCTAATGTTCAAGCTCAGGCTTCTTAGGAGACCACTGGGATGTCGCTTGGCTGCTTCATTGCCCCTCATAGAAAGTGTGTTTTGTGTGCATGTGTGTGGTGTACTGGAAAAAGTACAGTGTTGCCCCCTTTGAGAAGGTGTGTTTCCAGAATTACTCGTCTATTATGAAGTGTTGGATGTCATATTTAATATTGTGAGCTTCCAGACACTTCACACTCATGAACATAAATCATGACTGCACCATTTTGCTAAAAGGTTTGTGTCAGCAAATTATCTTATATGGGGACATTTCTCATTTATAACATATAGACCCCCTTTTCAGAGGTGCTGTTGGTGCAGTTTAATGGTTATGTTAACTTCAAGGTTTATGGTATTAAACCACTTTTGTATTCCCACAGTATTAGTTTTGAGTTCACCCCTTATTACCTTGACTGTATGCATACTCTTTATTTCCCTGTCTACCAGTGACCCACAGCCTTTCACTTTGCTTGCAGTGTTGGCAAATTGCCGTGTAAATCGCAGTAATAGATCCTTTCTGTTCCTCCGCTCCACCTCTTCCTCTGTCACATGAAATGGCGACGAAGCAGTTCCCGGCTGTCTCTCCCCTCTTGGTGGCTTTTTATCTGCCTTGTCAGATTGATGAAGAGCTTGTGTACAGTGCACTGGCACGAGCACCTGTAAGCTCACACACACCCATACTCACTATGGCTGCTATTGACACATTATTACATCAGATCTTTTCTTCAGTGTGAAGTTCAGGTCAGTTGTTGAGTTTAAAAGTGTGTGTGTGTTGTGTGTGTGTGTGTGTGTGTGTGTGTGTGTGTGTGTGTGTGTGTGTGTGTGTGTGTGTGTCCTTTTTGTTGCACTCTGATTTTTTTCAAAGTGATGCCAATGTGGTAAGTCTACTTTAGTGATTGAGATCAATTAAGCCTTGGTAGATTATTTTGAATTTTTTAGCACGGCAAGTAGGGCATCAAAGAAGAGTTCTAATTTCTCGTCCATTTCATATTTAGAGTGAGGTTTTATTATAAGTGGTGAGTGAATATAAGTTTTCTTTGTGCTAGTATGGAAACATCGTGGACAGTAGCATTTCACAGTTTTTGCATTTTCAGACACCAAAATCAAATCCATTAGTATCACACTTTCCTAGTTGCTGCCACATTTTGGAAGGGCTGATTTTAAATAAACACCTGGCCACCACATAACCATTTACAATAAGTTCACCATCTTCACTGTAGGCTTGTTGCCACCAGAGAATCTAACAATGTGCAGAAATTTATCAATTTCAGCTTTTGTGTTGAGGCTGCGTTGAGGGTTAAGGAATTAAAGGTGTCAAAGGTGCTCTCAAGAACAGTGATAATGTGTGAAGTGTTTGCATGTTTGCACATGCAGTCACTTTCTCCTTTTCCTTTCCCTTGTGTGGAAGCAGAACACAATAAAGCTCTGGTTGTCTGGGCTTGCTCACCGGAATGCCCTCTCAGCCTCACGCTCACTTCGTTTCCTTTCATCTCCTCCCCCCTCCTCCTTCTTTGAGCGGCTTCCTCCAGAGTGATTAGTGAGGGCTCAATGAGAAGTACTTCTCTGTAAGGGATGACGTATCATCCTAAGGTGTTGTCTGCACATGTGCCTGCTTTCAGAGAGATCGGGGAGCATAGGCTGTCACCACTCTGTTGTTGCTCTTGCACAGACCTTACAGCTGCTTTATGTTTTCTGTTTGGCTTTATAAGGGCGAGTTCTGTTCATAGGTATTAGCTTTAACGAAAAACTAGATTATTGTGACGTTACTGACAGCTGTTTAACTGTCAACTGTCTAAACACTGCTAGCAAGAAATCCAAATGAAAATGAGTTTAATTCGGGCTGTTTTCACATACAAACTGAGTGAATACAGAAAGTTGAGTTCTTAACGATAAAGTTTGTGTTTCTGAAGGTTGACGCACACAAATTAGCCTTTTTGAAAAGTTCTCCATCCAATACAATCCAGTATCTTCATAATCACTATTCACTGTGTCTTTCGAAAAGTCTCATTTTCAGGGGTTGAAAATGTCACCTTATTATGGATGGAAAGTCAAAACAGAGAAATAATGTATCCACATCATTGCCAACATGGCCTGAGTCAACTGGTCTGCATTTTGGAACGTGGGGGTGGTTTTTTGCATCGAGATAGTGGGCAGACTGTCTGCTCTTTGGCACGTTGGGGACTGTTGCCCTTACATGCACTCTTACTTCAATATGACCTCCATGAATTTTAATTACTTCCTCTGTTGTTCTGTTTCTCTATCTACACTTATATCTGTTGTTCTCTCTCTCTCCATATCACTTCCTCTAACACACTGTCTAGCTTCTACAGTTACATCTCTTATTCCCTAGCTCCTGTCTTTTTCTTTACTCCCTCTGTTTTTTTTCCACCTTTCTTGCTCCTTCTGTAATTCTTATTCCCACTCTTCCTGCCATGATCTTTTTTTTGTCTCTAAATTAAATAGACATTAGTTACTCATCAGTGTTTGCTCTGTAAACTAAGGAGGCTTAGTAGTGATACAATATCATTTTGTGTTTTCCCACGGTGGAGGAAACCTCAGGCTGCAGAGTTGCTGCCAAATGATCCATTTTCTCCCCGGAGCATCAAGTACACAAACAGTAGATCCACAGTTGTCATAACACTGGCACAGATGAAGCAGCCCCTCCTGCATTTTATCTAATCTTGTCCTGTTAATGTTGTGTGAAAGCGACTTCCGAATGGAACAGAGTTACTCCTTTTCTATTGCAAAGCACACTAGAACATTTGTAAATGTCTTTTTCCACATTTAATGATGGCTTTCTTTGTACTGTGTCCACTACTAGATTAGTGAAGGTCTGACTCTTGATAGGCAGTATGAAAGACATTTTTGTCCTTGTATCTGGTTTACTACAGTAGGCTTGTTTTCCTTATTCTTTGCTGCTGCCCTTGTATTTATACAGCCCACATATAGGGTCAGAAATGTCAAATCATACTGTCTTTAATATAGTTTTTGAAATGGTGCTCCAATTAACCAACCCTGTATTGCTTTTTTACATAGTCATACTTCCGTCTCTCAACTGTTTCTTTATGCCTCACAATCTCTGACCATCTCTTGTCTTTAACTTTATCCCTCTCCCCTCACAAGACCGATCATAAAAAGCATGACTGATGTTAAGCATGTGGCATCTCTCTTTCATTCTTACACTCGTTCTGCATTCACTTCCACTTTACGACTTTCCCATTATTATAGCCCCCCTGTTTCTCACCGTCACTGTCAATACACTGTCAATATTTTCTAAAACAGCTGTAAAATCCAGGAGTCTCTCCGGCTTGTCTTCCCCTTCCCCCTTCACCTAACTCCATCAAAGCTTACACCAGCCACCTGCCCCCATTTACCAAAGTCATGACCTGAGTCTCTTTCCACTTTCCCATCATCCATCTTTTCCCCCTTATTCCCTCCCCGTTTCTCTTTTTCGCTTCCTCCCTTCACTCCAGTACATTCATCCTTCCTCTCATGTCAACAACAGGACTTTCTCTCCAAGACATTTTGAACAGACATATTGTGTGTAGCTACCCAGCCACTGATTGACAAGCTCTTAATGACACAGCTGTTGATCACTGACCTGGGAAATCAGTTGTTGAAACAAGCTTAGATGAAGCACCTAAAGAATCTTTGTACAGTAGCTTATTTAGAAAAAAACAGTCCTAAAACTGTGTTTAACACAAACTCGATGTTATATTTAAACATCCACCAGATGGCTAATTTTAAATTTATTGATAACATTTGCCAGTTGTTGGAGTGATATTGCTGTAACATCATTTACAGCATATACAGTCAGATTTATCCATCAGTCCTTGTGGACCAAGGAAACAAGGAAAAAGAGCTGTGTGTCCTTTAAATGACAACCAATCAAGAGGCGATAATGGAAGTGGTGATAAAGAAATAAAACCACAAAGGAGAATGTGAAGCCATTTCTCATTCTCCTCAGGGAGAGAGAGAAAGCAAGTGTGGGAAAATAGGAAAGAGAAAGAGGTGTGTAATGGGAGGGGAACTTCAGCGAGGCTTCTGTTCACATGTTTCCAGCACAGTGTGGCCACAAGGGAACCATTCTTACTGATCCTCCTGTCAGTCACACACATGCACACACGCACAAAAACCTGACATCAGATGCTGGTTAGGATGAAGTAATAGGAAAACCATATACTCTCTCTGTGTTTTAGGTGACCACACTGCCCTAGGAGGTTAGTCTAATCCTCTTCCTGACTTATTGTTGTCTAGTTAATACATACATTCTCATTTGGATCTTGTAACATTTCTGTGTTGTTCAAATAGGACAAACTTTGTTTGTAATTAGACTAATTTATATAACAAGAAAACCTATAAAATGTGCTTTCTTTATGCAATTATGAAGGTAATGGAGAGCCTCACTCTTGATTGTTTGCAGCGAAATCATACCAGATTTATTTTAATTACTCTTATATTTTTGCATGAGTGTCTACAAAGAGGTTAACTGGTTCTTAAAATTCTCTAGTTTAGTAATATTGCCTTTATCAGGTACTTTGTCTTCCTCTGCAACCAAAACACCTGCTGTCCAGTGACTCTAGCCTATGGGCCTGAACAGGCCTTTGCAAGAGGAATTCAAAGGAATCCCAGGTGCGTTTGCTGTCTCTTCAGTGTTATATGGATGTGACGGTGTGTGGCAGCTGGAAACTTGTGTTTACCTGAATGGAGCAGGGGGAAGAGGAGAGCTGGCCTGTCTTATCTCTCTCGGTCGACTTGTTTGATCCGCTGGTTTGGGGTCAGCGCTATGTCAAGACTGAGAGAAGGTTATTTAAAAAACGCTGTCTATTTAGGCCCATGTATGAACAGGACTGAATGCATGCATGTATGTGTTTTGTTCTGTGCGCTCACTCTCGAGTTCAGATTTAGTTAACTTGCTCCACACACCTGTGGCTGATTCAGCAGAAGGCGAGTTTCTCTGAGGGATTATGACAGGATATCTGTGTAAACCAGACATGTCAGCCTCTCATCCCCAGGCCCATGTGGCTACTCAAGATTGATTGCCATGTAGCCTCAGCACAGGGCTACATTTGACTACAAAAGGTCTTGGAAAAATTCAGACCCCTGATTTTCTGTGATTTACACCAGGAGTCATAAGTAGACTTATCGTCTCAGACCTGTTTATTTTTAAGAATGGCTATGGGAAGTGACTGTGACTGTTCACTACGGTATTTGGATGATAAGCTCCACTTAGTCTGTTCTCTCTACTGTTATAGTCAAACCCATCAGACCTACAGTCCACATCCAACCCTCATCTTTATGACCCCGTGCACTAAAATCTTCAAAAATGTCTGGCCCTTCAAAGGCATAAGCAGGGCTTCTCATTAAAATCTGCGCCACACAGCTTAACAGTCGTCACCTGGCTCTGTCAAAGTATTTTCCCCTGCATTTTGCTGTTTTTGTTTAGTCTGCCCTCTGGCTGACCCCAGGCTTTGACCTGTTCAGACCTACGTATCTTTTTCCTCAGGTTGGGCTGCTCAGTCCCAGGCATCTGTTTTCTAGATAAGAGCCATGAGTGCGAGGGCTGATTCATTGCCCTGTCACTGACATGGCGTTTGGGCCGTCGACATCCGCGGTCTCCCTCGGCCCATGTCTCCCATGGCCCGGGTTTTTATAGCGTGACAATCCAGATTTAGTGACAAATCAAGCAGCATGCTGAGGAGAAAAGGTTTCTGTTTGTTACATTAAGAGATCGGCTTTCAAAGAAGGAAACAGCAGAGCGTTTAAACGGTCAGTGTCCCCACCTACACTGTGTGACCCTGGCAGACATGAGATATAAAAAGTTTCCTCATGAATGATGACATGTTGGGACAGGAACCAAACCCTCCGCCCCACTCTCTCTAGTGACCATGCTGTGAACTGTTGCTTGGTTGTCCAGTAGAAAATTTTAAGAGCAGCATCCTAAACCTTGGCACCAAACCTCATCCGCTGAAATCTTTCTGTTGCCACTTTTTCATAACAGCCACCCTTTCTTTACAGAAGAGTGGCCATCTCCCATAGTAAGAGGATTAGTTTTTTTTCTATCTCACAGTGAGTTGCAGGCCTCCCTGTCCTCTCTCTCTCCTCTCCCTCTCATCTTTTTCTCTCCTCTGTTCTCCCTCTCCTCTGTGTTGGCTACTTGTCCAGCAGGGCCACGCAGTTTCACAGTCTAATTACAGGTCAATTAAAGGCTTTGGGACTCAGCCCTCCTTCTGCCAGCGCTTCGGCCGTAGCAGGCTTAGGGGACTCTACAGAGTGAGAGTGAATGAGATATCATTTCATGTGGAGATCAGCCGAGAGAAGGCCTTGAAAGAGGGGATTGGGGGAAAAGGCTCCCTTCTCTCTCTCTCTCTCTCTCTCTCTCTCTCTCTCTCTCTCTCTCTCTCTCTCTCTCTCTCTCTCTCTCTCTCTCTCTCTCAATGGGCGGGAGTCCCTCCACCCTCGCCAACCCACACAACACCCAGCATCTTAAAGAAGGGGCCTCTGGGATAGAGGCCAGAGGATTATGGGAATATTCATGACCAGATAAAGGGGTGAGCGGTTGAATGACTGTGTTTTGGGGCTCATCTCTTAGGTAAACAGGGGCCTAAATGGAGTTTTAGATCGCTACTCCCACTGCTGCTCAGCGAGGAACAGGCAATGGTGACTCTGTCCACTGTTTTTTTTTTGTTGCATTTCCACACGGACGGTGAAAAGAAAAGCCTTGTTGTGGCCTCTTGCTGCTGTCTTTTGGTGGCAAACAGATGGTGCTGGGGGAAATAAATATCTGTTTCTCACAGTTTTTATCCACAGAATATTGGCTTTTCTGAAAGACGCCATTCACATTCTCCGGTGGCCTCCTGGGCTCCTAAAAGCTGCTGAGGGCTCATTTTAAAGTCATTAAGCATCCCGCTGGAAGGGAGTGGCTGATGTGTTTTTCTGTTCTGGCAGTTTCTTCTCTGACTCACATTTTGAAACTGATTATACTTGTTCTAATATGTACTTTACTTTTTATTTCTCCAAAATGTAATTATGCTACTGTTACTTCTGCACTGTTGGCCTTCTTGGTTGTCGCTGTAAATTTGACTTGACATTACAAGTGCTGTCCAGTACAATCACAGTTCTGTGCTGTGCTCAACTAAAGCTCTAGATCAGTGATGGGTTTCCGTTGCCTCAGCAGCAGGTGTTAAAGAAAAAAAAGAGTGATTTTCAGCTTCCCACCGTAAGCTTTCCCAGCCAATTTGGCCACGTAAACCTGTGTCTTTTCATATCACAAGCCCTCTAATCTAAGCGCTAGACCACTGCAGCCCCCAGTGATTTAGCAGAGCTCGTTGTCCCTGCCCTGACAGTTGGTAGGATTCCTAATGTTTAACCCGCGTTAAGCGGTCTGCATCTGAAACACTGAGGCTCCACAGACAAACTTATCATCAGCCACATCTAAACCCAGTTAGAAGCTTTGAAGCTTGAGCCAGGGGATTTCCCATCTGACAGTCAGTACCCTCCTTTCCTCACACCAACCAAAACTCCACCCCTTGTACCTCACATCTCTTTTTCTTCAGGTCTGACAGATGTTGGTAATCCTGCTCTGATTGGCTTGGATTGAGTTATGTTGTCCTGTGGTCAGGGCACACAGCCCACGCAGCTACACTCAGTCAGTTGCCTTTGAGCCGTGCCCTGCGGTGGGCTGCGTGTTGGAATGGCGTACCGCAGGGTTATGTTTCATTCAACCCCACACCTGCTGCAGTGACTTGTCAGCATGCCCCTCGACAGGCCCCCTTAATGCCTCCATTAGGTGTTGTAATCTCCACCTAACGCCCTGCCATTTTGCCTGAGTGTGTTAACAGAGTATCAAAGGCTGGGGATTTTTTTTTTTTCGCCACCTGCCAGCGGTGAGTGTGTAGGAAGGTGAAAAAAGGTGGAGGTGGCATGACTGTACAGCTCTTGCTGGTTTTCAAGACATTGGGGTGGTTTGGTCTGTGTGTCTTTCAGGTCAAAGCTTTTCTGGCTGTCAGTTAATTTTTCTGGCTGTCAGTTATTTTTCTGCCTACCTGTGTGTGTGGATAAGCTCCTCTTGTGTTATCCAGCAGTTCTCAGCTCTGCTAGTGTTTCAAGATGTGTGTGGGGGTGTGCCTGCATCTCTCACAGCCGTGTGCTTTTCATCCATCAGGAAAAGGATACCTCAGCAGCCGTGCTACCATCAAAAGGGGGCTGCACACGAGCCCCTGAATACGATATTTAGTTTCACTCCAAAGCACGCACACAGTTATCACCTTTGTGCCGACCTGAAATGGACACTTAGGACACTGTTGCTCTGAGCTCCAAAACCACAATGATTTATCTGCCTGAAAACAGGCAGGTCTTTTTTTTTAAAACTGTGTTTCCATTGGGCCTCCTCGTAGGAAAACAATCGACAATAGGTCGCCTATGGATCTCGTGTGGCTGATTGATAAAGATAGAGCAGAGCTAGTT
Organism: Dicentrarchus labrax; assembly: GCF_905237075.1. Taxonomy (NCBI): domain Eukaryota; kingdom Metazoa; phylum Chordata; class Actinopteri; family Moronidae; genus Dicentrarchus; species Dicentrarchus labrax. The sequence goes on along the minus strand of NW_026136718.1, from coordinate 13,813,090 downwards.
TGTTCTTCAGAGCCGGTGTTTGAGTTTGTGCTTGGGGGAGATCCAGACAGATTAGTGAGGGTGACAGGGAAGCTGGAGAGCCAGCCAGGCCTGGAGGTGCAGCTGGCATTGCGAGCCACTGCTTCCCTTTTCTCTGTGTGTTGGCCCACAGACTTCCTTCAGCCACTGTTTAATCAGCGATTAAGACTACTTTAGATGGCTCGCTCATCTCGTGTGACAGTACATGTTGGGTGGAGGGATTGCTCGTCTTATGCAGTCTCTGGACAATAGGAGTGTAATCATGAAAAGAAGTGACTGACTGTTTTTTCCAGTAGATACCCTCCCCTCCTCCTTTCATGTAAATGTTGTTGTTATATCTTCTTCTGTCCATTTGCAGCGTGCCCGTGAGGTGCATACCATGAAAAGGGGAGGGTGAGAGCTTTGATGTGGTCTGTGCTAACTGGGAAAGGGTACACAAGTCTTCACCATCAGACGGTGAAGGTGGTCTACCTTGAGGTTTGGCTGTCGCTGTCAGACGGGACCAGCTGGTGTTATGGTGAAAAATGTGGGGGGAATTTCCACCTGCACAAATATACTGTAGGGATGGTAATATTGTTTAATTGTTCTCGGTTTAAAGAGTAGATTTATTACCTGCCACCTATTTTAATGAGCTTTTATTATACGAGTCCAGTATAACAAAAAGTCTTGTTTGCCAGTCTCTCTGTGGTGCAACATAATAACATTAGACACAGTAGGAACGTTTTCAATACAGTTGTTGACAAATAAAATACAAAAACACAATAAGTGAATAAAAGTTCTTGGTACAACAGCCCGCTGGAAGTCCACCTCCTGCCTGTATGCTTTCTCACGCTGTCGCTGTAGTCTCGTTTGCCGATTTGATCATGGAGTTTGTGTTGTAGTGCCGCTCTAGAGCTAGCAAAGCCGCTGTGCCAGTGCGCGCAGCCTTGTTGAAAAAAGGAAGAATGTTGCTTTAGTACTTTTTATGTTTTAGTGACCAGAATCGTTGGTAATGTATTGGGCTGCAACTAATGATTATGTCCATTATCAAGGAACCTGTCAGCTGTTTCCCTGATGATCGAGTAATCATTTGATCTATAATTAAAAAAATCTTGTTTTGTCTGACCATAATCCGAAAAGATCAAGGGTTTACAATGATTTAAAAAACAGAAAATCAACAAATCCTCATATTTGAGAGGCTTTTCTAGTTGTTATTCGTTACTCAGTCACTAAAGTGTTTGCTGATTAATTTTCTGTCAATCAAATAACTAATTATTTCAACTGTACAGATTACTCTCATAGACGAAAAGCAGTAAATCTTTAGCTTAAATATTTAATGAATTACTAAAATTGTTGTTTTGTGTTTGTTTAGTTAATTGACATTGTTTTCAGTGTGTTTGGTTTTTGTCAATATTTTGTGGATTTATCAGAGCTTTGACTAACCAGTCTTGTTTGGTTTGTGTGCTTTTCTGCAGAGAAAGTTCGTGAGATCCAGGAGAAACTTGAAGCCTTCATAGAAGCTCTTCACAAGGAAAAATAAGAGAACCAGGTATTCAGCAGTTACCTGTACTAAAATGATCATCAGCAATGCAGCAAATTAAAATCAATAGAAGTATTATTGGATTGTGAATTGAACAATTTTGAAATAATAGTAAATAACAGTAACTGTGTACTGTACGTGTATCTGATCTGTAGTTCCTTCTCCCCTTTTCTTTACAGAACTATTGAAAGTAAATGTATGGATCACAGCAGAGAAATGCACTGAACAAAGACAACTAAATCTGTAAATGACCGTCATCACCCCCTGGCCCTGCCCCACCACTCACCTGATTTTAATACCCAACGCTTGGCTTCCTGTACCCCTTCGGCTCTGACGGAAAGATGGACCTTGACAGAAGGATAAGATGGAGGAACAGTTGTCAAGCTTTCTGTTTGATTTTCCATTTTCTTTCTTTTGTCTTGTGAACTGTCCTGTTAACTGGGGGACTTCTGCACAGGAGCCCAAACAGTCAGATCAGGAGGAAAATGAGAAGCTTGCACAGTGTTGTCAGACATCTGACTGCTCATTTTCAATAAATGAGGATTGTGTACATGTTTATCTCCCCAGTTTTTTTTTTTTTCTTGGTTTTTTGTGTTTTTCAGCTGATGGTCTCTGTGTATATCTGATTATAAGAGTGTGTGTCTTCACTGAACTCTACAAAGAATCACCATTGTCACTGTTGCTGATGGGTGAAGTAGCCTGGAGTTTCATACATTTATCTCGCTTGGTGCTCCTAAAATACGCCATGATACCTACCTGGTACAAAAGAAGTTTTTTTTTTTTTTAGTTGCACTTAGGATCCAAAGCACTTAAGTCATCCATCCAAGCTGCAGGTGTACTCTACATTAACTCCACATGTACCCTCTAAATGAGATGCGTGTTCTCAACCTCAGCCTTTAGAATCGAGAATAACTACCTGGTTCAATATGCAGCTTCCCTCCAGTCAACACTCTTCATTGTAACACCACAACAACCACAACAAATTAACAGGATCAGCTTTGAAATAGTTGGAAACAATACTATGTATAGACTTAATTCTCATTATTTTGATCTAATGGGGTTTATTTGACAATACTATGTTTATATGTCTGCCAAATGTACTTAACTTACCTTTATGTTTCTGTCTTTGTCTTTCTGTGTGTGTGTGATGTTTGCACCTCCATTATTGTACATTAACATTTCATCTGTACTCTCCCTGTGTTGCAACTGACAGATAATAACAACATCCAACAAATAATAGATAGATGGATTTAAAATGTAATTAAAAATAAAGGCAGAATGTTTGTAGATCATTTAGACACATAAAGCAAAGTGCTGTTTTTAACAGGTTACTCAATAGCCATATTACATCATCAGTTAAAAACATCTTTAACGGTTTAAAAATACATTATCAACCAGTTTAGATGTATATTTAATTTGATTTTGAAAAGCTACGCCACCGTCAGTCAGTCCTCCACTTTGGACCAGGGATTTAGTCTTTCCCAGTTTAATATCCAGTCTGTCTTTACGAGTTGGTCCAGTTACACAGGAGTTGGTGGGTTGTCTTGAAGCGTTTCCAATCTGCACCAGGTTTAATGTCCTTTGTTAATTTGGCACACCAGTTATGTCTCCATACATGTACTCATGCACTTTTTCTCTCCTGTCTGCGATTTAATGGTAGTTAAGATCTTATGTCTCTTGCTACTTCAGAGAATGAGACCAAACACCCAAAAAACTACAGAAATATTTATCTCCCTTTTGCAAATTAACAGGAATTGTCCACATAGTTAAGAAAGAATGAAAATATCCAACATGCTAGTTAATTTAAACTCTTTTAGAAGTCACTGTCCAGGGCCAGATGTTTTCACAATGCTCTCAATCTTGTGCTTCTTCCTCATTTTCCTCTTCAACCGCTTAATTCGCATCGTCTCTCTTTGCACCTCCACCATTTCGACTATTCTGACTCTTTCCATCACCCATGTAGACCCCCACTCACTCTTCCTAGCTATAAAAACAGTCGGATGTTCGACTAAATGAGGAGTGAGAGACTCTGTTAGCCCTGTTCTTTCATGCATTCATGTGTATATGGGTATATATATATAATACGCCGTGCATTCTGTACAGGTACAGTTAATGGGAAGTCATGGAGTCACTATCATGTACAGCACGTGTATGCAGAGTGAGCCACTTGTGTAACAGAAAACCGGTGAGTTGGTTCAAAAAATGTTTTATGTTGTAGAAAGTAATGTTTGCATGGTGTACCCCATCAGATGTGCTTTATTTATTAAATTTGTGTTTAAAAGAAAAAAGTGAAAATAAAATTGACATAAATAAAAATGACCTTTTTTATGACGTGTCAGCTTCTCCAGTCACAGTCAGTTAAACCTATTTGCACATTTTAAAGTCTCCTGCTGTTGAGGTCATTGTCATCCAGTTCAATATTAGAAGTTTTTTGATTGTTGCTTTGAACAATGTCCATTTCCCTGAACCTTTAGTCTGTGAGAGACTTAGATAAAATTATGAAAGCTGACAAAACAATCTCATCTCAAGGTCCATTTAGTAGCGCTTCCATATAAGATCTTCATTCGCAGATTCAGTTTCAGTTATTAGTCAATTAGTTATATCATTGAGCTTGTTAAGGAATTCTCATCCATGTCAGCTTAAAAGGTTGAGGTTCCAAGATCTTTCTTGACCTTGAAAACAGTGAACAAAACAGTAACTGTTTTTTTTTTTTTAACTTCTTAACCAACATAGACATGAAGTTTTTAAATGTACATTATGCAAGATTTTGGTATTTTTGCAATTTGGCCTTACAGTTTTCACTTGCACCAGTGTCATAAAAATGGGCAGCTGTACATGTGCATTTGTTACATTACTTATGATCCTGTGCTCTGAGCTCTCAGTCTGGGTAGTGCTGCTAACTAAGTAACAGCAGCAACAGTTAGCAGCAGTTACCTCAGCAACAAGGAAAGCAAGAATCGCTCCATCAGAAAACTCTTGCTCCATAAAATATGATAAAGTTTCACCAAATTCAGTGACATAGTTAGTGGTGTGTACTAACGGTCAAGTTAGGTGATCACCAATGCTTACACAATTCATCCTCTTGGGATAAAGAATCAGAATTTCAGGGTAATGTGTTTAATAGTTGTTGAGATATTTCAGTTAAATAACAAGCTGGCATGTTAAAAATAATCAATCACCTTTGATGCGTTGCTTCACACTCATCCTTGTAGAGTTGTGTTGCATGTACATAGATAGATATACTTTATTGATCCCAAGCTGGGAAATTGCAGTGTGTTTCCATTACATAGTTTGCTGTTATCCTACAGCTGGTTGCCTCTGGATGCAGTGACCTGTGTGCTGATGTGATGAGGCCTCTGCCCCAGGTCTGGGCAAACCCTCAGAGTATTTAACTCTGCAGGCTGTTATTTAAACCCAGAGCAGGCTGAAGACATGTTGCAGCCTTAAGGCAGCAGCTAGGGAGAGGCAGACAGGCAGCTGAGGGCCTGGCTGATTAATAAGTCAGAGTCCAGAGGTCCTCCACTCCTGGGCATCCTCTCTTCTTTCACAAGAGCCCGGTTGTTACTTCATCTCCACATTGCTCTAAGGGCAGCACAGTGGGGAGGAGGGATGTAGGGGGGAGGCAGGCCTCATCCTCACTACCATCACCTGAGGCTTTACACATGGAGATAACTGCCTCATGTCAACTTTCTGTTTTCTGTGTGGCTATTCTATTCCCCTGTTTTCTTAAAAACAAGGGAAAAGGAGTGAAAAAAGCCTAATGACTTTGTAGCAGCCATGAAAAGAAAGGGGGAAAAGTCAACCTTCAGCTGAAGGCCTTTGTGCTATCAGATAGCCACGTTCTGGGAGGAGGGAGGCCGGCAGGGACACACTATACACCATTAGCATCTGCAAAGACCGTCACGTTGACTAATAGCCAGAGCCACAACGGCACAGTGGTTCAGTTTGTGTTTTCCCCCAATCCCCTTTATGCTGGTGACACAAAAGCAGCCGGGCCAGACCTTTCAAATATGCCACAGCAGCGGACGTGCACAAAGCTTCATTTCTAGTCTTTCTTAAGAAAAAGAAAAGGCCGATCTTGTTTCTTCGTTTTTTTAATCCCCCACCTCATCACACAGACACATTCTGGGTTCTTTTGGCAGGGGGTGTGGCGGGCCGGTATATGATGAAAACGTTGAATAAGTCTTAGAAAAGGGCAATAAATTGTGGGGATGGGCGTTTTTTGGCAGTAGCAGCAGTGTTAGCATTTGTTTGCCTTCTTGTTGGCGATGCTGGCTTTGTTCTCGTCTTTCTGTTCCCTCTGTTATCGAGCTGTCGGTTGAGGTTGTGGGAGAGGCAGAGATTCTGGCAACCAGATTAACGTACATGGCTGTCAACTGATGGGATCCTGACTCAAATTGGCTGTTGGGCACTGCACAGCTGCTTCAAACCATCCTCAGGTGGGCCTTTACCAACTATAGTTATAACTATAGTGGTTTAAGAAGTCCACTTTAGAGATTGTTTAATTCATTGTCTCTTGTTAGTCAGGAAGCTAACAAAGTCATAAACAACACAAAGAGAAAGATATATTCCTGTGTAGTGGAGCAAGTGGAAGTGGAGTATCCTCCCAGAATAAAACAGAATCTGTTAAGCTCTAAAAGTAGTATTTTCAATTTCAGTTTGCTTACTAATTGTCTGTAATTAGATTTTGATAAAAGTGACTGATTAAAGGCCCTAAAAAGATTTTTTAATCAGCTTCTTTACTCTGGGAAATTGAGTCCCACATGAACACGACATTTTCTGGCAAAGTTCAAACTGATTTTCTTAATTCCGTGTTTCCTCTCAGCTCTGGCTGGTGTCGCCTATTTCTGTGCACAAGTCAGTTTATAAATATTATAATATATCAATATTATAATCAAAATATAATTTCTCAGTCATGCTGAAGCAAAATAGTTTTTTAGTGGTACGTTTTTAATATATAATAAACTTTTTTTTTCTTCTAGCTTTTTATTTTGATTGTTGCTTATTTATTAATGAATATTTAATTGTATATAAAAATTATTTATTTTATATAAGAGCTCTTGAGATAAATGTTTTGGGAGCTTTACAATATAACAAAAGTAATATTCTTATATGTTGATTACTGGGATTGTGTCATGGCTTTGATTTTTTTAATTAACCAGATTTGAACAATACTTTCCTGTCTTAATATAATTTTTCATGCATGCACAGTAAATCTATTACCTATTACTGTTATTTTCTCAGTGTCTTTACAACCACTGAAGCACCATGACGCACCAGTTTGTTTAGATTTTTGACAGTAAAAGAAACAATACTTGATCACTGAATGGTCCATTTTGATGCACTGACTATAACACACACTGACATGAGAACCTCTCAGGACACAAGAGACACTGTATAATTTTTGAGGAAACAATATAACACATAAAAGACACTGATTTGGCCTATGAGAGTCACTTATCAGCACTTCAGTCAACAAGTGCAGATAAATACAGTGGATGTAAATCTAACACTTTGCGCCCCGGGAGACAAACTGCCACAGTTGAGTCACCGCTGATGAATCTTATCAGAGGCTTGTTGAAGCAACAGGCTTCCTTCTCTGTTTCAGCCAACAAAACCTTCTACTGTCCCCGGGGCCCGCTGCTTTCTGCCCTGCAGAGAATAGCGTCACAATTGGCCTTTGTGTTCATTATGTTGGAGGCATCTTCCCATTGCGCTGTGGGGTCCATTCCAATGCTGAATTAGGCCCATGGGGATTTTAGCCAAGTCACAAAGGTCAGTGACCCTTCTTGTCACACCCCCAACACACACACACAGACACACACATACACAGAGCCCTGTTCTTGTTCTGTGTGAGCTATAAATTATGGCAGCACTCAGCACTTAAATGTAATGAAATGAAGAAGGCTCGACCGTGTGAATCCTGTGGTGGTCCTGTTTCTGTATATGTGTGTTTCCACAGGGGTGGCCAGGCAGAGGACCACTGCATGTTCTCACCATTCCAGTCTGACGTCCACCCTGAAAGAATCCATAAAATGACCTCATCGTCTCACGGCACGGGACGTCATCAATGAATCAGCCCATTGTGGAGAGAAACAGCCTCCATTAATAAATCCCTGATGGTGGATCTATATTTTCCTACTAATCCCCCAAGATGCAGGGTGTCTGCTCACACAAGGGGTCGCCCAACACAGAAACAGAAAAAAAAATAAAATAAGCTAGACTGTCACTGCTTCTAATATCCCATTAAAGATTTACCATCACATCTGATTAGTGAGGACAACGGAAACCATTTCTACCTGGCCTTTTAAATTAGATCCCAATGTACAGTATATATTTGAGAAATGAATCAGTTAAATGTCCTAGTTCTGAGCTTCAGACACAGATAGTGTGCACAATCCCATACCAATACCAAATACAAGGAAATCTGAATTTATCCTTGATGCCACAGCAATAACTAAATGTGACAACATTCACCTGCAGCAGCTGTCATCTCTGCTGCTAATCCAATGTTAGCATACAGAAATAGCTGATTTGATTATAATTTGGTTAAACTGAAATGTGATGGAAACAATCCAAAAACAGGTAGGTGTTAAAAATGCATTTTGGACATCTGCTAAAATCTGTTCATATTGCTAATCAGATATTGGTTACATCATATTCCACAAACATCAGATATCAACAAGAACTGAGCCTGTAGTGTGAAGGCTATCTTAAAGACTGTGACACTTAAAGGAATTTAGTTTAAGGTGACAGGTAAAGTGTGACTGAGACAGTGGGTATAGAAATGAAAGGGTGTGTGTACGTATGTGTGTGTAACAAGAGAGGGGTGGGAACTTTCCTCCGCAGAATGGAGTTATCCAAAGTTGCCATGGAAAAAGTGATCGTCGCACAAACTGTTTCTTAATCGAGTGGAGGTCTTAGAGAGAGGGAGGGACTCTGAGCTTTTAGCACAAGAAGCGGCTCTGGGTATGCATGGACTTAGTGGGATTATGTGAGCATTCATTGCAACCAGTGAGGCCAGCAGGTGAGGTCTGGGCTCAGCTGCCTTAGCCTTTAGGTAAACACAGAGAAGGGTTGCCAGATCCTGGCTGTGTTGCCAGGCTGAAATTGTATCTGTCCACACAACTTACGTCAGTCAGGCTGATCTGCCTCCTCCTGCAGGGTGGCGCTGACAGGGGGCTGCACTTGTTGCCGGATGGGGGACACTGAGGACCGGCTTTCATCGTCTAAGTGCCACAGTGAGGCCGGACCAAAAACGGTCTGGTGACATTACTTGACTGGCCATCAATAGTATCTTAGCAGGCGCTAAAACCAAAAGCAAACACAGTGAGCCCAAATGTTTGAGGCGATGCTCTGTAGCGTTAGCAGCATCGTGAAATGACAACAGGCCTGGTAAAGTGATCAAGTTTGTGAGCTTTTGTCTCCCTTCAGGAAATCCTGATCTGATTTTCGCTGAGCTTATACTTTAAATTAGATTTGCATCTTCTTACAAGCCTGTTTTACATGTGTTCTTGGAGTTAAACAGTAAAACAGGCTTATCTATATAAATAGTTCAGTGTTTTCCCAGAATACTTCGATTTCAACCTGCCTGACATCACATCAGATTAAGACGAGAGGATTGCCAAGTTACACATTCAGTGTTGTCAGGAATTCATGCACATTTGCTTCACACACAAGAATTTGTTTCTTTCACATGACCTTTGCGCAAATAAGAGTTGAAAATAAGATAAGAAGAGATTTAAGAATGCGTTGAACTGAATGAAGAACGGCTCTGAGAAGGTGAAGTTCGGGAAAATGAACACAATGCCTGTTGTCCAGAGAACATCTTGTCCTGATTTACTGATGTACATAAGTAACACACACAGGGGAGGGAACGTGAACGAACATTGAAACTAAACTGCTGTAGTCATCAGTGTGCAGCTGTCCGGGGATAAACTCTGATCTACTGGCCACACAAAATGTGAGCTTGTAAGCTTTTGTGGGATTGATTGTTCATTCCTACATATTGTAAAACTGATCTTTTAAAGTGAAATACATCTTTGCAGCATCCTATCATGTCATCGTTGTGCTCCTCCTCCGCTTTTGGCACTCTGTTTGTTCACCTGCCGGTCAGTCGTGTCCGGCCTGAAAGGCCACCGCTTCGCCCCACTGACCTCCTGACCTCCTGCAGCCTCCACACGCCTCCTCTCTGGACCAGCAAATATTGAACCAGTCAGTCAAGGTTTCTCTGCTGCCCACTGAGTGTTTGTGACTGTTGCTAGAGAACAGCTTTAGCACCGTTGGACAACAGCAACAGCAGGCCAGGACATTCCTGTGTGAGTGAGTGTGTCTGACACTTTAAGCACAAGAATTAACTATAAAGATGGACTAAACTGTGGTTTATCTTATCACTCTAGTACAAAAAAAACTTAAGACGAGGCTTGTCTTTAACCTTTCTTTCTCTGTTTAGCCTTTAAGATCAGCACCTACTGGTCCAAACTTAATGATAATTTGAACGATGATCATTTGTTCACCCTAGTATGTCACAGTTGCAACTTCAGTTTCAAATAGTTTTCGTAAGTTTGAAATTCAAATCTGGATTTATCGTTTTAAGACCAGTTCAACTAAACTATGTTTAACCTTTATGTGTACTAAATCCAGTTGTCAGTCTGCTGTTAATGACTGTTGTTAACTGTCCAAAAACACAATGCACAAAGGGTAAAGAACTGCTACTCAAAGCAGCAAAAACTTAACATAAATTGTGAATGATGCTCCAGAAATACTGCTTAAAAAACACCAACAAAGAAATTACATCTTTGGAAAAATATTTTCCTCTGTTTTTTCGTTTTGGAGGAGGCGCTGTAAAAATGCAGTTTGATTTATGTCCGTCAGCACACGCATTACACATAATTTCCTGCCAGTACAAAACAATGAAGAACATTACATTCTTGTTAACCATCTGCAAAAGAAACTATGCTGTCTGTGGCACAAGTATATAGTACATACTGTATACTATTACTATTTATGTATGGGATTAGGACACAGTTATTGCCTCCATTATCATCTTCAACCTCTGTCAAGGATGTGCATGTGTGTATGTTTGTGTGTTAATGAGATTGTTTCCTTTAGATTAAAAGGTTGTTTCTCAGACCTATTGCCCAGCTGTATGTATGTGTCCTTCCTCTGCATTGTGTGTGTGTGTGTGTGTGTGTGTGTGTGTGTGTGTGTGTGTGTGTGTGTGTGTGTGTGTGTGTGTGTGTGTGTGTGTGTGTGTGTGTGTGTGTGTGTGTGTTTGATCCTGGGTACTCAGGAATGTTTGCTCTGCCAACACTCAGTGACTGTAGTCGTCGTCTCTCCAGCCTTGAGTGAAACAGACACTGCAGCCTTTTATCAGCCGGACACGGCCCGTCCCTTTGAGAGGAGGAAGGTAAATAATGGCAGGACTTTAATAGGTGGATAATGTTGTCGCAGGGCACAAGACTGACTGTCCCTGAGCAAACAGGACCATTGCAGCCTAGCGCACACACACACACACACACACACACACACCAATAGCTCTCCTAAACCGAAGATATAAAGGACGTAAAGAAGAAGTGTATAAGTTTAGTCCTCCTCTCTCTCTCTCTCTCTCACACACACACACACACACACACACACACACACACACACACACACACACACACACACACACACAACCACACACACACACACACACACACAAGCCTTCCAGCAGCCTTCAGTGCTCTTTAAAGATTTAAGGATCTTAAAACACAACAACCACACACACAAACACTCACTGGGATCCGTTTTTCTGATGCATAGTTTAATTAAATCACTTTGCACTGTACTTTCATATTGTATCATTGAAGGCTTGCTACAAAAGTGAGACAATCTCCGTAAGGCCCCTTATTGAAATGCCCAACTTTACAGTAGAAATAAAAATATTTACATCACGGTATAAAAAAAGGTTTAGGTCTCAATAGCTAATTTAACTGTTGATGACAGCTCTACAGGGGGTGAATTTTTATATCACTCACCAGTTTAAATTATATTAAGGCTTAAAGTTATATTATAAATAAGAGCATGACCACTTTAAGTGACAGGTGGGTGGCATCACATTCAGCTGTTTTCAGTAACCAGGCTTCATTCAGTCCGCCTCAGCTCCACCCACATTCATACACATGTATTTGCCCATTTTTAAAAAAAATCTATGAAACCCATGGGTTACGTCACATAGTCTTCATCAGTCAATGGTTCATCCCAAGCGATACGCCCACAGTTAAAACCCATCACCCATTCATAGTGACAAATAATAAAAGAGTCAAGCTAGTCAGATAGATCACAGGAGACAACATGTGGAAGACAGAACAGCAGTCACACTAACACACACATAAACATGAAATTAAACCTTAAAAATGTACTTAAAAGAATTCATATGAAGATAAACCCTAAACTTTATGACTAACTCCGGTCTCAGAAAACAAACAAACATTACATCCCAAATATATTTCTGTTATTTCCATTTGTTTGTGTTCTTCTCATATCACATCCATAAAGATACAGCATGTTTATCTTCACACACACACAGACATGCACGTACATTTAAACACCCACAGCACACACACATTCCCTCAAGTCTCCAGAGGCCAATTAAGATAGTCTATCTACCTTGGGGCATGTGCACCCACCCTCCTCCTCCCCTCGTCTCCCCCCTGAGTCACTACCACCAACCAACCCCCCCCGCCCCCCATAGACCCTTTGACCCCTGACACACGACCTCTGTGCTGAATGAGTACACACAGGGGCGTCAGAGCGAGACCCCCGGCCATTCCTGCTCCACCATGACACACACACACATTTATTGTAACATACACACCCGCAAACCCTCTGGCTGTGCACACTGAACAGTAAAAGAGGTATGGACCACTGGTCATATACAAGGCGTCTCACTACACACACACACACAACACACACACACACACACACAAAGCTGGGAGGTGAGGGGTTAGTTGTGGGTCGCAGGTTAATACAGTCCAAATGGATAGTACAGCTGCAGGATGCAGGGGGCGCTGCAGTGACAAGGAGCAGCTCAGTTGGTGTTTTAGGTTAATTTTTACAAAAAAGTGGCATTGTTTTATAGCGTGACACAGAGAAATGTCTTGTTCGACCTTTTACCAGTACCAGGATCAGTGTCTAGGATTTTGTGCCATGGCTGCAAATGAGACATGGCGGTTCAAAATGGTGGCCTCTACGCAAGGCGACACATGTATCTGTATATTTAAACATCTCATTCTAAGCAGCAAAAACACAACACATCTTATCTTTTAGGGGATTGTACACAAATTAAAACCTTAGTTATGCATATTATATTCTAATCCTGCAAATAGAACCTCCTAAATGTTACACACAGGACCTTTGAAGCACGCCTCAATATTATAGTTTAATTGAAGGACGTGAGAAGGGAAGGACAATTGAAAAGATCAAGGGAGGGAAAAAGATATGGTGGAAATGAAGGTTTAACCTTTATAACAGAATTGTGTTAATGCATTATACAAGTGAAATAAATATATATGCACACATTTTTACAATTTATCATCAAATCATGGGACACAAAGCAAGAAAGGAAAATGATACGATATGATATAATATTTAACACCGATCATCATCTTGCCTATAAATTGATGACATAGGACACACATACTTTATCATTTATGTTATCCAGTATTATTTTTTGTTACAATTTAGCTGTCAGAAGCCTGCTTACTCGCTCCAGAACAGAAATCACAGATCTGTAATGCACAAACATCCACAAAAATATTGCTCTCTAAAACATGTCGCTGATATAAGAAAAAAATATATTCTTTTATTTAATCCTTGAAGTATTTAGTAAGAGTGTGATTATTATCTTCTATGATTCTGCATTCTATGATTTTGTGTGTAGTTTAAATTTTCTCCCCACTGCCGGCAATGTTGACTTGCTGTGTGCCCTTTCTGGCTTCTGTAAAACACAGCTCCAGCAAGCAGTGTCGCTGTTGGATTGTCAGTCACTGCTAAGGTTAACTCTCTGAGTCGGTAGCCTGTCTAAAATGGTGCAACAAGCAATTCAGCTAGTCCCATCTTCATTGAAGTGAAGCATTTGGGCGCATTTTGGAGTCTCCTGGGGAAGAAAGAGCTTGACATGCAATATGCAAGTTTTTCTTAGCGCACACCAGACTGGAGTAGCTCCTGAAATTAGGACCCCAATGTACTGACTCGAAAGTTTTGATATACTGAAAGATTCACACCCCTAATATTTAGCCATGCAGACAATCTTTCTTTCGTTTCTATATTCCTGGTTTTTGAGATATCAGATTTTTGCCTCCACCCGTAATTTTACTTGTGGCTCTCACATCATGGAAAACATACTTTGAAATCCAGCTGTCTTTCCAGAATCAGTGTCCCAGTTAATCCCACTGTTGGTGTCTGTTTTCACTGGAACTACTTTATACTGAAGAAACAGTCCCAATGAAAACTGTTGACAGGGTGCTCTATGGATCATTGTAACAACCCTAAATCTTTTATTGCAGAATAAACTTTATTTGTTTTGACACGTGTTGATTTATACATTTTTTTAGATGTCCGTATTTTGTTAATGTGACCTTTATAGAAAATAATATAAAGAGGTAAGTTTTTCTCCAATCAACAATGTTTCTGTCACAGTAGGTGCAATTTTTTCACTTCATATTAAGCTTGAATTCCTCAGTTTATAACCGTTTCATCCTTTGTGTTACATATTACCTTTGCGCCAAATCCAACACAATGCGAATTCGAAAATCCGAATTTTAAAAGGGACAAAATGTGAATTGTTGCGATGTGGTGGTCGGTGTGTATGAGGACATCAAAGGGATCAGCTCAGTGGTGGCAACACTGGGAGGAGGATAAGACCGGACCCAGGCAACAAAAGTAAACCCAACCTGAAAGGCAGGCAGGCCCAGTAATACGGGATCATCCCTGGTGTAATTCCTCCCTTCTGGTCCCCAACAAAGAGACCTGGGACAAGAGCTGCACATCTGGGGGAGGGGAGGGGGTTTCAGGGAAGGTCCGGTGGTCCGACAGTCACTGACCAGGTCGCCATGCCAACAAACACACATATATACACACACACAAACAACTGCCTGCGACAGTCCGGAGCCCTCTTGCCCTCTTTCATCCCCTCCATATTCTAATCAGCTGCCTTAGGCCTCGCATTGTGTGTGGACGTGTCCAAACATGGCGGGAGATCAGAGGTCATCCTAGCCGCTGACCTTGGCCCCTAGCAACCTCTTCGGAGGCCCAGTAAGGAGTGGAGAGGGGGTGTTGTTGGATGTGGGTGGTGTCAGGCCTTGGCTCTGTCCCTCTGTGGCAGGTCCGGTTCCTAATCGGCTCAGAGGCCAGTCAGAGGCCGGAGAGCTGTCCGTATTGTCCAGTTGTGTCTGAAAGGCCTGGCGCTGAAAGGCCGGGGCAGGACAAGGTCAGACTGGCCGCAGTGCTCTGTTGCCTTTCAAATGCCATCGATACCCTCCTTCACTCTGTCCAGCGCTGCGTGGCGAGCACCCAGCCATGGACAACGCCTGCCGTGACAGTCACCAAAGGATGACACGGCCCTGGACAAGAGCATCACCTAATCATTTAGGATGTAAAACATCAAAATGTATGCAACCAATTTGATTTGACAAACCTGATATTACAAATCTGGTTACCACTCATCTCCTGTGGTATGTGATTCGAAAAGGATTTCATTTTTCCTGAAGAAGGAAGGAAGAAGGAGACCCTCCTTCTGTCTTTCACTTCCTCCTCCTTTCATTTGTGGCCCAAAAACTGATTTAATTCTTTCATTTTACTGTCCAGCATCATCTTCAAAAACTTTCTTTAGGAAGCTTTGGCCGCTATCTAACAGTTTTAAAGGAATTTGTGATATAATATTTCATATTCAGATACTGTACAACTAAAGCAAATCATAGGGGTCAGGACCCAATGTTTGGCTATTGAACTGATGTATGTCATAATGCCTTTTCAAAGAGCTGTACAACTGTGTTTCCTTGTCTCATTCATTTTCCTTTCTTTGCCATCCATTCCTTTCTAGAGACAAGTGACATCTAGAGAAGACAAGCAAGAACAAATGTGTGTGATTCTTTCCAGTATTTTCTGGATTTAAATCAAGGCCATTTTTTTAAATAGCAAGGAACAGAGACAGCAGCCTAAAGCAGTGGACACTTGTAATGCATCCAATAAAGGAGGAAAATTTATCAAATAACCTCCTTACAAAATGTCTCATATGTATCTGTAAAGACTACAGTAGTTTTCAGTTGCATGAAAAGCATAATTTGTCTTTTATATGTTTGTTTGAAAGAACCAAAAATCCCCCTAAAAACTGATCAAACTAGAGCAAGATTATCCTTTGAGAAGCAAGTTCTACCTTTAAAGAGGTAGAACTACATCCCAAAAATCAGTGGTGTATTGCAGGAGTCCAACATGCTCTCCAGGTTACCCATCTCTCATCCCACCACACACACACGCACACACACGCACACACACACACACACACACACACACACACACACACACACACACACACACACACACACACACACACGCCATACAGCCTTCACTTGTTGACTCAGGACTCAATTAGCTGCTGATAAAAAGACGTTGCCAGACTCCTGATTCACTTCAACTTTCTGCTGATGTCTTCAGGCTGCCCTTAGAGACTGACCCATTGCATGTTAATTCTATTACAACCATCTGCCAGACTAATTTCATCAAGCACCTCTCGCAAACTTACACACACTAATCACATTTTCAGCCAAAATAATACTGATCAATGAGGTGGGCAGAGAGATGAAGTGGTGTGGGAGCGTGCAGGGCTCTGAAGTAACACAAGCCTCTCCTTCAGGCAGATTCCTCAGGAGCAGAGAGTGGATAAAGATTATGAATTTAGTGCTAAATACTCTGTTAAAAGGCTGAGTATATTTAAAAAAAATTTTATGAATGTTTTGGATTTTGGGATAAAGAGGAGCTGATAGAGTTTGTACACAAGGAAATGTGGATTTGAATTTTCATTGATGAACTTAATGGATGTTAAAGCACATTATATGGAATTTCAGGCCATATCAGTTTCTGTTTAAACAGTGAGAGTTTCATATTTGTAATTAAAGGTCCAGTGTGTAACATTTAGGAGGCTCTGTTGGCAGAAATCAAATATAATATTCATAAGTATTTCTTCATTAGTCATTAGTCATGCATTAATCACCTGAAAACTGGAATTGTTATGTTTTTGTTATCGTTTTTCTACAGTAACCAAGAACCGACAAACCAAACAATGGCTGTAGATAGGGGTATTTGTATTTTTCTTTGTGCTTGTAAGGGGAGTTTGAATCTGCAACTACACCATTAGATTCTACTAGATCTCACACACTGGACCTTAAAAAAGTTTTTTTGCGTGATAAGCAATATGACTACTGCTAGTAATGACAACTTAGCACAATCCATCAGTTGAAGACAATGTGATGAAAGATCTGTAAAAGCTAGTATATGATCCTTTAGTTGGGATTATTTTGTTAAACTTGGGTCTTACTTTCTGAGTTTTGGCCATTATTTCTAGCAGTTACAGTACATTTGTATTTGCAAAGTAAATGCTGAGAGCTGGAAACATAGTGACATTGCAACAAAATCTGAGAAAAAGTGAGTGCATCTGAAATGGAGATGATTGTCTAACATTGCACCAGAACATCAGTGAGAACATCACCAAGAAATCATTCTGTAAACTATGTTGGATGTTTGGGAAATAATTGTAATGTTCGTCTGTATTTTCTCTTCCAGGCAATTTTGGCTAGAGAATGGGTTTGTTTAAAACCTGTATAATTCATCTACCTTCTTATGTTCTCGCCCCGTTGGACTTCTTAGCAATGTTGACATATTCCCAAATACTAACAATTAACTTACTGACTACAGTGCTATTATTACCAATAGACACGATGGACAAAACTACACAAAATGAGACCCAAGTTGTTTGAACATGAGTTCCCCTTTAACAAGTAGCCTCACTGTCATCGTCCCTCTCTACTACTGTACCAACTCATCACAGGTTGTCAAGTCTTTGATACAGTCTAAGTTTAATGAAGTGGACTACAACTCCTCTTCAAACACACACTCACAGGACGTGCGACATCCCAGACTCCTCAGCTCTCATCGCCTCACAGGCTAATGGGACCTGCCAATGTAGTCGTCTATTTTCCCTCCTCACAGCCAAGAGAAAGGCGAGCAATTAAATCCAATTGGAGCCTTCAGCAATGCAGGGACCTGGGCCCCAGGAGGCCGCAGAGGCCCGGATGTTTAATCATCATGTGACCTAGTTGCTGGTTCTGATAAATGGGCCTGGGGAGGGAAAGCACTGGCCGGTCATTAATCTACAGTCAGATGGGGACAAGCACACACGGTTGCCGCCAAGTTAATTGGCCACTTATTTTAGCACGAGCGGGAGGCTAAGGCAAGATGGAGATGGATGTTCCTCCGTTGATCCATAATTTGGCCCTCTGGGGTACTAACACAAGCAAAACAAACAGAATAGGACAAGGAGGTGAAGGGGATGAGAGGAGTATGGCGAGGGAGGGTGGGGGTATGTCTCTGAGGAGATCTGAGGGTTTTCCACACTTCCACGGGTCATGAAAATACAGTCTAGGGCAGCTTAGAAGAGGCCAGTTTGACTTGAACTCCAGCGGAGAATTGGCTTCCTGGTTAAATTTGACAGTCTTGACCCCCATTTGGCTCTTTGCAACATTTTTCAGTCATTTATTGAGTAATATGAAAGAATTCTTACTAAACATCATAAAAGGATGATAGCTTTCACTATGTCATTAAGAAAAAATGCTGAATTAGAAGAATGGGCTCAGACTTGTTGTCTATCTTATCTCTTCCACTCCTGTCCAATCAGGTTGTACCGAGGGTCAGCAGTCGTCCAGGTGGCTGCTCACCTGATGGATGATGGGAACAGGAGGGGCTGACCTAGTCGTGATAAGGACCCTATCTTGACAGGGGCTTCCTCTCCAAGCCTGAGCTCAACCACAAAGTGTCGACAGAGAGAGATGGATGTGCGGTTAGATGGATGGATGAGGGGGAGACAGACATGGAGAAGTCTTATGGAACAAGGCCCAACCTGTCCTTGTGTGTTATCATTTCACCTCCTGACCTCTGCACTTTTTTTGCCTTTTCTCTCAATTCAGCCTGAAAACCATGAGGCCTGAAGTGCCTGAGGTGCATGACGAGGGCATGGCTAGCTGAGGTCATTAGTTGTCTAGTTATTGTGTACTCTCATGGTGGTAATGTAGGTCTGTCAGTAGGTCAGTCCACCACTTTGGTCCAGACTGAAATATCTCAACAACTGTGGGTTGGATTGCCATAGAAGTTTGGGCAGACATTCACTGTTCCCATAAGATTCATCTTAACAACTCTGGGGATCCCCTTTTCATTCAGCAGGTTTACATTTGTGGTTCTGAGTGAAATGTCTTGACAACTGTTGGGTAGATTCCCATGAAATTTGGTACACACATAAAAGTCCTCCTCAGGAAGAATCTCAATCTCTTTGTTGATCCCCTGACTTTCCCCCTTGTGTCATCATCAAGACAAATTTTTTTCTTTGGTTCTGATCAAACACAACTAATAACATACCCACCAGCCTCAGCTTCACTTTGTGTTTAGTGCCAATTAGAGATAATGAAAACTAAATCTAAACTAAATCAGCATGTTAGCATTGTCAACATGTTGGCATGTCGATGTGCCTAAGACTAATTACAACCTTACACAGACCAGTGTGGATATAGACTCTTAGTCTTGTTTATTAATTACTGCGAGTAACATCACACTGGTAATAGTTGCAACTAAGCTACAACAGAGAGCAGAAAACCTTTAATTTATCTAAACAGCTAATATAACCCTATGGTCTATTCAAACATTATGGTGTCATTTTAGAGCTGGGATTTTCCACCAATATGTCAAATCATCATACAGGCAGAAAAACAATATTAGATTTCTCCACTGACTGAAGTCTGACCAAAGTGTAATAATATGAGGCGAAAAGCTTTGTTAAGCTGTGAGTCTGACTTTTCAGGAGAACCTCTTGTTTTGATGCATAAAATACACAGCATGCAATATTGTCCTGAGAAAAAATCTACACATACAAACAGCACATTGAGGTGTGAGACAACAAACAGGTAGATGAGCCAACCAGTCTCATCCATCACCCTGAGAGATCAGAGACCTGACCCTACATGCTGCCTCAGTCCTCATGGGGATCTGTGTTAGTGTGTAAATGTCGATCTGTTTTTTTTTACATGTAAATGCACCATCCACATCCTATTGTGGCGTGTGTGCGAGTATGTGTGAGATATGTTTGCGTGTGTAATGTTAAGGGGAATCACTACCTGGATTTTCTTTGTGTTAGTTCTGCATGGGTTGTGCTGCTCTTCACCATCACACCTTTCTGAATATGAGGAATATTGAACACCAGGAGTCTGATCAATATGATAAATTGGGGCGCCCCTGCACCGTGCAATCTAATTCCAACTAATTGGTACTTTTCACACATATCTCCAGAGTTGAATGCCTTCCCTAATGAGCGTGGCTGCTTTCACTCTCTGATCTGTGGCCAGCAGCAGGAACCTGGCCCTGCTGACCTGCTCCGTCCCCCGGTGGTCAGTGCTGAGCCGGACACAGCTCCTGGTTCAGCCTCAGTGAATAGCTGCTCATCCCCTGTTCTCTGCAGGAGACCTCGGTCTTCTGAGCTCTAGGCCTGACCCCACGGGAGGGGAGCGGGTGAGGGTCAGTTCCCAGAGTCAACAACCCTGGACCGGCCTCCACACAGCGCAGTGCCCTCCGACCACCAGCCTCTGCTGCCCTGACCCTGCTCAGGCATGGCTGGGCCCCCTGTGGTGAGTCAGGGGGTCAGTCTCCTGGAGGGTCATTGAAGCGGCTGCTGACCGATGACAAAAAGGGACTTGTGGCCAAGCCAAGGGGGCCGTAGGAGCTGTGAAAGCGAGGGGATAGCAGCACCCCTGCCGCTGTAGTCTAATTTGGCAGGATGCTGGTGCATCAGCGACAGACGCCAGACCAACAATGGCTCGGCACTGGTAAACAATAATGTTTGTGCAAGGTCTCTTTCTTGGGGCCAATCTAGTGCTCACAAAGCCCATCTGGCATCAATAAGATGTCCTGAGATGCCATTCAGCACATCAGTCTTCATTTTGCCCAGCTTTTCAGCAAAGCTCCTCTCTAGATGCTCAATAGCCTGTGTTGGCTAACACTTATAAAGTGACAGATGCTATAGATCTAAAGTTTTGGAGGCGAAGTGAGCGTATGTGAAATCTATCTGTTATTAGATTTAAGATTTCATGCATGGAAGTGTGAAAGGACTGGGTTGATTAGACCTCATTAGTAGCCTTTTGAATCCAGCCAAAGTGGGCCAGACAAGACTCTTGATTCAGCAGTGACATTTATTGGCTTTAAGGTTAAAGAAAAATTAGTAGAAAGAGTAAAAAGTGACAAGAATGACAACAGATATATTGTTTAAGATTCACAAAAATTAAGAAATCAAAAAAACATGTTTTGATCTGATAGAGCGCTTGTCCTACAATAACCTAATGAAATAATTACTTTGCATTGGCTGCTAATTTGTTCTTTCTCACTCTTCATAAGGAAGACGAGCGTTTACCATTACTGTAATTTTTCCAGAGAAGTTTATTTTTATACTGTAAATCGTTCCGCCTGACACATATCTTGGTCATGTCATATCTTTTATATATTATTTACCTAAAAAACGCTTCGTTGGTTGGGCTTTAATAAGCATACACAAAATTATTTTTCTTCTGGTTTCTTCAAGAGTCTAGTCGGCTCATGTTTTGTGTTGATAATAAGAAACCATTAATAGCACAAGTCGCTACCTAGGTCCAACAATTCAGAACAGCACAATGACTTTATTTCAGTCCTCAGTTCACAAATTTCCCCCAATACACTGAGAAAGTCCCACGTGTAAAAGCCTCCTCATTCAAACTTGATTCAGGCCCATATGACTCATGTCTTTATACGAAGAAGTGTGGGAGGAAGTTTGGAACAAGATGGCCAGTGAGTATTTTGTTCCCAGTACTGGGGCTGGGCCGGCTGGGCCGGGGTGAATAGTCAGGAGGCTAATGAATAAGAGCGAGAGACAGAGAGAGCGTGAGAGTGGAGGAAGTGAGCACAGCAAGTGGCAGATAGAAGCCAGGACTCCCTCTCTCTCTCTCCCTCCCTATGTCTCTTTCTATTTCTCTCACTGTGTCTCTAACCCAAACTGGGACAGGAAGTAGGATTGTTTGTGACCAGCACGTGTGATCCACAGCCCAGCATGCTCTGCTCTCCTGAGGGAGGTCAGGCAGGAAGTGGCCAGGCGTGGGCTGTGACCTCTGGGTAATGAGCAAGGATCCTCAGGGGGGAATTGCTGCCTGCCGCCACGTTCCATACATGCACACACACACACACACACACACACACACACACACACACACACACACACACACACACAGAGAGAGAGAGAGAGAGAGAGAGACACAGATGTGCACCATGTGGAGACAGAACTGCAGTATCAGATTGAGTTTGAATCCCAATTACACAACTATATTATGAAGAATGATGCTGTGCAGGCAAAATGGAAGGTAAGTGAGCCACACTGTTCACACATTGACATACAGCACAAGAGCAGAAGCATAAACACAGTGTAAAGGGACAATGGAAACAATGTGTTGATTGATTGATTGATCAATTGATTTTATTTATGGATTATCGGACGCAGGAAAAGAAACAACAACAAAAATGTTAACATGTTAAAGTGAAAACATTAATTTCCAGCTTGGTCCCAAGATGTTAGAAGACAAAAGAAAAGAAGACATTCAACATAGCATAGCAACAAGTCCTGAAATCCATGAGCACATTTCACAAAATCTAAAATGCCTCCATCAAAACAAACAAGAACAACTACAATAACGTTGCTGAAATTGTATCACTCTGTTATCCTGTTCCATAAAAAAGTCCTAACCTGACTTCTATAAGCCCCTCTCATATTTGACGACTTACCGTACACAATATGGCACCAGTATAAAAAAAAGCAGCTTCTGGCTACATTATTCACTCGGGGTACTTTACATGAACGCACACTGGCCCTGGTATTGTAGTGATGTATGGGCTCATATATCTTTGGCTGGACCAATTCATTGGCTTTGTATTTGCATTGATTTTTAACAGTTGGTGCTGGCCATCATAACAAAGGTTTCATGGATAATGTAGACAGGACTGCCCAAAGTAGGGCCCAAGGGCCAAGGTTGGCCCAACATAAGGTTCAATTTGGCCCGCCAGATGATTCAACAAACAATTAAAAATGTATTTAAAAAACCATTGTAGGCAACTATACACAAACCTGGTGTTACACATACTGTAGATACCAACATTCACAATAACTCTGCAGCAACCTCAACCTGTGTGTGTGTGTGTGTGTGTGTGTGTGTGTGTGTGTGTGTGTGTGTGTGTGTGTGTGTGTGTGTGTGTGTGTTTGTTCTTTTCTCTGCAGTCGAAAGCTGGCAAATTGCTCTCTTCACATGCCTCTTGCCCTTTCTCTGGCATACTGCTTGTGTTCGTCTTTGTGTGTGTCTGCATTTTGGTGTGTGTATTTGCATGTCAGCCTGCCTGCGTGTTAACGTGTCTGCTTCATATGTCATTGTGTATATGTAAAGCCTGGGCATGTCAGTGAGTGTCCAGCCTGGGTGTCAGACAGTGGGCTAATAAGGGCTAATTCAGGGGGTCCATCCTGAAGGCATGGGGGGGGGGTGTGCGCGGTGATGGCTGTGGTGGGGGTGCGAGCTGTCAGCAGGGCAGCCAGCCAGGTTCCCAGGACACCCTCTGCAGACCACTTGAGACGAAGAGAAAGAGAAGAGAGGGGGCGAGGGAGGAAGGGAGGGAGGAGAGAGGGAAGAAGGGAGAGACGTTCCCAAAACAAAACACAAAAACCTGAGGCCACAAGTCAGTCAGGGAGGCATTCAGATCCCACGCAGGTAGCTGGGCCAGAGTGAAGCCAAATTGTCCTTTGTGACACAAGAGCCATTCAGCGGGAACAGGATGCTGTCTGCGGGATGTCCCAGACCCCTCGGCGCTGTATTGTAGTGTGTGTGTTTCTGTGCATGTGCGTGCATGTCTGGCCCACTGTTGACTTTCGGGAAAGACTGACGAGGGAGGACTTGGCTCTCTTCTCTGTCAGACGTCTGACAGTGAATGAACGCTTCATAGACAAACTCAATTAGCCAGCATGGAGATTTGAAGGAGGTGTCTCGTGTGACAATAGGACCCCTATTTTGACATATGGCTCTGGTGAATGTATGGCAAACATATCTCTTTGTTGGTTTTGAGACAGTGGCAGTCTGAGACTGAGAGACAGACAGAGCGATGGAGAGAAAACCATGAGGAGGCAGAGTGGGAAAGGAAGAGATAATAACAGTGACAGCCAAAGAGACAGATGGATAATGAATACAACAGTTCAAATTCAGAGTCATGAACTGGGACAAGGTTCTCTGTATATGATGTCATCCAACATTAAAGGTCCCCAAATTACAATATAACATTTCCCAGTTACTCCTATGAGCACCTACTCATGCAGGTTTAGGTTTTAAGTGACCAGGTTGTGAGATCACTGCGACCGAGTCCCTCAAAATCCACCCGAGGCAATGGAGGTGAATTTAAAGGACCAGTGTGCAGGATTTAGTGGCATCTAATGCAGTTGCAGATCGCAACTCCATCGCTTCACCCTCCACTTCCAAGCGTGAAGGAGAAACTATGGTGTCCC
This sequence comes from Dicentrarchus labrax, assembly GCF_905237075.1. Classification (NCBI taxonomy): domain Eukaryota; kingdom Metazoa; phylum Chordata; class Actinopteri; family Moronidae; genus Dicentrarchus; species Dicentrarchus labrax. The sequence goes on along the minus strand of NW_026136718.1, from coordinate 13,788,701 downwards.
CAATTTAAACCAGGGTTTGGTTTGTGCCATCTGGGCTACTGTAGAAACATGAAGGTTTAACATGGCAGACTCAATGGACATGGTTATTTTAAGGTCATTATATACTCGTGAAAATACAGTTATATTTTATATTCTATTTCTGGCAATACGTCCTCCTAAATGTTACACACTGGACTTTTAATATTTGGTACTAAAATCAACTAAAAAAAATGCAAACTGAGAAGCAATATGTCTTTCCAGAAAACACAGTTCTGGCTGCTCAGGTTAATCCACAGACTAGATACCAAAGGGTGCCGTTCGGCTGTCTGTTGAAATGTCAGCAGGTTTGAAAAAGTGTTTGTATTGAAAGGAATGAGAACAGGTTGCACTGTAAAAGGTTTTCAGTCTTTTCTACCTTTTGTTGAAAAACTGCTGTATTTTGTGTTGAAGTTAGAAAAAAGGTTCATGAAGTTAGAGGGATGGAAAAAGATATGTCAGCAATAGTGGACCTGAGTGACTGAGTTAATTCAGTCAAGCACAGTACTTAAAATATTACAGCATTTTTACTTTACTTGAATATTTCTGCTTCTTCAAAATGTATTAAGGGTAAAACTATTGAGATAATGTAAGTACAACTCAATAAAATATATAACATGGTTCTTATACTCAAACATTTGAATGTAAATGTGCACTGATATTTTGGTGTCAAGCCAACACTGTATGGCAGTAAATCTCTCTCTCACTAAAAGAAATTTAAAGTTAGCAGCTTCATTACAGCTTTCTCAGAGCCCTGAAGCTGAAAGAAAATATCCTTACCTTAAGCATATATGTGGTGGGCAACACTGACTTATACTGTATTAAACCTCCATGTGAGAGAGGAAGTTTAAATTTATATATATAAAGTGAATCTTTCCTGCTAATCCCAAGGTTATGAGTGCAATCATGCGATTATGTAGCTATATGTACACATATACATGCATGTGTGGGTGTTCACTGAACGCTTGAACATGTTGCACCATGTACACATGTTCCCATGCACAGTTCATAGATGATATACAGTATGTGTACGTGTGGTTACAGCTGGTGATTTCCCGAGGTCATGTTTAACCCTATATGCTGCAGTCAGTTCTGTTTCTCATCTGTTCTCTGTGACTCCCTTGAAAGCCCTGATGAATAGTGCTGGCAGTTTGCGGTGGCACAGCCTGAGTTATACATAAGACCTTCCTCTCATCCCCAGGCCATACCTTCATAAAGAATAATTCACCCCGCACCACCCTTATATTTCAGAGTTTCCTGGTTCATATTTTAAAGTTCAGGTGCTGAAAGCAGCTACATGGTGGGAGACGTGCCAGCATGTCCCACACAAAAGAATGAATTTATGTCAGCTAAAATCAGTACAAGGGGAGCCTGATGAAGGGGGAGGCGGTTGTGTGCTCGTGTGTGTGTTCATTCCCATGACAACAAAGATGAAAACACGCACTTCCTTGCACAGTGAGCCCATATAAGGGGGCCGCTGGGCCGAGGCCTGCTCAACAATACCTTTAATGTCATAGCTCAGTGACTGCTCTTTGTGAGCGGGGCGGCGCACTGTGTCCCACACAAAAACTCAAAGGCAAAATGGATTAGAATATGAGAGAAAAGATGACTGAATCAAACTCAGTGGATTGGAGGAGATTAGCTGAAGGGATTATGGGAGAAATGACACACTAATTACTTTCTGTTGGGGTAGGGGATGAGTTTGAGTTTTTTATTTGAGGGAGGTGTGCAGTCAGCAGACTTTTTGAGTGTAACGTCTGATACAGTTTCTTCTGAGTTTCAGTGCATTGTAGTACAAACTGTGCAGAATTACATCTAAAATTAAAGTTCATTCGCGGAATTTTTAACTGGAATCCTGCCTATGTGTTACAGAATGAGATAGTATTTAATTAAATAAAAAAATAACCCACTATTTTAATAATTGATTTAAATTATTTTTCAAGCAGAAATGCCATCATCCTCTAGATCCAGCTTGGCATGAACATCGTTTCATTTTAGCTAGTTTGTTAGTAAAAACGTCACCATGATGTCACCTTGGGCTTTGGGAAACTAAAAGGAATTGTTCAATACTTTCCAACAGTAAGAAACCAAGCTAGTAATTAATTAATTAATGGAGAAGATATGTGAACTATAAATCAATAATAATAATGATTATGATTAGTTGCAGCCATAGAAAAAAATATCAGCTGCAAAAAAAATATTTAAAAACATTTAGGGTGATTAGTTTCATTCTCAGTGACAATGTACACGTTGAGCCATTCTGAGCTACTGTAAAGACTTAATAATATAAGTATATAATATAATAGTACAATGTCCACTGCTTGAAAACCCACCTTTACTAAATGATAACTAGCAGCAAAGCAAAACTCATTATTCAATTAAAACTAATACACAAAATATATCTGAAGACACTTGCTTTCAAAGGTTTTTTTTATACATGTCAATCATGCATTTTGAACCACCAATCCTTCTGCAGAGTGTTTTCAAATGAAAACTTTGTTTCTGTATCTTTGTTTAACCATTTAAAATCCCTAAAACAAAGTCAAACATTGTGAAGCTTTGAAGGTGCAGCCGATACTAATTCCTGATCTGTATCTTCTGCAGCACTCCAGTCCTTCCTCTTGTATTTGTGAGGAATCAAGTCAAACACTTTACGAGAAACAACATCAAGCCACTCAGAACGGCAATCTGACTTTGTGACTTCCACTCTTGTTGACCGAAAGCTTCTCTCTTGCTGTTAATTATTTGACCAAACTGGAGTCGAGGAGCTTAGAGGACGTCTTGTCTGGAGTTTGCTCTGCTCTCCAGGTCTCCAATTAGCCTAAAAAGACCCCAGGAAGGGTAGCAGAGACAAAGGAGGAGAAGAGGGAGCGGGAGGCCAAAAGAAAACAAAACACAACAATCAACAAGACCTCCTGGCGTCCTTGTCGGGGGAGGACACACACACACACACACACACACACACACACACACAGACACACAAACACACACCTCCTCCCATCCCCTTACAAACACTGTGGTGTTTTCAGAGCTCAGGCGGTCACTGTGGAAACCTGGAGCTTCTTTCGTTCATTTCATTCGTTCACTTCCCTTCCTCCCTCCTTGCGTTTTTCTCTCATTGCACACACACACACACACACACACACACACACACACACACACACACACACACACACACACACACACACACACACAGGCACCCCCCCAGTCCCCATCTCCTCCCGCCCCTCCATTCACGCCCTCCCTTCTTCCTGGGCTAAAACAAAGCACAGGGCTGAAAAGGCTCTGAGGTAGGTAAATGTATTCAGTGACACCGGCCGGATGATTCCCTTCTGCGCCAGCCCTGTAACATTTGTTTCAGGACTTGTCTGAGGGCAGGGACAGCGTGTTGGGCCTTTTGTCCCACGCGCCCTCTGCACAGCCCTGCAGTTAATGGTGGCCTTGTCCCAGGCTGCTGGACCAGAAACCTGCAGCCCCACGGGACGGGCAGACATGGTGACACGGGAAGTGGGAGAAACATGGAGGAGGACGAGGAGGTTGTTGGGGTGTAGGAGCTGCTCAGCTGGTAAGCCCACCTCAGAGGTTTCCACGAGTCCAGCTCTGTTCTAAAAAGCAGAGAGGAAGAGGAAGGCTTGGCCGAAGGCGCAAAAGGATAAAACACTCGTGCATGTGAATGCTACATTTACAAATGCACACAATCTGTTCATCCAGCATCCAGTTTATCTACATAAATACTAAGTGGCACATCCTTTCTTCTCTCCTTTACTTTCCTCTTTTCCTCTTTCCTTTTCTTTCATTTCCTCTCCTCTCCTCTCCTGGCTTACACAATACCCCCCAGCCTCTCCTCTTCTTTCACCCGCTGTGAGTGACAGGCCGTCCAACCGAGGGGCCAGGTGCTCGTGGAGAGGGTGAACTTGATCACTGGGGGGTTGTAGGGAGACGTCCTGCTGCTATCTATCTGAAGAGGCCCCCAAGTATTTAGCAGTGAGGGTCCCCACTCTTTCACTACTGGCCGCTTGAGAGAACATCTCCACTCCAGCTTTTTGCATCTGTCTTGCTGAGAGAGGAGTGGGCATTGGGGCCGAGGACTATACCACACTTGACTCTGGTAATCTGCTGAACAGCAAAAGAACTAGAGCCTCCGTTGATCTAAAGAGAAAAGCATAACCAAGGTGCTTTTTATTGAACCACAGTACTTCTTTCATTTCATTACTGTCAGGGGAGAGTAAAGGCAATCAATGTTGAGTTATATAAATAATAACTGGTTGACAAACTTTGCACGTCTTTGAGAGTCTGCTGCCTTTTCTGAAAACGTGATGCCCCCCCAAAAAAATACTCTTGGGCTCTTTGTTATGTTGTTCTCATACGCAGTGGTAGAAGAAGTATTTTACCTTTTTTAAAAAGTTGTAGAAGTAGCAACAACACAGTGTAAAGATACTCCATTAGAAATAAAGATACATTCCAAATTTTACTCAAGTAAAAGTACATAAGTATTTGCAGCTAAATGCACTTACGTAATGTATCATTATGCCAAATAATAATAATATATATTTTACATAGTAAAAGTGCTATGTTAACATAAAAAAAATGGAACAAATAAAAGTATTATAGATTATTTTGCATATAGAATTATATTATTACTATTAATACATTAACGTGTATGCATAATTTAAGTAGAGCTTGAGTTTAACCGTTTTATATAATGTTTTTCAAATTTCATAAGATACATTTTACATGTACAATCTTAACCAGCAAAGCTTTAGCTGTCAGATAAATGTAGTGTAGCGTAAATGTTTTGTAGTGGAAGGATAATGTAGCATTATGTAAATAGCAAAACTCAGGGAGAGTAAATCTATATTGAACTTTCACCACTGCTGATAGAAGAAGATATAAGTTGAAGTGAAAAGTTACAGTGGCAGAATTAGATGTCAACATCGATTAGTGTTTCACATTAAATATATATATATATATATATATTTATAGACATTCAAATGACAGATTAATTGCTTTATAATCTAATTTATAATAACCTTATTCTTTTACCTGTGTGTCACCAATCGTCTGTGGCTGAAAAACCTACCTTTTATACTTAAATAGACATTTTTATACTATACTGACTAATCCTGTGACCAATGACTTCTTATCACTTGCTTGTATTGGGAAACTCTTATGATAACTTTGGTTTTGATATAAAATTACCAATGAATAAATTGTAAATTCTACATTCCACAATAGACAATGGTTGATTGCTGAACTAAGCTTTCATGAAAGTTTGAAAATGTCTCCCATAATCAGTTTTCTTTCTGTGTTCAGTCCTGCATTGAAATATCCACCTGCTTTTATGCCAAGAATCCCAGGATTCCCACCAGAGTATTTGTGTCTTTGTGTGTGTGTGTGTGTGTGTGTGTGTGTGTGTGTGTGTGTGTGTGTGTGTGTGTGTATGTATGTGTAAGTGTGTGTGTGTGTGTATTCATAAGACCCACAACTCAGATCCACCCCACTCTCTCTCAGCGTTCGGCAACAAAATCAGCTCTTGTATTGGGGGCCACCACTACAAACTGTGTATGAGGGGATTAGGGGCTCCTTGACCGCTCCTTCAAACACACACCCAGCATGGCTGCCTCGATTATGACCATTAGATACCCTGAAAATGAGACTGAGATGAAAGGAGGGAAAACTGAGGGCTTTTCCCAGGGACGAATTTGACCACACGTCCAGCAAAAATGAATCTATAATCCAAAACCCTACAAAGGCCAGAGTGGAAGCTGTCCTAGAGTGTTGTGCTAGCTTGCTGAGAGAGGCTTTATGCTTCTATTGCCTTCATTGAGTCTGGGAGTGCCATAATAATGATTAGAGACTTTAAAGGCTAGATTAAAGTGAGGACAAGGGCAGCTTAGTCTGTGAAGTAATTTTAGGGCAGTTGAGCAGGTTTCCTAATGGGAAAATTCCTCTGAACAACAGTGAAAAGGACACAGGACTCTATCCAACTGAGGACAGGGTTGTCCTCAGATCAGGCTGTAACTTTGAACAAGTAAACAAAGATATAACCATGAAATGTACCCACACACTACCCTCACACACACACACACACACACTCTGTTGTCATCTGTGAGCCGTGTGTTCAGCGGAGCTGCAGGCGGTGCAAGGTGATCCCGTATTATCCGGGCTGCCTTAACTCGGCAGGTGAAAGTGCTGTGGGGCAGAGGGGCTTAATGTAGCTGCTGTCTTTTCACCAGCCGAGGAGGTGCGGGGCGCGGGGAGAAGCTGAGAGGCTGAGAGGCCCGCCGCATTACAAATGGCGGACGCTGCAGAGGCAGCACACGCAGGCCAAGGTGTGTCAACCCTGCAGGTTTACAGCTACCTGAAGGGTACGATGACTGTCTCCCAAGGGCTTTAGAGAAGAAAACTGATGCCATTGAAAGTTTTGTTGCACGGTGTTTGCCTTTCTGTTCACTGTGTCCTTTTTTAATATTCAATGTATGGCATCAAGCTGCCACAAAGCATATTTATTAACATGAAAATGACTCTGACGCTTAAGGACACATGGAGCCAGAGATTGAACCAACAACCCTGTGATTAGTGGAAGACTCAACCTACCAGCCACAGCCACAGAGAAAAACTCTCAACTTTTGTTTGGAGAGAATGAGATTGTGGATAAAAAGGGTTTTTGGTGAATCACGTCATCGATCTGCTGCTCTTTGACACTTAGAGGAGCAGTGGAGGTTATTTGGGAACCTACTAAGGATTCCTTCTTGGTTGTTGCCTCCTTTTTCTTCACCTGATAGTCACATCAGTAACAGCACTGAACCATAAAAAACTGTTACTCAAACTGACATTCGAATAAAAATATATTTCACAATGAAATTTAAAAAATCCTGATGTAAACCATAAAAGTATAACAACCCCATACACTCAACACAAATCAAATGCACATTTTTCTTGTATATTTTACTGCCAAGTCTATCCCACCCCACCCGCAGCTCAGGATTCCCCTCGAATATCCCCTAATTCCCAACTGGAGCTGATAACAAAGCCATACAGGATGCCAACAAAGCCCCAAGAGATCCTGAAATATCCCACTACCAGCTCCCTCTCCCCTTCAGGCAAAATAACTCCCTTTCCCTGCCAGAATTCCTTGTCTGTTCATCTCAGGCCAGACAATAATGTGTTGCAGAGAATGTGAAACTCTGTGCGGACAGGCCCTCAGGGACATGTGCTCATCACATAGGTTTGGGATAAAGGGAGACCTGCCGGGAGAAGGGAAGGTAACTCAAGCGTGGAAAGGAGAGAAGGGACGAGACATCCAGGGAGGGAAAATAAGGCCTGGGTTCAGTTCCTTCTGCACGTGGCTCCCACACCTCCAGGCTCAGGTGTGTTTTCTCTCCACTGGGAATGTTTACTGAGTGCGTCAGCACAGCTTTCACCAGGATCTGGGGTCAATTTGCTGTAAATTCAGTCTATTCTAAGAGTGGGTTTTGGTCAGGGTAAAACAAAAAAAGAAATGTTTTGCTAAGGAGAATGTTCTGATATTAAAATATGTGAATGTGTTATATCCTACAATCTCTTATTTATTATTTATTGGTTATTGTATTAACCAATTAATCCCCAAATAATCCCCCCAGTCCCCACAGCATTTGGGGTTTTTCTCAACTTGAATCTAAATAATTTTGAGAGAGTCTAATAAAACTGTGTAATTATTTAAGCAGTCTTAATGTATATTGACACACATTTGGAACATACATATACATGCTGGACTATTCATTATCTTTCATAATTCCTTATAACTTCAGAACAGCTAAATAAATCTTTTAATCTCTTTTATTATTAAAGTTGTGTTTCTTGTGCGTGGTCACTTGGTGGAGTTCAGTGTGACTGTAGCCCTGCACTCCTTACTGGCTTCTGTTTTTTCTTTTTATCACTTTCTTTGGTTTAATGTGGTTTAAGTTTATGTGATGAACCGTGTCTTTCTTGATGAGCACAATATTAATTTGAACTAGAACACTTTTGTTTCTTATTATTGGTGTAATTCCCAGATTCAACAAGTGCTGATTATTTTATCACAGCAGCAGATTTTAGTTTAATTTTCACACCACTTAGATGCATCAACACTGAATTAAAACAACACTAGCTGATATCTGTGGTGAACTGGGAAGTACAGATTAAAAATTGTCAATATAGATAGAATATAGAGTCTTCAAATGTGGAGTTGGACTCTTTGTACTCTGTATTAATTAATCTGAACCAATTGATTAACTTTTTCTTCTAATTCCAACAAAGATTTTGTTATATGGTAATATTGCCACCCGATAGCGTAGAATCGACAAGTAGTTGCTGTTCATACCTCCACCACTAGAGGGAAGTGTTGGCTCTGAATGGCCACTAAAACGCTGCATGCAGAGAGGCCGGAGAGCACGGATCAGAGGAAGTTTCCTGCCAAAACAGAGCAGTTAACGGTATGTATCCATGTTTATAAAGAACAAAACATTAATAAAAGCAGTTGATACAATCATTAGATCAACATCCCTCCCTCAGATGGCTTCACGAGCCAGAAAGCTGAATAATTAATTATCCTTGTTGACGTTTCATTTCAAAATAAAAGCATTTTGCAGACTCAGCTGTTAATTTTAAATTTTAAGGTTTTTTGGAGGGATTTGTTGGGCTCCTGTTGTATGAAGGACAGCTGACATAACTGTCAACCTAACTTATCATGTTTCTAGCAAACATTAGTCAAAGTATGTTCTCCTATTTATTTACAATAGCCTGTTTGAAACCCCTTCAGCTATTTGCTAAAACTATAGCTGACTCACCACTTTGACACAAAAAATGTAATTTCCCTTCTAGTAACATGTTCTACTCTCTAACCACCATTAGCTGTTTAAGTGCAGTGTGAGTGCACCATGAAGACTATGCACCTTTTACTGTCAATTCACAGATGTGGACCATCATCAAAGTGTACTTTCTTCCCTTGAGGGAGGCATCCACAGTAGACTACACCCTTCAGAAGTCAGGCGGCTTGTGTTTGCTCCAGGGATTACATTACCACACCAGAGACCAGTCAGACAGACACACTGCATCACCACCCAAGGTAAAGCCTCCTCTGCTGCTGCTGCTGCTGATGGGTACGGTCCAGGATAGGTCTGGTGACTTCATGGTGTGCCTCTCTTTTCTGTGGCGTTCGTCCTTCTGGGGAGTGTGTTGATTCAGATGGGACGAGTAAACAGAACCGGGGTGAAGCCATGTGGGCGCTCCATTCTCATGGAGCCCTGGCCCAGTGGATTAGGCTAATGCTGGCCCATTAGGGAGGGGTTGGGGGGGGGTTGCAGTGCGGCCTTCCTTGACAGGAGGTGATGGATTAGGGCTTTGTCAGGGCCCATGTCAGCCTGAGGGACCCAGTGATGAAGGAAGGAGGGAGGCAGAGGGGAGATCAGGGCCCAGGGGCAACCCAATCCCAAGATCAGCAACATGTTGACAAGGGATTATCCTGTTTGGTGTGTTGCTTCAGGAGTTGAGATCCCATAGATGGTCAGGGAGATACATAGCAAGTGTACAAGCACTGGATAAAATGCGAGGTGTCCGGCATGTGAGGCGTGACGGATAATCTGATGGCACAGGTTCATAAGTATGTGGCATCAAGAGAGAAGAAAATGCAGGTTGCCACTGCTCTCTTTTCTCCCTTTTGAGATGTGAAAATCGGTTAAAATCAGCTGCTACAGTGTGCAGCCTTCATCATTTTGGTTTCATTGGCACAGGATTGAGAACTGTTGATTTAACTACAGCCATAAATCCCCACGCATGAACAGAGATTGAGTTACAGTAAGCGCTGGCGATAGCACCCCCCCCCCTCCTCCTCCTGGAAACAGCGGTGGCATGATATCGCAGCCACATTTGCCTCCTTTGTCGAAATGTAAAAACCAGATTGTGTCTTTTTATGGGTTCCCTTTGAAATCCGGCACACTTGACCCTCCCTCGGCTGTGATTTTACTGCATGCTCTGGTTTATTTCTGGAAACCTCCTACACTCCTCAGCTTGTTTAAGACGCCTGCCCAAGTGTGCCTTTTGTTTACTTTGCCAGTTGGGACAAACAGTAAAGTTAGGTGATTAAGCATTTGCATGAGGTCTTGTACAACCCAAGAGAAACCACAAGGAACATTTAGAGGGAGGCTTGTCAGTCCACAGTTGTTGATACTGATGTGTAGAGGGGGGTCTTGAGGAGAATAAATTACCAACACTTGGCAATATCAACCACTGGCACTGTCTCCACATCTGGGCTTTGTCAGAAGTTATTAAATGTGAAGAATGAGTTTTACTCTGTGATGTTACGATAAACGATACAGAATGAAATTATTTGCCACAAGAGCTTTCTGTCATCTAGATTAGAAACATAAAATGATACTCCGATGAGGTTAGATATTTGTCATTTATCACCACAAATACAGTTCTCAGAAGACGGATTTGTACTGAGGTTACACTGTGTTCATCTGAAACACAAATGATTATCTTTACATGTTTAGATGATGAGGAAGGGAGGGGGAGAGAGAAAAGGGGGAGAGTGAGACATGATTGTGAGAGATAGTGACTGACATGTGGCAAGGAGGCACTGATCCGTCTCTTGACGAACTTGTCACCTCACCACGCTCCGTGTGTCAGGACCTGGCACTCTCCCGGTGTCAGGCGTGGGTGGCCTCCTGACAAGCGTTTGAATGTGTGTGTCACGTCCGTCTGGGCTGAAACGCTCCTGAACACACACCCACGTAATGACACTGACACGGTGCCATCAGGCCCGCCACCAAGCCCAGACAGAGTCCCTGGCAAACACAACCTTTATCTCTTCGCTCCTCCTCTATGAATTTCTCTCAACCTCTCAGCCCTCCTGTTGCCTGCTCTTCCTTGCTGAGGCTATCTCTCATTGGTTGAATATAACCGCAGCCATTAACCAGCAATTTGGGCCTGAATGATTATATTTAATGTAATTACGACCAAGAGAAACAGAAAGAGGGCCCTGGGAGCGGGCTCAGCTCTTGGACTCGGTTCATCTGAAAATGAACCCTGTGCTGTAAATTGTAAGTACCTCTGTGAATGTCAGTGAGGAGAGTGCCAGCCAGTCCTACACAGGCGTCACTCATAGACCCCACTCTGTAATTGCCTGCTAGCTGGAGCTGCCGTGTAATTTTTGACGTGGCTCTGTGGCGGTGGTGGCGCTGACAGAATAAGGGACTGGAGATTTAATGCCCAGTCTCAACTTTCTCCCAAGCTTCTGACTCTCTCTTTCTGCTTCATTGGTGAGCTTTTTTTTATTTATTTCTGGCTTTAATTATTTTCTGGGATTCTGCGAGGTTGAACTCAGGCTGCCTAGGTCGTTGGAAGAAGGGCACAGTCTGAGTCTGGCATGAATTAAAACCAACTCTTGTGTCAGTTGTAGAGCTGGATGTGGGCCTGGCAGGTACTCGGCAGACAAGCCGTTGTTTTTGCTGCAAAAAAGCGCTGCTAAGATCCCATTAATTCAGTGTGAAATTCGGAGCAGTGTCATTCATATTCACCGAGGAAGGCTGTGTGTCTCCACATAACAGATGTCGGTCCATTTGCTGACACACTACATATTCATTCCTGTGCATTCCTGCAGGTGTGTTTGTAGGCGGTCATCTCCCTGTGATGCACCCACTCAGCATAAAGAGTGGGAGGAGGAGGAGGAGGAGGAGGAGGAGGAGGTGGGAGGCTGAGTCTTTAGTGACAATAGCCCCTCTCTATATGCTCTCCATGGGTGTGGGTGGGGGCATTTAAAGTCCATTCATCCCCCGGCAAGACCCCCCGAAGTCGCCCCCACATTCTGGGGATGACTACCTGCCCAGGAGCTCTCTCTCTGCCCATCTGCCCCTCTAGAGGCCACAATGCTCCTGGAAAGGCTGCAGGCTCCCACACACACACACAAACCAATGGGCAATTGCTGACTCAGCTCTGCATTAGGCTGACAGTGCAAACAGTGCAAGGCAGGGGGTAAAGAGTGTGTAAGCGCATGTGTCTGTGTGTAGGAGGGTATAGGCTGCTGTTGTATTTGTTGGAGAATGAGTCGGTGTGTCTGTTTGTGTGTGTGGGAGTTACTAGGTGGGTGATTGAGCATTCATTAGTGTTGATGGATGTGTGTGTGTGGGTGTTTGTGTGAGCGGATGGATACATATGTAGGAGGTGGAGGGTGTGTGTGGGTTTATGTGTAGGAGGAATTCAGGGGGCGTCTGTGGGTGTTTTACTGTGTGGGTGGGTTTGGGGGGGATGTGGTGTTGGAGACATAATAATGTATGTATTTATATATATTTCAGATATACTGATTTAAATCAATGTACATGCATAAAAACACTTTTTTTGGCACTTTTTTTTACCTCATTAACTTTATTACACATTTTAAAAAATTATGTAAAAGCCAAACAGCAGCTGTTAGATTCATACAAATACATTTTACCATGTTTTATGTAGGGATATGAATCGCTGAGATTTTATCTATATATTTTCTGTGTGGATAAGAATAGGCCTGCACAGGTCAGCTGCAACACAACTTGTTATCTGAGTCTGAACATTAGACATGGGGCGCCCTGGTATAGCTCACCTGATAGAGCTGGTGTCCCATGTACCAAGGCTGAGTCCTTGCTGCAGTGGTCATGCATTTGAGTCAGATGTGTGGCCCTTTGCTGCGTGTCATTCCCTCTCTCTCTCTCTCTCCCCCTTTCCTGTCAATCTTCGGCTGTCCTATCTGGTAAAGGCAAAAATCCCCCCCAAAAAATCTATAGGAAAAAGAGTAGAGCTATTGTAGTTGCTTTGTGAAATGAGGCCCTGCTTTGGACTGAGTCTTCCTCTCCACTGTGACTCCTTCTTATTACAAGTTTCCAGCAGCATAGACTCTAGAGTTTGACCTAATTTATTTGCAGCGTGAGAAAAACATGTCAGAAAACCTCATTGATAAAAGGAATTGATGGAATTGAGTTGGTGGCATTTCTGATGGAGAGACAATTTTGAACAGGTTCTCAATCCCCATCTCTAATCTTATGGCCCTCATCAGCAGATTGAGTTTTCTCAGTTGCCAAGGAGAGATCAAACTCTCCATGATTCTGAGTACCTATTGAACATTTCAACTCGCATGCTCTGGAGTTTTCAACATTTTAATATAATACGGTCTATATGCTGCTGTCTTTGGCAACATGTTCTGTATGCAAAACTTGCAAGACAATGTCATTTTAATATCTGATAGCTACATTTCTGTATTTTGTATTAATGCAATTTTTTTTTATCTTATTGGAATAAATATTTAGCTCTGGGATGTTTTTGTTAGAGATGATCCTTTCATTAAAATTTGATGCCAACATGTGGGTGTGTTTACTCAACAACATGCCCTCAATTCTTGCAGCAAGGCAGCAGTCTGTAGCCTTATTCCCATAAGCGAGGCCGTAGGAACGGGCACAATGTGACCTTCATCCCAGCATGCTCAGCCCATTAGTCCAATTTACTCAGCTGTCAAACTCACAAATTCACACTCTCATCCATTCTCAGAGCAGGAGGTTAAAAGAAGAAAGGCATTCTGCATTCCGTTCACCCTCTTGGTTTTAAACCTTGCAGTCTTTGCACAGAAACTTGCTGAATAAACCATCCTCTCTGTCCAGCAGTGAGAAACCAAACCTCACCCCCCTCCCTCGGTGGGAGGATGACTGTAGATGAGTTAGCTAAACACTTTCTGGCAAGCAGGCACGCCGCCGGCTGCACACACGAGGCCTGCAGGCGTGGGAAAGACCTGACTCTGATAATAAGCAGCATTTGGACCTTCTAACCTCTGCAGGCTTTGGCTCAGGCTAGTTGTCTCTTTCTCCCTCAGTTGTTTTCTCTCTCTTTCTCTCTGTGAGTGGAGGAGTCACAGGAGAGGAGGTCAGCCAGGGAGAGGCCCACAGCTGCGGCTGCGAGGTCCTGGTGTGTTTATTTGGGCAAGCCCAACCAAAATAAGCTCCAGCCAGGCATTGCTCCTGAGGACTGGGGCCACCACCGCTGCGGTGCTTTTCATCCTAACAATGGGGAAAGTGCTCGGACTGAGGAGGGAGCCGCACGGCACAGTTTACCGTACAACAGCTGCCTCATCTGTGGGGGAGGAAGTGTGCTGCAGATGTGTACAGGATAGATGGTTCATGTTCCCACACCTACTCCTGTTGTACAGTTGTTCACCCGTGCTCAGCGGTCAGTGAATGAGTTCCTTTGTTTAACATGAGAAAGTCTGCCTGCCTGCTGGAAACGCCACAGGGCAGAAATCTAGAATAAGTACAGTCTTATACAGTGTTGAAAATGTGACAACAAAGAGCTGGACATGTGTTAAAATAATTCAAAATATATAATTTTGAAGGCAGCTACATGTGTTGTCGTGGATCTCTTGGTGTTCTGTAAATCTTTAGATTGGAGAGTTGTTGTTTGTGTTGACTCAAACAGGAATGGTTGATTCATTGATAATGAATAATGTAAAATAAACAAACACCACAGTTGCCTTGCTTTTTTTATTGGTAATCAGAGAATAAAGGGCTGTAGGTTAAACACAGTCTGGTTCACAGTCTAATTATAGGTGTTACCTCTCAGTGTTTAAATAGCCGGTGTAATATAAGCCAAATTTGGAAGGGCCATAAAATGCATGAGGGCACAACAATGCCTTTGCTTTGCTGACCTGCCCTGCTATCACTCAGGTGATCTATAGTGGGGGTAAACAGCCCTTTTATATGCAGAATAACAACATCCCCATGCTGCTTTACTCATCAAACTGTCCTAGACTGACCCCCCCATTAAAAAGGTCATCCAGCCCTATGCTAAGGTGCACAGGTGGGCCCCAGGCCTCGCTAGACCAGATGAGTGACAGCTGCCCGCCCACCGCCCCCTCTAGCCGCCAATCAATCCTTTCTACTCTAGCCGCCTCCTCTCTACTACAGCTCTCCTCATCTGTTTAGGGCCGTAAAGTTGACAGATGATTAGCTGTTTCTGCTTATCTTGTTTGCCCCACCCATCCCACCCACTCCGTCCATGCTGTGGAAGACATCATCTAGCTGTTTACCTGTAGTTTGCCCCATGTCCTACCTCAACCATGCCCAAGGCCATGCCTTACTTTTACATACCTCCTCCTTTTGACCTCTCCACCACCTCTGCAGGAGTCAACATTTCAAACTCCATCCTTCCTTCATCAACAACCCGCTCCAACCCCTCCTTGCATGGCCCCTGTCAGTCAGTCAGCACTCTTGGTAAAAGCCCCGGATGTGTTTGCATGGTGAGGCCCCACTCGGCTGTGACAGTGGAGGAACTGCGTGGGGCCACAAAGAGGGACACGTGTCAGCAGAGCCGACAGACAAAGCAGGTGCTGTGGCCGGGGCTTGAGGAGGGGCAGCTGTCCATCAGACTTGCTGCACCCAAACACTGACTATACATCACATATGGCCACTAGATCAGGGCCTGACTGATTGACAGCAAGGCTGGTGGTGGTTGGAGTCAACACTGCTGACCTTAAACTGACCATAATATCACAGAGAGAGTTGCAATAAGTAAGGCTACTTTGTCTTGTAGCCTAAATTGACCTACCTAAATATCTGAGGTTGGTAATTGCTTAGTATCAATAACTTCTTCTTCTTGTAGTTTGTTTTTAACTAACGGAAATAGCCAAAAGTCTAATTTTATCTACATTTCTTTATTCACTAGGTGCCATTCATGGCTGTAACAAGCAACAGATGCAAACACACAGTATCTGCCACATCTGCCAGCTCTCATCTGTCCCCAGTTTGTGCTACCTGCAGGATGCTACAGGCCACCTCCAGAGGGCCCTGATTGTTAACCATTACCCCCCACCTCGTCGGAAATTAAAATGCAAAAATGCAGACAGCCCTATGAGATCCCTCTACATAATTTGCTGTCCTCCCCCTCCCCTAACCCCCAGCTCCCCTAAAGCATCACTCTGAGGTCTGACAGCAAGTGGGTGACTTCTGACAGGTCGCATTGATCTCCTGGCTGGGAAAGAAGTCGGCTTGACAATAGGGAACATGTGTCCGTTTTAGGACAAGCCTTAACTTGTCTGACCCCTTCATTTGGGATGCGCCCACAGGAAAGCCATCCTTTGGTTAAAGAAAACAAATTCATCTGCTCAGACAGGAATGTGGTCTCTCATGAATTTTCTTGGTCTGACTTGTTTGAAGTAAAGTAGACATGATTGTATTTTGCTCTTTTTCTTAGTAATGAATAGAAACATTTGTCTTTGATTTAGCAATCTGCAATGTTGCGCGCTCTCTTGCTTGGTGGGTTTTGTCGGTAGGTTAGATTCAGGGCTTTTTTGGGGTTCCTTTAAAGCGGCAGCAGGCAGAAATGTGTTATTGTCTGTGTGTGATTAGTTCATGTTCCATGTGAACATTAAATAAGAGCCAGCCCACTTCTGAAATGTCTTTGATAGATGATATGAAAAGCTAAATTCCTTTATACAGCTTTGAAATGGCTCATGGTGGCATTAATAGCAGGGATCGTAATGGGGACATGGCTAAGCAGGAAGATGGTTTAGTTTACATTTGGCTGTGGCGTTCAATTCTTTCTCAAGAATTGTTGTTGTATTACACATCACATTGATTGTTGGAAAACCACACAGTTTTACACTGTGATGTGTACTTAGAGCAGAACTGTGCGTGCCTGAGACACAATTGGCTTCAGCACAGGGTGGAATTGGCCCTATCTGTCCCAGGCCTGCATATGTGTATATGTGTGAGAAATACAGGAAGAATTGATTACCCTTGACAAAACTGAACTGCAGGATCTGGCAGGTAGAACGTGTGCCACAGCAGCTTGAAGTGTTTTTGTACTCAACACTACAGTATTTGTCTGTATTTGTCTATTATTTGGTTTTGAATGCAACTGACACTAATGGGCATAATTTAAAGAATGAGCTGCCTACATTGTTTTACAGTTAACATGGCAATTCATCATTCCTGACCCACTTATTTGGATCATTGTGCCAGAAGGATAAGCAAAGTAGTTTAGATGTCCTCCCCAGCCGCATCCTCCAGCTCCTCCTGGGGATCACATGACATTCCCAGACCAGAAGAGACATATGATCAGATGCCAGAACCACCTTAACGGACTCGCAGTTGCAGTTGAGTTCCTCGCCCTGTCTCGGATGGTTCTGTTATGGTATGAATAAATGTCAAACCCTTATGTCTTCAGCACTGTGGGAAAGGGAGAGCAGAATTTACGGGGCTTAGGTAAACACCTCTGGATATTCAGGTTGAACCGCACCGGATTTTGCCAGTGATTGCTGCTCAGTTTTGACGTGAAGCTTGCGCATGCTCCTGACAGCAGGGTTAAATGGGTCAGACGTACTCATCAGTGTTGACGTCTGTGAAGTACTTGCTAAAATAGTCACTCATTGCCGCAAGATGAAAGGTGATGAAGTCATCCAAGACATTCACTGCCAGACTGTGTCCAGAAACTCAGTTAATAGCATGAATGTGTCACCTATTCAGGACAACAGCCCCATTCTCCAAATTATGGTTTTCCATATCTAACGTTTGGGTTAATTATGGTTGATATATCACAGTATATGCTGTGTGCATATTTGGTGCAAATTATGATGGGCCTGAGGCTAAAAAACATAAGTCAAGTCAAATTTTATTTATATAGCCAAAAATCACGCCCTCTGTCCTTAGATCCTCGATTCGGGTAAGAAAAAACTACCCCCAAAAACATTTTAAATGGCAAAAAATGGAAGAAATCTCCGGATGATCCACAGAGGATGAAGTGTACAGAACAAACCAACATCACATTATATACAAATTGTAATGAAACAACAATAACTATGATGTAATAAACGTAACATGTAATGATTGTGGTATGTTTTTTCTTCTTTTGTCATAGGAATGATTAGCTTATGTTATTTTATTGCATTAGTGAAATAGTCCATTTCCAGTGATAACACAAGACTCTTTCATATACTGCATCATCAGTCCCTTAAAGTGGCAGTACCAATTAGATCTCCCTTTTGAAGTCTGTGTTGTGATATTTATTATAAGAGAACTTACGTTAATTAATTACATTTTTAAATCATGAATAGATTATATGCTTATTCTGTCCATGCATGTGCTTCATACCTTTGTAGATGTGTTAACTTTTAACTTTTGTTAACTTAAATTATTTCAAATCAATAGCAGATGTCCAGTTCCTGTTGTGTTGTAACTGCAGTTATTTGGAGATAATGCAAATAAAGTGTCATCTTCTTCAATTTAAGTAATATCAGAGCCTGGATAATTAAATTTCCATAGGTGTCATTGGCAGTTTTTAACTTCTATAGTCTCTAGATCTCAGCTGTGACACTGCTCTTTTTGTGCAAAATATGCAAGAAAACAATATTTTGAGTCATCTCGTCTTTTAAGAGACCGCAGTTAATTGACGACATCCCTCCTCGCGTCACTCACGACACCACAAGCTGAAGTGTGGTGAGTGTGAGTGTGTGTGAAAATGACAGCAAGTGTTCTAGTGAGGAGTAGGAGGGTGGCGAGAGTGCCTTTCATACTTATGTGAAATGAATTTGCGTTCTGATTAATGCATCACAGCTCGGGCGATACGCCAAGCAGCATGTGTTGAGGGCTCCAATCTGCATGGAAGCTCAAGCTTAATATATTTCAGCTGTTTGTCATATCCATAGTTACTCTGAAATAATATGTAATTCTCCAGTTTTATTTGACTGATTATTTAGTAAAGATTTTGATTGTGTTATTTTAGTGTAGTGAAATAGGTTTATTTTTTGTTTTTAAGGGAACAAACTATATGGATTCATATTTACTTTCAAGTGAATCTTGAATCATGTCTCTTGACCTCTTCAGGGCATCACGGGCCCTCACTTACCCCACCACTGTTTCCCCCTGCGTTACATCTGTGACCTCTGATAACAAGAACACATTAACCAGTCATTGTCTGATGTTCAGCTCCATTCAGAGCCCGGGGTCATAGTCAAAAATCAATACCTTGTTTTTTGTCTCAATAAGCCAGCCACTATCTCTACAAGCAGAACCTTCTAATTAGTCGGGGACAGAGTGGATCATCCAGTGTAGCTTTATTCCAGCATCTTTTTTATGATTACAGGGAGGGGTCTGAGGAGTGTTTATAGATGTTTTAAATGGCTCAGATGAGAATTATATCCCTACTTGTTTATGCCCTCTGTCCCTATGTTGTTGGATACTCATTGTAGATAGATAGATAGACAGATAGACAGATAAATAGATAGACCTATTAATCTGCATTTTGAGATAATCATATCAAGTATAATATGTAATATATATAATATAAATATAATCAATAAAACATGTTTTCAGACACATTTGCAGGCAGCCTCAGTGTGGCTGTTGTGTAACAATGTTAGTGCTCTTGTGAATTTTGGTCGTGTAGAAAAAGTCAAGTACTGTACCATAACCTTCATGCATCCTGCTGTAACCATAAGTGTGAATTTCTTATGGAATAGAATAGAATTGCCCATTGATTTTCTTGGTTTTGATATCGGCATTATATATCGACCATTGGGAGCTCATCTCTCTAAGTATCAGCATCAGCCATTGAAAAACCCATATCGGTCGACCGTTACATTGATCCTGCCCGTTTTCTGACAAATGTCCAACACAGAAGTCTAGTATTTCAAGCGCACCTGTGAGATATCACTTTGACATTTGAGGCGCTCATATTTACAAGAGCATTCTCTTGGACAAATCATGTTGGTTCACAATGATATAATAGCTCAGTGCTTCTTCTCATGATCCCCCTGGATGTGGACAGATGGAAAGCATCATGCTGCTACTTCCTGCAGTCGCTGAGGAGTGACGAGCTGGCACTCTGCAACATTCTCCAGCTCCTCTCTACCATGGATAAACACGGAGCTGCTCGCTTTCCCTAGACAGTAACATTCACCTGAACTCTCCTGCCCCGGTTTGTGTCCGTCAGGGCTTTGATGTGGGCCATGTCGGGTCAACCCCTCCACATCTCAGCCGTGACCTGGAGGGGCACACTGAATGGCATCCCCTGTCTGCGATTTCTGTGTGTGGAAAAAAAACACACTCTCATTACAACAGGCTCTTGTTGTTGCTCTGTGTGAAGGCATTCCCACCTGTGACTGGAGCAGTGAGATGGGCGGAGGGATGTGTGAAATATCAGTCTGAGAGGGCTGCAGGCTGGGCAGCAGCTCAGAGTGGGCCAGCTGTAGATCTAATATCACCTATGGGCCTGCTGACTGGGAAGGCCTGCCTAATATGATACACATGTGCTACATCCTGTCTGAGCCTCTGCCTGGCTTTGTGGTGCTGAGTAGAGGCAAGGAAGGAGGGAGGAGTGTGTCTGTGTGTGTGTGTGTCCATTATGTGCATGTGTGAGGACAGCTGGAGAGCGCTCTTGCCATGTAATGATCTTCCAGACCTGAGTGTTTACGGTGTATTGTTAGCTTTCACTCATTACCATGACAGTTATGAAGAAAGCTAAGTTGCTGTTGTATGAAGACAAAAGCTTTATGTAGCTTTCTTCTGTAATTTTGGGATGTAGGGAAACAAAGAACAAGTAGAAATATATGCTTTAATGACTGTTTTAGCTTTGAGGCCAGGAGCAACCAACCCGTCAGCAAACAGACTTGTGTACAAGTCGGGTGTGTTGGAATGTGTGAGCGAAGCGAGGCGTTGCCATTACCATACACTTTATCTCTAATTAACTCTCCAGTGGTTACTGATTGACCCTGTTACACCTGCATGGATACGCCAGAGCTTTTAGCAGCCTCAACGAGGGAGAACAGATCTTTTGATTTAAATCCACCATGAGTCTCAAACTTAACCACCGGGTAAAAAGAGTTTATAATGCAACCCCGGCTGACACCGGTGAGCTGAGATTATTCCGGAAGTGGAGCGGTGTTGAGAGCACATTAGTTAGTACCTTAGAGTCTTACTTGATAATACCAGTCTGACTACCTGGGATTCAATCCATATCCCTCCCCCAGCGACCAAAATAGCCATGCTTTGATGGCTTAAAATTAATTAACGATTTACTGAGTCCATAACTTTATTCTCAACTCCTTCTTAAGCTGTGTGCTGGTATCTGGTGCCAATTTAGGGCAATCATCAACCAATTTTAGAGTTCATTAGGAAATGGTGCCTGGCCAATTAGTAAAATAAGGTGCACGAGAGAGAGGCCAGCTTGGATGATAAATCCTGAAATAAAATCCACATAATAAGGAACTTTCACATTCAACACTCTTAATTAGTGAGTTCTCTTTTGTCTGAAGTCCTCTAGTCTTATCCTGTGTCTATACTTAAATTATTAAAAGGATCATGATTCTTTGCTTGGTTAGTGAACTGCACTATTGTGCTTGGGAGACTGATTACCGGAGGCTCAGCAAGGGCTTTTGGGAGCCACATGCCTGGCTTGTGCAGAACGCTGGTCTCCTGAGGAGAGGTTAAGGAGAGGAGTCAGCACCTCCCTGGGAGTTGAAGACTTGCTCTCTGCCACCATGTCATCCATCCTGGAGCCTAATCAAGTTATCATATCAACAAATCTCCCATCAGGGGTCTCACAGCTGACACTCTCAGAAAGACACCCACAGGGGGACAACAAATTTTGAGCAGCAGGGCGTTGCTAAGAGAAGGGCTCAGGCACCTGTAAAGGTCTCCTCTCCTACCCACGGAGAGGGCACTCCCGCTGGGCATCACACTGCTCTCTGGCCCCTGGTCAGCCACGGAGCACAAGAGCAGAGAAGCGGGAGCCATAGTTAATGCTGTTCACAATAGGCTGAGGACACAATAGAGGCACTATATCACCAAGACTGTCAATAAATTTAAAAGCAACCCACAAACAATTAGCTGAAAGGGCAGCAAGGTTTCATGGCCATAGGCCTCAGCTCTGCAGGCCAGTGGAGACAAACTGTCCACCCACGTGCAAATGGCAGCTGGTGATTCTGCCCAAAGAATACATTCACAGACTTCTGTGGATTACCGCCTGACCTTTAAGTGTGTCCCCCAAAAATAAACCACATGCTGGGCCATTCCTGCAGTCACGGGATGGTTTATGACTCCTTGAATGTGGGAAATGTCGCCCAATAGTTTGTCTTTGTGACTATATAGAATTACGTAGTTTGTTCGCTCCATGGTCTACATTGTTGGCAATATGAACCAGCCAGCTGTTTCCCTTGATGTTTTATGATGTTAATGCCAAATGTTTACTTTGTGTGATCATACAATTAAGTCTAGGCTGATAATTTGTAACTTTTGAATATTGGTTTTCTTAACAAACTCCTTCATTATGCTCTCTTGATTTAGCGAAATGAGGCTAAAGTGAGTCATCATCAAATCCTGGATAGCATAATGTCTCTCTTGATTTGATTTTTGTGAGATCATTTTTAAAAAGCCTTTGTTTGCATTGTCTATGTAGGCCTAAAATCATCCAACATGAAAAACAAATGCCATCTTTGATTTGGGCAAGTGGGTATGAAGTCCATCTGTTCACAATACCCTAACAAGAACAGCCTTCAGGGCAATCAGAGCTTGCCTGCCTTCCATGACCAGAAAACTTGTGAGGCTCTAAACTTACTTCTGAAGTGTCCCAGTATGATGGAATCACTTAAATAGGTTGGCAAGCGATAAACAGTTCGCAACAAGATGACAGATCCAGCCCGTCTTTTACTTTTGGCAACAGATAGTTTAGAAACCACATTTCTGAAGATGTGAGCTTGCCCAGGTTTTGTTCATTAGCAGAAGGTTTCAGGGGAAACATATGCAAGGGGAAAATAAAAGATGACTCAATGGCGTCCGATTTGTGAAATTAAATGTATAAAATTTTAAAAGCTGGCAGTTCAAGTCAAAAAGTCCAAGTCAAGTGCTTGTGGTGGGGGGATAAGCAAAGCATGAACATATTATGCCTTTAGAGAAACTTTAAGATGAAAGTGCAGCCTCTTAGCATTCTCTCCATCCAGTGCATCTATAAATCATTCGTTTGACCACTACTGCTCCCCACCACTGACCAGCTCGACCCATTGGCCAAGAGCCAAGCCTGTGTCCGGACAAGGCCCTGACCCGTTAACCTTGGCCAGAGCCCCTGGGCCAATGGGGCGAGGCTGTCAGAGCTGCGACCCCGGCAGCCAGGGCTACCTGCTGCTCTGGCATAATGCAATTGGACACAGCCATCAGAATGATGGAGCACAGGGAATTCTCCACGCTGACCACTCCAATGGCTGCTGACCACTTCGGCCAACACTGGCTTCAGCCCCTCCAGAATGGAAGAAAATGCCCCCTTTGATATTATGTCACAGATGTCTTTTTTGTGTTTTTTTGCCTCACATCCATATTGTGTTTTAGCTGCTGCAATTTGGGCCCTTTTCAAGTGGGCAGGGTAAAGAAGGTACTGTTTTAAAGGGGCATTGTATTCAAGCCAGCTTTCTGCTTAGTGTTTGTCAAAGTAGTGAGGATAGTCTTAACTGAAAAGCCACTCATATGGGTTTTTAGTGAATTTCAAGTAATATTTAAACAAGGTTTAACATGAGCCTCTCTCTTTTTGTTTAATATGCTGACACCTTGTTTTAACACGAGTCATTCATTACTTAGTTTACATATAATGTAAACCCTTCGTGTTTGCCCCAGGTCTTACTAATTCATTCACATTGTCATGTCATATACTAGGTCGGCCCAAACTCAGGCTCCTGCCGATATTTCCTCCCTCTGTCTCCACCTCTGTTTTGTTAATGGCATGAGGTTCACACTGGTGGTATAATTACTAACATTAGACCAAACTAAGAAAGACTCTGCAGGATGCTAACCCCATGAAGCCCGAACTGCTGTTTGCCTATCAAGAGAAAAAGGTGTCCCAGTGATTCCCTGCCTGGCTCTGTGTAAACTGAAGGCACACCAGTGTATTCATACAGGTGCCCACCCCCCCACCAAACACACACCTGAGGGACCCCCTCCAAATCAACACAATTAGCATCCTTCATGCCCCGCAGAGTTAAACTCTCAGTGCAAACAAATGCACCCGACTGACAGGCAGCTTAGGCAAATGACTTGTTTGGGGAGCAGGTTGAGTCTCTTTGGGCTTTTCAGCTGGGAGCGTTTGCATTACAGAACAGCGTGAGAAAGAGAAGCACCTGAATACAGCTCACCTGAATTGACAGAGGATATCTTGTTGAGAATGGGATTTAGAGTTTCCTACATCATAGGTTTATAAACCTCAGTTGGGATGTTACAAAATATATGAAGAGGTGGTATTATTTTAATACAGGATAGAAATGTCACCAGTTTCAGTGTATTGAAAGTAGCTGCTACAAAATCAGATGTGTTTTGTGATGTGGTTGTCCCGTGAAGGGCTGTATCAGCAGTAATTGCTATAAATATAATTTTGTGTGGCATTATCCATTCCATACATAATTAGAGGTGACTATCTTTCACATGCTGACAACATCATAGTCATACACTTTAGACCACTTACTACCTAAATTTGCCATGATGCTGCCTAGTCCTGAGTCACATACTAATATTTCTGCTATTATTTGTTTCAAGCATCTACAAATAGCTCCTATTCAGTGAGTGGGCTCAGGACATAGAGAAAAAGTGAGAACCAAAGATTTAGAAACAAGAAGAAGTTCATGTTGGTATATTGTTGAGATTGAAGACTCTTTTGACACTATCTGGGTTTTCCTAGTGTAGTAATCCTTAACCGCTGAGTATGTAACCAGGTCAAAACACAGTTTTTACAAATACTTGACAGAGGTCCCATTCAGGTGAAGGTCATCTCCCAGATCAAACAGAAATGTGCAGGTCATCCCAGAAATGTTGTGAGTCGTGAAGCACGTCAGAACATGCACAACAGTTGGGATTTATGTTGAGTATTTTTTCACGCTTGTAGGAGGATTGTGTCTTTGACATTAGAATTCCAAATTAATTTTCTGTTTTCCAACTTTAACGGTGATCCACTTTGTGGTGATGATTGGTGTTCAGCCTTCCATACTGAAATCTGCTGTAAGATACCGAGTTAAAAACATCAGTATCCAATAAAACTGCTATTTGTATGTTTATTTTATTGATTCATGGTTTACTTTTTCTTGTGTTATTGACTATTTTGTAAATGACTGAATTAAAATGAATAAATAAATGAGAAAAAAATGTGGAATGCAATAAAGTCCAGCGTTTGACCTCACTATGAAATTAGCCATTGTGTTACCTTTCAAAACCCCAGGGTTGTCTTCAAAGCATATTCAATATGGGCCAGTAGATCCCATTACTCATCTCTGGAGAAGTTTAGTTTGGGGTCCTGACATTTTGAAAGGGCCATAGGCTTGGTACAAAGTCCTCTGTGTCTTTTGCGATGGGCCAGGGTCTTCAAGCTGCACAGAGAGAGGAAGAGAGAGAGAGGTGGGCGTATTATTATGCCCTAATAGGCCAAGCTGGACAGACAAACTGATAGCATCTGCCTGCTTTGTCAACGGAGGAAAATTTAATGGAAGAACTGAGTGCCAAACGTTCAGCAGGACCAGATGAGGACGGAGATGGATGGTTGGGAGGTCACAGGCTTTTTCTGGCCAACGGGTCCAGCTTCTTATCTCTGACCCTCATTGGCCAATCGATTGGTTGTGGGGCATTAGTCATCAGCTAAACCCAGGTCACAGCTTTCTTCTCCAGCCCTGGCCCACGGGCAAAGCATTGTCAGCCTTCATGCTTGTGCCACTGTATGGAGATGGATGAACGTTCAAGCAAACATGTTGCCACTTGCAGAGCTGCATCAGCGTAAGAGATAAGCTAGAAAGGTCATCAGGATCTGGAACTGAAAGTATGTTTAGGTTGCAACTCAGTTCAGATTGATACGTAAGATTTTTACTTTTATTTCTTTTGGTAACATCTTTGTTCACGAGAAGTTGTTACTTTGGAGTTTGATAGTCAGGAGAATCAATTGCCAAATATGTTGTTCCCCTAGCTACCACTGTGGCTCTGTGTTTTAAATGTCATTGTTTTCGGACGGAAACCTTGTGTCTCCATATTTTGCATGTTGTTTTTTTTCATAAATCAGTGCCTTTACATCTGTATGGCAAATATTTTAGATAAAAAGTATTGAAACCAACAACACCGACTTTGATAAGTATCAAAGTATTTTTAAAACGTACGCCTTTTTTCATTTCCTGAAATGTAACAGTTTTGGACCAAAGCAACAATTTATTACAAACCAACCCCTTTTGTTCCTATGCTGCATTGGTTGAATCACTGTTATAATAACCAGAAAAATAAGTTTTTTAAGCTCTAAACAGGCCTGAAAAAGGTTTTCTGATTAAGTCCTAAGCCCCTTTCAAATCTGTAAATGCTCTGTCAATTTTACATTTGGCAAATTTGAAAAAGAACCCAGGTCATTTTCTGTAAATGGACCAAAAGCAACATTTACACGCCTCATATGTGACTAAATACAGTCACTTTGCAGTAATCAGTAAAGTTACGCACTCGACTAAAATGTTATGATGATGGTGTTGATGTTTTTGCATAGCGTATGCAGTAGCAAGCAAAGCATCACAACAGACAAGGAAGCAACACAATAAATGCTTCTCCTTGATCCCACAGCTTGTCATAAAACAACTGATTTGACTTTAAAGAAAGATTACATTTGTAAAAGTGCCATCTGATGACAATTGTAGTATAATAGTCTTTCTCTATACACTCTAACTTTCTATATTGCTTCCTCTTGCAAGCAGATTAGATGCCCAATATTGTGCAAATAATTGTGGCTCTATCCATAATATTCCTGTTAACATAGAACTATGCTGTAACAGAAGTCAGTGTGCAGATGAAGATCAAGATATATAAATAAATCAATGCTCACCAAGTAAAAGCTTGTTGAAAATGCTGCAACTAAGATACAATGTTTAACGATAGGAAATGCATCCTCACTCAGATCTGTGCATTATTCAGGTGGACGATTCCATGTCTTAAAGGGGGGCTTTAGTTTTAAGATGTCTGATGGGGGGTCAGGGGAGTAACATGGCTTTACATGGCTTGAGGGGCTGCAGACAGAAATCATGGTGCCCTGCCGGGTAGCCATTAGGGCACAAGACGAGGGGAGCCAAGAGGATGTCTGCACTCCAGGGATCTAATCCAGTACCATGGGCTCTGCTTTGGGAAAATACCAGTTCTGCAGTTCCTGAGCTCCCTCGGGTTCTGGCAGGTGCTTTAGTCCACCAACAATTAGCCATTCCCTTGGTTTGGCTACTTTTGTGGCTGATTTAAGCCCATAGGAGCATTAACTCTGGTCACATTAGCTCAAATGGAAAAGTCAGCAGGGGCACCTTTTTCAGCTTGGTTAACTTTATTGTTTCATTTTTTTGTTGGGATGATAATAACATCCAAATCCTGACTTAGTCCCAAGGGTCTTTTCATACAAAGTCAACAAAAAAAAAGAAGACTGAAAAACTCTGCATGTGTTGACAAATTGCTTAACTGGCATAGTCAGTTGGTCTCCTGTGAGTCAGTAGCAAATGCTGGTCACTGTTGATACTGGTGATGTGAAGGGCCTCTGACTCCATCCTTCCACACAGTTTACTTTTTCTCATCATTTGCCTCTTCTGTTCTCAGTTCTTTGGTGTATGAGCATCTGCTCAGAGCTCTTCTCAGTAAAGTCTTTACTGCCTAACCTTTTAATCTTGGTTTTGGAATCAGCCTTCTTCTTATCGTGAGGCTTTGAGCTGCTGCTTGAGAGTGAAATTAATTGTGTGCTAAGCAGAGTGGAATTAATGGCTTGCACTGAAACCTGTGGCCACGGCTGGCTTAGCCCTTCGCCGATCCCCCTGATCCTGCTTGTTACAGGAGCTTGGCCATTGTAGATGGTGAGATGATTGTGAGGTTTCAGCCTCTTGTCTCTGTCTCTTTTGTCTTTCGGGGGAGAGCAGGGATCTCTCCTTTTGTCTGCCTCCATGTTCCTTTCAGGCAGTATCACAGCTGGCCCCTTTAATTCACTCAGGACATCGGGTGACCCTACCCCCCAAGAGGCTACTGTAAACACACACCCACACCAACACACACACCTAAAACAGTTACATTCTACATTTTAAACATTGTGACTCTGAAAAAACGAGATCCACAACTACTTCAATATTGACACAGTACTTTGTAGGACTCGATCATATTCAAAGCTAAACCTTTTACATGCTTAGCATTTCCTTGATAACTGCTGTGAATTGGGCAAAACCAAACACGTTGGCATTCATGTATATTTTATTTTCCTTGCTCAACAATTACCCAGTTGGCAATCAAAGTTTAAACAAAAAAGTGTGAGTCAGGTTTACAAACGCATCAGGTTGTCCCTGGGAATCCCCAGCATGTGTTGTCTAGCCATCTGCCGACTCTAAAGATGCCGACTCATTGAGCTCCGCAAATAGAACTACTATACGGTCAAACAATTACACTAAACAGCTTGGTAATGGGTTTATGGTGTCTAGAGTGATTGCCTCCAAAATAAAACTACAGGATCCCCACAAAAACCTTACATGGCAGTAAATATGTATTAACCAGAAAATGGGCCTTGTGTGGGATCATTTAGAAGAGACAAAGACTGGGCCTCGGACAAAGAGGCAAGATGCAGTAAGAAAGAGGGGATTCTACATAGCTAATGAGTTGCTCCATAGAAATGTAAAGAGGTGGGTCTTTAGGAAGAGTGGTTGCCCCGCTGGTCGGGCCTGATAAACTGTAAAGTGTGGAGGTCCGGTCACCGTGCCCACTGTCCATTGTGGCCATTCTAATTCACTGGGTCCCCAGTTATGTTACGGAGAGGCTTTTATTGTGGTGTGAGGTGGAGGGGGACCAAGTCATTATTGGAAGGAAACTCTCCGATAAACTGGAGAGGAGAAAGAGGCTTTGTTAAGTGTTCGTACTTTGGGAATCTCAAAGAGAAGCACCCTCCTCCAGCCACAAATAAAAATAAAACTTCTAATATGAGCAATGGAGGACCTGCCAATACTTCAGGGTCCTTCAGCGTCAAGGGCCATGTCCGACAGTGCCTACTCTAGTGGTCAGCCATTAAGAGGAACTGACAGAGAAACCCTTGTGTCAAATGAACATCATATAAGGAGACTGTCATGAAAACACACAGGTTTCACAAGGTGTTTGAGTGTAGACAAAGGACTTCTTGGAAATAATGAACAATAACAAAATTTTTCTCTGTGATGCAGTTCTTCAGTAGGTAATGCAATGAAAATGCAAGACTAGAGACACGACTAAAAGCACCAGAAAAATCCTTAAACCATCAGTATCTTAGGATGTACGTTTGTATCTAAAATACCATGTAAAGTGTAGTCAGAAAGAGAGGAGCAGCTTGTGCTATATAGCTTACTTTAGGGCGATCCCTTTATTATCACATCTAAATGGCTGAATTAGGTGGATATCAGTGTTTTTGTGTTGGGAAAGATGGGGACTTGGAGATTATACCACCGATTGAAATGTAAAGCAGCTATTGCAATTACCCATAACCTCAGCGCGAACCTTGCCTGAAACAATGCAACTAGTTTCAAAGGCTGAGAGGCAGGCGCATCCCTGAGAGGCAAGGCTAGATAACAAGAAGGCATCATTAAAGGTAAAGGAAAGGAAAAGGAGATTTTTTTTTTATCTTTCTTCACTGTATGGTCAACATTGGAGCCCCCTCAGCCAAACACCTTTTTGAATCTTCTTTGAGTGGATAGTGAAATCATTTAAGATAAAATGTGAGGTTAAGCCCGTTTTGTTTCTGTGTTTGTGATTTATTAATTTTAATATCAAAGTGTGAAATAATATTTGCTTGGTAAATAAACCACTGGGATTCAATATGCTGAGGTTGCAAGAATTAAATACTTATCAGGCAAATAATGTGAGGAAAATGAGTCAAAGGTCCCACTATTCTTTTTGTAGTCCTGTCCAATGGATAGAGGTGGTTTTGGTTTGCGCAGTTTCAAACCCTTTGTCGCTGGATTGGTGGTATCAGTTGTATGTGGATTACTCCTCCCTGACCTGCCATCTTCTGCCATTTCAGAGAGCTGTGAAAGGTCTGTTCATCCTCAGACAGAGCGGGATTTAGGAGATATTTGCATGTTAATGTACCCAATACAACCCTGTACAGAGAACAGATATGGGATCAGAGCAACTGCTACCTTTTTAAAAGGGTCCTTTTTTTCATGGGAGGTCTTTTGACTGTTGGAATTAGCAAAGTGCACTCTTTCACTGAAACACACACTACCACACACGCACATACATTTACAACTCACCTAATCTTACCCTCCTTGATTGCCCCAGATGGATAGGTTTCTGTCTCTGTTTTGATGTTAGCTGCTGTCCCCCTAATTCCAGCATTTAATCACTCTGTGTGTCGGCACAGAAACCTCAGCTTGCCCTCAACCCACTTGAGGATGACCTCGATCCCTCTTCAAATCTGCCTTGCCGGCAGCCCCAGAGTCCAGGGCAGATGTGGGACATGAGCCAATCTGCTCCCCGAGGTGTTTGCCATCTCCATCCTCTCTGTCAACACTCTGCTTTCTCTGCCACTCACAATAAGAGGCAGACCTCTTTGGTCTAAGATGAGTTTAGATGGAGATGGCAAACTCGGACTCAAACACGGACTGGGGTGGTGGATGTGAAAGGGGATTGTTTGATGTTTGATCGGCCGTTGCCGTTTGGGCTTTGAAGGCCTGACTGTTTGAGCCTTGAGCCGATGTGTCCTAACAAGTATTCTTTAGATTTGTGTTTGCATTGATTTGCATACTGGCCTGGGGATGAGCTTTAATGAAGAAGTGGGTTTTGAGGTATTTACGTTTTGGAGTGAATTGTTCGGCTTGTTGCTCAATAGATAACAAATGTTGAGCAGCTTATCGAGGGGAGAAGTTGTAGCTTTAGAACCTTGTGTCCAGGTCTTTCTTTCACAATATACAGTGTAGTCTTGTTGAAAACGCAATTGGCTTAAAAGCCACATCAACTTAACTAAGGGCTTGAGAAGAACTAGTTTTGAAATCAAAAGTGTTTACATGCACATTATTCTCATCAGATTTATAAAGTCGTATGTACGCCTGATTCTCTTTTATAAATCTCAGTCATTGTGGAAATGTGCACAAGCTTCATTTCCACTGTCACATTGACCCTTAACCCATAAGAACCCAGACCCATTTTTCTTAAAGGAAAATTATGGGGGATATACCACAGACCAAGTGGAACTCATAGAACACATTTCTGATGTTTTTTCTTTTTATTTTGTTATTGTGACACAGACGTCACATCAGATTTTCCATGACAACTTTACGGTTAAAAGCCCGATGTGACGTATACGTCACAGCAACATTTTCGTTTTATATTATTTTGTTCAGGAAATATGGTCAGAACAGATTAAATGCAATACAGGACATACTATTAAAGCATTAGAATTGTTAAATGGGTTTAAACTTACGTTAGAAACAAAAAACAAGCTTTTTGAATTTAGCCATTTCCTTAATTTCTGTCATTTCAGTCACACCCACATTTTGGAGGGGACACTTTCCTGTCACAGTCACATGACTGTCATATGACCACCACAACAGGATGTTTTGTAGATGTCACTTAGGGACTTAATGAGTTAAGGTCAAGCATAAAGCTGTAAATGGATGATGAAAGGACATTTAAAGTGTTTGTGACACACGTGTCACCATGGATTCTTTTAAACATATACTTGTGCCCACTCCACCATTTATTAGACCTTTTGATGAGAAGAACGGCAAAGAAGAAACATTACAGCTGATCGTGTCACGTCTGCGAGGTTCTCCATCAGTACCAGAACAGCTGTCATTATGCAAAACCATTATGCATGGCTGTAGCTGTTTATAGTAGCTATACTACTAATGCATCACATGTGCTCATGTGACATGTAAACGTCACAATGACGATCATTGATTAGTTTGTAGAGCTCATACTTTACAAAGTGCTTCACAAATCAGGATCAAAAGAATTGGAGGGGATCATTAACAGGGGAATTATGGCAAATGTAAATATAAAGAATGAATGGTAGAATTCTCTACTAAATCATTTAAAATGCCCAAATGTGCTTTTGACACGTTTTACAGAATGCAGTGTAGACTGCAAAATAATAACAGCAAAATTTGCAGACAACTTAAACAGCAGGTTACTATGAGGTTTCATCTCTCATGTTATATTTTCACCACATCATGTCACCCGTAGTTATCTCTTGAAAACTGTGTGTACGCCTGGTCTGAAGTATGTGTGAGGTGCGGACAGTCTCATGCACATTCTTCTTTTATAAATACCATTTTATGTGTGGGGAAAGCATATGCATGGTTTTGGTATTTACACATCGTTTGTACATATGGCCACATGACTCCACTATACTGTTACATAGCAAATAGCTGTTTGCTGCTACTTGCGGCGATTAATACATTGTTGCACTATTGGCTGTGGGTTTGTGAGTTTTCATAGGCCAAATGGATTAACTTGCATGAAAGAACTGAAATTGATGTGTGTTGTCTTTCTACTGCAATGTGTTCCCATACTTCACTAGTAGTAGCTTTGAAATACAGAATTAATCGTGAAATTGCATTTTTGATTTCAATCCAGTCTGTATCTAGCATCCGGTTTGTTTTCTCATGATTTTTATTTTTTATCCATTGAGAATTGCATTTGAATCACAGAAATTAGTAACTGCTTTGAAAATAAGACATGGAAAACACGGAGGGCTGCTCAGTTTTCCTTTTCTGTGAAAAGTATTCAGTGTTGTGTAGCAGTTAGTCGTGCTTCCTCCGCCAGTCATGTGACAGCCCCCCCATAGTCTCTCCATTTGATTCAGTGCACCTCAGCTGACTTTGCATTTCAGTGTAAATTGTCACCTGACTCTGGGGAAGAAAGAAGGTTAGATATAGTGTTGTTGTTTTTTACATCATCTTCCTAACTAATTTTCAGCATGAGATCATGGCTGTAAATGTGGGTGAGGACAGAGGTGCAAACAGCCCACCTATTTTCCCTTGCTGGGCAGCACAAGGGCCTTATTAAGGTGAACAATGCCTCCACAGAGAAGATGGGTGCTACTGTTTGGAAAAGGAAGCTGTGACTCAAACCGCTGCCTTTAGCCTAAAGGTGTGAAACACATTAACAGCTCTTAAGCCCAGTGACACGCTATCTTATGTATATGGTAACTCCACAATGTAGCAGCAGGACCATTCATTTGAGCTATTTTCTATTCATCCACCTCACACAGTGCATCAGCTGACCTACATTTCATGGTACCATGACAGGCAGGTTTGTGTGTGATAAAATCTCTAATGATGAGCGTTGAGATGATGAGCCGAGTCCTGTGACCCATGTGGTTACTTTATTGTCTTCCCCTGGCTATGCTCCAGGTTGAGGTTTAGTTCAATGGTGGCCAAAAGCAATAAGTTCTGGTCATGTGGCTGGGTGCTGGGTGGCAGGCGGGGGCTGAGAAGACTGAAGAAGTAATATCACCACAGGGCTTTTTCAAAACAAGAAAGCTTGTAACTGAAAGCTTATTAAATAAGTATCAAGTAATAAGAAGACTGTCATAATGCATAGCCATGCCAGTATGTATTCGTATAGTCCAGATGTGGCTGGTATGATTTCATGCAAAGCTGTCAGTTCTCTTTAATTTTCTGCACATTCTGAACAGCAGTGCAAAGTAGAAAAAGCACTAATGAAATAGCAATAGAGAGCATCTTGCTTTCTTTGTTTGATCCTGTGGATGAATGTCAAATTATCTTTTAGAAATGTAAACTAATAGGATATCTTTTTGAGAGACAAAAGCAGCTTGATTCAGTTGAATAATATCATAGTATTGGCACTTTTGTGAAATGTCTAAATTATGATTGCTTGTACAAAGGTAGTTAATAGGTGATGTGATAGCTAGAATGCGCTAGAAAGCAAGTATCTAATGATAAGACAAAGATAAGTAGAGGCTGGGAACATTGCTGGGAATAAAATAATTTTGTACTAATCCAGTATAGAATTGGTAAAAGTATTTTCTGGTTCACTGTCTTGCCTCATGCCGGGCCAGGATGTTGCACAACCACCTCGCTGCTTTCCATTCCCTCATCTTCAATTATACTGTTTAGTATATACGCTCATGTGGCAGGCAGAGATGTACCACGTGTTAGTAAGGGAGTGGGAGAGAGTTGTGGGTAAATCAAGGCAATAAGGTGCACCTGCACCAATTAAACCTCACCTAAATACAGCTCTTCCCCCACACACTGGGGCGGCTATGGCTCAGGAGGTAGAGCGGGTCAACCATTACTTGTAGAGTTGGCTTTAATCCCCGGCTCCTCCTGTGTATGTGTGTGCGTCTTGAAGTGTCTTCAAGACCCCCAAAGGAGAGGCCATTGCTTTGCATTGCAGCTTGGTCGCCATCGGTGTGTGAGTGTGTCAATGGAATCAATCTGAGGCAAAATAGTAAAGGGCTTTGTCTTTTGGCTGCTAAGATGGACGGACAGAAGTGTGTGCTGCATTTCAGATACTGTATGTTGCATGATATTGACACACAAACACACAAGCACAGCTACATATGGTATATTGTAACATATTCAGAATAAAGTGATCATTTCAGCATTGCATGAAAGTGTTGTAGTTCAATCTTTTAAAGTATTTAAATGTAAACGCATATTTTTGCATATGTTAGATAAGCAGCTAGCTCACAGTGTTAAAGATCATCGACACGAGTTTAGCCATGTCATACATACCAGCCACAAACAGTAAGTGTCTTGACCCGAGTCACTCAGCGAGTGTGAGGGAGTAATTAGTCAAAGGTTTTTCTCCATACCATACTGGAGAGGCGATTGTGTTGTAGGTCATTTCTAACAAATATTGCAGTAAATTGATGCCAGGGAGATGTAATTTAAAACCTGTGAAAATGCAGTGTAGCTGCAGCTGTGGTAAGCTCGATGTTCATTTATAATGATGCTTTGATGCTAAAACAACATGCAGCACATATAGTTTCAGACTTTCATGTGTGTATCTTTTGTTAATTTTGTATGAAGTGCACTTTTTTGTGTCCTATCTCTGCCTCCCTCTGTACCAGCGGCTGAGAAATCAGAATTTACTAGAGCGGCTATTCATCGTGATTATGGTTGGTCGTAAAGCAGATGATAAGTACACCTTTAAAGTGCTGCCCATCCATACTATTGATGTAATGGTTGTTTAATGTCTGTGTCCACTCCTAGTTTAGTGTGTAAGTGGCTGCTGATTGCCAAACGCAGGCCAGGTCTCCTCTCCATGGACGTGTCTAGAGGCTGGCGTAACACAAGGCCACGACCTGGCTGCTTATACAGCGTCCATACCTTCCTTTTCTCCCCTGCTCTTCCCTCTCTGCCTCCTTTCATCAATTTCTTTGTGCTGTCGTTATTTTATGAAGTAGTAGGATGATGGTCATTTTAGGTGAGAGGTGGCTGGATCAGAAGGGGAGTGGAGTGTGCCGTCCATCAGACGGCTCGGCCTTGCTGTCTCCTAATGATGATATCACTGGAGCCAGACAGGCAGCACACACAGTTTCACAGACACACACACATCCCGTGTCGCCTCGCCTCAGGCTGCTTGTCTACCAGGCTGCACAGGTGACTCACAGTGGCCCTGATGGAGTGTGTCATCGTGGAGTCTGGTGTCTGCATGAGTCTGGGTGTGTGTGGCGTCAGTGTGTGTGTGTGTGTGTGTGTGTGTGTGTGTGTGTGTGTGTGTGAGTGTTTGTGTGCGTAAGTACAGCCGAATGCATTGGTGAAATGGAGCGTGATTTACCCAGTGACCCCCTGGAGTGCGCCTCTCTTATGAACTCATCTGTGACTCAACTAATAGCTAAACCTGCCACCGATTTAGCTGTGGCCTCATCACCCCACGGCCCCAATGCAGGTTTATTGAAGCACGACAGTGTCTGCATCTCTCAGCTGGTATCGAGAGAGGAGCAGGTTCTGGGTAGGTGGGGTGTATGTGCGTACTCATGAACTTTTTGTTGCCTTTGGGAGGCCTCGCTCAGTGAAATCATGCAGTGTGAGCATCCTTTGATGGCAGTTAAAGCCGGCATCCATGAAAGATTGCTAATAGTCTGGAGCCCTAAGCACAGGACATTACTAATGAGTGATCAGTCTGTTTTACAGCCATCTGGTGACAAGGCATTCATATGACTAGACCTCCCTGTGAGTGATATGTTTAAGTGTTTCAAGCGTAGGAATGGCAGTGACGTTAGATTTAATTGCGACACGCAGAAGCATATTTCACTTTATAGCCTGATAAAAACGCTGTGTGAGTATCCGCGTGTGTGTGAATTAAATGGTCGGTTAGACTTGTGAGGGGTCAAAGTTCTGTCTTATCGTCAAGTGTGGGTGAACCTGCCCGCCTGCTGTTGATGATGTTTATAGTCCTTATCAGGCTTCACAGCAGCCACGTACACACACACACACACACACACACACACACACACACACACACACACACACACTCTAAACATACAAGACTCTGCCCTCTTGATTGCTTTAGTGGCAGAAACTAAGAAACTACACACCTACATACACACTTCACATTTATGCACACAAGGGACTGCCCTCTTGATTGCTTTAGTGGCAGAAACTGCACGCAAACCAAACAAACATGTGTGCAGACACACACTCATAGACACACAGACATATAAACACACTTCCTCTGGCCTCCCAGTCTTTTCCCACACTGATAGAGATCTGGAGCATGCCATAAAGCGCAGTCTTGGATCACAGGGCACAACAGAGGGCCTCCTCTCCTCTCGCAGCTTATTTAGATCACTCACAGCTCGCAGGGCTGATAAGATGACCGTGGTGCCTCCCTTACCCCTCTCCAGCCCCTCCTCCCCTTTCTGCTTCTCCTCACCCACTCCTCCTGCTCTCCTCAGTGCCGCCTTTTCTTCACCTTTCTTAAATTATTAGATATTTCCACTTGCAAAGTCTATCATAGCTGTCAGTTCAGCTTTAACTGCACAATAACTACTCCACTGAATACACAGGTAAATCAGTTTGCCAGCTTGACATTATAGTGGTAACTTCAGACCATATAAAACAGTGCATCACCAGCTATAACTCTCCAGTTTCCTTGACCTCATCGGCAAATAAACAGCATGACCTCAGCTCAAAGAAAAAAGTTTCTGCCCACACGGACCTCACCTGACTCCCCCAAGTAGATTTTTAAGTTGAAATATCTCAGCTATTTCTATGATGTCATGATTTAATGTCCAATTAATGGATAGCAGTGGAAACTGAGCTTGTTTAAACTCTGTTCTGCAGATTATTTACTGGTGTTTGAGCTTGTCCAGCCCTTTGCCGGCTGTAAATCATCTGCCCTCTCTTGACCCTCACAGCACTATAAAGCAGCGCTTCCTCTGGCAGGACGGCTAAGTGGGCTTTAATGGAACCTGCAGTGCAAGTTTTACCCTTTAAAGATTATTATTTTTTTAGTGTTTGTTTGGGAGGCAGGAGTTTATCTAAAAAGGGTCATGTAAATACACATATTTTATATAATTCACACATGCACACACCTTCCCTAATTCATTCGCTCAGTGCTGTTGAAGAATGTGGATATTGGGAATAATAAACTGCTATACAGAAAGAATGCAAGTGGTTTCTGTTCTTCCGTGATAGTGATTGATCCACCCATCTTGCCCAGCATAGTTATGAGAAATGTTTGTAATACTTCTACACATGTAATCGCAGACATGTTTAAATATTTCTACTGTTTCTAACCGTAGCAGCTGTCCTCAGTGAGTAATTAACCATAACCGCACACGTAATCTCCATTTCTTGATCATTTCTAAAACCGCAAATATGTCCGACACAGAGATTGACTAACAGACATTTTGCTTCATTGCCAGTAAGACCAGCAGTGGTTGTTATGACTGGAAGTGGTCATCTAGTCATTCAGCAGTGTGTTGGGTGTGTAGCATCTTATCACTTGCTTGTATACCGTCAGTGCATACAGTGAAGGAGTGGAGGGAGTAAAATAAATGACTAAGGGGTGCAGTTATTCATGGTCACTGAGTCTCTAAGAATGCAACGCAGCCTAACAATTATAAAACACTGATATTATAGATTATTATATTATATAATTATTATTATTTATTATATAGAACACTGTATATTGTATAGGATGCACTGCAAAGCACAAGTCATTTAGTCAGTTTTCAAACGTCACTGAAGTTCACTTACATCTCCAAAAAAGCACAATAGTCCCATCTCAGGGCCTTGATTGTTACATCACTGCAACACAACACAGAAGAAAACACAGTGACGTGGATTAGTGATGGTTGATGCTTTGACTTGGTTTTCAGTGCATTTCAGCCACTTATGATTATTTCTCCCAAAAATAACATCAGTTTTGTATCACTAATGGATCTATCAGAGAAAGCAGATTAAAAGCAGTGACAATCCTGTCTCTGACAAGTAATATACCATTACACATTCATAAAAATGTCAATTTTGCTACTTTTTATGACATACTGATATATCACAAGTGATTCAGTTTGTACTGCTCTCAAGAAAGCTTTTACATTTGCTGTTCTGAACACCTGGTGAATCTCTTTCCTGGAAAAAAATCTTCACGATAGGACATGTTTTACTTTACAGCAGCAACTGTGGAAATAATAGAAGAAGAAATTGATAGTTGACAAGCATGACCATAAATATTCACCATAGTCAATAAGAAACTACAGAATCCTAAATTATATCAACAGAAAATCCAACAGGAAAGCACCTCCCACACAGTTGATTGACAGGTGATCTCTCAGTAGTGCAGTGTAGAGCTCCCCCAGCAATGAGCACTCAGCATCAAAGATATCCCCAGAATTAAAAAGTGTGTATTTGTAAGAGACGACAAAATTGATACTGACTAAATCAAGTCTGACCACTGCAAATTGCAATTGCAATTGAAATAACAATTCAGATGACTTCCACTGGCCCTACAAACACGCTTTACTGCTGTGGACACACCAGGCAAATTGTGGCAGCTTAACCACAGACGTAC
The DNA here is from genome assembly GCF_905237075.1 of Dicentrarchus labrax. NCBI lineage: Eukaryota > Metazoa > Chordata > Actinopteri > Moronidae > Dicentrarchus > Dicentrarchus labrax. The sequence continues at coordinate 13,749,696 of NW_026136718.1, read as the reverse complement.
TAAGAACCCAAGATCATCTCTGAAGACCTAACACTTTAAGATCAAAGAACCCCATAACTCTGTCCATCTACATTACCTTGCCCTGATGTACTGCAAATGTGTGGGTTAAACAAACAGAGAAATGGGATGAGACAGCGTGTGTGGGAAAAGATTGGAGAGACGGGTGATCACAGTTAGGAATAAGTCAGTGAAGAAAAAAAAACACGTATGACCACCCCAAGTTGATTGTGATGGAAGGGTGTGTGTGTGTGTGTGTGTGTGTGTGTCTATGATGAGGGGGAATCCCAGCGCCAGCCACAGAGCCAGATATGGGAGTGTGGGAATGAGACGGAGGGCTGGCAGGCTAACAAGGTCTAACACAGGAGGGGGAGGCCCAAACCAATATGGCACAGAGACTGCTTATTCAACCAGCAGAGAGAGCCAGGACAGTGTTTGTGTGTGTGTGTGTGTGTGTGTGTGTGTGTGTGTGTGTGTGTGTGTGTGTGTGTGTGTGTGTGTGTGTGTGTGTGTGTGTGTGTGTGTGTGTGAAAAACCCTTGGCCACATATCCTCCCCACTGGTTCAGTGAAATTGCACCCATCCTTGGACTTTCAGTGGTATAATGTACACACACACACACACACACACACACACACACACACACACTCACATTATTCTTCCTCCTGTCTCTCTCTTTCTCTCCCAGGGATATTTGTATTTTATTTCTGTGGGGGTATTTGGCGCAGTCTCCGCGTTGATGTGGAGAAGGGAGATTTGGACGAATTGTGGATCTGCTCTTGGCGCCTGGCTCGCACTCAGGATAGCTGTGTGTGTGTGTGTGTGTGTGTGTGTGTGTGTGTGTGTGTGTGTGTGTGTGTGTGTGTGTGTGTGTGTGTGTGTGTGTGTGTGTGTGTGTGTGTGTGTGTGTGTGTGTGTGAGTGAGTGGGTGAGTGTTCAGATGGTATTGTGCAGACATAGTGAAGAAACTGCCTCCATTAACAAGCCTGAATACGTTTACCAATATTTCATCCACTTGATGGTGTGTTTGATTTATTGTGTTCCGGAAACCAGGCTTTAGAACGTGGGCACATCCTTTGCAGCTTAATAGAAATACAGCTGTCTTTTTGTTCCCAAATAGTTGTGGTATTATTAATAGAATGAGCACAAACTCAAAAAGACACTATGAGAAAACAGACATTATATAAAAATCATCAACTATTGAGGAGAAAATTCTGGATATAATACGTTAAAACAGTGTGTGTTCATTAATCATAACTGTCTTGTTGGCTTCTGAAAAGGTGTAGAACCTGGAAGGTCACCTCAGGCAAATGGAGACATGTCCCACAGCGCTGATATGTAGATCTGAGTGAGGGGCCGCTGTGGGAGCTTTTTGCCACACTCTGGATGTCACTGACAGGAAACAGCAGATCTGCTTGTCTTCTTCCAGCTGGAAGACAAATCAGGAGGACTGCTTGTGTCATCAGTTCAGCGTGTCTGAGAGAGAAAGCGATGTGTGTGTCTCAGCAGACATGTTTTATGACATGTGGGTAGGCTGGGTGAAGCATGGCAGGTGTAGCAGTGTGTATTTTTAGGTGCTGTTGCGGAGGAGTACAGCATGATTGACAGACACATCGTTCTGTAAAACCTGCTGACCAGAGAAAGAAACGTAAAAGACAGACCAAAAAAAGAAGAAAAAAAAACCCAGATAAATATGGGTTTCCAGGGAAGTCAGACAGCATTCACACTGCACACAATGAGCTTAAAACAGAATTTCACTTCCTCACCTCATGCACCAAAAATCAGAATAACTGAGAAGAAATATATTTCCCAATTGACTCAAAAGCAAAACCAGGGCATCGAAATGACCAAATCTCTATAATGAGAGAGGAGAATGTGACAGAACAGCATTAACATAACCGCCATTTGGTAGTTATGGCAAGATATTAGCCTTTATTTATAAAAGTAAAGGATTTAAAGTGTCTTTAAAGGAAAATGTGACCAAGACAAAAGCAAATTACAGAAAGAAAACCACATTAAACAACACTAAAGATAAAAGAGGGTAGCAGTGGAGTGTTTTACTGACAAGTATACAAATGTAAAGGCCAAAAAGTAACACTACCTGATCTAATTTGAGACAGAAGAAAATGAAGTCATCACAGACGGGTGACCAGATTGGCTGTAAGCTCGGAGCATGCACAGAGACAACATTGGCATTTTTTGGTTCTTAAGTGCAAATTTCGTGTTTGCAAAGTGAACTTTCTGCTCAAAAGGAGCCCGGCGGATGTGTGCACTTGATGCTGGGGAGATTTATAGTTTTATGCTGAACAATTTGTTATTTGTAGCCATGTAACTATCTGGCTTGTTGGCAAGCATCAGAGAAAATCGCCAGAGTGTAGCCGCAGCTCCGGATCCTCAAAGCAATGAGAGCAGTGTGTACACAGAGAGAGAAGATGTCAGTGTTTGTGTTCAAGAGGAAGAGGAGGAGAGAGGGAGACAGGATACAGAGATAAACATACAGAGAAAAAGGGGGGGGGAGGTTGGGAGAGCAGCCTCCCTTCTTCTCGAGGCGTCTTGGCTGTTCCTGACGGGGAGTTGAGGAGGTTGCGAGTGTGAATGTGTGTGTTGTGGAGGGCTTGGTGTTGGCATAGAAACTGTCTGCAGGAAGCGGCAGTTCCAGGCGGAGCTCTGCTGGCAGACGCTCTCTGCTCACTTCCTGTGTGCTGTGAGGCAGGCAGGCACGCGCACACACACTTGCATTGCACACACACTCGCACAGGGTTGGAGCGGGGCAGGGCGCTCGCCTGGAGAGCGGTCCAAACGAAATGAGAGAGCGAGGGAGGGAGGCATGGAGGGAAGGAGAGAGGGAGGGAGGGAGTTCAGCAGAGAGCAGCACTTTCCCACAGTCTGGGGATTTGACACATGGCTCTCACACATTCCTCAGCCCTGCGGCCGACCGAGCATCGGCACTCAGGGAAAGGAGGGAGAGAGAGGGAGAGAGAGAGGGAGAGAGAGAGAGAGAGAGAGAGAGAGAGAGAGAGAGAGAGAGAGGAAGGTTCCACCCTTGGCGCTTGCAAACAATATGGAGTTATGGAAGACAGGCAGTGTGTGTCTGTGTTTGCATGTGCCCTGTGTGTGTGTGTGTGTGTGTGTGTGTGTGTGTGTGTGTGTGTGTGTGTGTTAACATGTGTTGGCCTCATGCACAAGTGTTTAACCCTTTCTTAACCACATTTGGGTTGTCAGACAGAATATGTCAGGTAGAGAGACAAGCCACTGAGCTGAGGACATACTTTTGCCCCTTCGTCTATGTTAATGCTGAGGACACCAGCATGTTAATGTGTGTTTTTTTCCAGTGGTTTATTAGTGCTGCTGACATCCTGCTGCATTGTCATTATAAAGCGACTTTATGTAACATTTTAAACATCAATACATTTCTGTCATATGAACTGTGCAGGCATTGTATAATTACTAAAAATAATTGAGAACAAGTGATATTGCTTGTGTAAATGTATATTGACTTTTTTGGGGGTTACCACGTTTTTGTTCAGTCTAATGCAATTAATTCGACTCAGATGTAGCACACTCCTCAGAGTAATCAGTTTAGTAGAGATGTCATATTCAAACTGTATACAGCTCTACAAAAGACTGACTGAGTCTGTGTTCTTTCTTCATCAATTACAGTCATGCGACCCAGCACTGACACCGTCTCATCCCTTTATTCTGGCAATTGTGACAATCCATTTAGTTGATTATGAGCAATAAATGAATAAATATTAATATTGGAAAAGCAAGACAGGCTATGCTAATCTCCATGACATTTATAATAATAGTGCAGAACAGAAAAAAATTAGGAATGTGGTCTTGTGGTTTGGCGTTGCTCTGACATTTCCTGATGTCACTTTTTCTCTTCTTTCTGTGTCCTACCTCATAGTTTGGTCTTTGATGTTGAGGCTGTGGGTCTGTCCTGTCGCTGTCCCCCCTCACTTAACCCCCTTCCTCCATCCCCTAGTGCTTCCTTAAATAAATGTTCTGCTCGGCGGGATTTTAAAAGGAAGCCAAGGTCGCCCTCCTTGACAATTACAACGCAGCCTGGGAAGAGTTGCTCAGCAAAGCTGCACTGGCTGGCCCCCGCCAACAGACACACGGACCACCCGTACATGCTCATGATTGAGTGTGTGTGTTAGTGTGTGCAAGCGCTGGAGTTAAAGACCTGACAAGCAGGAAAATAAATGGTTGCAAGGGAAACCTGGGGTGGAGGGAGGTGGCATGAGGAGAAGATGGGAAGATGAAAGTAGGCAGGCCAAATCATTTCTTACTCCAGTGCCCATCCGCTATGGAAGATCCCAAATTGCCAATTAGGATGTCCCATCTCCCCCTCCCTCTTCCAACTTTCGAGCGTGGGGTCAAAATTAGAACATCTGAGTCTCTAGATGGCTGTGTTTCTCATTTACGACAAAATCCAAACACAGCGGGGAGGAAAACGGCTGCAGTCCAGGCGGTGAATAGCAGGCAGGCGTTTGATGCTGGGAAAGCGACAACAAAGCATTCCCGGAGGGAATCAGTGGAGGGACGAACTAGCCCTGCTATTCTGCACTACACGCCTGTGACACCTTGACACCGCAACTTCCTGCTAATTAAGAGCCGGTAGTCTCTTCCCTGACAGCACATCCTCAGCGGGTTGGTTTGTAGTGTGTGTGTGTGGGTCCGAGGCTAGAGAGGTCAGCTGGACTGATGAGCCAGGTCAGCTGAGATAGGAAGGGATGGGTGGGAATGAACATTTGAGTTTAGGTATGTGTGTGTGTGTTTGTGTGTGTGTGTGTGTGTGTGTGTGTGTGTGTGTGTGTGTGTGTGTGTGTGTGTTTGTGACACACGTTTCTGTGTGACGCTGTGGTACAAGCTGGTCTAGGTGTGGTTTGGTAGTTGAGTGCCTCTCATCTTTTGCCAGTTTTGTGTGTGCTTTTGTCAATGGAGGCATCAGGAGCACAGCTGCTGAACAGCTTAACGTTCCAATAAAAGAGAATGAATGATATGATGGAGGGGGGCTCAATCGTTATTCAGAGGAGCTGGAGGCTGGTTTCAGAAATCACCTGCATATTCGCATGTCAGGGATCAAGCCAGGCATTCATTTTAATGAGGGCATCACTTCTTTCTGTGACAGACACTAGAACATCATAAAGAAAAGGGATACGCGTGTTGCCTCTGTACAACCACCTGTTAAAGTGTATTTCTGTACTGTATCTACACAGCGTGTGTGTATCTCAGTGAGAGTGTGTACTTTTGTTAATCCTCTGTTTGACAGTCGAACATCTGTCATGACATGACAAGAAGTGTGTGCGTGTTTTTCAATTGATTCGAGTGTAATTAACTTCATGTGCTACAGGGCAATTTCCATAGCACACATTAAAGATAAAAACACTAACCTCAACAGAAATGTTAATCTCATCTTTTGTTTGTAAGAGAATTCATTTCTGTGTGTCATGTGGATTGTGTGCGTGTCAGTTAGCGAGTGTGTCTATTAGTGAAAGTGAGCGTTCAAGTTTGTAGGATGGGGCCCTGCCCAAACAGCGGGTTGGGGCATCACAGTAGCCCCATTGTGCCCAAGTGGCAACTGTTTCCCATTGGTGTCTGATGTTTTTAAAGGCAGTCGAAGCGCTCCTTTGTTTCTAGATGACTTGCCGGCAAAAAAAAGTCTGTCTTGTTCAGCCATCAGCATGAACAGATAGCAATGGCGCAGCGAAGGTGAACAGACACACACATACCGTATACCGAGTCTTTTAGTTTGGGGACGCGGATGAGAAGGGCTTTGAAGTTTCCTCAAGATGTTTTGTTCGGCGTGGCGGACGCCATCCACCACAAAACCGTTCTCCCCCCGTGTGTGAAGGCAGGGGATTAGCAGTTCCTGGAGTCCTTCTAATGAAGCCTGTTTGATGTGAGGGCCCAATTACCGTACAGGGCCTCGAGAAAGGGTGGGGTGTGTGTTCTTGTCGGAAGGGGGGGGTGAGGGTCCATCCACTGCGACAGCTCAGATGACCTCGCCATCCACCCTTTTTACTCTCCATTACCCCATTCCCCAATTTAGCCTCCTTGTCCCACTACCTTATATATTGTTAATATGCAGAGTAGAGTTTTTATATTTATTGTCCTAAACAGAATTTTCTTTCTTAACTAGTTTACAGATACATAACAACTGTGTTATTTGTCTTTCCACAAAATAGCTGGTGAAGTACATAATAAATTGTTAATACTGTAGAAACATTTGTAACTTAGAGAGGAAAGAAAATGTAAAGTGATGTTTTTGTGACAATATAGGTTGTGACTAAATCTGTGTTTGTTTGCATGATGCATTATGCATTATAACTGGAGGCCATAGTTTATACACTCATTATCCTGATACATCACAGGCTGATTCAGGAGTCCAGCCAGGTGTTAGGAAGTCTTTCATTTCCAACATTTTGGATCCGATTTGACCAGTGGAACGCCTGCCCATGTACATGCAAAAGTACATTTTCAGTAGAAAGGCCCAATCAGAGAGGGACCCGAGCACAATCAGACCGGATCTAAAAATATTGAAGATAGGGTTGTAAGAAAATATTGATAAATTTGAGTATTGTGACGTTTTGTTTTGTGATATTGTATCGATTCTCAAAAACATACATTTTTGTGTTTCAACCCCCAACCACTGGACAGCCTTGTTGTAAACTAAGTCCCACTGTTCTGGTTGCATTGAAATGTAATTGTGGTGTATTCTTCATACAGTTCTCCTAAAGTTAGATTTTTTTTAAATCTCAGTATATTGCTTTGCTTGTAGTATCACGATACATCAAAATATATTGAATTGTTAATCCATGTATGGTGATCACCAGATTCTTCCTAATACACAACCTTAATAGAAGGATAATTAAAAATGATTATATCCTATTAAAGAGAGGACATCAACACTGGCAGCAACATGATGCCCTATCAATTAAAAAACAGCTGCAGCCAGAAATGCAGCAATATGATAATAATGTTGAAGAAACTAAATTGTGTGTTTCTTCTAAACACTATTTTAGAAAAATGACTAAAAGTCACTCCCTGCACCGACGTAACTCTACTTTTATTTCTCCAGGATGACTATCAGAAGATGTTTTCAGGGTTCAGACATGAAAACAAACACAACATTAAGATATTCAGTAGCCAACTGGGTGATAAACAGACTATCAAGGATAATAATTTCTGATCAATTTACCAAACTAGGGCCAACTTTTTTTCTCATTGTGCCAAGTGTTTCCATTGAAATAAATGTCAGTTTTTAATGCAGTGCTTCTGTCCATGCGAACATGACCCTGGTAAGGAGTAGTTCACCACGGGCAAGAATGGGAGTGTATGAGAATGAAAGAGACGGAGAGCTAAAAGACTTTGCTGAAATGTCATCGTGTCATTGAGGCCCATATCGGAACAAGAGCAAATATTTGGCTTGTGGGTAGGGAAGAGGTTGGATGTGTTAGCATGGGGAGTCTGGCGGATGTGCTGCGTGTGCGTGCTGATAACAAAGAGTGAACATGTAGAGCATGTAATGTCTGACTGTGTGTCTATAGGGACAACTCTATAGTTTGTATAAGTTTGAATGTGTGAATGTAAGCTTGCAGCTATAAATATGCACGTATTTATGCAAGGTTATGTGTGGAGGGTTTTTCTTCTCATAAAGAATGAATTCTTTGTTTCTAAGACATTTCATTTTGACAGTAGTTTTAAGAATAGCCTCACAACACTTTGATGAGTTTCAAACAACTGTGGTATAGCACAAGAACATCCTCACTAAAATTTCACCACAAAAACAACCACTTCCTCCTGGCTGTGTAGTTTAATACTGAGCATATTTGCTTTGAGAGACAAACAAGATGTTACTGCATGTTGTATTAAGCCACCAAAGATGGTTGATTCTTAGAGTACGACAACAAAAAGCTTTAATGCTTTATGCATAACTATTATCCTTTTGTTTGACTGATGAGGCTTGTAAAATGGGTTTCATTTCTGTCTGATAATAAAGATATAAACATTTCCTCATTAAAGTTTCTTAAATGTAAGATGATGATGAACATTACACTGCCCAGATAACGTGTCACCAAACCCTGTGCTGTTATGCACCTAATCAGTTTCAAATTAAATCAAATCTGATGTCAAACTCTCACGCATTTTCTTAATTTCCTTTTATGTGAGAAGGACAGATCACGACAAAAGATGTGGTAAACAAGGGACTGTCCTGCCAGTCAGAGCTTAATCATCGTCTGCTTGGATGAAGTCTGGGAACCAGGTTCACCCACTCAGCAGCGCCAGTCTGTCCTCTTTTCAGCGCTATGATCACACCAATGATGGCTGACTTCATCAGCTCCCTCTGAGGGTTTGGATGAGCTGACGTAATGAAAACAAGTCACACTTTACACCTCAGATGCTACATCTGCGGATTACTTTGTGTGAATGAGTGACTGAAACATAAGTAAGCAGAGTGGAGCAATGTGTTTATCATTACTACTACTACTACTTCTGCTGCTGCTTAGTGGTGGAAAGCAACTGAGAACATTTACTCAAGTACTGCACTCTATGTACAGTGTTGAGGTACTTGATTATCTCCATTTTCTACTGTTATTCTTCTACTCTACCACAATTCAGAGAGAAATATGGTACTACTATTCCACTACATTTATCTGACTGCTATATTATTTTCTTTTTTTTAGATTAAGATTTTGCATTATGAAATTATAAAATACAATGTATTAGTATAGATTAAACCAAATTTTTTTATTCTGACCTCTTAAAAATAAGCAGTTACTCATTTTACATGAGTTCAACCAAAGAGACATTTCACCTGTAAACTTCTCACATAGTGTCAGTTAAATAACTGTTTAAGGTTCAAATACATAAAATGTTACAACAAAAATGAAAGATTAGAAAAGAATAATACAAATTTGTTCAGCAGAACTTTGTTTTTCCTTCTTTTCCTACATCTTTAATTATCTCACAATGCCCCAAATTTATTTTGCAACCCTTCAGTGGAGGTTAGGCCTCTAAGTTTGAACCAAACTACTGTGTATAACTGAATCTAGTTACATACTTACTATATATAAAACTGTTAAAACTAGCTCCACCTTAGCCAGCTAGAACAGTAAAATGCTTCTTACATATTGATGCATCAGTATTTATAGTTAATAAGAGGGAGAAGTATTCTATGTCCTGAAAAGCAACAACATATTGTTCACACATTATAGACACATTATGTGAGACGTTACCATCGGTTCAGTCATTCTTAGCGTAGGTGACTCTAGGCTGAAAGGAGCATTCTGTGGGGTGTAGGAGTGATTTCATAAACAAAGACAAGAGAGGAAGTAGATGACACGCACTCTGTGGCATGGCTGCTCTGGGTCCGTGTGGGTTAGGATGGTCGAAGAGGATGTGTGTATGGGGGGGCGGGGGGAGGTGCTGCTGTGTGCCAACAGGGTCCTGTTTGCATCTCCAGAGAGGCCCAGAGAGGCGAGATCTTATCTGGCGCGTGCCTCGGCCGCTGTTTCCCACAATCTGCATGCTCCATTGCCGGGAGGGGGGTGAGAGAGGGGAGACTTATGATTATGCGTGTGTGTCAGCAGGGGTCCCCTCCTGTCAACTTTACGCTGTTTTGACTGCCGTGACATAATGTGCCTCAATACAGTGACGACCCCCCCCCCCCACACACACACACACACACACACATACCTTCTTTCCCCCTTTTTTTTCTTCTTCAAAGGTCCTGCACATCAACAAGGGCCTCCTTTTCTGTGAATGTCGCATATTTGGCTTTTCATCAGTGCCCCCATTCCTCTTTTTCTCTAAAGACCCCCGCCTCTCCCCGTCTTTTCCCTTGCCTATGTTTTTCACTTTGATTGAGGCTTTGCTAAGGATTAAGACCCCCCCAGTCACCCACCATTACCATCCTAGCATGCTTTTCTTATGCTGCATACCATGAATGAGAAGTGGTGAACCATTGCAGGACATATTGTAGAGATTAAACACACACACACACACACACACACACACACACACACAGACATGTGCACACATTCACCTGCAGCATCATGCAGCATCATGTTTCACAAATGATTGTCGCTTGCAAACAAGTATGACATTTGCGTGATCAGTGAAATGTGTCAGAATTAGCGTGAGTGGAAATTAGCTCATATGGCAAATCGCAGCTTGCATCTTGCAAATGTGGTTAACATTCGTTTTGGCAGCCACAAATGGTAACAAGAGGTAACTTTTAAAATGCCTTTGAAACTAAGAATTTATTATGAAGGTGCAAGTGTCGTGTTCACCAACCTTGCCAGTGATGAAGAAATATTATAGAGAAGGGGCCAGTTAAAACATTAAATTGACTAAGCTTTCTATGGACTATGTGTGTATCTTGTCATGCTAAAAAGGCAAGTTTAGTTTGAGTAAAACATGTTGCCTGTTGCATATTACATTTTTTTCCATTATTATTCTCCAAGTTAACAAATCACAAATGTGCAGCCTGTAAGGTTTACCACATTACATTCAAATCAGCAGCTGTGTCTGTCCATGTATTCCTGGCATTGCATGTATACGATTAAGTGTTTGTGTGGGTGCACACGTGGGTTCTGGACAAGCTTCCAGAGGTTAGCTGACGAAAGCCTGGCAGATTTCAGTATGTCACACCAGGTCGAACCCCGAGCCCCCTTACATCCACCGCCACTGCTTCAAGGTTAGGAATTTGATGTGTGTGAGTGTGTGTTTGCAGCCGCCCCCACAGCTGGGAAAAGATCGATGCAGCCTCCACCAGCAGGCTCCTGGCCCCCGGCTGCTACTGTCTGAGAATGAGAGGCGGCGGGGGGGTGTGTGTGTGTGTGTGTGTGTGTGTGTGTGTGTGTGTGTGTGTGTGTGTGTGTGTATGTGTGTTAGGGAAGGAGGGCGGATAGCAAGAAGGAAGAAATGAGTGAGTAGCAGAGGGACGGATAAGGGAACAAAATGAGAGGTGAGGAGGGAGGGAAAGAGGGAGGGTGGGGAAGAGACGAAATATGCCCTGGCTGGCTGACTCACTCCCTCCTTACTTCCCTCCCTTACTCACCAACACACATATGCTCTGCCCCTCTGAGCACACACAAGCACGCACAGACACACAAATACTCATGAACACACTCCTCTCCTTTCTCTGCCAAGCGCTCCTGTGCCCCTGCTCATCTGCGTGGGGGGCCCTGCAGGCAGTCTGGGCCCTTGCGTGCCCTCTCTTTACACACACACACACACACAGATGTACACACACACACACGCACGCAGGCACACAGAGGAGTTGATGTGTAAGACACGCTCTGATCCTGCATGCTGATGATGAAAGACAGGCAGCCGGGCTCCTGTCTTAGTGCCAGAGGGCGAGACCTGATAAGAACCCGCTGATTCTTGATCCTCCTCCTCCTCCTCCGTCTTCATCACTATCGGAATAATTTGAATTTCGCCGGCGTTTTATTTTGATTTCTATTTTCTCATCTTAAACGGCATCTACCCAGGTTCCTCTGAATTCCATTTAACTGGATTTTGGTAGACACCAGTGATCAGCAGGTCTCAAGTTGAGGTTGAAAGTTGACGATTTGGGTAATTTTCATGGAAATAAGCAGGAAAAACAGGTTATTTCCTTGTGCAGTAACTGAGCAGTAGTCTAATGAACATTCCCTGTACATGTGTGGTTTTATGTTAATGCCTAGCTCTGTGTGGTGGAGTGCAATGCTTCATGTTTATACGTGCATAGCCCCCAGCCTCACACCTGGCCTGGCAGGAGCTCTGGTCCCACCCCTCCTTCTCTGGTTCCTCCATTAAACCCACCACCTCCAGCTCCACACCCGCTACACCCATGAGAGGGAGGGACAGCACAAGACCCCTTCTGGGTTCTTCAATCACATAAACAGCGCTCTCAGGTCTGAATGAAACCTGTTGCTCACATTCCAGTGCAGTTTAGAGAGAGGATGTACCATATGTGTGTGTGTGTGTGTGTGTGTGTGTGTGTGTGTGTGTATGGTGCAGATGGCCTGGGTGATGAAGGCATAAATTAGCCTGTGCAAGGAAGGGAGATCCCCCATTGTTCTGATGGATTGCACACATAGACACATGCACACAAGCCCTCTGAGTCTGGCTAAAGCAGGAAGATCACACACTCTCTGTCACAGCCTCTCAGATCAGGCTGCCCAGAGCTTCCTGTAATCCCTCCTCTGTAACATTAATTATAAACTGGTGCTTTGTGCCCCACGGACCAACCGTGACTTTCCCAGGACAATTAAAGTTACTCAGTAGAAGAAGGGGGATTGGGTAGAAAAAGAGGGAAAGGGGATCAGGGAGTCAGTCAGAGGATTTGACTAGAACTGTGTCTAAGGGCGCTGAAATAAGGTATTGGGTGAGATGAGAGTGGGAGTTTTGTGGCTGGGTGTACAGGATGTCTAACTTCAGTTGGAGCAGGGATAAGTCATAGGCACTGGAGCTTTTATATTGTTCTGTAAGTGAGGGTTTTTAGCATAAGCTTTGGCCCCAGAGTAGAGGGTTGAAGCGGGTAGGGTCTGGGTGGGCAAATGCCTGGCCAGGACGGATGCGGATTAGCTGGAGTAATTGGTCAATGTGTGGGAAACACAACCCTGTTGTACTTCTCCACCCCAAGAATTCATGAATGTAATAAACCATGTATAAAATATCCAAACATCTTTTTTGTTTACCATATCTCATCTTATTAGCCTAGAGGGTCCCCTGTGACCTGCAGTTACACATTTAGCTTCCACAGTACAGCACTGTCCCTGGGGGGCTTACAATAATTGCCTGAATACCCGTCCCACTGGTCACTGACCTTTAACAGGCTGCCGAATCACAAAATCCTGTTTGACCGGCTTTTTACACACCGGCAAGTGTAACTCGCTCTGTGGAGTGTACCTGCGTTTTGCTGCACTGGTTTACAACAGGTAGAAAATACAGTACGCTGCCAAATGGAGAAGAGGCCTGTTACAGTGGCTGACCAAACCGTGTCCCTGCCCTGCCCTTTGCCTTTTGCATAGCCCTGAGATCACTTCACTTGTGCAATTCACTGTGCCAGAGGCAAACCCTTTCAAGTTGCTCCTGATCTGTTTGCAACAAGAGGGTTGATTTCTAGATAAGATGAGGCAGGACAGTTATCAGGCCCGCCAGTGAAGTGGTTCATTCGACAGATGTTGTTATCCCAAATAGATCTGATAGGCTGATGTTTAATCCTGTTAAGGTACCTTGCTTCGGGACATGAGCCCAGCTTCCTCAGTGACGCCCTTTCTCTGAACCCTTGACCCCTTGCTGTGGCTAGTGAGTTGAACTACTCCGAGCCGCGATGATGCATAGACTTCTCTATTCAACTATTCTGCATTAATGATTCATTTTCAATTGCACCATTCTGTACCAAATGGGGAAAAACAGCTCATCTGACTAACTGGGAGAATGTTTATTTCACCAATGCATTTTAATGTAGGGCATTTGTCATGGTGCTTTACTTGAGCCTGTTGCAGAGTTGTTTTCACATTTTGGTGCTTTGTTACTAGTTGGCCTAGTTGGCTGGTGAAGTAGTGACAGCACGCTTCTCCTTCTGTACCAATGCAGGAAAAACTGACACTCATACAGTGTAGGCCAGCACAAACAAAGGATAAGCAGGTGGTGATGGGCGTATAAAGCATTTTTTTAACACCAGCAGCCCGTGTTTGCATTGTGTCTCAAACTTGTACTCATGGTTGACGTTTTAATTATTTCGCCATAATCACCTTCATCTTAAACCAAGGGGTTTAAGTTGCCTATCCTCACTTAAACCATACTGTAGTTGCTATAGAAAAACAAGTGTGGTGCCATGAACTACCATGAACTTTGAAATTAGAAAGCCCTGAAAACAGAAAGGTTACAGGGTCAGTCCAGTAGCTGAGATAAAAGTCAGTAACCAAGACATTGAACTGATCCTAGACACTTGTCGTAAGTCTGTGTGGTTAAGCAAAATTATTAAATGGAAAGGAAAAATGTGAACGGCAACACAATGAGGACAAAGCAGCAGGTTCAAGAGAGACCAGGAGCATACACACGTCCTGCAATCCATGCTAAGTGTGCCACTGGCAGAATAGCTGCATAACAACAAATGAGAATATCTTCTTACTTGGCTAAAGAGAGGGAGGACAGGTATTGCCTCTGTCCACGGAAATATTTTAGAATTGTAAACAAGACCTTGGCATAATATTACCGCTTTCTCGGTTGCTTTTGTGTACATACCCTAGATACTTAGAGTTCGGTGTTTTTTCTTCTTTAGATCCAGAGAAAAGGCTTGTGGTCATTGTTGTTCTTGAATAGTTTTTTTTTTTTCTTTATCTTTTGACCCTTCAGGAAAGCAGTGCATCTCTTCACTTAATAGCTGAGTTAAGTTATGTTTGCCTCCGAGGATAACAGTTAAAGGGACAGTCCACCTCAAAATGAAAATCCAATAATCTTCTCCTCCATCTCACCTGAAATACCATTGAAGTCGGAAGGGGCACTAAACCCACAGGGAGTTAGGCCAGGTCATGTTCTAATCTGTATCCTGCTGTGTTTGGTTGGCCTGCAAAGTTTAATTGTGTCACAGTGGAGTTTCAACAGAGAAGATAATGACTGAATTTCATTTCAAGGTAAACTTTAAGACCTTTAAGAGTGTCCTATATAATGCTATCAGCCTCTCTAAAAGTTAGACATGTTGACCGTGTCAGTTTACTTTAGCCCAGTAGGTGGTGCATTTAGGTGGCTCAAAAAGATTTTGTTATCCAATATGGATTAAGTTGAGTGCAAAAGTGTATGGGGTGAATAAAAGTAGTTAGCACAGTTTGGCTCTGTTGAATGAACAAGATTATGTACACTAGATATAATTATCTTCATTGTTAGGCCACGCTGTGAAGAAAGTAGCACATTTAATGGCCCTTGAGGAGATGTGGTGAGCAAACCAGCCCTTTTAAATCACTGAAATTAACACGGCAGCAGCCAGCACTTGACTCCAGCCCAACCACTTACATGTCAATGGCCTTTCCCACAATCCTTTGCCCAGTGGTGATTGCGTGCAGGCTTGAGTGGGTGGAGAAGAGAAACTGATTGCTGAAACCAGTGTGAGGCTGAGAGTTGTAGCCAGCAGGCCTGCGATCTTACAGCGCTGTAGTTAGCTTATGTCCTTGTTGAAAGCTCTCACATGGTAAACAATGGAGCCTGAGATAGGTGTGGCAGTAGTGGAGGTGAGGGGGCAGATAGGGTGTTAAAGTGACTGAGAGGCAGAGACCTTGGTGGGGATGGGGGCAGCAAGGTGAAACCTGGAATGTGGTGATGATGAGGTCATACCTGTGTGTGTTTGTGTGTGTGCGTGTGTAAAAGAGAGAGAGGGAAGTCTCAGAGAGGATTCGGTTCACGGCCCCTTGAGGCACCATCAGTAGTGATGTCATGGGAAACCATAACAAAGCCCATCTCGGCTGTTTGTAAACTCTCTCCATTTCCTTGTTGAAATGTGAGGGCCACATGAAAGCCTCAGTTCTGAACTCCTGAATAAAAACACAACATGTCTGAGGGCAATCTACTGTAACTTTACCAGAGTGGAGTAAAAAATACTGAGTGAAAAAGTACTCCAACTTGGACAAGATGTAAATCATTACTTGTCCTTTGATGTTCTTCCTGTCTCTTCCTCTCAGTTTCTGTCTCCCTCTCGTCTTCATTACTTATCATTTCTCTTGACCATAAACATTGTGAACTGATCCCGGCTGCTATCCTGCAGGAACACTGGGGCCCCTTTCTGTGTGGCGCGTTGAAAACAGATCAACTTGGAGGAGCTTGGAGGGAAGTTGAAAGGAGGGAGCTAACTACAGGGGATAAACACATTCCTCTGCAACCCGGCCTGCTACCGTTGCTGCCGCCGCTGGCTGGTGGCAGTGCAGGGGAGCTCGCAGCAAGATGCATTGTTGCCACAAAGCGAGGTGGAAGCGGGGGGGGGCAGCTGAATATCCTTGAGCTCCCTTAGATCTCACAGGCAGCAAGCAGCACTTGACCTTTCCAGCACTAAAGGAATATGACAGCCGTGAAGCCGACAGAGAGAATAGGGAGAGAGGCAAAGGGGGGGAGCGAGAGGCAAGAGACAAAAGCCACACAAAGTGCAGGCTGCCACCAAAACAGTTAGTTTGCAATCAACGTCAGTCATCCCTCTTGTCGGGACAGTTTGATTTCCACCTTTCAAATGAGGCGTTTATTTTTGGCCTGATAACAGCGCTGGCTAAATTGAAATTGGCAGCTAGACAATCTACAGATAATAGTCAACTACGCAGGAGATTATGTGAACAGCCCTTTCTTTTACCCTACTTGAGCCCCCACCCTCTCCTGTCGAAGACGAGAAAGGAGGAAATGAGGGAGGGAGAGAGAGAGAAAAAGGGCTAATCTTAGTCACAATCAGAGGAGGCTGAGAAGGCAAAAAGGGCCTAAAAATGAAGGGGAGGAGAGAGAAAGGGGGGCGCGAGGAGGAAAAAATAGAGTAATGTCCCAGTGATCAGGAGGAGGGCTGGAGGGGCGGTGAGGTAGGGCGGGGGTGTACAGGAGAGGTGAGGATAGAGAGAGAAAAGGAGGGAAGGAGGGAATTTCTTTAATGTTTCTGGCAGCGAACCAGCTGAGGTCTCAAGGTTATCCTGGCTTTGCAAACTCCCACGGGAAAGGTGGAGTGCTGAGGGCCGAAGGGGGTGGGAGGGGGGTGATGAGGGCTTGAGGTGGAAGCGAGGAGGGAGAGATGGCTGGCCTTTTTCTCCAGGAGGGAGGCTAATGCTCTGGGGGAGAGTAATCCTCGGGGCCCTCTTGTCTGATAAGGTTGGCCTTGGCCCAGGTAGGAGGAGAAAAAGGGCTCTGGGGCCTCCCAGGGCATCCTCGTGCAGACAGCTCTGCCCTCTGCCAGGTTAGCACAGGAGCAAAACTGGATGAATTATTACTCACGCATTAGTTATAATCACATTTGAGTGATAACAATGTAATACTCTATTGATCGCCACAGTGAAACCCTTTCTTAGCGTTCTTCCCTCCAGAGGGATCAGAGGTCAGGGTCGGCTATTGTTCAGAGCAGTTGGATCCAGTGGGACTACAGCGCCTTTCTCAAGCACACTTTAGTAGAACAGGGCCTTGCTGACACAGGCATGAACCTCTTCAACCAAAAACTAATTATATGCTACTTTGTTGATTTAATCATTTATGAATATGTATTTGCATCAGGCTTCTCTTCTTCTTCCATTTTCTCTTTCAGTCCAACACCTATACATCGCACATTTAACTTTAATTCTTCAGTGAAGATCACTGTCCAGATTTAAGATGAAGAACAGGTTATACAGCAGTCATCCACTCTTATATTTCCAAACGCTGCCACTGGAGATGGAAACAACTGCTAGGGAAGACAAAACAGTTTCATCATTCTTACTATAACCCTTGACCTCTTCATTCCCCGCCAAAGTATTTAAATTCATCACCTTTATGCAAATATGAGTAAACCCTGAATCTGACACGTTTTATCTGGGTATGATGATGCGGGGGATCAGTGACTGCATGGGAAAGATCTGCATCAATACTCTGCATGTGTTTGTTTACACTAAACTAGGCCTATTAGAGATAATGATTCACAGCATCAAGCTGTCAGTTTAGGGAGCTGTGTATGTGTGTGTGTGTGTGTGTGTGTGTGTGTGTGTGTGTGTGTGTGTGTGTGTGTGTGTATGTGTGTGTGCATGCGTGCCTGCCTCTTCAAAGGCTGGCCTTCTTATCTACAGTCAACAAACGGCCTCCTCAGGAGGAAATGGGGAGGTTTCATGCACCTGTAATTCAAATGTCCCAGTTCTCACTGAGAGTAAACAAGCGACACTTAGATATTCTCCCCGCTCAGTATTATGTGGACCTAATGGTTAATGGAGAGAAAAATAAAGGGGTTGACCTGTTCAGTGGCACAAAGAGAAGCTTAATGTTTCAACTGAGGGTTTTTTGTTTGTGTAAATCTGGAGAATGGCTTTGAGACAAATTGAAAATGTCCCTTGTATAGACTGATCATTGTCCCAAGATCAGGCTTGTTTAGCCAGTGATTCTGTTCTGAGCAGCTAATAGTAAATACATAGTAACCCATACATATTCCGCCTTAGGACCAGAACTCAGATACAAAATGTAAATATATACAACAGCGCAAATCTGGAACGTCCGACCCAAATCTGATGCCACATTATCTTTTATCTTTCCTGTAGTTTGACAGTTTGAGCTCTGTATACAAATATGTCTACAGTCAGAACATCCAGTAAATGGTAGTTACACTGCATTTGCATGCGTGGCCCTCACCCCCACCCGCACCACTACCAGCAGGAGAAGCAGCCGTATTCCCAGTTTGCTCCAGCCTCAGGCATGCTAACCAGAGACCCAGGCCAACTCGCTGGTCCTCTCCCCAACCGCTTCCTCTCCACCGCTGCTGGGTTTGACTCACCGTGACCCCTGACCTTCGACGCTACACCGCCTCCCCCACACATGCAAATAGCGCTGGTCTGCTCCAGGAGGCATCAGAGAAAAGGAGAGGGTTGGATGGAGGGAAGAAAGAGAGAGGAGGAGTGACGTGGAGGATGGAAGCTAGGGGGTGAGCAACAGGGAGACCGAGCAAAAGAGAGAGAGACCCCTAAAGGAAGTGCGAGCGCCTTGGTCTCTGAAGTGGAGAGAAGTGGAGGGAGGCAGTGGCAGGCGCCTGGGGAGACTCCGGTCTACAGCCCGGCACTGAGGCCTTAAAACATTTTCTCTCTCTGTTTTAGCCAGCCAAAACGGACCCCAGCGCCTGTGTCTGCAAGGCTTACAGTGACCCATGCTGATCTTTCTATGTGAATGTGTGTGTGTGTGTGTGTGTGTGTATGTGTGTGTGTGTGTTTGTGTGAGAAAAAGAACGCGTGAGTACATTCACTGTACTTATTGTTTTCCTTGCTCCCAGGCTGCTCCAGGCACCTCAGTTTGTGTGAGTCTGTGTGTGTGTGAGTGGAGGTAAGCGATGTGTGCGGCTGTATCTGGAGAGCCTCCAAACCCCCTCATCTCCTCTCCTCTCTCCTCCTTCTGTTCTCTCTGCTTGGAGGATCTGTCAGTTCTCCTTCTCTCTCTTTGTCCCTGCTTTGATCCTGCTCTCCAAGCCTTGGCTGGCCTCGCTAACAGCAGCTGAGCACAGGTCCTACTCCACTCCCACTAATAACACACATTCATGCCACGCTGGGATGATGTGCGAGCACAGACGCACACACTCGCACATGAACACTCTCACTCGCTGCTCCACTTTACTCCCCCTCTCTTCTCTCACACACTCCAAAATCGGTAACGACTGGCTCTGCTATCATTCAGCGCTTTCTGTAAGTTGTCAGAGCTTATCGCTTTCACACAACCCTCTGTTTGCTGTAACCCTGTGCTCACACTGTGAGCAACTTCAGTGATGGGTCACTCTATTCTGACTGATTGTGGGTGGTGCTAGAGCCTCTAAACGCAGCCAAATAGTGGATTATTGTGGATACAGTTTGTTTTTCACAGGCAGATGTATTTTACCGATTTGATAGAGCTTTGTCAGAGTGTCCTTTTTAAGATACATGGCAAAGGTGCCATATATAGTTTTTTATAACATATTTTGATTATGTTCAGTGTTTTTTCATCAAAAGACAGATAATGTACATCAAGGCTAACTTAAATGAATTGTTTGCAGGGCCTGTTATTGAATAATTTGAGATCTGCATTAGTTTGTGGCCTTCTTCTTTAACTGGTACATTGCTTTTTTACCATCAACAACAGTCACAGCCTCCTGCAGTCATCAGAAATGTGCATTATGTCACTCCTGTGCAGATTTTGTGAATGTGCATGTGCATATGCACAATAGGGAAAAGCACGGACAAAATACAGAGACTCCAGCAACTTAAAACCTCCACATAGAGTAGGAAAAAAATCAACTGATGGTCTACTTACTTGGTTTTTCCAGAGCTATGAATCACATCTGACAGCCTTCCTCAGCTGATGTTGTAGTCTCCCCCACATATTTGACCACCTGTTATCATACTAGTTCCAAACTTGGGTCATCTGTCGAAAACAGAGCCATCTCTATGGCAACAGAGCAAACTCCATCTGCTAAGGGAGTTTGTGAGATGTGGTTAAAAGCTCCAGAAAAATCTAAAAAGTAGGGGCACCCTTGTAGCTCACCTGGTAGAGCTGGCACCACATGTACCCAGACTGAGTCTGCAGTGGCATGGGTTTGAATCCAACCTGTGGCCCTTAGCTGCATGTCATCCCCTCTTTCCCCTTTCCTGTCCACCTTATGCTGTCCTATAAAATAAAGATAAATAAATGGACATTCTTACTCCTGCAGTCTGTCAAGTTAAAGTTGTAAAGAACTGGGAGTCTTTGACTGTTAATAATGAGCTTCTTACCTAGTTTGCATTTTCCCAGCAGAGCTGTAAGGTTCATTGGCTGTTGACAAGCAGTGACTGTGCACACATTGGCCACTCAGCTCTGTAGGAAATGAAAGGAATTCTGGTGACTTGTTGGCCATGCTAATCACAGTGTGAACTGTTAGATAAGTCAAGTCAGTCAGCCACTGTGTGGCAGCCTCTTGGGAAAGCAGGCGGCTTCAACACAGTGCCACCCTCAGTTTGGCTGCGGCAGCCACATGACACCTCAAGGCTGGCCTTGATACAGCCTTTCTGACTGCCTGCTTACTTCCCACTCCTCTTGCCAGCCAGTAATGAAGCTGAAATGCCAGCATAGGCATTTAAGCTTCTTCCCCACCCCCCTGAACACACACACACACCCTTGTCACCCTTGTGGCACCAGGAGCGCCTGTTGGCAGCAGCACTGTTCACCAATGGTTTACACATTAAGGCATGAGCAGTGGGTGACAGCCGGCCAGATTGTTTTGTGAGCACAATATCTCACACTTTCACACACACTTTAGCCCCGCAATCTCCCTACCTAATTGCATTATTGCTGTGTGTGGAGGTCCATGGTCTAGAGGGCTCAATAAAGATATGAGTCCTGGGAAAGACTGGGAGCGGTGGAATGAGAAAAGAGGAAGAGGGAGATAAAAGAGGGAGGGAGGCAAGGAGGAGTGATATGAAAAAAGATAAAAAAAATGAAGAGGGTATGATCAAGAGGGATGAGAGGAGGAGGAGGAGGGGGGGGGGTCGTCACAGGTATAAGTGTGAGAATTTGGAGAGTGGCGGGGTGTCCGAAATGTAAAAAAAAAAAAAAAGTTAAATAATCATGCTTGTTTGTTTTCCTGTCTACTGGCCAGACCATTGTCACTGGCTTTTCATCAGTAAGGTATCTCTAAACACCATGTGATCAAAAGCTTTTTACAACAGAGAGCCGTGTTCGCTGTTAGTCAGCCTGTTTCCCACAGATTTCTTGTGATAGAGGAGTGGAGACATAGCAACAGGTAACACTCCGGGGACCGACGGCAGCCAGGTGCGCCCAATAAGATGTTCAACTCGCAGGGAAAAGGGAGGGACCGACAGACCCAAGGCTCCGTGACTCAATTCACCGCCGGAGACCTCTTGCAACATGAGCGTGAGAAAGTCATTCAGGCGGAGAGCGTTTCAAAACCTACACTCTGTCTGCTTCACATCAATACGTTTGTTTTGGAACTCTGTCAGTGCCATTGTACGGGGGGAATGACTCAGGTGTGCAGTGCACAACAATGAGACATGTTAGTGATGTGTTTGACAGGGCCAGCGTTGTTGCGCATGAAGGACATTTAGGATTATGGCTGGTTAAATCGCATGTACAGACCAGCCTGCCTCCTGCCAAAAGTTTGCAATTACACACAAGACACGTGTGTGGTTTCGCTGATGTCTCCACATGCCAGTTACTCATTCTGACATTGTAGCTTGGAGTGTGTAGACCTAATTTTAACCAGCCATTTAACAAGATTTCATCTGTCTGTTGCAGACTGAAATCTGGGCGATTATAAAATCAACAATAGCATGAAAGTGGTTTTGGTCTCATGAGAATAAAATGTTTGAAGCGACATAAAGATCATAAATCAATGCTTCAGCCTTCCGATAATATAATCCATCCATGTCAGGCTGCTTAGCGGTGATGTCATATAGTTTTTAGACGTGGTAACTTACTGCTGCATGCTCAAGTGCAAGCTCGGAGAGAAGCCTAAAACCGTCTCCGCGCCTCACTCTCGCGTTCAGCTGAGGATCTGGAGCCCTGTGCAGCCCCGCGTTGCCTATCAAATTCACGATCTTGCGGCCAGCCGCCGGCGACGCCCCGCGGATCCAGGCGGCAAGCCGGCGAGAGGAGCGCCTTCCCCTGGTCGCCTGCGCGCCACGTGTCGCGGTCTCCGCAGCAGCTGGAGGTGTGTGAGCTCAGCGGAGAGCCATGCCGCGAGCTCCATATACTCAAAAAAATAAAGTAATGAACGTGTCGCTTCATATAAGTAGCCTGTTTCCATTACTTTTTCACGATTACAGCTCTCCTCGCATTGGTACGTTTGTCAGTTAAAGCTTCCAGATTTGCGCATGGTTTGTGTTCTTGTTTACTTTATTGTATTCCGGGAAAGAAGTATAATAAAGTAGTTTAAAGTAGTATAAAGTAGTGGGAATACTTCCACCAGGAGAGATTAAACTCTGTTGCTGTTAACAGTAAACAGTAGGCTAAGTACTTCAGTCTTCTCTCCGTAGCGAAGTCGCTAATAGAAGAAGCAATGCGATTATTACCTCAATGACTCTTCAAACTTTAAATACCCACAAGACCCCTAAACTCGGCGAAAATGTATTAGACAGCGCAGGTTCATATGAACTTCCCTGTTTGTGACCACAGTCGCACAACCTGAAAAGAGCTGCTGTCCGTAAATAAGCCTTGCAAGACGCAATTATGCCCCCTTATTTATTTCTCTCTGCTCTTACTCTCCAACTGCAATAAAGATAAGGAAATGAAATTATGACCTGAAATCTAAAAAAGCCTTGAACGCTGTGGGGCGACCATGGGCGGGGGGGGGGAGGAGGATCGGTCTGATCGTGTGAGCTCTCCGGGCTCAGAAATATCTCTGCTCTGGCTCACATTCCGATAAGGGAGCCCGATCCAGCTCTCTCTGTAGGCGTGGTTTTCCCAGGCTTTTAAAACAGCAGCTGCTATTTACCTTCCCCTCTAATGTAAACCACCGCCGCCGCCGCCACATACCCTCCCCTCACCCCTCCAGCCTCCTCCCTGGCCCGGCGGCCCCCCGGCAGCCCGGCGGCCAAACCTCCAACCACCGCACTCATAAAACATCCTGGCACGTGCTCCACATTCACAACACCGGCAGATGATTAAATGCCAAAATTTGTACCACAGAGTTGGGAACCAGAGTGGTAAATAACATGGAAATGGAGTGTGCACATTTAATTTTATTCCCTCCTCTGGTGGCGGGCTTAAATGAACGTTACTGTAGGAATATAATGGTTGTGTTTGAGGGCTGTGCGCGCCCCGAGGATTGGACTTCTCCTCGTGTGGTTTTAAATCATCTAGAGCTGTTTCTTCTACTAATGTCATTATAGCAGCAACTATCTGCTGTGAAGTTTGGTAGAAAAGAAAACCCTCCTGTGCCTCGATAGCACATGACTGAAACTCTGATTGCCAGATAGCCTACCACTTCCCACTGGTGGTTTTTAAACGGTTGGCAACTAAAGTTTTACTTTCTTTCTCCCTTTACTGTAAACGGCTACCTATTAATTTAGGACACCTACATTTTTCACAACATACCAACACAAGCCCTGCAAGAGTTAGACGTTTATTATTTATTTTATTATCAACATTATTTATTATTATTAAGTTTATTATAATATTTCTGTTATGTGTAGACATGTCGTTTTTTAAACTAATATTATTCTATAAGTTTTTATAATTATTTTATTATTTCCTGCTGTTATCTCTCCTCAAGTGGATAAAAAGCCATCTCCCCGCTCCTGGTGGCGGTGCCCAGTCAGCGGCTCCACTGTTAATATGTAAACGGTACGATGATTGAAGACTGAAGGCAGTTTCCCCGGCTGTGCCCTGAACCCGGGCCTCGCGCCATTGGCCGCCAGCTCAAGCGGCCAAACAACCAATGGGAGGGCGCCGACCACGAGCCGTCCTCCCTCGGGCCGCGTGTCCCTCGCCCTGATTGGTGGAAAGTTACTGTGGGAAAGAAAGTTTGGGAAGTTTCACACGAGCCGTTCGCGTGCAGTGCGAGATATAAATACAAGCCACACGCGGAGAGCCCAACAGAGAGACTCTGCATCCGCTCCTGGTAGCCGCTGCCGCTGCGCATCGCTCTAACGGATTTTAACTTGATACATATCTCAGGATTTTTTTTCTGAGGGAGAGGGAACTTTTGAATATCACGAAGTTGATAATATTCATCGCCCTTTTTCCCGACACCAGTGGATCGTAATTTGCTGTGGTTTTGTGGGATATTTCCGATAAAAAGATGCCCGCCGATATGATGGAAAAAACCTCCTCCTCTCCGGTCGCTGCAACCCCGGCAAGCATGAACACAACCCCCGATAAACCCAAGACAGCCTCTGAGCACAGAAAGGTTGGTACCAAGCTTTTTATTGAAAAACATCATCAGTGTCATTTAGAACAGAAAGCATGAAACATTTAATTGTGGACATAATTTTGCACCAGCTCCTCATCCAAACCGAGGACATTCACTTTTACGCACGGAGAAAGAACGAGACATTTAAAGGTTAATGTGATTTTTCTTTTATCTTTAGTCATCCAAGCCAATTATGGAAAAGAGGAGAAGAGCCAGAATCAACGAGAGTCTGGGGCAGCTGAAAACTCTCATCCTGGATGCGCTCAAAAAAGATGTAAGTACTCACTTAACGTCGTGGTTATTAATAGATTTCAAAACTGCCCCTGTCAAACAGTGGGAAAGTGAGCGCGTAATCCTAACCATGTGTGTTTTCCGTCCCCTCAGAGCTCCAGACACTCTAAACTGGAGAAGGCGGACATCCTGGAGATGACGGTGAAGCATCTCCGGAACCTCCAGAGGGCTCAAATGACCGGTAAGTCGCGTTTCCCGGACTAATCTGTCTCATGACTGTGCATTTTAGAAACATATCTGTGCTGGTATAACGACCCTGCCTCAAGACCTACTGTTAAATTGAACATATTTTTAAAAAACAAACAAAAAAAAAACGTTAAGATAAAACAAATGAATATGCTGACTTATATATACCTATCTGTTTGCTCTGCAGCTGCACTGAACACCGACCCCACTGTCTTGGGAAAATATCGTGCCGGCTTCAGCGAGTGCATGAATGAAGTCACCCGGTTCCTGTCCACCTGCGAAGGTGTCAACACCGAGGTCAGGACGCGGCTTCTCGGACACTTGGCCAACTGCATGACCCAGATCAACGCTATGAATTACCCCAGCCAGCATCAGCACCAGCACCAGCTCCCATCCACCGCCGGACCAACCCACCCCAACTTCGGCCAGTCCATGGTGCAGATCCCCAACTCATCCCCGCAGGTCCTGCCCATGAACGCCGTGTCCTGTAAAGGAGGCTCATCGCCGGCTAGTTTACCTTCAGACGCCACCAAGGTGTACGGTGGTTTCCAGATCGTGCCTGCCACAGACGGACAGTTTGCTTTCCTCATACCCAATGCGGCATTTGCGCCAAACGGCCCCGTTATCCCTGTGTACGCCAATAACGTAGGCACGCCGGTCCCTGTACCGGCTGCGGTCTCCCCCGGAGCCCCGTCAGGCAACACGGACTCAGTGTGGCGACCCTGGTGAAAAGTGGAGGAGGACCATAAAGACTTTACAATTACATTTAATAGTTCTCTCTTTGTTCAATGTTAGAAAGTTGTTTTAAATCAGTTTTTTCTTGTAAAATGGAAAGAGTATGCACTATATTTGTACAGCTAACAAGGGAGTAAAGTTCATATTGAAATGAGATCTGTATTGTGGAAGTCCGTTCACTGCATTTTTTATATATTTGAGTTGTCTTTTTTTACTGTGTGATGCCAAAGATATGTTCAATGCTCTTATGATGTTCTTCGTTTTGGAAGACAAATAAATTTGTAAAGATATGAAAATAACATGCGCTTGTTCCTGCGTTGTTTCTCTGGGAAAGTAAACCCTGATCTTATTAATGCGTAAGACTGCAAATATTACACATTTTTACCTGTTAATTTAGTTTATATGATAAAAGCAAACATGAAGGGTAGTAAACATTTACTGAGCTACCGTAAGCTTTTTCAATTTGGTTATTTTATTTGTTATGTGAAACTTACTTCATATTTACACATGAAATCAACAAGTGTTCTTAAAACCCCCGTTCTGAAATGGATTGGCAATGTTTAAACACTTTACTGAGCCAACAGCCTCAGCTATAACACTTTGTGCAAGTATAAAAAGGAAGTATTGTTAGGTGGGAAGGTCCTCTAACCAGTAATGTTTATGGTTCAATCTCTGCAAAAAATAACTTTGCCATTCATTAAAGAGGCATGCATCCTACCAAAGAGTCACTCACTGTAAGTCACACTGGGCCAGACTGTCAGTAAGTTGCTGTCTAATTGTAATTCTATTATCTGAATAAGTGAGTTAGGAAGGAGACGGTGGCTCTGTAATTAATCAGACACAGGAGCTAGACTATCTGGTCCTGTTTCTTACACTGAGAGTCCAGCAGTTTCACCTCTACAATGGAAACTTTGGAGGCTTACAGAGGTCACTTACGCCATCTAGCAGCGCAGAAGTGCATTGCAATCTGATTGGTATTTGTAAGATCAATGGCTGGAGCATGAATGGCTGCTGTGGATGTGCATCTTAGGTGGAAAAGAGCACAGATTCTGTCTAATTTAAGAGATTGTTATGGAGGTAGAACAATACTCGCATTATTCTATCAGACAACACACTGGAGCATTTTGTTGAAGAGACTTGAGGTTGTATCTATGAGCTTGTCCCACCAGCCACTGCAGGATTTGATCGAAACATTTGTCACTTCAGTCTTTCATTATGACATAAAGTAAATGTCCTCTCTTCAGTGCAAATGCTGCCGTGGCCTTTTCCACTCAAAAGTTCCTAATTAAGAGATTGCTTATTGAACTAAGAACCTGCCAACAATTTGAAGTGATCAAGCTAAAAAAGCTAAGAAATCATCATTATGAGGATTTCCGCCGTTCAGTCAGCTTTAGCTTCGCCAACAGCATTCATCTCTTGACTGTATGGAGCAGAGAGGAGCCTCAGGCTGTGTCTTCAATCAGAGCTGAGGGAGTTCCTTGATGCCAGGGGGGTTGACAGCAGAAGGACACGTTAAACACCTCGCCATGGAGCCATGTGGTAGCGCTCTGCTCTGCCCAGGTGTGTGTGCCCCCTCCAGCTATCCGAGTGTGGCCCTTCTTTGAAGGGGGTGTGTGTGGGGAGGGGGTGCAGGTGTTTGCAATTATCAGTGCGCTAAGAGGCACAAAGTGTGGATAAGTGCCATCATTTTGAATTTCCATCACACCTTTTTACAGGGGGCCATGCATCCCAGTTTGATTGAAGCCATGTGTGTGCTCGTGCCTGTGCGTGCATACGTCTTGTGTGTGTGTTTGTGGAGGGTGCTGGGTGAGGACATGCCTGGCCAAAGGGCACAATGGGTGAGGTAGTGGGGAGTTAAGTGGGAGGTGGGGGGGTTCAAGGAAAGGCCTACCACACGGGATAACAGTCGGCCTCCTGTGAGCCAGAGCTCCTCCACACAAATGCACACAGTCACACACACACATACACAAAACGTTCCCACAGCATTCCAGCTGTGCTCGGACCAGTGTCGAGCTTCCTGCCCTGAGCCCCGGGGCCACAGCTGGACGCGGGACGTCTGGGAGGCACGTGGTGTGACCCGGACAACACCCAGCTGCTGAGCCCTCCCACCCTCCCACCCACCTCACCACCTTTCCCCCTTTTCCTCCTTTCCTACCTCCCCCCCACACCCACCAACATCTTCAGTGGTCTCTTCCCCTCTGGAGAACAGCTTTACGAGCCTCTCCAATTACCCAGTGCAGTGGCCGAGCTGCCGGAGTGACCGCACACATGTCACAACACGACCGGGGGGTTAGCTGCCATGCGTGTCCATTAACTTTTCCCACACTCCGCGTGCATGCAGAGAGCGAAAGGAGGGGAAAAAAAGCCCCTCTGCTTCCTCTTTGGCTCCCTAAGTGCTACCATATGGTCCTCTCTCTCTCTCTCTCTCTCTCTCTCTCTCTCTCTCTCTCATGGTTCTTTCTCTCTCTCCCTCTCTCTCGGCCCGTCACTGGGGCTGTCTTTGATTGCAGCCCAGACAAGCGAGAGCTTTATGATTTAAGCCCAGGGCTTGCTGTACCAAGCCCTGGACTCATTTTGAAGCCAAACTCCTCTCCCTCCCCTCCTCTTCGCCCCCATCCCCTTGCACCCCCCCTCCTGCAGTTGCAGGGGAAGGCTGTTTTCTGGCAGGAAATGAATAGCTCCCAGATGAGCGCAGGAACCTGAGAGGTCGTGAGAAAGAGGCGAACCCCCCTCCGCAGGCCCGGCCTGCTGCCAGCCGCCGGGGGAATGTGGGAGAGCGCCTCTCTGACACACGCATCAACCCCTCTGCCCTCCACCACACCGCCTGACTGACTGACTGCCTGCCTCGGCGCTGGGCCCTGAGCCTGGAAATAGACTGATAGACAGGGCAACCGCCACCGAGCCAGGCAGCAGAGCAGCCAGGCAGGGAAAGGGAAAGCTGTGGGAGGGGAGAGCGAAGTGTTGGATCCGTGTGGGCGGAAGTGGATCAGTGTGTGTATGCAGTCTGAATCCAATCCATACAAATACAATGGAAAGTTAGATCTGTAATTTAAGTTTACATTAGACTCATATATGACCCTGACTGGGTATTTGTGCAGATTTTGTACACAGACAGACACATGCACACACTCACTCACATGCTTCCCTCCCTCTGTCCCGGAGGCTTACACTCATTCCAGAGTATACACTCACTCAGACAGGTGTTCCTTGTCAGGAGCAAAGGGTTTTTCCCTTTGGTTCCCTGTGTGCTGAACTAACATTTATTTCTCGTGAGGTTGACACTGTTATGGTTGGACGTGGTCAGAAGTTTAGCCACAGCTGTCCAGGCGTATTTTAGGACCTTTTTTAATCATTGTTCTGCATCAGCGTGACATGTTCAGATCAACTAATTACAGAATGAAGGGCAGCCATTTTATTTGCCAAGTGCAACAAATGCATAGGATTCTGTCTATTGGCTCAGGAATCTTACAGCTTATGTAGAGCAGTGGTTCGCCATGTTTCTGGCTTGAGACCCCTTAAAATGAATCCATATCTATTTCTGACCTTTATCCCAATTATGAGCAAGTCAATCAAAAAGCGATTTCTCCAGGTCTAATCGTTTTGTTCACAGGAATTTTACAGACCTGAATACAGGGCACAGTGAAACCAGACCTCAGTTTCAAATCGTGTAGTGTAAAACACAGCTAACAACAGACTACACACTTTACTTTATAAATAGACATAGTGTTTTAAGGCAGCTGAATTAAGTAAAGCAGAATTTCACTGTTCATTTCATCTTTCTTACTGAGGATGAATGTGGTTCCTGATGCTTGTTTTCTTTTTACAAAGCTAATGAACAGACACGCATCACTTTTCCATGAAAGCTACTGTAGTTATGTCAGGGTGTTTGAACTGATGCGTACTTGCTTACAAAAGGGCATCCAGGTCTCATGGACTTTATTATTAGTGTATTACACGTCAGAGGTGTTCTGTCCTCTCTTAGCAGCGTACCCACTGACTCAGTACCCGTCTAACTCTACATGGCGTGCCCCCCGTTATGCCTCCATCTCCCAGTCTCCCTATCTTTCTCTCTCACACTCTCTCTTTGTCTCTCACACACTCAGTTCATGTGGGGCTCCTATGGTAACCTGTGGTCCCAGTAAACAGGACAAGCTGTCTACACACAAATCCCAGCAGTGTGCGTGCCCACTTTCCTTGGCTCACCCTGCATGGCAACAAAAACCCCACCAGAGGCTCCCACCACCAGCCCATTCAAATGTCAGCCACCTCGTTTGAAGTCGCAGACTGCTATGTAAATCCACAGTGTTTCTCACCAGCCCAGTCTCTCACACACACTCAAAAACAAGAACTCTAGCAAAGGTGGTCCTGTGATGCTGGATGATTGTTTCTTTTATAGTCTCCAGCCTTTAGAAGTAGTCTTTTTCATCCCTATACCCTATCCTCCCAATTTTGCTTCGTAAACATGTTGTTGAGGGGTTTTGGTAGATGGTTTCAGGGCATGGTGACTTGAGGAGAGCAGGACATGGCAACCATACGAAGCCGTCAGTTACAAAATTGGCACACCCCCCGACTCTGGGCGGTGACAGTGATGACCCCATCACACTGCGTCTTTGTGTGACCTGTCCTCCAGCTACTCTGGATCCCAAGGCCAATTGAGTGGGAGGGTTTCCCCCCTCAGAGACCATCACAACAAACAAATAGACCAGACAAACAAGTTCCCACCGCACCAACGTCCAAACAACTGCCAACGGTGACAGTTTGGTTGGTTTTGATATTGGACAAAGAGGTTCTTCATGAAGTACTTCTGAGCCTCTTGCTTTCATCCTTCGCAGCCAAGTTTCCCATCCTCAGGGTCAGGGCCCCCAATATTTGTCCGCAGAAAAAAAACAGGAAACCCCAATCCAAATGGAAAGATATATCAAAAACAATTACACAATAATTTGTAAAGTGTAAAATTCAAGTACATATAAAACATCATTACTATGATATTGTGCTTTTCTTGGGAGTTATTCAGTGTGTGCTCAGGGGGTTTAACATTGGTGGTGTCTGGTCAGCTCAGCTAATTCAGCAAGGCTACGTTGTTTCAACCTGTTATTTCATCTTGATTGGTTCTTTAGACTGACTGACTGACTACATGTATTGTGAGGGTCATAAAGAGTCAAATGTAATGTGAGTGAATGAACTAATGAGTTATATGTATTTCCAAATTGCTATGTTTATATCCACATTTCTTATACCATACTTATGGTAGTCATGCAGCTTCTGCTGTAGTGAGTCATACAAAGATATCCACACTATGACAGCGTATTGTCGCTGTCCTGTGAAAACCACGTATGATCGATTGATTGATTCTTTTATGTAAGTTTTCTGCACTACATGGACTTTTTTTAGGTTATCCACTTGGTTTTTAAATGGGTCTTTTAGTTAAGAAATGGGGTAATTTTCTCAATCCACAAAGGAATAGTTTATTCATACATCACTTTTTTGAATTTAAAATCACCAAATTTGGGGATACATGTTTTTACAGGACAGTAATAATAACTGCGATGCTGCAGTGACCAAATGTTGCTGATATGATGCTTACCTTTTCTCTTCACATCAAGGTTGGAGGTCAGGGTCAGCTACAGTTTACAGTGTTGCAATGATGATCTTTTCTCGTGTGTATATAGTGCTATGCAGTCTGAATCTGGTTATGTTTCCATATGTGTGTTTTCATATGGCAGGATGTTGAGATGATTTACTTCGGCTATATTTCGTGCTGCTGTGTGTGTGTGTGTGTGTGTGTGTGTACGGGGGGGTTACATCAGTTCATCTATAATATGTATCTCTTCAGGTATGATGTGCGGCTTACCAACTACTACTTTCACACTGCATCATCATTTTTGTGTTGGGATTTTGTCTCTTCGCACATGCAAGTGAGGCTGAGATCAATTAACGTGGCCCAGTGAGACTTGTGAAGTGCAGCAAGAGAGTGAAACACATTCAGCTTACACGCTGTTTGGCTGTATGATCTACGAGCTCTGCCCTCGCGTGGCTGCTTTTATTTTCCTGCTTTTAACAGCCCCTCTGCTCCGGAGGCATGGGCCCCTCTGAGATGAAGGGAAAGAGAAACCAGATTTTTTGACCCTTGAATACATCAAACAGGTCCGGATGTCCAGCTCTTTTTCACTCTGATGGAGCTGGGATGGAGTCAGTGAGTTTGATGTCAGTAAATCAACACACTGCCTGTTGTTGTTGTAAAGTCATGATGATGGTGTTAATGATGTAATGTTAACTTCAAGGCCACACACAGAAGAGCATGGGATACAGAGGAGGGAGAAACTGATGGATTAAGTCTTGACTGTGCAAACAGTTTTGTTTGTGTTCCTTGATTTAATGGCTCACACTTCAGCATGGGAAATGATGGTAATGTGCACTGAAAGAAGAAACTCCTCCACAAATGAGAAATCCTGTGGAGAGACTTGCTGTGATGTGTTTGACTCTTGGGTGTGTGCAGCCTTTTCGACTGTTTGTAGTATGGTCTACTGTGTCTCTTCCTATCAGGAGAAACATGTGTACGTACACTTTCTCCACCCATAAATTCAAATATGGAAAAATTAACAAACATGGATTCATGTAAATTAAATAATAAGTCTTCATCACAGTGGATGTGTCCTTTCTACATATTGTTTTTTTTCCATAATATGTGTGTAAGTAGTGAAAAAAGCATACTTTAACTCCCCAGAGTTGTGATGTATTCATATTACTTGTTTTATCCAACCAACCGTGCAAAACTCAATGATATTCAGTTCACTATCATGTTTGACAGAAAAACATAAAATCCTCGTATTTGGAAACACCAAATGTTTGCCTTTTTTCTTGAAAAAGGTCTGGAACTATTAATTTATTTTCAAAATAGTTGCCAGTCAATCGACTAATCCTTCAAACAACTATCATCCCTTTGATTCACAAGTTTACGTTTAATTACCAACCGGAGTTGTCCACATATGTAAAATATATTAAAAAAATGTATTTAAGTAATTTTTTTTGGCCTTTATTTGACAGAGACAGCTGAAGGCAGACAGGAAAGGTGGGCAGAGAGAGAGGATGACATGCAGCAAAGGGCTGCAAGTCAGATTTGAACCCGGGCCGCTGCAGCAACTC
This sequence comes from Dicentrarchus labrax, assembly GCF_905237075.1. Taxonomy (NCBI): domain Eukaryota; kingdom Metazoa; phylum Chordata; class Actinopteri; family Moronidae; genus Dicentrarchus; species Dicentrarchus labrax. Next base: position 13,716,786 of record NW_026136718.1, on the reverse strand, counting down.
CATATATGGGTCACCAGCTCTACCAACTAAGCTAACCAGACACCCAAATTATAAACAATTTAAGACCAACATGTTGAAACCAACTTTTTTCTGTAAATAAAGCTGTCTTTTTCCAGAAAGTAGATTTTTTTGGCTTGATTGCAGGGATGGCATTAGTTGCTGACCTAAATAAGCAACATGAAAAGGTTTGCCCTCTTGAATCCAGGATTCTCAAGAAGCCAAGTCCCATAACATGGGAATAAAATGCCTGTATAAGCACGGACACACACAACACATGAAGAGGCCCTTCAGAGGAATTTATTACACATTCAGAAAGTGATTAAATGGGAAAAATGTGAAAGAAAAGTGAACGTTTTGCTCATCTTCAGTAAAACTTGTCATAGCTTCACTTTTTGTTTTTTGCATCTAAAGAGCCTTTTAACAGTACTTTTTACACACTATTTACTTCATAGTTTACAATTAATCTATTAATTGACTACTCGTTGCAGCTCTAAAGTTATATGATTCATTGTCAATTTCCTGTAAGAAAATTGTTGGAAACACAATCCCCCTGTCTGTTTTTTTGAATGAACAATTATTGTGTTTGTTATTCATCTACTCTGTATATATGAGCACATTTATCCAGTGACTCCACTCCTCAGTTTCACCCAAAGATCCTTCTGGTCCTGTTTCCTCCTTTGTTTCTCTTGGTTGGTTTTTACTTGAGCTTTAGTTTTTTGGTTTGGTCGCTGTTTGTTCCCCCTGTACTTAAGTGTTTCACCACTGAGATACATTGCATCATGTCGGTGCTCAGAGACATGAAATGGAATTATCCCACCTCCCTCTGCTCCGTCCACGCAAAAGCAGCCTAAACTGTGACGTGGACCAGCAGTTAATCCTCTTTCCCTTTTTGGAGCCAGTGGCGGGAGCCGCAGAGGGGCTGGCCGCAGAGATACGACCACAAGACGCTGTAGACACAAAGCGAGCCGTGTGTGTGTGAGTGTGTAATTGTTTGAGGGTGTGCACAATAAGGAGTTTGTCCATGTCACTTAGAGAATGTGAGTGTGTGATGGTGAGTGTCTTTGCTTGTATGTCTGTTGACAAAGTGTAGGTTTATGCTGTGTGTGTGTGTGTGTGTGTGTGTGTGTGTGTGTGTGTGTGTGTGTGTGTGTGTGTGCGCGCGTGTGTGTGTGTGTGTGTGTGTGTGTGTGTGTGTGTGTGTGTGTGTTCCATGCCTCCCACATCATCTGTCTGTTTAACTTCACCTTTGTGGAGTGTATTCTCAAACACTCCCACCAGACCCTGTTATTTCAGCTCCGGTTTGCATCATGAATGAGACAAACACCCGTGTGTGTGTTTGGGTTGGGGTACGAGCAAGCTTGTCATGGACATGTAAACCCCGGTTTCTCTGGGAAATGGGTCCAATGTGATTATCCCGGAAGCTGTAAAGTAGCCACCTAGAGTGGGCTGGGGAACTGAAACGTCAGAAGAATAAGTGGCATGTTTCTGTTGGTATGTGGTTGTGTGGTCAAGTGCTTAAAGCATTTCGTTCTCTTTGTTTCCCTCAGTTGCAGCGGCTATAAGGGAAGCAGCAGTGTGTCGAAGCGAAGATAAGTCTCTGAATGAAAAAGATGACTGACTGAGTAAGACAGCATGGCAAGTATATATTATAGGGGAGCCAGTCTGACAAACTTTAGGTCCACTGCCAAAGTTCAGTGCCAGTGCAGGAGGTAGTGGGCCTTTTAATCACAGTCAAACGGTTAATGTTGGCGATGTTTAACCATACCCACAATCTTTCCTTTTTTCACACCTTGTTTATCCAAAAATACAGATACAGGCACAGGTAGGAAGATAGCAGTCACAGTTGAAAGTAATAACTTTAAAAACATTGGCAGTAGTGGTAAAATGTCATCAGCGACTGTAATTATGTGTTATGCAAAATCATCTAATATCAGTGCCCCCTTTTGGCTCTGATAGGGTTGTTTTATCAGTCAAGGTAATACTCCACCCACCACTTATTTTTTGGATAAGAAGCATTCTCTCCTATAACCTTGAAAGTTGCTGTAAAACATTTTAAGTTAAATGTAAGAAAATAAAAAGTAGAATAATCAACGTCTCTTCTGTCATCCAGATTCTGCGGTCAGTATGTTCCAGACTCATCTTTATACCAACATATGGATAAATACACAGCTTGCTGCGCTGTTGTTAGCTATATTTTGACAAACTGGTGCAGATGGACTGCAGAGAAGATGATTATGGTGCGTTGAGGTGTTTCTGTAGCTGTTTGTGACAGCTGTGTGGAGTGTGTCTTGGCTTTAGTGCAAAAGATTTTTTCCACTACAGAAGGGACTCCATCTTACAGGCCTCCTCTGCAGCTGTGGCATGGCCTAAATCAAAAGTTCAAAGGTTAAAATTGTCAGAGGTTGCTCTTGACCTTGTGGTCATTTGGTTTTGCACAGGTGACATTTATAGTAACAGGAAAATGCATTGACAGAATTTAAGCTCTAACCTTCCTCTAAATGAACTAACAAAGTAATAGGCTTCACTTTGTTGTAAACCTATTGTGATAATGAAGAAGTTTAACACTATAACTCTGCAATTTACCACTACTGTCCATGACGGGATGAAAAAAAGTCAGGGTGCATTTTCAGTAACAATAAACTTGTAGGTATAAATAGGCTGTGTGCATTGTAGGCAGATGCACAGACACTTTTGAAAGACTATTACTCTTCTACCATTTTCTACAGTGCTATATTTAGGCTATGTTGTCAGCTGATGCGGTTCTGCTCCTTTCAAAGCCTCAGAGCTGCTTCATTACAACCAGGAAGAGATGTTTAACTCCTCGTCACATCTCTTTTTTCAGTTTAATTTGCCCCGTGCTTAATTGGTCCCTTATGCTCTGCTGCTTTCTTTGCTCAGAATAGACATATTGTCCATATACCCAAGTTAAAATCTTTAAAACCATCATGATTACTCTGTCTCTGTGAACACTGAGTGGTAGAGCTGTCATAGATTTGCGGAATCAAACAATTTACATGATCCACTAATCTGAAGCTGGCATGTTCACTTCCTCTTTGACTCGGCCAATAGGCATTAGTGTGATCAGCGTGTGGCATCCTGGGCTGACAGGGGCTGATGATTTGTTCTTCAAAATCTCTCCCTCACGCATGCACGCACATGCATACACCTACTCTGATTTTCCCACGTGCTCCCCAGATCCAGCCACCAGTTGCTGAGCGCTGGCTGCATTCGACCCTCCACAGACGATATCAGGGTAATTGACAGTGACTGAAAATATGCAGCATCATTGAGCCCCGACCCGTGTGACTAACAGGGTTAGGGCCTCCCCCTTCGAGACCGACCCCTCCTCCAATGCCATCAGTGATTTTCAATTTGTGTTAAAGCTCCCTTTGAAGGGCCCCCAGGGGCCCGATTTGATTAACATATTTTATGTCGAGCCCTTGCATGTAGCCGCGAGTGCTTCAGGCCTGTATTAATATTAGTCAGAGCCCATTATGGCAGACTATGTGATGACGGTGACAGTGAGGCCTGACAGTGGTTTATGAACGCCTCTGTATTGAGGCAGAGAGGTGACTGGTCTTTAATGGGACAGAGATTCCTGATTTTTGCGAGACTTCTGTGTGATTGTGCAGTTTCATTGACGGCTCAGCCATGCCAGCTTGAGGCTAATCAGAAGTGATTCATGTAAGCGAGTCACAATGCTGCATTGGATTGAATTTGTTTCATCTACGGTTCTCTCCATCACTTATCAGCGGAATGAACCGCCATGAAATAAATGGAGGGTAGACAATAGATGCCGTTTGTAAGGGCACTTTTCCCACAGTCCTATCTGTCATGAAAATGGACACACACTGACACAAGGACAAAGCAACAGACAGACGCACACTCAAACCCAACTTCCGAGAGTGTCTACAGTAAGGACATTCCTGCGCTCCACACGCCTCGATCATTGTCTGCTGCAGCCGTGCAGCAAACAAAAGAGTCCTCTCTGCCTCCTCTGCCTCAATGCCACAGAGCAGTAAAATGTAACCATGTTACCCCATAAATGAGACTCCTCTCCCCTTAGTTTTTATAGCTGGTTGATGGAATCTGTATGTATGAGGAGCCCTTTTCACTGTCTCCTGTTAAAACCCCCCAAAGTCCTTCAATAAATGCTTCCATGACACAGTTTATTTCAATGGGTTGGCACAAAGGAGAGCCCCCCTGTAAATCAATGCTTTTGTTTAAAAAAAAATACTCCCCAATATCATTCAGCGAGTCTTGTGATACTCGTGCTGAAACTGTAAGACCTATAGAAACCTACAAGATAACCCTTTTTTTCTGTGTTTTAATTTCCCTCACACGAAGACAGACACATAAGCAGCCTTTGAAAGGAGACTGTATAGGTTCTCATATATGGGGCAGCGAGGGAGAAATTGGCAAAAGCTTAAGTTTCGCCCTGGGCCTGTAATGGTTTGGAAGAATGTAAAGCCCATGACAAAAGCGGCTACGAGGAAATACAGGGAACAGGTGGTCATCGCTGCGTCCCCCAGCCTCAGCACACAGACATGAAATCAGCCGAGAGGTTTAGATTTCATTGATAAAGACCCTGAGGTTTGTTTTCTTTATGTCTGCAAAGATGTGTGAAAAGATGCCGAACCTCTAACCCCTCCCCAAGTCTCCCACCAGCCTTGGGGCTGGGAATAAGAGGTCAAGGATTCCAACGGACAGGAAATCGTCAGTCGCCGCTCATTTGGGAAGGACAGATTGCATATGTGGGTGGAGGGTGAGGCCTTGACTTCTGTCCTTCTTAGTATCTGTGGTGTTGCTGGAAATCTTAAGGCTGCGCTTGGGAGGAAATGAATATACAATCAGACCCGGTGGCATGTAGTTGAAAAGCAGGCATGCAATATAAAAAAAGATAAGATTAACTGAAACTTTATCTTAATAATCAGCATGGCAGATTCATTCTTTGTTTAAGCTGTAAAATACCTACTGTGCAAGTACAGACTTCCAATTTAATTAGAAGACCATTTAGTATGTATGTAGCACAGTGGGATAAGATCTTATCATTACATTTTTACTTATGTTGATGATTATAGTAGAATGATGTGACCAGAATCCCTCCTGAAATGATTCCTAAAATATTCAAGGTGTTAAGAGTTTGCTGTATTAGCGCATTACTTCACACTTTATCTGATATTGGGCAAAAAACCTTCCTGAAATTTGCAAGCTCTTAAGAAAATGCATTATTACAGCATTTAAACTCTTTGTTTGTCAAACTCTTTTGCCTGTTGGACTTCAAGTGTGTAGACAACCTCTCCTTTATCTTTGAATTCTGTTTTTGTCCTGTAACTGTACCGGGGGTTGGCGTGCACACTGGTCACACTCTTTGCCAAAAACTTTCCTTCCATCTGTATGGCATGTACACTTAAGATATTCCAAAATCAGCCACGTTTTTGGGGTCCCCCAAGAAATGTTAATGTTATTTGACTGTTTGATTTTTATACAACTATATATGATCATTATAATATTTATTTAAAGAAAACATACAGGTTGTAGTTTTTCACTTTACACTCAATAGCAAGAAAATGTCCTGAACTGGATTAGAATTTATTTATATAACAAAACATTGTTTCTAGAGTAGCAACAGTAAAGTTTACAACAGCAAAGTCACTATATAAACTCACTGACATCAGTCAGTATCTGTCCTTCCTCTGTTCCTCTCGTGTTCATCGCAAACTATTGTAAACATTTAGACTACATACAGACATCTTTATTCATTATTAGATTAACAAACATGCTGTGGTTGTAGCAACAACTGCTGACAAAGCAGGTGGAAATATCGCTTTTCTACTTTTTCTACTTTGTACTTGAGTCGTCAACTTAATGTTGTATTTTATTGTAGGTAGCACACATAAAGGACCAGTGAGTAGGATTTAGTGGCATCTAGGGGATGAATTTGCTACCATCTATGGTGGCTTTGAAACTTGAAAACATGAAAGTCCCTATCAAGAGCCAACAGAGAAAACAGCTCATTCTAAAGTAATGAAAATGCAATGATTGTTATTTTCAGGTGATTATACACTCATGTAAACATACCTATAAAGAATAAGCTGAAAAGCAGTTTTACTCCACGGGACAGGTGGTGGATATATGATGGATATAAGAGAGAGAGAAAATGAACAATGGTGAAATGGATAAAGAAACTGAATGGAGAAGTAATTACATGCTAATACCTGCACATACAGGCTGAGACGGGCGGATCTGCCGGCCAGGGGGCAATGCAGTGTTAACTGTGCATGTGTCTTTCAGTGTGTGTTTGTGTGTGTAACCATGTGTGTCTTCCCCTTATCTATTTCCATCTCTCTGTGTGTGTATTTGTGTGGTTTAGGGTTGTTGTAACCATAGGAGCATGATGACAGACGAGCAGAGGGGAGGGCAGGCTGGGTAATCAGGCAGCAGGCAGACCTTCAGGTGTGTGATAAAGTTGAGGTGGGGTGGAGAGGATGTGGAGGGGGTATAAGTGAATTTTATGGTATTGGGTGGGGGTGTGTGTGTGTGTGTGTGTGTGTGTGTGTGTGTGTGTGTGTGTGTGTGTGTGTGTGTGTGTGTGTGTGTGTGTGTAGCTAGGTTCTGCTTGGGTGAGCCTGAAGAATGCCCATGTGGATCCTGGCAGGGAAAGAAGGAGCTCCTTTCATCATGTGTAGCTCAGTGCCTCAAACTCCACCCCAATTTTTCCTGCTCCATCTTCCAATAACCCTGTAGCCCCCCCCACCCCATTTTATTCCTCTTGCGCACTTCCTCCATTATTTACAGGAAACAATTTTAAAAAGAAAATGAATGCATGCTTTCCAGCTCATTCACAATGCGCCTCATCCTAGTTTTTTTCTTTTTCTTTCACCTCTTCCCCCCCGTCTCTCTCCTCTGTAACCCTTCCCTCCCTCTGTCTCCTCTGTAGCGTGGGAGCTGTCAGTGGCGTTTGCTCTGACACACACTCAGAGCCCCGGCAGCAGGCAGGTCCCTCTGCTTTAAAGGGCAGCAGCTAATTAGCCATAATGGCTTACATTTTGTCCCGGCCTTGCGTCATGCCTTTGATGCCGTGATTGGGAGCACCCTGGGGGGAATACCAGACAATTTTCCATGTCTGATTTGTTTGAAGGGGAGGTGGGTGTGATAACAATGATGTCAGGGCTAAAGAGAAATCATGTTAGTGTTTTCCCACAGAGAGATATGGACTTTGTCCTTGTATGTTGAAGTAGGTAATTACTTCTCACACAGTGACGGAGGGTTTGTTTCCCTTTCTGTTGTTAAAGAGTTTGGTGAGACTGTTTGAGGCTGGTAAATAAGGTGTGATGGTACAAGAAGAAGTATGCAAGTATACATGATGTCAACTTACTGAAGGCGTTTAGCCTCTTTGAACTGATTCTTAGAGTTTGAAACTTTCCCCTTGAGTTTTATTTTTTATAAAACTCAAGGTGAAAGTTTCAAACTCTAAGAATCAAGGAGGGTTTTGGTTTTTAAACATTAGACCTTTGCAATGAATTTGAACATACATTTGGTACATTGTTGCGGTGCTAGACTCTTTTGAACATAAAGAGGCATGTTATTTTTTATGGTTTTATTTTGAAGAAATGGCTGCAACTTCAGAACTTTTATGATGAACAAAATCCTTAATTTTCCTCACTGGAAGGCATCACTCTCATCCGTGAATACCATGAATCACCTGCTTGGGACCTGCAGATCGAGGCTTAACATCTGCACTAATCTAGGAAATTTACACTTAAACCCTGAAACTGTCCCTTGCTGTCTCCAATCCTGCCTCCAATCCTGCCTCCTATGTCCCCCATGGATCAGGTTGACTGGTGAACTATAGAGCTGGAACCCTTTGAACCTCCTCAACACACACACACACACACACACACACACACACACACACACACACACACACACACACACACTCAGGAAAAGACAAACACACATAAACCCAAGAATACACACACCACTGAAGCGCTAATGGTGCTTGAAGCCCAGCGCAGCACAGCTCTCCCTGGGAGAAAGAGTAAGAGGGAGAGATGAAGGGAAGGAGAGGCGGGGAGCATCAGGTTCCCCCTCGGCATCTCTAAAATAGGTTTATCTCTGCCAGGGAGGTGTCTCTTTGTATCACCACACCAGGAACTGAGGAGGGAGAGGATGAAGGCAGCCAGGGTAGTGAGACAAGAACAGGCAGAGGGTAGAGAGAAAAAAAAGAGATAGAAGATGGGGGGGTGAGCTCTCACTGTGATGGGACCACCTGCGTCGCCTCCTTTGCTGGGAGATTATGCGGGCACACAAAAGCGGTGCCGGGAGGAGGGCAGGGGTACCGGGGGAGACCAGCGTCAGGAGAGTGAGCAGCGTGGAAAGTGGAGCTGGCGTGTGTGCCAGGGGTCTGCCACATACTGTACCACCACCCCGCCACCCTCCACACCTCCCCACCACTGCCTCCCATGGGCTCATGTATCTCTCAGGATACCTCCATTCCCCCTCTTTGTCCTCCCTCACTCTCTCCCATTATAGTATCAGATGCTGCTCATATTTACTGAAAACTTACCAGTGCTCATTCAAATACTATAACAACTGCCTAATTGTTTGAATATAAAATGTGTAGATGAGAAAGTGGATGCATGAATGTTCAATTTTAGTATCTGAATAGCAAAAACGCCTGTTTGATTGGAATTTTTGCTACATTTTTTTACTTTTAGCTATCATCTATCAAATCCCTGACTTCTAACCTAACCTAATACAGTATATGTTATTGTGTGTAGCATTGTGGACTAGTTTATTACAATTGACAGGTTTTCTTTTATCAATCTTTATTCAACGGATAAACAAATTAATGCATATAGAATTATAATTTTGGTGGCTTGTGTTTTTTTAATCGAGCAGGTTAGCTCAAGTTAAATAAAGCAATACGATTTGTGGATGTTTTTTCTCTCTGTTGCAAACACTGCAGTAGCTTTACTTTTTGAACCAAGTGAGTCACCAGCTACTATACTCTCTTTAAATGTCCAGTGTGTGTAACCTCTACATCTAGTGGTGAAGTTGCAGATTGAAACCCCTCGCCTCACCCTCCTATTTCAAGTGTGTAGGAGAAACTACGATCGCCACAAAACTTATTTGAAAAACACGAAAGGCCCGATCTTGAGCCAGTGTTTGGTTAGTCCATTCTGGGCTACTGTAGAAACATGGGGGTTCAACATGGCGGACTCCATAGAAGAGGACCTGCTCTGTAGATAGAAACATTCTAAGGTAACAAAAACATAAAGATTCTTATATTCAGGTGATTATATACTAATGAAAACATACCTATGAATATTATATTCCATTTCTGCGAGTAGATCCTCCTAAATGTTAAACACTGGACCTTGTAAGCTGGTTCCCTTGCATTAATGTGGTTTGGATATGAATGTGTGAAAAGAGTTCTCTGTTCGTACTGTAGTTGTTCTGTTATCTACGGTGGTTTCATATTACTCATGACTTGCTATGGGCCGTTTGAATGGATATTATTAGAGAGCAGCAAATTCCAACATGTATGTTTTGATAATTTTGTTCGAGTGGATAAACCCAGCACTGAGGGTGTGGAGTTGTTACATGTGCTGATTTCCGGCAGGTTTCATGCCTCACTAGTGGATCTTCACACCTTTGTGCTGGTGCTGCCCCCCTTTTCCCCCATCTTTTCTATTTTCTTTTTGAACCTCCTCTTTCACCAGGGAATCTCATGTATACCTGAACCCAATCGTATTGTTCTACAGTGGGCATTTTAGCGTAACCTTACAGTCTAGAGCTTTTGTGTTTTTATTTATCTAAGGACGTCTTTTTTGGGGGGGTCTTCTGAGAACAGAATCCCAAGCAGAAAGGATGCTCTCGAGTGTAGTCACTGTTTAAGTAGTTTTAGTGTAGTCTTTTACCTTGTGAAATCAAAACCCAGAATCTGATGTTAATTTGTGGTTATCTGTTATATCAAGTACCTTTCATTCAAACAGTCTAATCTGGATCTTTTCTGGGTGATGAGCTGCTGATCACAGAAATATTATCTGGTCACTTTGGTGCTAATTTTGTGCACTTCTGTATGTTATTTTCTTGAAATTTCAGTGATTTATTGCATATTCTCATTATAAAGTGTTTTATATAAACAAGGAAATTGCATTGTCAGCAAAATGTACTAAAGTCAGGTCTGTTCGACTGGCTTTGTGAGATTTGTTTTTCAATCCCTTTCCTTGTAGAACTGCAATTCATCCATCACGGTACTCAGTGAAGTTGATATATTGTGGTTAAACTACCAAAGCACCTCCTCCCCAGTGTCAGGGATGATCCCACAGCTGTGAAACGATGTCCCCAGACTGGATGTTACCATCAATGATTGGTCAGTCCCCATTGTTTCAGGCACTGTCATTGGTCAAGATTAATAGCTGTTTCTGGTTAATTATTCCACGCCTGGGCATTGGTCTGGAGCTGAACCTCAACTAACCCCCAACTCCTCCATCAACGTACAATGACTTCATTTGGACTTCCCCATTCACTGCAGCCAGCCCTTAAATCTAATAATTGTTGAGCTCCTTTTGTCTTTTTGCTGATGCGGGCTATTAGTGGAGTAGTGAGAGCATCTTGGGCCAGGTCTGGGCCACGCCAGTTTTGACGAAGCTATTCTGTAAAAGTCTTGCCCCCCGTCTTGTCGTCCTTCTTTCTCTTTCTAAGAGGTCTCTGAGGAACCCGCAAGCCTCAGCAAATTCTCAGCCTAAGGTGAAGAAGAGAACAGAAGGAGAGGGAGAACAGAGGAGGACCGACCACAGAGGCAACCTGTGCTTCTCAAGGTCTGCATGAATGGGGTTTTTTAGGTATTCATTGTGGCCATCTCTTTCACCCGCTCTCTATTCTTCAAAATGATGGCGAGCCCTGGCTTGGCGTGGGTCTAAGCTTGCATCCTTCCCAGCAAGAGCTCTGCGGGCCACACTGATGTTCTAATCATAACCCGGTGGCAGCAGCTTTGTGCGGAGCGTTGGGAGAACTGAGGACTGGCTTCCTGCCGCTCACAATCCCTTTGTCCCACTGGAAGGTGCCGCGACCAGGATTAAAAGCCGGCCACAATAGAGGTCGCCCCAAAAAATATATCCTTCTCTCTCTGGTGGTGTGCCTATAGGGAGAGCTGGGTGGTAACAGGGTGAAGAGGTTGTGTTTCTGTGCATTTCAGTGGATTTACTGTAAACATTTAACTGATTTGTATTGTCCAAAGCAACTTACAGAGGTTGAGTGGGTGATCACTTGCTTGCCTAAGAACAGTTCAACATATAACTGGTGTGAAGCCAGTCAAGACAAAGTGTACATGAGGTTGTGTGTGCCAGCAAGTGGTTGTGTCTGCAGCAGTGGGCTTATGCATGCCACTGAGAATTAATACTTACTGTGTATATTTGGAAGTGTGTCTCTTGGTTTGTGGTATGTGTCAAATAGAAATGCAGCCACAATTTACCACCTACAGTGTATATAAAATAAAAATCCTGTAACATTTTCATACAAATAAATGGCCTTTTTGCAGGACCTCTTAAATGATGTCACACAGCACTGTACATCTCATGAAAACTTTTGAAAACATTTTCCGAACAAACTCTTGCAGATCATCTCTTTAAGGTGGCATTATATTGCAGTGACAATGACTTCTGTGCAAGAGTTTCAGACAACCAAGTGACTAGAAAACCTCTGGAGAATACTACTGTTCTCCACCCACGCTGTCTTTAGTTACTCTACAATGACTCACAGAGATGTCACAAAAAATATCAGGAGAAACAACCCATGATGACATTATTACATTTGCAGCTGTCAAACTACTCAATAGAGAGACAACAAGAAGACACAGTTCATTGTAGAATATATGGTTATCAAAAAAACAGATGGTGGACATGTTTTTTAGTACGTGCCGGAGAGAGGATGATTCAGATTTATGGTCATTTTTGAGGCTATCGTTTGTGATGATGTTTTAATTTTTTCCTTCCCTTCTACCCCCATCTGTCCCTTCTGAAAATAACAATAACACACATTACAATATAATTCAGGTCAACACCACCAACAATCACAAACTAATCACAGAGTCTATCAAAGCCATTGAGACAGTTTAAACAACAAAAAAAGAACATTATGTTATCATTATGTTATGTGATGTATTACTGCAGGGTTGTTGCATTGGATTGCATTTTGTTACATGATTGTTGCGGTTATGTTGAACACCTATATTTGTCAGTTTTATGAACACTGATATTGTTGAAGGAAAACTGCATACAATCTCAAAGTGTACACAACATGCATCACAAAATATTCAGATAGTTAAAGGACCAGTATGTAGGATTTGGTGGCATCTAGTGGTGAAGTTGCAGATTGCCACTAACTGAACACTGCTCGCGTCTGTATTTGACAACCTGGGGATGAGAATAGGATGTGAAGTTATATTATATTATTATCATTATAAGGAAACAAAAACAAGATTCTTACATTCAGGTGATTATACATTAATGAAAACATACCTATGAATATTATATTTCATTTCTGCCAATAGATCCTCCTCAGTGTTACACACTTTAATGTGTGAAGACATTTCTAAATGTCCATTTAGCCTCTTTAGCTTTGTAATCCTTCAGTTGAAGTTAAGAAATGTGCAATAAAATCTGTATGCTTAATGAGACATGAGTCCATTATCTTCATAGTTTGTCCTAGTTTTCTACAGCTCGTCTGTGGAATACGTGTGCAGTGGTCGTCCCCTGTGACACTGACGAAGTGTGTGATCATAATGATGACCCCGAGGATGAGCCCATATTTTTTTTCCCAGCACGCTCCCTCTCTCCCACATCTCCACCACGCAGACCCCCAGCCATCATGTAATAAATGTTCAGTGCCATAATCAATTTGCAATGCTTGGGGAGCATCTCTCTTGATTTAGCCTGTAAAAAAAGGGAAAGTGAGAAAGAAAAGGATGAGGCAGAACACAGAAGACAAGAAGGGTCCCTGTGAATGTGGCGAGAGTGCAAGGCGAAAAAGAGGGACCGGGGGGGTCTATTAGAGAAAAGACTTCCTGTGGCGTAAATAGTATTCATGGATGACAGAGTGGTCATGGGGGATAGACGAGGGTCTTCTTCTCTGTGGAGCTCGAGCTGACTCATTCTCCGCCTGGCTTTTCTTCCTGACGTGGCTCGCCAAGGGGCTCCTTTGTGCCCTAGCAGCAGGTAGCAATGGAGTGGCAGGTCAACTCTCAGGCCAACACAGCTACCCCCTTCTCCCACTGACCCCTGCTGAGTGTTTCTCTGTGCAGGAGTGAAAGCGTAATTTTGTGCATGTGTGTGTGATGCAGGAGGGAGGAATTCACAGACAAGCATAGATTTAAATCGAATCTCTTATGTTATCTGACTGTTACCACTACATCTCTGGCACATTTTCTTAGTTTGGTCCTGTTTTTATAACCTATAATCTGATCTTTTTTGATGTGATGCACTCACTAGTATGAGAGTTGTCTGACAGCCATTACCATGGGAAGAAAAAAGAGCTTCTAATCTAGTTAAGATTTTATTTAGAAAACAAGGATTCCTAGAAAAGAGGAAAGACATACTTTTATTTCGCTTGCTTCCACTGCACATCTTTCACCCAGCAGTTGTAGTTTTCATATTGTAGGTTTTCCAACCGATTGGATGCTTTTTATCCCAGACTGTTTTCTTTCTCTCCCCATGGTAACTCGAACAGTTTTCCCAGTGGGTGGTTCACTCAGCCACGGGGCTGCAGAATGGAGTTGCCCACATAGCACACAGCCTAATCGAATAACCACCCCAGCATGGTGCCGGGCGTGAGTGTCGTCCCCAGAGGGGAGCTTGACCGGAGGCTGCAGGTACCTTTCATTGCTGCCTGGCAGGGCAGGCTCCTTTCCCCAGCGCCCTGCTGCTAGAAATTTGTCGGCCCCCTCTGCGTTTCTTTCTGGGAGTGTCAGCTGTGGGGCCCCTGATGGGAGATTTGTTGATATGATAACTCGATTAGACTACAGGATGGATGACATGGTGGCAGCAAGCCAGTCAGCAGCACACAGGGAGGTGCTGACTCCTCTCCTTAACCTCTCCTCAGGAGCCCGGCGCTCAGCACCTGCCCTCTGCTAATCAGTCTCACAGCCCAGGATGGTGGCCGGAGGAAAGGTTGAGGTCAGGGCCTGTTTAGTTGTGAAGGATGGTGCAACCTGACATTGGCCTGCAGTCCCTTAGCCTGAGGACATCGAAACGGCTTCAGTGGCTGGAATGTCACACAGCGAAGGCATCTAAAACACCGTAGGTGTCAAACTGTGTCCTTCCTGATCAGTAGCAGACAGTCATTCAATAAACTGTCTATTTAGGTCTATTATGTAAGTGATTACAGTTGTAATTGTCTGTCATGTGAGGTAGGCCTCAGTCATTCCATTACCACTGGTATGTAAAAGGATGCACAGTTTCTAGTTGAGCTCATTGCAGAAGGAATTTACAGTAATTAGGTGTGAAAATAATTTTAACACTCATCATCATTCATAATTTTAATGTGCAGGAGTCTTGTGATCTTGTTCAACATGTAATCTCTCTACAATGATGTTATCAACAACAGTTCAGCCACATTTCACAGTTGTAATCAGATGATATGAAATTCTCCAGGGTTTCATTAGCCGGGATCGCAGGGGCCGTAAAACTTTCCTCACAGGGTTTCACCACTATTAGGACAGCCAAAAACACTTTCAGATGCACAATACCTTCTCTGTATGTCCTCCAGGTTATTTGCTACACGGTGCACTGGGGCCACTCAAGTCAATTAAGTTCACATCTCCACTTTGGCCAAACAAGGGATTGTGGCGATATGAGGAGCGCTAAAGACCAACAGGAGCCTCCCCTTCCCAGCCCAGGCATTGAGGAGCAGCAAAAAGGACACCAAACAAAGGGCGGCCCCTCTGTGTCTCAATGACTCCTCTCTTTGTTGCCTTCTTGGGCTCCATAAAGGAAGAGGGACGCTCTTGTTTGCCCAGGAGGTGGTTTAATGGCCCCGGGTAGAACAATGGCACCACATTCAAGCCATCCAGAGGGGCTCATTATATGGGGCTGTCCCAAAGCGCGGGGTCCCTGGACGTTCCCACTGGAGCGCTGGCTGAATGGTGGCGATGGGCGGGGAGCGCCAGGGAGGGCATGCGGGGGGAGAATAGAGACCATTGAGGTGACAAGCAGGTTCCATCTGCCCCCAGTGCCTCCTCACCTTGCATTACGACAGCTAGGGGCCTCTCCATGCACAAAGGGCAAATTTAGTGTGTCGGGGTGGCTTAAAATGCTCACTTTAGAAGAGACCATTGAGGGAAATATCAACACTGTAGACCACGCAATGGTGCATTCAGGCTCTCCTGCCCCCTTCCCATTGACTGAGTTCCTTTTCCTTTCAGTCCTTTTCTCCTTTTGGCTCCATTCAAGTCCCACTTCTCTCATCTCCCAAACTCTTCAGTCCAGGCCATTTTTCCCATACCTTGCAAAGGGGCGGATGACAAGAATTAAGTTAGTTCTGGCCCGGCCCCAAAGGTTTTGTCCTCTCTGAGCTGTGGCAGGTAACTGGGCCATGATGAGATGGATCATCAATCACCAGCCAATCCTCTCTTGTGATGTGACACAGACACTAAGGACCCCAGAGGTCAACAGACGTCAGTAATAGATAGTATGCAGTTTATTTCTAACTTATCAGCCAATAGATATAGGTGTACGTGTTGGAGAGGTTTGGTCAAGTTAGTGTGATGGTATGCAAATATCATATATTGGTAAAATAACACAATCTTTGGACTCTGCTCATGTACTAAAAATCTATTTTGCTTCTTTCTAACTTTGTCAAGTCTATTTCTGGTTCCTGTTTTCAGAGTTCACGCCATGTGTCACTCACACTGATGTCACTATTTCTGCTTCCATGATGGAGATGTAGAAGATTGCTTACATCAAGTGGCTACATCATCTCACATAAACAGACTGGCTTTTGATTTCCATCTGGCCTTGTGATTAAGCTAAACATTTTTTCTTTTTTGTTCAAACATTGGCTTCCAGTTAATTTGATTGTACTTTATTATCATTATTATCTTCTCAGACAGAAAATAATGTAAACTGCAATTTGTGTTTGATTCAAAACTATGTTTCTATAAAATGTAATGACTGACTTCAAAATTCATCAAATTGCTTATATAGCGGTGCAGTTTTTTTAGTTTTGTTTCCTCTAACAAGCTTCACAGATAAACATCTTCATGTTCAGACCACGCACAAGAAGCTGAACTGCCAAATACACTTGCAGTGAGCAAAAGTCTTGCTTAAGCTGGTATTAGACTTTAAACATTACAGAAAGTTTGATTTAACGAATAAAAAGTTGCTGCTTTAACTCAGTTACACACATTTACATGTGGAAGCTTCCCAGTAAAACAACTGTCTTCTATTTTTTAGTAACTCAACAGCAACTGGGGGTAAAGATCCAGGGGCACTTTGCCAAGGACACCCTGATGGTAGTTAATGAGGAAAAGTTTTCTATAATCACCTATCTTTTCATGAACAGTCCAGAAAGGCAAACTACCAACCTTCTGGTCACATATCTTACATCTTAAACAGCTGTCACAGGCTACTGCTACCCAGTTTGTTTCTTAGCAGGGAACTGAGGTTGTTTGGAAAACCACAAAATATAAATTAAATATCCAGATCAAAGACACAAAACATCTCTTTCCAAACTCAGTATAAAAGTAAGTTTTCTTTATATTAACAAAAATATAACATATAATATAACATAACAATAATAAACTAATTGATATTAATTGAATATAGTAAACAGATATCTTTAGTTTACTCTGGTCTTTATGTATTGACAATCCAAAGAAATGTTATGTGTCTATCTCCAGAAAGAACCCCACACAGCTCATATATACTCTTAATTTGAAGTTTTAAAAAACAATAAATGACTTTACAATTTATAATTGGCTGCTTTTATTGTCTGTAATGATTCTAATATTGTTAAGGGCCAAAAATGTCCACATGTAAAACAAATGAGGTAAACCCGTGCACCTCATAGTCTCTGATGCCTCTGAGTGTGAACTGAAGCACATTATCTAAACTCTCATCAGAGATGACACATCTGTCCTGCTCTCAGACACATATGAAGTCTATTCAGTTTTTTCATGGGCCTTTAACGATGAAAACGATGATTAAGCGATCTGAAATAATTTCTCAGGACCCTTCAGGTTAAGGCCATGGGAACAGCGATTGCAAAGGAATCAACACAATCGTCCATGTCTAAGAGCATATGACTGGGCCTGAGAAACGTTCTGTCTTTGCGGCCTGTGTGAGGGACAAGGCCTCCGTGGTCGCCACACCACTCCTAGCCTTATAGTCTCCACGACCACATCTCCCAGACACCCCGCTGTGCAGCTAGCAGCTAGCACTGGAGCTCCCACTGGGCAGACTCAGCAGGGGCCATGGGTGGCGGGCAGGCTCCCCGGGGCTAAATCGCACCCATTTTGCGCCAGGCTTTTATGTGTGTGTCTGCGTGTGTGTGTGTGTGTGTGTGTGTGTGTGTGTGTTTGTGTGTATGTGTGTGTGTTTAAAAATGTACATCTCTGCAGACATACTTAAGAATATGTGTGTGTGTGTGTGTGTGTGTGTGTGTGTGTGTGTGTGTGTGTTTGGGTAAATGCGTTTTTTCCTATTTGGCCCCATGAGCCTGAATGGGAGGAAGAAGTTTTCCACCAGATGCCTTTGCTCCCAGAAGTCTTAGCGGGGTGCCAGTGAAGTCCCGCTGGGCCTCCACAGTAGGAACATATATCTCGCTGCAGGGGAAGGCCATCGGTCCTAATGATGAGATACATCAGTCTCCCTCTCAGCCTGGCCTGACATGCTCAAGTGTCTTGTTCATGGTGGCATATCCATGGCCAAAGAATGCATATGGCAGGGGTGCTTTATCAAGCCCTGTGGGAACCTGTGTTCACTCTCAGCAGTGGAGAGCATTTAAAGACTGTTCAGCGCTGTCGGTGCAGTTTACTCGCTTGGCAGGAGGTTGTGATCTTATTTCCCCTGCGCATGGTTCCCCACTGTGTATGCATTGTATTTGTATGATTGTATAATTAAGTATCTGTTTTATTTACTTCTCAATAATTGTACTAAAATACCTACATTTCTAATGCCATTAGTTGGATTTGTAGTTGCTGGCAAACTATAAATTAGTCTCATACCCCTGGTGGTTTTAGCAGAACTGAGTTTGCGGGTTTTGTAACTTAACCAAAAATACAATAGAGCTAAGTTAAGGAGGGATAAAACAGCCTGAAGTATTGTGGAGTTTTAGTTTCAGAGAGCCTCATAAAGAAAACAGGCAAAACAGGGTAGCAGGTGTACTTTGAAATCGCCTACGAAGACGACGCAGTCTTTAAGCCAGAACAAGGCTGTTTTTTTGTATTTCAGCGATCATACCAGCTAGAGTCTGCTTCCTTCCAAAAAGGAGAGTAGGACATCAGAGGTCACTCTGTTCTGCCTCGCTAGCACACATCTCCCCCACTTTGCTTTTAACATCTCCATCACTGGGAGCTATCCGCTGCTGCAGATTATATAATGACAAGCATTTCACTTCTGGAGCTAAAGCACATCAGAAAATGAAGCAAACGGAGGAGAGCGATGGAGGAGCAGAGGGAAGAGCACGGAATAAAAAGAGAGGGGCCTATGCGTGGCCATGAATGACTCCAGAGGTGTTTTTTGCATGAAAGACTGCTTTTCACTCCCTCTCTCTTTTTCTTTGTCTCCATCTCTCTCTCTCTCTCTCTTTCTTTCTTTCTTGCTTGCTGTGTGGAGAGCGAGTGGTGCTTCGGTTGCCTCCAGCCAGGAGGTAAAACTGAACTGCAGAGCCAGGCTGCCAAATGATGAAAGACTCTGGCATCCAGGGATGCTCTGAGCCTGGACCAAGAGCTCAGAGCAAGAGAAAATGCTCGCTTTTCAACTTAACACTTTTTTCCTACTACATTTCTTCTCTCTTGCTTTTTTCGGTGTCGGTTTTTCCATCATCAGGGTGAGCAATTTTTTTCTTTTTTTATATGAGCGTTTGCACTGCAGCCTTGGAGCAAGAGCTCCTCGTGGGAGACGGGTGGATGGATGGAAGTAGTGAGGAGGAGGAGGGCAAAAGGATGGGCAGAGAAATGAGTGTTTATGTGGGTGTGTGTGTATGTGTGAATTGTTTGGATGCAGGGATGCAGTCTGAACGTGGGTGTGCAGTTTTTCTTATTGCCGTCACCATGCACCCCACTACCAATCCCATGTTTGAACACAGTGATTTAAATCTGTTTTCAGAACTGAAATTAAAAAGCCATCAGTTTTTCCCCAAGTTTTATCGCCACATCCTCCCATTCATAATGTTTGCTCATGAATTTAATTTCCCAAAATATACAGGAGGTGCCAAAGTTAAATAACACTTCTTTCCTCTTCTTCAGCTCTCCAAGAGGTTTATTTACAGCATTCGGACAAGATTCAAATTGCAACAGTGCTCCAAAGATGGTTTGTATTCGGTTGAAAGCCAGTTAGTAGCTTTTTCAGTCCCAACAAACTAAATATATCATATATCATATCACGTCAAATCTCTGTTGTAATTTTATTACAAAAAGCACATATTTGAACTTTTAGAAGTCCCGCTGTAGCCAGGACTAGCATAAAAATGATATCCAGAAGTCTATTGACTATACGGAAACTTTGACCAGACCCAAAACTTCTAACTGAAAAAAAAAATAAATAAATAGCTGCTTTACTTTTGAGTCTAAAATTCGCTCTGTATGAAAAAAAATGCTGCACCCCTCCATTTGGTGCAAGACACTGAGTGGCCCAGCAGATAGGCTAGTATGTGTTTGCTTGAGAGACTGTGTGTGCACACTGTAGCTGAATTCAACCACAAACACGGAGGAATCCTCTGATTCTCAGGTCAGGCTGCAAGCGCCCTGCCAAGTCTCTGGTTCCCTACCATAATCCTGCCTCAAACAGAGGGGAAATGTGATGCAAGGTGTCGGCAACACCATCAAGATTGTATTTTTCTGTCTTTACAGTAAAGCTACTCCCTTCCAAATTCCAGCCAGGGGTGTAATCCTCCATCTTACACCATTCCCTCTATTCATCACACTTCATTTTTCATCCCTGTGTGAAGAAGGGAAGGTGAGGAAACTGTAGGAAAGACTTGACTGTGTTTGTGTGTGCAACAAAGAGAATGTCGCCAGCAACACAATCCAAGAGGGGACTCAGAGAGGGAGTTATAACAGTTCACTGACTGTGTGTGTCTGCCAATGCAGTCTGCGAGTAAGCCCGTCTACAGGTCCATCACTATACTGTACCTTTCCTGAATCTGATTTAGTCTACCGCCCCCATTCATGCATGTACTACAGTAAGCACAAATGTGTGTGTGTGTGTGTGTGTGTGTGTGTGTGTGTGTGTGTGTGTGCGCGCACGCATGAAAAGGAAAAAAGCTCCAAGCAGTGGCCAGAGTCCAGATCCAAAACAAAATCAGTCTCATATGTGGCGGCTGTGTGTGTGTGTGTGTGTGTAGAGTGAGAGAGAGAGGGTAGTGAGGTAGATGGTGTGTGTGTGTGTGTGGGGGGGGGGGTGGGGGGTGGCTGTAACCCAGGCCTGTTTATGTACCACACTATGTCGGTGGGGAGGCCTTAAATTGGAGCCATGCTGCAGGGGATTAGGCGTGCACTGCAAAAAATATCCAACTTAACAAGTTTTTTAGCCTTGTAACCAGTCTGGAGAACTAATATTATTTTAAACAAGTCTGTCAGAGTGAGAACAATGTAGTTTACAATATAAATTAAATAGTTTTCAGCTATAAGAACACATTTTCAAAAGATCACTACAATTTAATAAAAATAATTATTATAAAACAACCAGTTTAGAAAGAAGTCACAGTTATGTCAGAAATCAGATGTTTTATACTTAATATACTGAACATTATGCAACCTTTTGACCAGAAAAAGAAAACCTGGAAAGAAACACAAAGTCAAGATTCTGTGATTGCAAAGCTAACCACTTCCTTGAAAGTATGAATCTAATCAGCCATCTTTCACTGTATGAATTAAAGTTAATATAAGGATTTGGAGTCGTTATGGTGGTCCTGGTGGTGTGAGGTACAACCCATGTAACCGCAACAACAAAGCCACATTTATGCCACATGATTTCTTTCTCATCTGTCTCCACAGCTTGCCGTAAAACCTAAAAAATGCCCCCGAAATGTTACAAATTATTTTCAGTGGGTGAGGTCTTGGATGGGGCATAGGGACGTAAATAGTGGTGGATCAAATGTGTTCACAGTATTGGGAAACAGGCAACCAGTCACCTAGCCAGTCAGTCACCCAGCCAGCCAGCGGAGGCCAAGAAGGATCAGTGCAGTCCTCCATGTGTGGCGGATGTTTTCCACAAGCCGAGCAGCCAGCTTGGCCGCAGCTGTCCAAACCGCAGGCCCTGGGAGAAGATGATGAGGAGGAGGGAGGGCTGGGGAAGGAGGAAGGAGGCTCAGGGGGGCAGTGGGGAGGGTGGCGGGCTTGGCAAAGGTCAGACAGGCTGAGGCGGCCGGGAGTGTGGGAACTGTCCGGGAAGGCATGTGCGAAATGCTCCGAGACGAGGTATCATCTTACAGCCAGACCGCCTGAGGGAGAGGAGTGCTATGTGCCTGCATGTGTAAGCGTGCGTGCGTGTGTGTGTATGTTTTCATGCTTTCTACATGCCTCTGACTGTGTGTGTGTGTGTGTGTGTGTGTGTGTGTGTATGTGTGTGTAAATTTTGGAGGCTACTGTGACTCTTGGGAAAAGAGGGTGAGCATTTTTATAGTGAGATAGGAAGTGAAAGAAAGAAAAATGGACTGAAACATGGAGAGAGGAGAAATAACTCTGAACCCCCCCATCGCCACACACACACACACACACACACACACACACACACACACATTGACACACACACTGCTGTGAACATTCCTGCTTTTGAATAGGGCTGTCTTTGAGTGCAAGTCATGTCAGCACTACAGACTGTGTACAGAGGTATGTAGCACATGTGTGTAACATGATTTCATGTCAGGGAAGCACTGACAATCTTAACTGCCCCATCACTGAGAAATTAGCCTGCTGCACCATTAATATTGTTGTGGTTTGGAGTAATGTATGGCGTGTGCTGCTAAACCGTGTGTACGTTATAAATTGCTGTGGAGAGTCTCAGTGAGCTCCTCAAAGCTGCGGCAGTCAGATTCCCTCACGTTTTGAGGGAAACTAGCTTTATAATGGTCTGTGTTTGTCTGCAGATACACTGATGGTTTTAATGAAACACAGACATCCTCGGTTGAACTTTAGTTGCACTCAAAGATGGGATGAAGTTTCCACACACAAATGCACGTGTACACACACACACACACACAGCCTGGCAGTGGTTCTCTGGCAAGCCAGGCTTGGCTTGGCTGAGTGTTAGACTCACACACCAAGCAGGTGAGGGGAAGTCTGTTCCTGCAGTGTAGATGCCTCAACATGCAATCCTCACGCTACCCCCATCTCCTTCCCTCCCCAAACCCTCACAGACACACAGACACACACACACACACACACACACACACACACACACACACACACACACACACACACACACACACACACACACACAACCATCTTCTTCCTCATGTGCCTGATCCTCCGTCTTAGAAAAACTCAAAAACAACCACACAAACCCACACCTCAGCTGGATGGAGTTTTGTACACCATCTCAACTTTCTGTGTGTGTGTGTGTGTGTGTGTGTGTGTGTGTGTGTGTGTGTGTGTGTGTGTGTGTGTGTGTGTGTCTTACTGTCATAACAGTAAGTCTGTGTGTGTGTGTGTGTGTGTGTGTGTGTGTGTATGTACCGCTAACTCCCACCTTTGTCTGCTCCTCCTGCTCCCATCTTTCACAGGGCCAGGCCTTTGAAGAAGCCTAATCCGGGTTATTTGCTTTCCCATGCTTGTGTCAGGTCCCGCTCCGAATTGACTGTGGAAAATACACTCTAGTCTGCCGGCCGCTCCCTCTGTCCCTGATTTATCCGAATAGGATGTGGCCGATGGGCGTATATAAAGCAGGCTGAATGGTGGGTAAATATGATCTCACCGCCACTCTTTTTATCCACAAGGCAACACTCTCACTGTTGCTCAAAAACCTTTATGTAGCCTGACATCCATTCAGGGCTTGTTGCATTCAGCCTGGCGAGAGGTCCCCAAAGAGCGCCATGCTCACAATAGGGCCCAGTTCATTACAGTAAATAACAGTGGCAGCCGTCGCATTGTTTCGGCAATGCAAGTTGATTTAGCACACTTAAACTGGTAATTGTTTTAGGCCCAGTGGTGCTTCCTCTCTGGGTAGGAAACCGAACACGGACCCTGGTGGGTGGTGGAGCACTTTTGCCCCCCCGTACACACAACCCAGGGGGAGGAGAAGGGAGGGAACAAGCAAGCAGCTTGAGAGAAGGAGGTTTAAAGCTGTTTTACAAGGAGAAAGGTGAGGCCTGATGTTGACTGCTGGGACAGAAAAAGAGAAAGTTGTGTTGGTTAATAAGCATGTATGTGGCCTGTTTGAGATGAGAGGGAAAGTGTGTGTTGTTATCGTCTGCGTGTGCTTTATATGTCCAAATATATCCAGTATGCAGGTACAACATGTGGCGCCTAGAATATTTGTTATTTGTTATGTCTACATGTTCGAGTGACATACATGCACATTTATAAGTACACCAATGTCCTATATTACCGCACAAGACATACATTTTGTGTGTGTGTGTGTGTGTGTGTCTCTGGATGTTTCTCAGACAGCCAATCTCTCCCAGTGTAGTTCCCTGGCGTTACGCACTAGTCATCCTTCTCCCACAGTCACGCGATGGCCGTCCGTGGGCGCCTGCCAAGGCCTCTGCGGCCTCCACAAAGTTGTGGAGCGTTTTCCGTTCCCAGGGGCCCTTGGAGCTCCAGCCTGGCCTCAGCGCGCCGTGTTTATGTCCTGTGTAATTGCAGACCTCAGTCTGAGCAGGAGGCCAGCGTCTGTCAAAATAGGCATGTGTTCCCTTCAAGCAAGGCCTAAATCACATCAGCTCCCGCAGTCAGACCGCGTTTCCCACAACCCCCTGCCTGACTAGGCTGGAGGCCCCCAGGCTTGCTGATTGGATGAAGGGGAAATTAAATGGAAATTCCACTATGAGCCATACAGCTACCTCTCATGCATACAAAAACTATGGCTACAGCAGCCTAATAAGTCACAAAACTTTCTCACACACACATTACATGAACAAAAATCCAAACACATTATTTCTCTTTCACAGCCCCCAACCAGCCATGGGGCCCTCGCTTGGTCCCACACCTTGAGCAGGCAGCCGTGAAATGGGGCCCTGTCTGGGAACTGTTGGCAAGCCTGGTGGAAACAGCAAAAGCGTGGTCCTCGTTAGCTGTGATGACGCTAGCTAGCTTGTTGTCTCTGGGGAGCATGCTTGGCTGCTGCTGCTGCTACTGCCAGGAGGCTGGGAGAGGAAAGGTGAAACATAACCAGCTCTGGGGCCAAGGACTGAAGCAGAGGCGGTTTGCTTAGCCTTTTATGGCTGTAAGCCAATTACATCTTCATAAACCAATTGTTCGATTGCTAGTTAATAAGTTGATCTGACGACATTTCATTCTTGTTACAGTATCACCAGCTACGACAACATCCACTGACCCCGAGGTCACCCAACCCACTGACCTGTTCTGACCAGGGAGGCCTGACCACATACTTCTCCTGACCTCCAGCGCGTCTCTCCCCTCCCAGCCCCTTTCTCCTCCTCTGTTGGGAACCAGGGGCAGATCAAGGGGTGGGTGGGGTGATGGGTGGGATGCTGACAGGAGAGAATAAGGAGAAGGGAAAATTCCTGTGTGCTTAAATCCCTTCACATCCACCCTGGAATAAGAGAATCCAACTCACAGTCTGCCCACATAAACCCAGCCCCTGTGACACTCCTGGAATGCTGAAGCTTTTTTTTTCTTCTTCACCAATTTAGGTAATTACCGCACCGGTCACGGTGCTCAGAACAGAGACCGTGACCCTGGGCGGCGCACAGTGACAGCCCGTGTAGCTGAGGCGGCACTCTGCTTTGTGTTGCCGAAACCAAACCTGCGGACAAATTCATCACTGACTTCTCTGCAACGGCCCATATTTGGAGGCTATAATGCCTGCCAACTGGTGTATTGTGTCACATCAGGGATACCCAACATTTCCATAGACTAGTGTTGGAATGTTGGTTTGTGTGCATCGTATAATGATGGTGCCCCATTGATTGTGTTTCATGTTAAATATTTAAGCCAGCCCTTCATTTGTAACTGCTTACTTTGTGTTGCACATATTTCAGGACATTTTAATTAAATGTATCCCTGATTTGTGGTGTTGGTTGTTACATGTGTGTGGCATATAATATCCACTAATGTAAGTAGTTCACAGGGAAAATAGGGCCCCTCCCAAGCTGCTTGCAGGCTCTATCAATGCCTCTGTAATAATTAAAAACCTGTCTTACATTTGCATGGGTCTGCACAATTAACAGATCCACAATAACCCATGAAACAGTAGACCATGAAGCTGGTGTAGCAGGTTTGATGAAAATGTGTCCAGAACTGCTGAGGCTAAGCTGTCTTCAACTGTGAAAATAAGCTGAGTCTGGGAAAACTAGGATTTTTCTTTTCATCTGAACTTATCATTTGATCTTGGTTCATGCCAGTTATTTTTGTGTATAAAGTTCTTCAAAAGCAAACACTGTTCAATAGGTGTTTTCAGACGTTGTATAATCCACATATAGTGGTAAACTCACTGTGGCTGGACGTTTAATTTTTGCCTCCGGGTGTGAGCCGCCACAGCAGTTAGAGCTATCTCTGACATCTTTGCCGTGTCATCAAGTAAGCGAGGCTATTTTTTTTGTGTGTTTTTGCAGACAGCTGATGTCTTGTTTTTCTGTCCAGTGAGACCGGTTCATATTTGTATCAAATGTATCAAACTAAATACAAAATAATTTAGTTTCCAGCCGCCCATCAGTGATTTTGGTGCATAAATGGTGGCATGGACAAACAATTTACCATTTACAGAGCAGAAAGTAAATACACAACACACTCTCTGTTTATTTTTAGGTCACCGAAACCATTTTGATCAAGCATGTAGTACAGTGTCTGTAATCAGTCCAGATTGCATTACTCTGGCACTGCAGATTCACAGAGAAAAGCATGTTAGACGTAAAACCAGATCGTCTATATTCACTGGCCGGGGTGCATAGCAGGAGTGCAGACTATGTCAGAGGTTTCAGTGCGCTCTGCTATCACCCTTACACCCAGTGGCACTGACGTAAACCTTGTATTAGCCTTGACAACAGCCACCTATAATAATCTTCAAAGGCACCGGTGGTGGTATGTCTGGAGTCCAACTTGCACTCATGCCCCTGACCCTGTGGCGGGTCCCGCAGCCCTCCATCTGTGTGAGGTTCAGGTTGCACCGTGTCCAGTAAAGGTCTCATTTCACTGCAGGTGTTCCATCAAAGTGCTGGCTGGTGCACTTCTGGACTCAGACTCAGGCTCTGTTAAACGCCTGACTGGCTACAAAGAGCCAGCCAGTGATTAGACTGCACGCGTGTGCCGGGGCACGATGATGGGGCCTCCGCTGTAAGCACATCTGAGCCTCGTGGCCAGAGGTGTCATCCAGGGGATTCACTCAGACTTCTTGAGGGTCCTCCTCCTCCCTTCTCCTTCCTCTCCTCCTCCTCTTCCTTTTTGTTCCCCAGTGCTTTTAATTGAAAATGTATTTATTGCAGGGCCAGAGGCTGGACTGGGGAGAGGGAGGCACTGCAGCTTATGAAGATGTGGCTGAGGTGAGGGCCGCAGGGTTTGGCTCCTCTTCAGCACCACCAACTCACCCACGCAGTCAATTTTTTTTCCTCTCTGTTTTTTGGCTGCTCTCTTTGTTTACTGCTCCCTCACATACTTCTCCCTTCTAACTCCTCTCTGTTTGCTCGTCTTTTCTTTCAGAGTCTTGCCTTTCATTTTTGCCCTCTTGTCTCTTTTATCCTTTGTCTCTCTTTATCGTTCTTGATTGGGCATGTATAAGATCCATTTCAAATGCAAATTGTGCCACTTGGATTGATAGAAGTTATGTGCTGCCAATAGCAAATTGTTCAAAGGAGGGTTCGTCCATTTTAAATCCAGTTCATTTTTCTTTTGGTCTTCTTGAGAGTTTCTGAAGTTTGTCCATAAAGAATAACATGAACTCCACCGAAAAGCAGACAGAATAATGCGGTGCTATGTGATTTCACAAGAAATTGAAAATGAAATAAATTTTATGTTTTGTTGTCCATGATGAACTGAACTAAAATGTGCAGTGAAGAAAAATGTTTAATTTCCATTCATTTTGTTTGATTGGATTAATTTAAAGGAGATTTGTTTCATAAAATGTGTGTAAAAATCTGTGTTGTACATTTTCCTGTACAAAGATCAGGTAAACCAGTACCAGTTTATGATAGGGTATGTAGTTTTGTTTGAAAAACATATTGTTATATAAAAACTCTGTCTTTACCTTTTTGACATATGGATATCTTTATCCCAAGAAACTTCCATTCAATAAACAATGGTAATATAAACTCAACAACCCAACACAGAACCCTTAATATAGAAGATATATAAGATTATTGTGTAAGAACAACAGCCATGAGACTTGGAAAAATCTACTCCAGTATTTAAAGTTAATCATAACTTCTATATTTTTTGCAAAAGAATAAAAAGCTGCACAGATTAATTTCTAAATTCCTCTCCTTACAGCTTTCTGCAAAAAGTGGAAAAACGTACAGGTCTGACAGTAAATGGGATTATTTAGGTTGTATGTGGAGAATACCTTGTCCCTTGTGTCCCCTGTGTAATTAGACTGTGATCTCTGGTAGCCTGAGTACTCTGCTCTCCTGCTCCCCATTAGACTGGAGTAAAACTGCAAGACAAAAATGGCCTTTCCCTCAGCAGACCTCTTGAGGGGCCCTCATAAAGCGTGATTATCTTTTACGAGTTCCCCTCTCATTCCCAGGTCTGGCTCGTTGTGGAGAACAGTGCAGCCACTGGGCCTCCCTGCTTTATCAGACCTTTGGACAGAGAGGAAGGAGGGGAGCTAGAGGTGAGGAGAGGTGAATGAGGTGCTGGGAACTCTCTCCCCAAAATCCTCTTTGTATTTGTGCCGGCACTAGGTAGAAAGAGATAATAAGAAACATGTGTCATATGGGTTCAGTATGCATCTTGTAGATTATGCTGTTTTCTTCCTGAATTAGATTTTTGCCAGGATGATGAAGTCCTTCAAATTTAATCTAACGTTAGCAGCTCCTTGTAGCAGTGCAGCTGCTTCATTACATTTATGGCTTTTGATTTCGAGAAAATACTGTAGTGAGTGTACATGGTAAAAATTAGCACTAGGATGGATGAGTTTATTGTTGAGCCTTATGAAGTTTTCCTGGGTCTGTTGAAATTTAAAAGGAACTACAGTGAAAGATGTCCTTTAAACACACTGATGCACTTTTTTCTTCTAGCTAAGTGTATTCTAATGTTAAAGTAGAGTTAGAAATATCTATTCCAAATTTATTACCAAAAGCTTTTGAAAATATATCCTCTAGGATTTATACTTGCGTGTGCTTGTGTGGTCGGCACCAGGAAAGACCATAAGGCATCTTTAGTATGCCCTATTACCTCTCCTCCCTACATCTGTCTCTGCTTTGACCCAATCTATTTCTAAACCAGTGAAAATCATCAGCAGGTTTGCTTGAGGCGACACCAAAATGTGTTTTTCCCCTTTACTTTAACAAAAGTGTAGAAACATCTGAGGGGAAGGTTGCAAAATGTGTCTCTTTTGTGGAGAGGCTCTAGGAGGGCGGATGTGCAGGATGGCGTGAGCGTGCCTTGAAATCACCCACAAAGGGATTCGAGGCACAGCAGTAGCCTTTGGCTGGGGATGGTTATCACTTGCATCCGCTGCCACTGCCTCCAAGACACGCTGGCTAAAACACCAGCACTCCTGGAATCTGTCAAACTGTCAGCTGCAACAGGAAAATAAATAGGTGGGAGAGATGGAGTAATAGTAAAGAACCTTGAAAGCACAAATGCCTAACTGAAAAAAAAAGATCACCCCTGCAAATGGCTGATTGGTAGCTGGCCTAGGGTACGCATTTTGGCAGGCAGCAGCATGACAATGGCGTTTCTGAAATAAGATAGAGAGTCTGAGCTACGACGAAATGGTGGCCGCTAGCATTGTCTTCGTAGCGATTCTTTGACTTCCCTATGACAAATCCCAGTAACACAGACACTTGGCAGACCAAACTGGGACGCTTTACGCTATAGAGGGCCCCTGCACATGAGAAGCCAAAGAGAACCTTTAAAAAACGAAGCAAGATGTAATGCAGCTTTTTATGCTCATTCTGGGCCTGTGATAGCTGCAGTGGCATGGATTTGTATCCCAGCTACACTGAAAGGGCTGCTGAATTGGATGGAGCTTTAAAGTGAAGCAAGAAAGCTCTGGAAAATCGGCCCTCAAAGGCACATTTCAACTGGAAAGCGTTTCTTTTAAGCTGTCACTCCTTGGTAGTTGACAATCCTATTATGGCACCAACTTATTGTAATTAAGAGGGAGAAGAGATATATGGGCAAAAACACATTCATCGGACCACCTAAGATACAAAGATCTCTGTTGTTTTTCTGTGTTTGGGGGCAAAAGAAGTACCGAGCAGCCAGATCACCTTATTTGCATTGACATGTGAGTGATGTAAATCGTATCCAGAAGCCAATTTTTCTTTCTCTCTCTGTCCCTCCATCCCTTCACTTGCGGGCACCACTTTAAAGAGACGTAATGGAAAATAGGTTTTATGGCTTTTCTTCTCCCATTTTTAGAGGTCAGAGAAATGGAGCCTTCAAAAGAAAATCCTGAGGAGGTAACGATCTCTCACTTCATCAACTCCTCTGCTAAAGCCTAAATACGGTTTGCACTGAAATTGTGCCCAAAGCCCAATATAAAGCAGCTAGGAAAGGATTGTGAGCAGCAAGTCCATATGCTGGTATTTATTTTTCTGGATAATAAGAGGATTGTGTCTCTTTCTTCTTCACTCACTCCACAATGGGCAGCTTTTGAAGCAGGAACAGATGATAGAGTGGCATCAGCTACCATTGTAATAACTGGGAGATGTCCGAAACTTAGGACCGATGACAGTAATGCGAAGCCCCCTGTGCATTGTGGGTACGAAGTGTGCACATGTCGCTATTCTGCAAGTGGCTGTTCTCCCATGGGGCAATGAAGCCTGACCTTTGAGCTCTCTTTTTCTGACATGCTCCCATACAGCAATAATTGTGACAGGTAATCTTTAAATAAACCTAGATCTTATAAATCAAACCTTTAAACTGAGAAATTGTCCTCAATGCTCTCTATTTAACACATTAAGTACAGGGTTCGGAAGGTAAGGGGTCATAGTCTTGCAGGCTGTTGGTGAGTTTCTGTGAATGTATCTTTGCATCTGATACTCCTCTTTACCTCTTTGATCTCCATTCTCTGCTCCTTCTCTATGGACCTGTCTTGTGTTACAAATGAAGGTGCTGAGAGGGTCAAAATATCAAGGGCCAGACTGCTGACATACAAATACATATAGATACTGCTTTAGTGCTCAACACCTCCAGCAGCTGTGTTTTAGGGCCGTCACTCATCCTCTGAGAGCTCGTCTACAGAGACTCTGCAGCTGTGTCACAAATCCCCTCAACATTGTGATTGTTCAGTGGAGAATTGACCGTACTATCTTAATTTCAGGGCTTTCAAATATATTTAGATCACTTTTTGTTTTCTTTTATGGCAACAGCAAACATGGGCTTGATGGATATGGTGATTATTCTGCTTTTGGATGTATGAAATAATAAGAATAATATATAGTAAGAATAATAAAGTTATTGACAATTTCAATATGTGATTGATTTTATGAATAGAATGACATCTATAAAGGAGATGTTGTCTTTTCCTTTCTTGATAGACCAACCCAGTCCCCTAAAATAACATATATACCACAAATTTTTATTTGCTACCAGATTAGCTTGTATGCAAATTAAATGTATTTTTGCACAGTAATATTTGCTTATCCATCCAAAAAGAGCACAAATTTGAAAGTGATTTATTGATTTTGAAATGATCAGTTCTGTAGTCAGAAACAAGGTGATAAATTGTCTTTTTAGTTTGTCTCTTGAGATGAGACAGCGATGTGGTCAGATGAGATTTTGCAAAGATAAATGTTACGTTTCAATGTTACATCAAAACACAAGACGGGTTACTGGTGAGACAATTAAATACGATCCAGGATACACTAATGTATTTAAAGCCTTATCACATGTTAATTCACAGTACAAAGTAGGAATGTGCACTTGCTGGATGATGTTGCATTGCGTTGAACCTGGTTCCAGTTTTTTGCCAAACGACCCTACCATTGTTTTACTGGAGCCCCCTTCCTTTGGCATCCCTACTGCACTGACTGGCTCCATTTAAATAAATGAGAGGGCTGCGTTTTTTTACTAAGGGCTGAACACAGCCTTAGTCTAACACGTACAAATGCAACCAGCTGTTCGTACCTTTTCATCCTCAAGAGCTGATGATCTTCAGTGTTAGGTCATCAGTAGTAGTTTGTTATGCAGCGATACATACAGTACAAACACACACTTACATACACTAAACCCTTGCTAAACTCCAGCCATTTTCAGTCTTAGACCTTCTCCAATCACAGCTCTTCACCTTATAACCCTCAAGTGTCACTAGTGTGCTGCTGTCCAGAGGCACAGAATTTTTAGCAGCACCCCTGCACGTGGACATACGCTTGCTCTTAAAGAACACAAACACACAGGTAGTATTTCTCACCAGGAGGCTCGCTGGCTCGGCTCCCCCTCTGTGCCTGTGAGTTTGGCCTGAGTGATTTACATTGTGTGTGAAAGAGGACGGCTGGCTGTGTCTTAATGCAGAACACTGTGAGGGAGGGAGAAGTGGCCCGTAATGAATTGGTGTTAATGAGCTGTTAACTCTGCTCCAGCCCAAAGCACCGGAGTAACCCCTGCTGCCTGGCTTCCAAGACTACACAAATATAGACAATCTCACACCCACGCACACACCTATACAGAGTGGAATGCATACGTTTGCTGAGAAAGATATTTTTCAGCACAAACACCAGTTGTTCAAGTGCACGAACAGACGTCACGTCACTCACAGACACACAGACTCTCTTGCACACACTCATGACGTACATGTACGTGCACACATACCTCCACAAGCACCCACACACACACACATCCATGCACACTCCATCCCAACACGTACTTAGTCAATCAGCCTCTCACTCCCAGGCTAAACGGGCCCCTGGCTCAGAGGCAGTAAATCTTCCTCATGTCGACATGTACTTGTGGATGGCGTACACCCAGCCGAGCTGCTGAGCAGATCAGAGTCAAATAACATTCGCAAATAATTCTCAGTGTTTGTTTTTCCCTAATGGTGAGCCAGGTGGACGGGGTTTACCACATTTCACTTTAGGTCAACTGTCAGACAACAGCAGAAAGGTATTTTGACTGTATTTGTAAGTCACTTCCTGTGTTCCCCTAAGATTTCTACCTTGTCCTATAATGTAAACTCACGTCCCTCCCACATATACTAAAATAAATTATAGCAAGTATTTGCAAATGCTACAGAATGTGTATGTTTGTTAGGTCCCATTGTTCATGTAAGATGTGTGTCAGGATATACTGGGTTGTACAACTAAATTTGACTTCCATCTCTCAACTTCTTCATGGGCTGATCATTTAAAAACACTTTTCAAAAGGACTCACTCCTTTCCAACTAAAATTCCTCACCTCAGTGTGAGTCTTCATCATTAGGGTACTAGTACTAGTTTTTATAGATTTTATACTTTAAAGGTCCAGTTTGTAACATTTAGGGTTGATCTATTGGCAGAAATGGAATATAATATTCATAGATACGTTTTCATTAGTGTATAATGAAATCTGAATACTGAATATAGGAATCGTTGTATTTTTGTTAATTTAGACTGAGACATTTTTATCTACAGATCCCGCAGGTCGGCGTCCATGAAGTACGCCGTTTTGAACTGCCATTTCTGCAGTAGCCCAGAAGGGCCAAACCAAACTGAAGTTTCTCCTTCATACTCTACAGCCCATTTTCATTTTCAGGTTATCAAATACAGACGCAAGCGGTGTTCAGTTATTTACAATCTGCAACTTCATTGCTAGATGTCACTAAAATCCTCCACATTTTAAGGTCCAGTTACACTGCGCTTTTTTGCTGTCGACTGTCAGCTGCCCACGCAGCGTGAAACACCACCTTTCTTTATAGCTTACATAAAGTGCTTTTTGTGCTGTTCCATAAAAAAAAGTTGGAACATTTTTTGACAGTATGCTGCTCAGCCTCCAAACAAAATCCATGCACAGTGGTTGTTCGCAGTGTACTTTCCACTTTTTGTCTGCCTTCCATCAACTTTTATGTAAAAATATTGTGGTGGTGACAGTCCGAAAAGGGTATAATAGTGTGAATGAATTATCTTCCTTATTCAGTCTTTTTAGGCCTTGACAAGTGCTGATGAAATGTTCATAGATAGCTTATGACACAGGCCATATTGTAAAAACAGAGGTACTTTTGTGGCACTGTTGGATACGTTTTGCCGTTGACATTTTCCAGCAAGAGGAAACTAATAGAAATGAATCAGCCAGTGTTTCCCATTTGTTGAGCCAATCCTCGACAGTGGTGCATCTTCTGTAAGTTAATAGGACTTTATGAGTCACCAATCCTAAAAAGAGGAGAATTGCGGTCCACCATTACTTGTTTGTTTGCCTCTGCACAAACACAATCAAGATAAATTCCTCCACATTTTACTTTAAATGACTATGAGCCGGTGGCTGTTGAGGCAGGATCCCAGCCTGCCCTCTGCCAGGAGGACAAAAGCACTCTCTCTGCACCCGCACAGCGCTGACTATGAGCAAATCATCCCTGCGCTGATGCTGAGCCAGATAAGCCTGCTCTACACCCTCACACACTCTCATACACGCACACATATACACACATATTCCGTCATGATGCCCGCTGCCTGCTTCTGCTGTGAGAAACCAAATACGGAAAAAAAGGAGATGTGTTTGCAGTGTTTGACTCACCTGAGGGTGTGTGTGTTTGTGGTTTAATGTGTGTGTGAGAGCATTCTTCTGTTCTGAATGTGCATGTACAAATGTGCGCCCCCACTTGAAGCCTGTCGGCGGTAAAAGGTCAATTAATGGAGGATGCTGTAAAGTGATTTTAGAGGCATCGCTGGAGATTTAGGGGAAGGAAGAAAGATGACTGCCCGCAAGGTGCTTTGATAGTCCCTGACAGCGCTAGTGCTTTATAACTAGCAGCTGGTCCAGGTGT
The DNA here is from genome assembly GCF_905237075.1 of Dicentrarchus labrax. Taxonomy (NCBI): domain Eukaryota; kingdom Metazoa; phylum Chordata; class Actinopteri; family Moronidae; genus Dicentrarchus; species Dicentrarchus labrax. The sequence goes on along the minus strand of NW_026136718.1, from coordinate 13,682,326 downwards.
TAGCCACACATGCACATACACTCCGCCTGGCTCATTAGGGTCGGGCCCTAACAGGAGGGCTTTTTGCGGTGTAGAACTGAGTCTGACGCAGTGTGTATTTTCAGCCTGTGTGAACACACGTTACTGCTTGCTTGCTGCTTGCCTGGAAGGGGAGGAAGGGAGGAAAGGAAGGAGAGATTGGGTTGGTTGTCATGCTCAGGCATTCAAATTGCCATTTGTTGTGGCATATAAAATACCCCCAGAAACAACTGGCGCATTTATAGTTTCTCTTCCCAACAGTAGACAGAGTTTTACAGACCGATGTTTATAGTCATCACGACCACCAAATTTGTGTTGTTGTGTAAGTGACCTTTTACTGGGCTGTCTTTTTTTTCTTCTTTCTTTGCAAACTCCGGGTGAATTACATTAGCATGAGCACTGACCATGTTTTTATTATGTGGTATTTAACGCATGCTGTGGTGTGAGGAAGTCCACACCCTGAAGTCCCTGGATAATTAAAGTGGGAGTTGCTGTGTCATGCAAAAAAAAGGCTTAATTTGTTTCCTTTTTTGTAATCTCTTAACTCTCTGAACTAGGCGACAATGAAAAAATGCCAGTGAGTCACTTTAATGAAACACAGTTGATGCAGTCCAATGAAACACTGATTAGGTGTGTATTAAGGGCACCTCATCAGCAAACCCTTTCCAGCAGGACCCTATGATGGTAGGAGGTGTGTGTGTTTGTGAGTGTGTGTGTGTGTGTGTGTGTGTGTGTGTGTGTGTGTGTGTGTGTGTGCGCGCTGGGACGAGACCTCCACATGCAATAATTGTAATTTGGCAATAAGTAGCTTAGCCAACGATGGGAAAGAAAGGGGGCGGGATGCTGGAAATAAGCGGCACCATGGGGGAAGGAATACAAGAGATTATCAGTTTGAAGGGTGCTGCTTCTCCTCCTCTCCTCGCCCCCCCGCTATGGCACTCTCTTTCCCTCACGAGACCAACATTCACTTCAGGTCAGCCATATCTAATGTTACTGGACCTCTCCTGGCACGGGGTTACAGAACAAAGGTGTACCCTCCATTCATGTCCTCCACTCTCTCCCCAGGTTCGCTAATGAAAATTACAGACTGGTTCACTGATAAACTAAAGATGCTCGCCGCTGGCATTCACTCCCCCTCCTGTGGTTTCCCAGGAGGGTGACGATCCTCAAAGAAAGTATTTTCTTTTACAGGCCTTTCACTTTTTGGAGTGCCCGTCCTGTTATCGCACATGTAACAGGAAATGGGATGTCCCACCTTAACTGTTTTATTCATTCATTGTGCCGGTGTGTGTGTGTGTGTGTGTGTGTGTGTGTGTGTGTGTGTGTGTGTGTGTTGGTTAAGCTAGGTTTAAGTGTGGTGCACGCATCAAAAATGACTTCATCATTCCAAGCACCTCAAAACTTTGTATTTGCGGAGGCCTGGGCCACGGTGTCTCAAGTATAAACAAAGCTTTAGGCCACACTCAAACTCACGGTCCCTTTTTTTCTCCTCCCATGTGCAACGGGTCTGATGTTTCTTCAGTTTAAAAAGAGAAAGCTGAATGATGCCACATTTTTCGATTAGCACATGCTGCAAAATCCAATACTTGTAGCATGCCACTTAATTCATTCACTTGAGACTTATGTTGGAGTTTGGCATTGCACTGTGGTACTGCAGCATCTTTTCTGTCTTCAAACCACATGTTCCTCTGTATGACAGTACGGGACCACTGCAAGAGCAAGACCTCATATTGGATTCCAATTAACATTAATGCAGTTCACATTATATATAATAAAGGGTACATCCCAGAATTCATGTGAACTGTTTGTATTGGACAAATATGCAGCACAATACAACCAGTGCCAACGTTCAGTGTCAGTGCAGGAAGTAGCGTACCCTTTATGTAGCAAAGCAAAATGTACATTATATAACAGAGCTCTATTAATTTAATACTATCTCAAGAGTTTCAAAGTGGACAGAACATGTCACTGAATTAAGCACAGTGAAATAAAAGGTATTTAGAAATAAATCTGTGCTTTCATAAATACTGAGCATCATATATCCAAGCTGAACACTTACAGGGAACATTGGGTTTGTTAATATTAGAGATCTTATTATCTCAGACTTAATATTAGAGATCACTAATAGGTATCAAGAGCTGAGTTCATTAGGAGGCGCTACCTTTATAGATTTATAATTATACAGTACAGTAGGTACTAACTGACAGTAAACAAACAAACTTTTTTTTATCATTTAGGCTGTGAAAAGTTGCCCAGTATGTCAGACAGTAAAGATGCTGAGTGTACAAGCCAAACATAAGCTCTCTGTCTGCTCAGACACCCACAGAACATGTGCTTTGATCTCAGCATGAATGTGTCTATTTGTGTCACTTCTAAAACTTCTGACAGGAAGTCCAACCAGGGTTATACATTTGTTGAGGCAGTGAGTTTTCGGGATGTGGTTTTTCTGGAGGATTTAGATCTCAGATGATACAGTTAGCCACAGACTGTCTTTGTTTGTCATTAGCCCCTTTTCTTTGATGGTTTTCGAATGTTATGTGTTTTTGAATTCAGACGTGAAACTATATACTTATCCTGGCCAAGTTGAAAGCAGTTAATGATATCACAACATTATGATAATCTGACCAGAAACACATGTCACTGATGAGACAGCAGAAGTACGAGACTCGGGGATCATGTAGTGACATTACAGCTTTAATAGTCCTGATATATTTAAGTTTATACGCTACTGTACGTCTTGGCATGACAAAAGACATTCTGCAGAAGCTTCACCACAGGCATGTCTCTCTATATGTAACTGCATGTGTGGGCGTGTGTGTCTGGATGAAGTATATAGAGGGGAAGCATGGTTTGGCGAAGCCCTTGCGGACATGCAGGAACATGACACATAGTTCCTCTCGCGTATCCTCACAAACCACAATGAAGCAGCATTAATGATAAGCACCTGGATTCCCACAAGCTCCCAGTTAGGCCCAATTGGCGGTAACTGATAAATTGGGATGAGTGGGAGTTAGACTGCAGGGCCCAGTGAATGAACCCTTTTCACATCAGGATGCAAAAGAGAGCCTAAAGAGAGAGATGAAGAGATCCTTTATACTGGCAGTGTGTTCACATGAGAGGAGACCACACGCTTGAGAGAGAATGAGATAGAAAAAGAGAGAGAGGGACAGTGTCTTTCCCAGACAGCCCATGAGAATCCAATACACTCCCACGCGTCTGGGCTTGTGTGTGGCCGCCTCACACACACACACACACACGCTACACGCCACATGTGTCCGTGTTCATCCCCTCCTCGTAACATCAACCCTTCGCTCTCTCAATCCGGGCCACACTCCCCGCCGACTTTGATGCGTTTTTTACTCGATGTGTACGACAATAATCTTTTTCACCCCTCCAAAAGAGCGGGCCATGGGAAGAAAGGCCCTGCTCTCGAGGCTTTCCTTCATCTTTTGCCCCGGCTCTCCAGCGAGACAAAATCGCTTCGCCGGCACCACAGTGCGGTTCAACTGCAGCTGAAAGGAGACGGGGACCAAATCCCTCTCATACACAACAAAACAACACTGTAGCCTTTTCAGTGTGACTGCCCACAAGGAAAGGGCCCTTTCTGTCCATAGCGGACACAGTGTCTATCTATCTATCCACTCCCCACAGATGTTGACACTGTTTGTTGCGGGTTAAGATGCCCTCTAAAGACCATTGTTCCCCTTGTATCTTCTCTGTTATTGAGTTTTCCTCTCTTTCTAGGCGACGGCCGGAGGTAGAGAGGCGAGAAAGCGGTGAAAGACCTCCGGATGGCAGTCAGCGCTCCAGGGGGCCTTTCTGCTCAGGGAGACCCCGGCAAAGGGCTTCATTGTGGGTAGCAGCAGGCAGCCAGAGAGGGCTGTATGCTGGAAGTATTGTGTTGCTGGATAGACCAGAGTCCCTCTCCAGAACAGGGTCAAAGGTGAGCCCCCCTGTGGGCTGCTCCATACCTGCCCTGCCTTGTCTCTCCCTTCTACTCTCACAGGCTAGCGGAGACACAGCTACATACAATGGAAAACAGTCAACACACTACTAAGGAGACTCTTAAGATTGAGAGGTAGCAGAGCGGAGAGACTAATTCAGTGCACTCTCCACTTTTCAATGAATAGCTAATTCGATTAATGGGCCCATGAGAGGGAATAACGAGCAAGGCAGGTCAGAGGCTCCTCTCTGGTTTTTACAAGCCCATGTCTCAGCACTTCACTAGGATAAAAATCTTATCGCAGACTCAAAACAAAAACCTTTTGATGACATCTCAGTTCTCAGCATTGTTGATGTGGGCATGAATCATAAGGTGGTGTTTGTACTTGTGTGGGTACAGGTGACTGTGTGGCTGTGCATGTGCGGATAGGTAAGTAAGTGCGCTTTTGGATACGACAGGATGGTGAAAGATCATGTCAAACATTTGCATCTATGCTGAGCCAGATCCCTCCCCTATCGCCTTATCTTGACACCCCTGTGCATGCAGGGAATGCTTGCTCTCATGCCTCCATGCACCGTCAGCACTTCAAACACAAACATATAGCTCTGCTTATTGGACAGCCCTGCTAACTAACTATGATTTATGAAATTAAAGTTCCTCAAGATATAATCCTCATAGCAATCATACTTTTCATTTGAACTTGTGAAATTGGTATTCAAATCCTCTCTTACCTTCAATGGGGGAGAATACTAAACCTTTATGATACATTTTTATGATTAATTAGTTTGCTGATGACCAAATCTACTTGAATTCTTACCATACCATTTTTCCTACCATCTTTCCTTTAAACAGGTCATGTTTTCCTGTAGGTTGTATCAGTTGTTAACACACTTGATTGGTCCAGTTAGACAAGTGAAGGTGCAGAATAGATATCTCTTGTCTGTAGAGTAATTTAGCTATAGCACCAATGTGCAGGGTTTATGGCAGAGCATTGATGCCGGTAGTCATCACTGATTTGTGATGTCAGTGGTGATATATGAGTGTGAAGAGGCATCTCTGACCTCAGATTAACAGTACATTAACCCTCTCCCTAGGCGAGGCCAGCGTGCCTCTTAAACCCTGACCCCCTGTCCCCTCACACCACCACAGGGGGTCCACAGTCAGAGCTCTCCCCTCCAAACTCAGCAAGATGCCACATTGTGTTCACTCTGGACTATTGTGTGCAGGGCTAAATAATGTGGCTTCTACGTCTTCCAGTTCTCATGCTTACTTCCACTGAACGTCCAGGGCTGCAGGGCTGGAGTTGTAGAGTCCAGTCTGTACGAGTGTCATCCCAGAGGGGAGCTTGACCACGAGCTGCAGGTAGCTTTCATGGCTGCCTGGCGGGCCAGTTCCTTCCCCCAGTGTCCTGCTGCTAGAAATTTGTCATCCCTCTCTGGGTGTCTTTTTTGGCATGTCAACCACGGGGCCCCTGATGGGAGATTTGTTGATATGATAACTCGATTAGGATCCAGGATGGATGACATTTTGGCAGAGAGCCAGTCAGCAGCACCCAGGGAGGCACTGACTTGTCTCCTTAACCTCTCCTCAGGAGGCAGCAATTAGTGGTAGTAATTGCTGAATTAGCAGTGTTGCTACATGTATTCGCCACTTCCCTCTCACTCTCTTTGGGATGTGGCTGGACTAGAAGCCAAGCAGCTAAGGACCTGTGTAAACAACACTTTCAGTCAATAGGTCTGCATCAGTACATTCATTTCTTTGTCTTTCATGTCTTCATTTCTTCCACTGAGCACCTCTGAAAACACAATGTGACTGTCCAAATATTTTGTTGCTGAAAGGAAGGTTGGCCATGGTCACTGCCTTTTCTTATTTCTCACTGACGCAGTTCTTTATGTGGCTCCATGGCTGCAGCTCAGAAGAGATAATTCAATTAATGCGTCCAAGGCCTGCAAAACCTGGTCTTTTTGTCTGAGAGATTTGCATCATAAAACTCTGTCACACAGCTGAAGGTCCTCTAATGTGTTACGCTTTTAACATATTACGATGACAAAATGAAATATACATTCATTTTCAAACAAGGCCATTACCTCGACTCCACCGTATTGTCTTCTCATGGAAATGTTTCATAACTGCACAAGATCACTTTATTACAAAATACAATGGCCTGTTGGGATTTTTATATGTGTACACATGTTACCTTTAAATTTTGTTCCTTGAAATCACAGTGAGAGATGACTTTTACTTTAATGGTTGAGTGGAAACATAAAGAATATTTTTAAGTTATACAGCTGATAAAATTTTCCATTTTGCTAAGGAAATGCTGCCAACATTAAAAGTTACTTTGGCCACAGTTTTATGTGCCATTCCTAAAGTACAATAAGAAATAACAGATGTTTTATTTAAATGTTCTGATTTATAAACAACAAGGTTGGATTGAATGATGAATTGCATGTGCCTTGGCTCTCTCTGCCCTATGTATAATATGTTTATTTTACTCAAGAGTCGGGGTTGTAATCTTGATGATTACTCAAGATAAACTACTATAGATATGAAATTATGCAGTTTGGAATGGGTCCTGGTAGATCATTTCATTCCCTTATTATTTCATTAATTTTGACAGATGATGCTTTTAGAATCATTTCAACAAACATCAGATATCACTGATGTAACTGAAGAATTTGTGAAGAAGAAAGATGCAGTACTAAATCCTAAAGCAGGAGTACAGACACTGATCTACTCAATTAATCATAACTGAAACCTAGTACATCTGTACATGTGCAGTTATCTACTAACATTCGTGATAGGCTTTTTCCTCTTCTGCTGATGAATGCCTAAAGAGTTTTTTTGTGTTTTGCAGTTCTGAAGCAGTCGCTTGGGTCTGTGGAGCTTGTCGAGTCTGGTGCCCTCTGACCTGTCATGCACTGTGGGTTTAGCCCTGACGTATTCAAGGTGTTACCATCTGTGTCCTCCACCCCCCACCCCCTCGTGTCTCTCCGTGGACAAGTCCTCTGTGTCCAGGCCCACTGGGCTGGAAAAGTTGCTTACAGTGGACTGTTTGTTTGGCTTTGTAAATGTCTCAGCCCTGGAGAAAGGATGGACAGAGGAGTAGCAGGGCTCCTGGAGGACACTTGTGCTCTGTTTTCTCTTTTATTTTTCTCTTTTTGGTTAACAGTGCTCCAGAGGGCTGTGATTCTCTGCACCTATGAGTTAACTTGTAACCCAGTGACCTCTGACTCTGTGTGTATCTAAACAGAACAATAGCTGTTTCCAAACTTAATGTGTGTGTGTGTGCCTGTGTCTGTATGCTTCTTTGTGAACTGCCTCAAGCAACCAATATATTTCACATCAGAAACACCATTGGTGGTCAGAAACTCTAATTGATTTAAAGCCATGTTTCGTTACAACAAATACATATTTACAATGAATTTATAAGAATCTAAAAGCACATATTTTGCTGACATTCTTTAATCATATTTTGAAACACATAAGAAAAAAGACCAGTCAGTAGTGCATACTGATTTATTGTGTAATATATATAGTAATATTTAACTGTAAAAAGCTTAAAACATCTCTTTATAGACACTTAATACACTATTACAGGAATCTATTTTATCCAGTTTACACAGTAACCAAACACAAATGGGAGATGACCAAACGGTCCAAACAGGAAAGAAAATTGTATAGGTGCTGTATCGTAATGCAGGTGAGAGAAACATGCGTTGAAGCACTGTATTAGAACTTTGTTTTCAGCTTGACAGCTATGCATTTTTGAGGTAACTAACTTAAATATGTTTCAGTAGAATTGTCTAAACCCAAATTTAAATGTTAATCAAATCATTGCAGGCTGCTCTGTAATGCTTTGATTGACATTTAAATGTATTTTTCGATCGTCTGCACAATGGATGTTTCGCTTATATTACCACCTATAATGCATTTCAATATGTGAAATGGACTGAACAGGTGCAATCACTGAGAAGAAAACAGCTTTTACATCAATTATTACGTTGATTATCCGGTCAGTTTTATGTAAGTGGTTGAAAAATTATTCAGCTCTTTTACTTGAGTAAAAGTAGCAATACCACATTACAAAAATGATACACAGTATGTTAAAGTCCTGAATTCAAAATTGTACTTCAGTAAAAGTATTAACAGCAAAATAAAGCAATGGTTCCCAACCTGAGGGTCTGGACCCCCACTAGGGGTCGCCAAAGCCTCATGGGGGGTCTTGAGGCCTTGTTGATTTTAAGGGGTGTAAAAAAAAATGACAAAAATATACACGGTAGGCCTATATCTCAGCATTTGGTTGCTTACAATGGTCAAACTTCAGGGACAAGAAAACTGAATTTGTCAAAAAAAAAAAATGATTAAAAAATATGAAATACAGATAGAGAATTGTATAAACAGTTCCCTAAACAGGAAATAATCTGCTCAAAATTGATTTCGAATCACTTGTTTTACACAAACTTCTTGTCGTCAGTTTACTAAGTGATAGAAAAATAAGTTTTTAAGATACATATTAATGTTGCATCTATACTATACTTAATATTGTTTGGAAGTTTAATCTATAACAGTGTTTCACATTTCATAAACTGATCAAATGTTTTGTGTGTAAAACCTTAATCTACAAACTAACTACTAACAGCTCTCAGAATAATGTAGTGGAGTACAAAGTTCAATGCTCTTCTCTGAAATGGGTTGGAGTGGAAGTTTAAATTATAAACATAAAATGGAAGTAATCAAATATGTTCTTACTTACTTTCCACCACTGGGGAGTTTCCAGTGTGTGTGTGTGTGTGTGTGTGTGTGTGTGTGTGTGTGTGAGCAGCTTCTACCAAGTTAGCCCTGAGCAGCGCAGGGCCCTTCTGATCAGTGAGGTGACTGTAACTCAGACACATGGGGCTGAGAGCGCCTGATGTAAGATGATCTTGTCAAAGGTCCCAGGATTTAGAGGAGTGCAGCCAACCAATGTACAAGTGCAAATCCACCACTGTCATTTATTTTCCAGCCATTTGCGTGCCTGAAGTTCCCCCCAAGCAACCGCGGCATTTACTGTGTCAGCCTGCTGACGTCGGACTGACACTCGAGGTGGACTGTTCAATTGAGAAAAATCTTTTGAAGGGAATTTCAGTGACCTCTGTGTGGTTTGAACCATTTCTGACAATCAGTGTACAAATCAACAGCTTAACCAGCTAAACCATTTCCCAAAGCTTTAACAGATGGCGCTGTGGTGTCCGCACACACCCAGAACGTTCTCTACGAGTGATGTGTCATCCTGTAGTAATGATACCGCAAACAAGATGGGTTGGCCCAGACACTGAACTGCATCCAATATACTCATCTCCATCATATTCATCATTCCTTCTCCCACAGGAACTTGTTTTGTTTTGACATGCTTGAGTGAGTGTTTTGTTCCTCTCTGGCATTCATTGAGTCTTGCAGTGCATTGTGGTATTGGTGAGGTATTTAATAACACACAGTAAATGATGCTTCTTGGGTGGCAGTACCAGAGACTTGGTATGGTTTGATCTGAGGAGACAAGAAAAAAAAAATCACTCTAAGTAGGAGGACACTGCCACCTAGTGGGCGAAAGTCTGCACATGTCTTCAATGCTGCAAACTAAACTATTATACAATCCTGCCATCTAAAAGTTTTATGTGCTCATGATATTGATGAGACTGAGGGAGCAACTACTGTTTGGCTGATTCAGAGATCTAAAAGGTAAAGGTTTTTTGTTTGCTAATGCTTTATTTAGAGAAGGATTTAATCCCGTGTCATCATTTATGGAAAGCATTAAAGTACGTAATAGTAATGTGTAGTTAATGTTATGAAAATCTCCCTTTATACATAAACAATAGTAATCCTATATTTACATACATACAAAAAAAACATGTTTTTAAATAGGAAAACCAGATGTTGTAGGGTATTAAAAATGATTGGATAATCGACTAAAAATACCACAAAGTATGTTGCAGACAAAACATTTTATTTTCTCTAATTATCGACTCCAGACAAGTAAAGTCTGACAGTGAGTTGTGGTGATTGCTGATCTTACAAAGTAAAATAAAACATGTCCTTAAATGCAGATGTTTCAAATCAGTCTGTACTTTCAACTGTGTAACCGCTCAAAACAAATGTAAATTTGACAAACATTTCAGGAGACGTATGTTTACTTTGACAGATTACATACAAATGTAAAATATTTAACAAAAAGGTTAAGTGTTAGTTTGAGGTTTTTACTGGAAGGAAGTGTGAAACAGTAAGAAAAAACCCCAGCCTACTGGATAACAAATTCAATGACAGTGTTTAGAAATCATAAAAAGCTGAGATATCATAAATATGAGTTAGATCAGTGGTTCCCAACTTTTTCCTTAAGGGGCCACTTTTCTTTTGACTAACTTACCCCTGACTGAGTGAAACATTTTATGGATATTTCCTATTAAAATCCATGCATAACAATAACAGTACAGAACAAATGATAAACTATACAATTAACCCAAATAGTAACTTCAATAACTGCAGGAAATACGTGTAAAATGGAGTAAAATACACAACAATTAACCTACAATAGCTTACAATTACTCAAAATGTTACATTAGCAGACAGAAAGTACAGTGGCTAACTAGGTTAGCAGTAGCTGATCATAGAAAAACTACAAGTACAAATCAGCAATTATAAAACAGCTGTAGTAAAAAGAGTACCTACAGATAATGCTCCATTAATAGCACTAACGTTAGATAAAACATACCTCCCAGTATTTGCCTGCAGTCACAGATATGCTACGAGCAACAGAATGTTCAGATGGAGCACAACGGATAACAGTGAGTTTATTTAATCCATCGTTAATGTATAAACAAGCATATATTCGATATTTTGCGAATAATATTGCAAGTAGTTGATCATTTTAATGTTTTATGAAGTAAGAACTTACTATACTATGATGACATGTATAGCCGCATGTCGTCATTCCACCGCTGGCTGTCGAGGTGGTGTCCAGCAAACGATGTGGGCTTCATTGATAACTGGAAGCCTTTTTGGGGAAAACCTGGTCTGATTAGGAGAGACGGCATCCATCCCACTTTGGATGGAGCGGCTCTCTTATCTAGAAATATGGCGAAGTTTATCTCTAAAACCTGACAGTCCAGAGTTAGGACCAGGAAGCAGAGCTGTTGTCTTACACACTCCTCTGCGCTTTCTTTAGAACAGTCACCCACCCAAAACCCCATAGAGACTGTGTCTGTCCCCCGACCACCTAAACTATTTAAAGAAATAAAAACAAGAGGAGTTCAACATAAAAATCTAATAAAAATTAAAACTAACTCCTCAGTAGCACAAAATAAGAGAATGAAATGTGGGCTGTTAAATATCAGGTCTCTGTCCTCTAAAGCTGTTTTAGTGAATGAATTAATATCAGATTATGATATTGATTTACTTTGTCTTACTGAGACCTGGTTGTCCCACGAGGAGTATGTTTGCCTAAATGAATCCACCCCCCCAGTCATATTAATACTCACATTCCTCGAGGCACAGGCCGAGGAGGTGGAGTAGCAGCTATATATGATTCGAGCGTTTTAATGGACCCTAAACCTAAACTAAATTATAATTCATTTGAAAGCCTTGTTCTTAGCCTTTCTCACCCAAACTGGAAAACACTGCAGCCAGTTCTATTTGTTATAGTGTACCGTGCTCCTGGACCGTAATCTGATTTTATATCTGAATTTTCAGAGTTTCTATCAAGCTTAGTCCTTAAATCAGATAAAGTAATTATTGTAGGTGATTTTAATATTCATGTGGATGTTGACAATGACAGCCTTAGTAATGCATTTATATCATTAATAGATTCAATTGGCTTCTGTCAGAGTGTAAATAAACCAACTCATTGTTTTAATCACACTCTTGACCTTGTTTTATCATATGGCATTGATATTGAACATTTAATAGTCTTCCCACATAATCCTTTCCTATCTGACCATTATTTAGTAACTTTTGAATTCATACTATTAGATTATAAGCCATTAGGCAAAACTTCCTACAGCAGATGTCTATCTGACAGTGCTGTAGCTAAATTTAAGGAGGAGATTCCTTCAGTGTTTAATTCAATGCCATGTCTGAATTTAACAGACTCCTATAACGACTTTAGTCCCTCTGAAATTGATAATCTTGTCGATAGTGCTACAGGCTCACTACGATCAACATTAGACTCTATCGCTCCTATAAAAAGGAAATTATTAAAACATAGGAGACTAGCACCTTGGTATAACCACCAAACCCGCCAGTTAAAGCAAATAGCTAGGAAATCTGAAAGGAAATGGCGCTCTTCCAAATTATCAGAATATCGCTCAAATTGGCAAGATGATCTTAAGATTTATAGAAAGGCCCTCCGTAACGCCAGAGGAGCCTATTACTCAGCACTAATAGAAGAAAATAAGAACAACCCTAGGTTCCTCTTCAGCACTGTAGCCAGGCTGACAGAGAGTCACAGCTCTATCGAGCCACATATCCCCATAAACCTAAGTAGCAATGACTTCATGAGCTTCTTCTATAATAAAATTATTACTATTAGAGAAAAAATTAATCACCAACTGCCATCAACAGTTATCAGTGGCTCTCCAAGTTCAGGGACTTCTGTCAATGTAAACTTAGATGTATATTTAGACTGTTTTTCTGCTATCGATCTTCATCAGTTAACTTCAATCATTTCTTCATCGAAGCCATCAACCTGTCTGTTAGACCCGATCCCAACTAGGCTGCTTAAAGAAGTTGTTCCCTTAATTGGCACTTCTTTACTGGATATGATTAATCTTTCTTTATTAACAGGATATGTACCACAGTCCTTTAAAGTAGCTGTAATTAAACCCCTTCTTAAAAAGTCTACTCTTGACCCAGGGGATTTAGCCAACTATAGACCGATTTCTAACCTCCCGTTCCTCTCTAAGATTCTGGAGAAAGTAGTCGCCAAAGAGTTGTGTGACTTTCTACATAACAATAGTTTATTTGAGGATTTTCAGTCAGGATTTAGAGTTCATCATAGCACAGAGACAGCTCTGGTTAAAGTTAATAATGACCTTCTGACTGCTTCTGACAATGGACTTGTCTCTGTACTTGTATTATTAGATCTTAGTGCTGCATTTGACACCATTGACCATGATATTCTTTTACAGAGACTTGAGCATCAAATTGGCATTAAAGGAACTGCCCTAACCTGGTTTAAGTCATACTTATCAGATCGTTCTCAGTTTGTACATGTTAACGATGAATCCTCCATAAATACTAAAGTTAGTCATGGAGTTCCACAAGGTTCTGTACTTGGACCAATACTATTTACTTTATATATGCTCCCTTTAGGCAACATTATTAGGAATCACTCCATTAACTTTCACTGTTATGCAGATGATACGCAGTTATATCTATCAATCAAACCCAATGAAATTAATCAATTATCTAAATTACAAACATGTCTTAAGGACATAAAATCCTGGATGACCTGCAATTTTCTGATGTTAAACTCAGAAAAAAACGAAATTCTTGTTCTTGGCCCCAAAAACCTTAGAGACTCATTGTCTAAAGATATAGTCACTCTAGATGGCATTAACTTGGCCTCTAGCACCACTGTCAGGAATCTTGGAGTTATCTTTGATCAGGACTTGTCATTTAACTCCCACATAAAGCAGACCTCTAGGACTGCCTTCTTTCATTTACGTAATATTAGAAAAATTAGACACATACTATCACAGACAGATGCAGAAAAACTAATCCATGCATTTGTTACTTCAAGGCTGGATTACTGCAACTCTTTATTATCAGGTTGCCCCAATAAGTCCATTAAAACGCTCCAATTAATTCAGAACGCTGCAGCACGAGTACTGACAGGAACTAGAAAAAGAGATCACATCTCTCCTGTACTAGCTACTCTGCATTGGCTCCCTATAAAATGTAGAATTGAATTTAAAATACTCCTCCTCACCTATAAAGCTCTTCATGGTCAGGCCCCTTCATATCTTAAAGAGCTCATAGTACCCTATTACCCCACTAGAACACTACGTTCTCTGAATGCTGGGCTACTTGTGGTTCCTATAGTCTCTAAAAAGTAGAACAGGAGCCAGAGCCTTCAGTTACCAAGCTCCTCTCCTGTGGAACCAGCTTCCAGTTGTGGTTCGGGAGGCAGACACCCTCACCACATTCAAGAGTAGGCTTAAGACATTCCTCTTTGATAAAGCTTATAGTTAGGGCTGGATCAGGTGAGTCCTGAACCATCCCTTAGTTATGCTGCTATAGGCCTAGACTATCGGGGGGATTTCCCATGGTGCACTGAGCTACTCTCTTCCTCTCTCTTTCTGCACTCATTCATGTCCCTTTAATGCATGTTACTAACTCCACTTCTTCCCCGGAGTTCTTGTGCTTTCTCGTCTCGCAGGTTCTCATGGATCCTGGTGGAGCCTCCTGCCATGGTCCTGCTTGACTGCCATTGCCAATACTGTTGTTGCTGTGCACCTGTCTGTCTGTCTGTGCTCTCTCTCTCTCTCTCTCTCTCTCTCTCTCTCTCTCACCCCAACTGGTCGAGACAGACGACCACCCACCTAGAGCCGGAGGATCTGTCCTAGGTTTCTGCCTTTTAACAGGCAGTTTTTCCTTGCCCTTGTCGCCAAGTGCTTGCTCATGGTGGTACTGTTGGGTCTCTGTAATTAATGTTAAAGAGTTCGGTCTAGACCTGCTCTATTTGAAAAGTGTCCTGAGATAACTTCTGTTATGAATTGGCGCTATACAAATAAAATTGAATTGAATTGAATTGAATATATTGTACAATATCACATATTATACAGTGCACTGACTGTAGTCTGCTGAGGTAGTGCTACTGTCAATGACCAGAGGTTAATCTGTAAAGCCTCTCCTATACCACATACATGCTGTAGACTGTACAGTGTAACACGTTTGCTCCTGAACAGGATTTTCCCAATACAAACACTTTTATTCCAGGGGAGAAAAGTTTAGTTCAAGGTTTGATAATAGTCCATGCAACTTTGGGCAGCAGTTTGGTCAGACAGTCAAAAGGTTAAATAAACATTTCCAGGAATGGACTCTCCCCAGATTTCTGCCCTCTTGTGGAAGAACTCAATAATTGCGTGCATGTGTCACCACATCTATACGGACAGTAAGGCCAGGTGTACGAGTGCAGTGCAGATTACTAAATAGGCTAATATTTATCACCATTTTGAACAATATATCCAGTACAAGGATACATTTTTATCATCTTACCTTACAATGACTGCATTCTCACACATTTATGAAAACAAATTATTAGGATACATTTGTTAGATCCTTTTTAAAAAACAAAAGTCCATATCAGATGACACTACATCTAACTAACTTTGTTTTCGTTTTACAATATTTGCTGATCTGTTGAGTAACATGCAATATTGCCATGTAAATACAAATATATAAAACCTGTAAAGAGTTTTCCATCCCTAAAAGAGACGGAAAATACCCCCTACCCTACCAATCCACCTCTTTCTCATACACAAATACACACACAACATAATAGCAATAATGTAATTAGCAAGAACAATGGAAGAATTTGCAAGATTATTAACTTGTTATCATAAGTTTTGTCAGGCAAGTGCAAACTTTAATAACAGTCACATTGAGCTTAGTGTCAACAACAACTCCAGAAACCCATTATTTGTCAATTACGCCTCAGTTTACAACCACATGGATACATTCTTCAACTGTCTCAGCGAACATAACTGTGGTATCATTAACTGCAACTTCACTCCCACTACAAGCAGCTTAACCAGACAGCTGATTATTACTGTTGAAATATGTGATTTAATGCTTTTTCTTTTTGTGACTAAGCCAATAAAATTTACACATTTTAAAGTCTGTGTAGATTTTTTATATTGTGCTGAATTCAGTCACTGGGTTTGATTTTGAAGCTTCGCCTCTTTATTCATGACTTATGTGCTGCAGTCTGTATTATTTAATCTGTATGATAACAAATATCAGTGACATGAATATGAGCTGTTATTGTTGCTTACTGTATATGCATAATATATTATTCCTCCCTTTCAGGAGGAAGATTAAAAAACTGTTTTGTGTTTTATTATTGAGTAAAAACCACAAACATGAGAAGTTGTTTTTATCGATACAACAGATTCTAGATAAACCGTATAGCATTTTAGTATTTTCTCCACATGAGACCACCACTCCCCCATATCACAGCCTTTGTGAAGAGACAAAACTTGCCTGAAATTGAATACCCATTATTCTAGGTACGTTCTATTATGTATTGTTTAAAACTGGGGCATTATAATGTTTCTTCCCAGAAACACCCTCTCCAGTGCTGCATTTGCTTTTCTACTCACGATGACAAAGAGGACACCTTGTTTTAGGGCTCTGCAGTTAAAAATGTGGACTGTAGTTGGTTTTGGTCCTTTGCTTTTCTTGCTGCCTCTTGGAACAGTATTTGTTGGTAAGCAATTTACACTTTTAAATAAGAAATAATCAGTTATATTATAATTTTTTTTAAATCGTTTTGTTCTTTTATAGTACTGGGTGCTACACGTTTTTGTGATATTCTAACACTAATATAGTTTTGTAAGAATATTTATTATCTATATATAATTTGCATTGTTTCATAGAGTTTCTAAAAGTGTCACAATGACCGTAAAGTGTTAAAGAGAAAATCCAGCCAAAATACTAAACAGCCATTTGTAATTTATATATATATATATATATTTCTGGGTCAAACAAGACAAGTTGTGTTTTGCTATAGGGAGCATAGTGGCAGTTATCAACAAATGCAGCTTTGACTGATATGTGACAAGTTCACATCCCTCCCCTGTAGGAAAGTTGTAAATAAAGTATAAACAGCGAAGAAAAGTGGGAAAATTAAAAAGTAAGTTTTATGGCTCTAAAATTTCTTGAATGCAATGTGCACGTTTATCTAACAGCTTATGTTTATTGTTATGACTTTGTTCTTTAATTAAAACTGGATACTGTTTGCTTCACTGTCATATTCTTCTTCTTCAGTGCGTTGCTTTTATCTCACCTAAAGTTTAAAATTTCAGAACATGCCATTGCCAGTTTGCAGTTAACAATGAAAATCCACACAATTATAGGATTAGGGATACTGTCTTGCAGTGGTTTTCTGTTGGTTTAAACAAATAAAATGTCTAAGGTTCTTGGGGGGAGTCTGGCCTATGGAACGAAACCGCCTCCAGGTCACTGGAGGATCAACCACTCCTGCATCATTCCTTCACTACAGGTTATCACTGGCCAAGTTAATAAACCTATTCAGCACAAACATCATACATTTTACTTTTTAACTGTATTAAAACCAAAAGATCATGATTAAAGTTCCTGTCTTTAATGTATCCACAGTCTCACCAGTGCCACTGCAGAGTCCACGTGAAACCAATATGACAGAAAACAGTGTCAGAAGAAGAAAAAGAAGCTCTTCCTCCGCTGACACTGAAGGCTCTGCTTTGCCTCCAAAGATTCTGACTGTCTCTCATCTTTCTTCTCTCAGAGATCTGGTTTCAGAAAATAAAATCACAGGTTGTGCAATTTTACCATGCTTCCTCTTGCAACTCAAAACAGCATGATGAAATCAAAAAATGTTATCTGTAAACTGAAGATGACCTGAACCAAGTTGGCCTACTGTTTGCCAATAGGTTTTGCTGTGTGTTACCCTGTTGTACTATCGGATGGGTAAAGAGCCAGATCATCAGCACTATTCCACTGACTGAAAAAGTCTACATTGGTATTTTTCTACATCCTGAGCAGACATTTGTTATCTTTAAAGAGTAACAACATGTTGAACCAAAATCAGTGTTAAATACTGCTGTATACCTTTGGTGGTAGGGACAAACCACCAGATGGTAGCAAAAGAAAGGATTTTGACTTGTGTGCTTCTTTGGAAATCTGATTATTTAGCCAAAGCTCCACATTTCAACAGACCCATCTTCATTCTGTGTTTGCATTGCCTCAACACAGGAGGAGAGTTATAAAGTTGAGTAACATCTTTTTTGAACCCGTGAGGTAGACAGAAATAATGTTGAACGGGTACAAAAACTTTAAACTTTAAAAATAGCAACTGTGGCCATGAGGGAGAGAGAAGACAGACTGTGAGTGTGTTGTTAGCTGTTGGGAAGTTTACCACAGCCGCCCACGTCCCCTGAGTCAGTCCATCATGGGACATTAAAACCAGAGAAATCCTCTTGTATGTTTCTTTTGTTGTATTTTAATGATTTATTCTTTCAGGAAAGGACATTGTGTGCTGTGTGTACGACATGTGGTCTGATTTGACTTCATAAGCAGGAACCTCTGGGATATACAGTCCAGCCAAGTTCAAGGATTCATTTATTTAATAAAAACATTATTGAAGATAAGGTGAAAAATAAAAACATGTGAGAAGAAACAGACACAAAATTACTGGTTAATATTTGATATTTAATTAAAATTAGTCCAGTATGAACCGGACTGCGACAATTATTCACCTCAGGTCTGAAAATAAGCTGTCAAAACAGTTGTTTGTGTCATTTGGATGGATTATGCAAACTTCTAGAAATCATTTCAGTTGATGCCACCAAAGCTTGCTTTTATATTATCACTGTAATGCAACTGACATGAGAATTTCACTTCTTCTTCTTCTTCACTTCTTGCAGTTCGCTTAGCTGTCCGTGTCTCTCTCACTGGTCCGAGTAAGCTTCTTGACCCCCAGCTCCTCCTTTTCCTGAACAAAAAGGTCAGTAGGTCATACCAACACACACACAGGTGTTACCTCACATTGTTAACAATGTGAAAAGATCAATAAGGATCAGATCACCATTAACTTTAGTCTCATGATTTCAGTGAGAGGTGTTTCTTGTGGTGTCATAGCAGGGATTGAACATTGATATGATCAAATTTAAAATTAAAATCATAATTGGTGAAAAAGTTACCTCAGTCAGTCAGTAGGGCATGATGACGCAAATGGATTCTGCTTGCGGAAAAGATAAACAACAAATACACCGCCCAGCTAATCAATGTCCAGCCAGTCTAAAGGTCAAAGGCCGAAACCTCTGTATTGGTTTTGGTCAGAGTTCAAGGTTTATCATTTATTCATCAGCAAACAATGAGTCAATCTCACTCAGACTCAGTAGCGGAAGATATTTAATTTATATTTTACTTCATGAACTCAAGCACCTTTTTAATAAAAGAACAGGCATGAGTGGATTAAAGGATTACAGTCTCAAGAACTCAATGACTGCTGATGTAGTGGTGGGTGAGGGTTAAGGGTTGAAAGGCATTTTTGATCCTACAAAGAAGTCAAGCGTCGCCAAAGCTATCTTAACAATTATGTAAAAGCAGGTTTGACAAGTGAGGCTCTTGTGTTGCAGCTGTTGCTTATGGCTGTCCTCTCTCTCTCTCTCTCTTTCTTTTCTTTGAGAAGCCAGGAATCTACAACATTGGAGAGAAGGCAAGACTCTTTTCAATGAGAGTAGTGGGAATTAAGAGAGTGACCTCTGCACCCTGATTTCATCATCCAAGGCCCAGCCCAGCCCAGGATCTCTCAGATTATTTATGAGAAATATGTTATATCTTTGTTGAAGCCCGTGTTGCTGTTTTTATATGACCTTGTTTCATTATCATTGTTTTGTGTCTGGTTCCATTAAAGATTAACTTATTTTATCTAGTAACAAGTCTGTGATGTATGCAGTCGCTGATGCTTGGCCCCGCCCACTACACTGGCCAGCCAATAGAAAAGCGCGCTGAGTCTTTATTTCCCACCCTCCCTTGCTGGTTTGCCTGATCGTGAGGAAGTTTTTCTGCACTTCACCGGTCAGGAAGGTGGCGGTAGTGAATGGCTTGACGGCTCATTGTAAATAAAAACGGATGGCTGACTCGGCGTCCCTGGAGGACACGCTGCCCGATGAGGAGAGGGAGTTTCGGAAGATCATAGGTTTGATCGGAGGTAAAGAGAGGATTCATTTGGTGAGTGATCAATGTCAAAGTAAACAGGTGGACGGAGATGACGCTGAGATATTGCAAGAGTTCCTCCGTGAAATGTTCCCTGGCAGCCTGGCGAACAGCAACGGGCAGCCCCTCTCCTCTCCGTCAAACGGCGATAATGCAAGTGAAAAACACGTATGTTTCAAGCCAGAGACTGATAAAATCAACGAGATACATCTTACAGAGAGGCCCAAAGATTTGGACTTGAGAGCCTGTCCTGTGAGAGAGGACGGGGAGAAGGAGGAGCGGTCAACGCGCAATGGCAACGCTCAGAAAACAGCAACGCGGAGGGCAAACATTTACAGCCGAGAGCGAACCATTGATTCTGCTGTCATCATATTCATCTTCAGGCAGACATTTCTCAGCAAAAATACAAACGAACTGTGCTTAAAGGAGATCTTGAAGGACGTAAAGGCGCGTACGAAACGTGCCAGAATCGCCCGACCAGCTTTGATTGGATTAATACGCACCAGACAGGAGAGCGCCGAGACGCATCAGTGTGCGCAACTCCTGGAGCGTCTGATCCGCTCAGTGTTCCACAAACATTCACCAGAGACCGTGTGGGTCGGCTGTTTCATCCCGGAGACACAAACCCAAATAATCAGCATCAAGAAAAACGCCTGCAAAGTTATAAACTCATCTCAAACAGCAGGTGTAATAATGTCCACCATTCATTATCTTTAAGTAGATATACACTTCTTACATTATTTGATATTGCAGTTGTTGTTTTTTTCTGTTTGCCTAAAGCCACATGGTTTTTATTTTTTGCTCAGATCAGCAAGGCAGATGCTTGTCAACATGAAGTTTGAACTCTGGTGTGTTTAAACAGGGCACCATGTAGATTTGATAATACATTAAATAAAATATTAGATTTTGACAGAAATCTAATATTAAATCTAATATTAAAAGGGCTAGGCCTATTGTACAGATATTACACAAACAACTCATTGACATAATTATTACGGAGAGGAGTGATGCCATAGGAAAATAAATATGTGAATGAGAATCATAGAATCCATAGGAGTAACTACAGTTCCTAATATAGTAGCTATTTTAATGATATTATGGTAGATTTCGTACCCCTCTACGAGTCCATTGTTATCTCACTAATGAGCACTGTCACAGTGTAAGTTCCTGCAGGAATATTTGGCAAACACTGTAGTGATTTGTGTTTGTGCACTCCACTATATAGGTCAATCTATGACATTCCCAAGACCACACATTTCTGCACACATTTTTCTTCCCAGGCATGGCTGCAAAAGCCCTAGAACAAAAGGAGCATTCATGAAACAATCAGGCCCTTAGATAAGCTGCCAAATTGTTAAACGCTTCTTATTGCCTTTCAGATAATACCAGGGATACAGGGAACTCGCTTTTCTGGCCATTCCAATGTTTGTTCTGGCCTCAGAGAAGAAGAGCCGGAGGCCAGGCCAATGACTCTTCAACCAGCAGGAAAAGAGGTACCAACATCGGGTTCGAGTTCACCTCGACTGAGCTGCATTTCCATTCCCACAGGATATTTTCTTTAAACTCATCTTTTCTTTTCTTTTTTGTCCATTCTGTACACCAACATAGTCCTGTTCCATGGTCCTCAAGGGACTAATCCAGAATGCACTACATGAGCAAAAGCCATGGAGGCAGGTTGTCAGTCTATTACAGGGCCAACAGACATAGACGTTCACACGTTGACTCTTAATTAGACTCTCCTCGGATCAAATCTCACGCAGTCACACACAGGGGGAAACAATCTGTAATAGAAGAAGCAAGAACCAGTTTAGCCTCAATGTACTGGAATGCAATGTGTAAAAACAGTGTTGTTTGCTCCTGCTATCACTGTCTGTTCATCTTCATGTGGTGTACAACTGAAACAAATCCAAGAAATTAACTTGGGAAATTCAAGAATTAACTGACTGAAGTTGAGGCAGGTTGAGAGAAAATGAATGCAATGAAAAGTAAATTGAAACACACACACACAACATAATGACTCCTAGAATGCATCGGTCATCAGATCGATCATACAGACAACAGATTTATAGTATGATGATGTAAAATTAAGTCATGACACCTTTGATACTTTACACATATATAGGGAGCAGACAAATACTTAAATCCCACTGCTGCCATATTATATAATCATATTGATTGTATTTAACTCAAGTGAGTACCAGTGTATTCATTGTTTTTGTTTTGTTTTTCTTCAGGTGATACTGGAAATATAGAGGAAAGCATCCCTCTGCAAACCAATTCCTTGTCTGCTGTACCTCGTGTGGATGGAGAATCAGCTGGAGGAGACAGCTGATGACAGGACACATGACCTGGGGCTGGAGGCATATCACTGTAGACAGTCCTATTTTTACTGTGAAATTGGCCTCATGGTGCTACAGAGCCTTTCTACATGTTTACAGTGTTCCTTTGTGGTGCTCAGTATTCCCACTGCTGAGCCAACATGATTCTTGTCCTGAAGCAGTATGTTGCTAAATAGTCGCTGTTGCCATCTTGCTTTTTTTACACATTGTCTTTGATGTACAATGGTTAGTCACAAAGAGATACTGTGACCAGTTAGTCATATGTTGTGCTATTCTCTTTGGTTTTTTTTTTCCACCTAGATAGAGATTTACCTGCATATTTCACTAGGCTTACAGCAGAAGTACTCCTTTTTTAAAATGATGCTGAACACTGGATTACCTACTGGCCCCAGAACGGTGGCTTCAAGAACCCAAGGCTTCTTGTGTGTCATCTGGTTTGTGCTAATTGTATTGACAATTAATTGAGAATAAACACTGCCAAATCACAACATCAACTGACATAATAAGGTCTTGCTTCTTTAATAGGGGCCCAGCAGCTTCTTTTTTTTTTTGCCCCTGAGCCCCCCAGCAGGTTAATCCAGCCATGGTCAATCTTTTCTTTTTTTCACTTTCATTTATTAGAATTGTGTGCCTTAGATGAGTGCTATTGATAAAAGCATTATCTGTTAAAATAAAAAAAAAGGATGACAATACTTTTCACTTTTTGTGTTATGTATGTAGGCTTCTGGTCTAGACAGATAGACAGACAGACAGACAGACAGATATACTTTATTAATCCTCGAAGGGAAATTGGGTCGTCATAGCAGCCAGGTACATTTAAATACAATAAAATACAACAATAGAATAAAATACTTGGGTAGAAAAGATTAAAAAAAAGATAAACAGGTAGATAAGGTGTAAAGAAGGTGTAGTTGCACGATGGTAGTAATAGTACTGAATATTAGTCTGTACATTTATAATATAGCCTAAATATATAAATAAACACATTAAAGCTTGTGTGCATTGAAAAGAACATTAACTTTCAACAGACTACAAATAGGACAGTGGGGGATCTGGTTAGTGACTGAGTATAAATAAATGAATTAACCCTGTACTGTCATTTATTTACTGAGCCCTGCATGACAGCCACGTTAATGTCCAAGGACCCCATTTGTTAGGCAACCAACCACCAACAGCGACAGAAAGGCAAAAGAACTG
This sequence comes from Dicentrarchus labrax, assembly GCF_905237075.1. NCBI lineage: Eukaryota > Metazoa > Chordata > Actinopteri > Moronidae > Dicentrarchus > Dicentrarchus labrax. The sequence goes on along the minus strand of NW_026136718.1, from coordinate 13,658,875 downwards.
ATTCACGATAGACCACCATCAGAAAAGCCCGTCCATAAAATCGGATACGTTCAATTAATCTATCCCCATAATATATATTTTTTTTACATTAGATGAAAACTAAATGAAAACAAATGTTTTAAGGTACTACGAATTGACGCGACCCTGCGAAGATACAATGGCTACTATTATATTTATGTGTATTTTCAATCAGGCTTAAAAGAGGCCTGCCTGCTCGGAGGTCCTTGTACAACGGACTTGCGGTACCGGACAAAAAGGAGTTAGCAGCGGCTGCGTTTGGTTCCACTGCTGTGCATTTTCAGACACTACAAACCTTTTATTTTCCTTATCTTCCCGAAACAATCGCACGGATTCCCGCCGTCGAACCAGGATCGTGGGGCTGAGGAGGGAATAAAGAGCCAATCATGATAACATCCGCCGGTAGGTCGTAGGAGAGGGTTTTAGCTGCCTGCCATTGATTTAGCTGAGTCACACAGCTAATGTTGTCAGTTAGCCTGTAGCCGGTTATAACCAATAAATCCACGGAAATACTATTCAGGATGGAGTAGCCCTTTGAAATGTGTCTTTAGTGTAACAATGTGACGAATTTATTCCCTGCACGGCGGTTAAAATATATTATTTCGTTAGTAGTTAATGTAAGGTTAATGCTAACAGTCAGTACACTGTACAGGCTGTTTAAGTAGGTGTTCAAGTTCATGTTTATACAAACACAGGAATGGTTTTTCATCTTGGAAATAAATATAACATGTTAGCGTTCATATAATACTCCCTACTGTCAGGGTAGTTTCTTTTCCTTGAAGCGAAACAGGCTTTTACTTGACCACTGACCCTGTTAATCCTGCTAACGTTACGTTACAATATGTTTGACATCTGCCTTTCTTTGTTAGTTATAATGTGAAGGTGTATCATTAAATATAGTTAATTTGTGTTTTTATAATTGGGTAAACTTTTGATCAAATGCATTGTGCTTGTAATGTCTCTTAATGAAGAAATAATTATGGACAAATGTTGTATTTTGAAGTAAGAGCAGTACTAATCCCTCATATGTTCTACCTACCATACTGTAGACTGCATTGGAATATAATTGATTGAAAATGAAAGCATATGAACTTTATGAATCAAGCAACTCATCATGTTTGTTTTTCTTCTCTTTTTTTTTTATTTTTAGCTGGAATTATTTCACTCCTTGATGAGGAGGAGCCACAGCTCAAGGTAAGAACTGGTTGCAGAGTGATTAGACGGGTGCCGGAAATGGGAAACTTTAATTTAACTTCTAATAATTTTAATGTCATGTCAAATGCTAGTCAGAAGTATAGAGAGTACATGTAAGTGTGTTTTTACCTTCTTGTAAAAGCACACAAGTTTTAGGACACTGGCTCCTCTTGAAATCTTTCATAAGGCGCCAGTGGGAAAGCCTTCTGGAGTGCATCCAATACACAAACTTTAATTTCTGGAAGTGCTACAACTGCCCCCAAACACATTGATTAGTGTAGTGTATGTCAGATTGAAAGAAAAAGTTGAATGTTGATGCTCACTGGGCCCTAATAATAATAATAATAAATGCTTTATTTTTGGATAGGGACAGTGCAACATTAATGAACATCGATATTTAAACATCTCTGTAAACATGCTGGATTATAGCAAACCTGCTAGTTTGCATCCATAGTCCCTAATAAAAAAAATAGATAAAATACAAATAGAAGAGACAGCACAATACATTACACAATCAGAAAGACACCAGACCCACACAAGATATAACAATGCAATAAAAAGTAATGTTCAGTTCAAGGTGCAAATAGGGCTTCACACTTAATAAGTAAATATTATCGAAATTACAATATGTCCAAGTGCAATATCCAAATTTCAGAAGCTGCAGTTTTTTAATTAAGGTAAAATGTTCCACAAAACAGAATTATAATGAAGTACTGTCGAGATGCCCTGACCTACAAATCAGATGTAAGAAAACACTTATTTTGTACAGACCTCAACAAATGTCTTTTTATCATTATTGTTTTTTTTAGTGAAAATGAAAATTGTGCTGCAGAAAAAAATCATTCTGACTAACTGCGAATCATATCGCAGTTGCAATATTTTAAAATATTTGCGATATGATTTGTTTTCACTATATTGTTCAGCCCTTGGCCCAAACTGTTGAAGTAATGCGTAAACTAAACTGGATCTCATGTTATGACACAGTTGCAGTGTGACAAAGGGTAAAAAAATAACATGTAAATGATGTATTTGTAACATCTCTGTTTCACTTGCAGGAGTTTGCTCTTCACAAGTTGAACTTCATTGTGAATGACTTCTGGGCTGAGATTTCTGGATCAGTAGATAAAATGTAAGTACTATTGATGAGCAATAACTTAAGCCCCTTGTGTTCTTTCTTTGCCCACAGTAGGGAGAAATGTTCTCAAAGTGTACTAGGAGTGTGACAAATTTACCTGCCTTACAAGTGGTGACACATACAGTATTGACACACTAGATGCAGATGAAATGTGCCTCATGATGACCAGTAGAGTACTGAATGTTCTTCCAACGTGTATGATTGACTAGAAGGTTTCAGATCTCTGCAGCCTTCCTAATTTCCGTTTGCCTCTTTGTGGCAGAAACTGCTCTATGATACAGAGAAAAGTTCATTTACATTCAGTAGAGATGGAAATGATCTCTTTGCTAGTCCGATCTTTTTCATTGTTACCTAACTATATGTTGTCCACTTCCAGCGAAGTCCTTTATGAGGATGAGACGTTTCGGAGCAGAGCCTTTGCTGCTCTGGTGGCCTCCAAGGTTTTCTACCACCTCGGAGCCTTCGAGGAATCTCTGAACTATGCTCTCGGTGCTGGAGAGCTCTTCAATGTCACAGATGACTCAGAATATGTGGAGACCATCATTGGTGAGTGAAACAAAAACAAGTTGTCATTTCCTGGACTTACCTGCTTATTTAGTGATCATGTGACATTTGTTTGGATACTGCTATGAACCTTGTCAGTGACGTAAACAAGTTAAATGGAAAAAAAACTAAATTCTTACCTCCAGTTTACAAACCTACCAAGGTTTTCTGGTGGAGAAAGCCAGTGAATAACATGGAATACTGACTTGAATTACGTTGTTGAATTTAGTAATCAAATGGACTTTTTTGTGTCTTCTCTTAGCCAAATGCATTGACCATTACACCAAGCTACGTGTAGAGAATGCTGAGCTGCCCGAGGATGAAGAGAAGAAAAGCATTGACCCACGCCTTGAGGGCATTGTCAACAAGATGTTCCTGCGTTGCCTAGACGATCACAAGTACAAGCAGGCCATTGGCATTGCCCTGGAGACGAGGCGACTTGACATGTTCGAGAAGACCATCTTAGAATCGGTGAGCCACTATTGTCATTTACTTGAGATTAGTTTTTAAATATCTCCTACTAGCTTTAATGCTCACCAGAATAGCCCTAAGTCTTGTGCAAGAGTCTAGCATACTTGGTATAATAATACCAAAACTTTGACAGAGCTTAGGAGAATCACTTGATTCACATACAATAAATGTCTTGGTGACACTGACTAATTTCACAGTACATAAGTTATAATTCTTACACAAGAGTAAAAATGTTTTACTTCCTTGATAAGGTTGATAATTGCTACCCCCGTCCCGCTCCGATGACAACTTATGTATCTGCGCCGATCAAAGCATTCGTAACTAATTGGCTATGTGGAGCTTTATTGATCCGATCTGATCTTTTGTTTTACGTCAGCTGTCACACAGCTTTGTGGTGCAGCCATTGTTGACTTTCTTGCCGTTTCTTTCCTCCACTCTGCTCTGTGAGAGTAACACCGCGGGTAGGGCTGCTTGTGCTCGGAGGAGAGAGCAGTAGAAATTCGACAAAACCACACTCAACACACCACTGCAAGTGCAACAAAAGTCCCACAAACAAAAAGCTATGTAATCCACGCAAAATATGTAGATACGACGAAAATAACACTCACAGAATACAGACTGTTCATTCTAGTAATTCTGGCTGCATCGAAGCACCAAACAATGGACAGACAGAAACAAGACCAAATAGATTACGGAGGGGTTTGTTATTTTATACTTTATTGTAATAAAGAAGAGCTTTGATCCAGGCATTTTGTTTCTTAATGCAATGTAAAGCTATTTCATTGTCAAGTATTTACATTGTATTGAGTAACTTTAATGAACTTCAAGTGTGCGTTGTGCACTGTATGGTCTAAATCCTTTTTTTTAAATTTTTTTACAAAGGATCGAATTGGGACTCCCTATTAGCAGATATTCAATACTTAATGACTTGAATCGGATCAGGGGCTAAAAAAACCTTCATCAGGACATTCCTAATTACTACTCTCTGTTACTTTCTCCTCAGACTGATGTGAGTGGCCTCCTTGCCTACAGCCTGAAGGTATGCATGTCCCTGATGCAGAACAAGAAGTTCCGCAACGAGGTGCTGCGGGTGCTGGTCAAACTCTACATGAACTTGGAGAAGCCTGATTTCATCAATGTCTGCCAGGTAATCCTCAAAAACACTTTAACAATACCAATGTAATAAATACAATAAAAACATGTCCTTCAGACAGATTTGTTCTTGCACGTTTTAGTCAGTCACATTTTAGTGTAGTTTTTTTATTTTTATTTTTACAGAAACCTTGATTTGTAAGGATACTTTTAGGACATTTTGTTAAAGTGGTAGTTGCTACCACTAGTAATGGCAGTGCTTTTTGAACCAGCCATTCAGTTCTAATTTGTCTGAGAATTTAACATGTTCTTTTACACTTTGTACTTTTTAACTCACTTGATTCTTTGGAACAGTTGGAAACAATGTTATATACTGATAGAAGCTAAAATCCCTCTCCAATATTTTTTTCTCCTACCCTCTCTAGTGCCTGATATTCCTGGATGACCCGCAGGCTGTGAGTGACATCCTGGAGAAGCTAGTCAAGGAGGACAACCTGCTGATGGCCTATCAGATCTGCTTTGATCTGTATGAGAGCGCCAGCCAGCAGTTCCTCTCCTCTGTCATCCAGAACTTGCGAACCGTTGGAACACCTATCCCTGCAGTCCCCGGCTCTACAAATACAGGCACTGTGCCCACACCAGACAAAGACAGGTAGGCAGTGGGAGAGAATAAAGACACACTTATACCTTCGCCGAACCACTGCATCTTGTTCATGTTCACAAAGGCTTAGGGACTGTTGCCTGATCATTTAAGCTTTAGAAAACATCTGTATAGGTTTTTTTTAATAAGGGTATGAGTTTCTACCTAAGTAACCAAAAACTAGACAAGCATGGCAGGAGATTTCTCTAAATCTTTAAGTCCTCAGGAACAATGCATAACATTGAATTATCTCAGCTTGTGTCACGAACCCTGCCACTGATATGTTCTGTCAGAATATTTAGGATTTAACATAAATATGTACATGTATAACTATAATATACATGTGCATCTTATAGCCCATTAGGCCAAGGACAGTGACTATATATGGGAGATTTGGGGCTACTAACTGAAAATTGAGGCTTTTTTGAGTCACTGACATAAGTCATATCATAACATTCATAACATTGACCAAAGTTGTTTTTGGACACTACAGTGATGCTATGGAGACAGATGAAAAGGCTGGCAGCTCCCCTGCTGGAAAGCCAGCAGAAACGGTAAGCTCTCTGGATTGTTTTGTACTGCAGCACTTTTGTTATAACAGGTGCTTGTAACTTTCTGGGTCTAAAAAGAGCAACTTTGATTTGGTTTATCATCATATTTCTTCTGTGTTTTTGTAGAAAGATGAGCCTAAAGACCAGAACGCCAAGATGATCAAAATCCTAAGTGGAGAAATGGCCATTGAGCTGCATTTGCAGTTCCTAATCCGAAATAACAACACAGATCTAATGATCCTCAAAAACACAAAGGTAAGGCTAGCAATAAGATAAATGGCTGAGAGAACATAAATTAATAAACTGTTGTGTACATGGTCAGATGAGCTGTAGATTGTGTGAAGCCACTGAACTCTCTGTCACAGCTTTCTCCTGAGCTTTTATGTTTTTTTTTTTTTCTCTGTCACTCCAGGATGCAGTCCGAAATTCGGTGTGCCACACAGCAACAGTAATAGCCAACTCTTTCATGCACACAGGAACCACAAGTGACCAGTTCCTCAGGTAATTGTGCAGTGAGAAACAACTATTTCATAGATTGCAGAGATTAAGAAACAGATTTACTCCCAGTGACATTTTGACTACAGTTTTTGTTTGACCTTGCAGAGAAAACTTGGAGTGGCTTGCAAGAGCCACCAACTGGGCAAAGTTCACAGCCACAGCAAGTCTGGGTGTCATCCACAAGGTAAATTTATGTCACTGTGATGATAATGTAATGGTATTTAAAAAAAATGAATGAAATGAATTTTATTCCAGATTCAATTTGACATGACTTGCTGTGTTTTTCAGGGTCATGAGAAAGAGGCTCTCCAGTTAATGGCCACCTACTTGCCCAAAGACACCTCTCCTGGCTCGGCCTACCAGGAGGGAGGAGGCCTGTACGCTCTGGGGCTCATTCATGCCAACCATGGCGGGGACATCATTGACTACCTTCTCAGTCAGCTCAAGAACGCCAGCAATGATGTAAGTTTTTTGACGTTTACATTGAATGCTGGTTCTGTTTTGAACTGAATAATAAAATAAGACAACACAAAAAGTATTGTGTCTTAGAAATAGAAGCCTCAGCTAGAAGTCTGTAGCTGAGACCTGCAGCTACTTTAAGTCATTGTCTCCGTTGATTTATGTACTAGTGTTCTGTCTCTCATAGTCTGTTTTCTTCTTCTACATCACAGATTGTCCGTCATGGTGGTGCCCTTGGCCTTGGTTTGGCTGCGTTGGGAACAGCAAGACAGGATGTTTATGACCTCTTGAAGTCCAACCTGTACCAGGATGATGCTGTTACTGGTGTGTAGGCCTTGGACAAAATGGAAATGTTTTCTGAATTGCAGGGTGGCTCATCAGTTTTTAACCCTCATTACTCTGCTATTCCAAAAAAACATTATTATTTTTGACTCCTGCTTGTGCTGATCTAATATAATACATTCAAATAACAATCATATTCAGGTTCAACAAAAAAAGCCCTCCTGACAATATTCTGTAACCTCTCAGGTGAAGCTGCAGGCCTGGCCCTGGGTCTGGTCATGCTGGGCTCCAAGTCAGCCCAGGCCATTGAGGACATGGTAGGCTATGCTCAAGAGACACAGCACGAGAAGATCTTGCGTGGTTTGGCAGTGGGAATTGCCCTGGTCATGTATGGGCGCATGGAGGAGGCCGATGCCCTCATTGAAAGCCTCTGCAGAGACAAGGTAAGGCTTAGATGTGATAGTAACAATACATCTGGAGTGACATTGGCTTGATTAATCTGAGAAGGAAGTGGGGAGGGTATCAGTGTATTTTAAAAAATTTTTTATTTTTAAAATTTTTTTTTTCTATTTGTGTAATTCATAGTTGTTGATGTACTCCTTGGGAGGGTATTAAATGAGTCAAACTTGTCAGGATGCTTCTGTAAGGTAAATGTGGGAAATGAGTCCTAGATGTGCATCCAGACACAAAGTCTCAAAGCTCTGCTTTCCTTCACTGTTTGATAGGACCCCATCCTGCGGCGCTCTGGTATGTATACGGTGGGCATGGCCTACTGTGGCTCCGGGAACAACAAGGCCATCCGACGCCTGCTACATGTCGCTGTGAGTGTTTCCTGTTCTGCCTTTTTCACAACACATTATTTCACTGAGTGGAAGACAGGTCTTTCATGCTGGCAGTGAAGCAGATACCAACAGCCAGGGCTGCGCAACTGTAGCTGGCATCATAATTCAAATTAGTTTTCCTGTTTGTGCCTGAAGCTGTATAAAAGGTTTTGAATACATTTAGCTCAGTAATCTTGTATTGCAAGTTATTAGAACCACCTGAATTCACTGTGGGTCCTTTTTTACAAGAAAAAAAATAGTAAGAGTATGACATTACAGTTTAAAGATTTATTTATATTCCATGCAAATGCAGCATGCTTCAGAGGTGTGAACAACTTGGTGTCCTGTAGGTGGCAGCTCATCCAAGCTAAAATTATTAGATGCTGTGATAGTTGAGAATATTCTTCATACTGGGAGCCGTAAGGGAGATGCATCATAAAGGTTCATTACAGTCTCTGTATCAGTTTTGGTAATTTGCCTGCTTTTCTTGTCTTAATAAAGGTGAGTGATGTGAATGATGACGTCAGAAGGGCTGCAGTCGAGTCCATTGGCTTCATTTTGTTCAGGTAAGGGCCAGACTAAATTACTTGAGCTACAAATACTTTCTTTACATGCACCAGAGGCCTTTCTCTCAGCAGTCTCACAGTCTTGGCCAAAATTCTTCTATTATTTATTTATCTGCCTCTACACTAACACACACTGCTTTGTGTTAAGATGAAATTAAACACTGCATTTGTGCAGTTCATTTTGTCCAATAGAAATTTTATTTGACATTTACTTCTGAAATAGACTCCATTGTACAATATCTAGTGTAATCTCCTAGGTTATAAAAGTGTTTATTGCAAATATGACATCGAAATATTTTTACTGTATCCTGCTTTCCGTATGAAATGTAACTCTTAAATGTGTTTGTTCTCATTTGATAAGAACCAGTAAAAACATTGGCATGTCTAAAACAAATGGTGATAATGCATGTACCTATGCACAGTGTAGGCATATCATTGCTTTCGTGAACCATTGCAATCCCCTGGTTGTCTTAAAAATGAAGCATTTGTTTTTTGTTTGTTCTTTCTTCTGTTGCCCTGGGTTGCTCTAATTTTTAGTTTTGTATTGCTGAAGAGCTGTAGTTGGATATTAACACCCTCTCGATGGTATGATCGAAGAATTTAGATGCACTGTTGTCTAGAATAACTTCCTGTTCTTCATGGAAGATATTCCTCTGTCAGAAGAAGCTGGACGTACTTGTCATTGTCACTCATACATTTTCTTCCCTGGCTATTTATAGGGATTCATCAGTCTTATGCAGACATGAATTTACCAATCACAGACCAGAGCAGTATTAAACAGACAGCCTGGCCAGTGCACAAATATCAGGGTGTACATTTTTAAGCCCAAAAAAGGCTATGTGATATTCTGTGTGATCAATTGGCCGCTAGATAAACTTTGTGTAAATCTTCACAGTGTTTAGAAAGTCTTCTGAACCAGAACAATTCAGTCCTCTTCTCCAACTTCCCACCCTAATGGCTTAAGGATAACTCCCTCTATTCCCCCAGCATACACAGGAAGACAGCTTTGATTTCAAATGTCTTAAGTCTCTGTTATTCTTTCAAAAGCAAGTTTCTCATTTTGTTAACAATGAAACAGGGTCGGTCCAGGTAAAGATAAAATGTTGACACACTCCAAACTCAGATATCATATATCTTGCCACATTAATTAAACACTGTCCATATTTTGTTAATTTGGTTTAATTTAACTGTTACTATTTGGATTTATTCTTACTTACAATAAGTCTACAAACTGCAATTGTTAAACATAAAGGTAAAAAAAAAAACTGCTTAGTATGCTCTCCCACAGTGCCCTTACTTGCAGTTATTCCAGTATTTGCTGATCTTTTAAGTCTGTCTAATTTAGACTGTTGATCTGGCTGTCTGTTGTGTTTTGGTCCATATTAGTTCATGAAAAACAGCGTTGCTTGCTTATAAAATGAAAGTAGTGTAGAAGTTGACAGAAAAAGAATACGAATGCTCAGAACTGCTTTGGTTTTCTTTCAGTTCAGCAACACAGAAAATATTTTATTGAACACATTTAGGTTTCCATTTAATCTGGATTTTGTTCTTTCTAATATACATATTTTATTTGGAAAACTTTTTAACATATCAAAACATCAGGTTCCAATACACATACAAGAGTGCTTTCCAAAGGTCCAGCTAATACAATAGGTATCATTTCAAGAGTGCAATGCATTATATGTGTCAGTTGCAGAAGAAATTTGAAAGGTAGAGTTGTCTTAGCAAAATATAAGCATGTGGTCTGAGATGGTTTACAGCATATTCAAATAGCCTAAGTTAAAAGGGTCAGCATAGGAGTATATTGTATACTGCATTCACATAGAGTTTTCAGGTTATCATTATGTCTTCACTCCTCACATTTTTGTCTGTTGTCCTTAATTTTGTCGACTTTTGCCTTTTCATAGAGGATATCCTCCTCTGTTGTGGTTTTTTTTTGTTAATTGACCTGTTACAGGTCATCTCAGGGCTACAACGTTTGAGAATTCAAACTCTATTCTGGTACACTATGAACTGTCTTGCTGTCTTTGAGAATTCACATTGTTGATATGGCCTGTTGTAAAGGCCCATTGAGTTATATTTTGACCATACGTAGGAGTTTTACTTAATGTGATTAGTGTTTTGTGTGTTTCTGAAATTATCGTAAGTAAAAATATTGCCTTGTTTTGCTTTTGTTAAAACATTATGGATGTAAAAAACTTTAGACGACAACAGGTTAGATTTTGTTGTTGTGTAGTGCACAATGAGCACTGACATTAGATTATTTCTCAATCAAATTGGGAGTAACAGCAGATTCCAATCATGCGTTTTTGAATATTTGTTGCACCATGAATCTGATCCACGTCAAATTCTCCCTTTTTAATTAATTTGTCTGGTATCTCTATACACAGCTAACATGTTCCTCCTGCTTACCACCTTCATTTTCAGTCAGAATCATTGTGTCTAACACGACACCACTGGATGACTGTACAGGTACTTGCCGGCACCTCAGTGGACTTTGGTAGCTAACTGCTCCGATTCCATTCGTCATTCCTCGCTTCATGAACAGTTTAGAGTTTTCTGCCATGGAAGATCTGAATGAAATCCGGGTAAAGGTCCGATCTGTATGTGACGCCCCTGAGGGCCTTCCTGACTTGTGACTTGCACAGTTTTTGTAATTACAGGTCATGTAACGCGTAAATGCTTGCCTGAAAGTTTTGTTGAATAGGGTGTAGACCAGCGGGTTGATACCAGACGACACATAACCCACCCAAACAAAGATCTCCATGAGGCGGGCAATTATACGAACATCACAGCTGGTGCATAGCACAGAGGTGATATTGGTAATGAAGAAAGGGCACCACATGACTACAAACAGGAGGAAGACGATGCCTAACACCTTTGAGGCTCGCTGCTCATTGCTCAGAGTCTGCATTGACCTCTTGCCCATTGTTGACATTCTCCGAAAGGACATGTCCTCTGCTGTAGGAGAGTTTGTTGTGCATGTATTTGGTTTTTCTTGCATCCTGGGAAGTCTGCCATCCAGCATGTTCAGTTGTTTAGCTTGAGTCACAGCTTGTTCCCTTTGAAAAACTGTGGCTACTGTTGGGTAGCTAAGGCGCTGAGTCACTCTTGACCTGAGCAAATAAACCTTTTTGCGCAACACCTGGACTGTAAGAAGGTAGATGACCATCATGATGGTCAGAGGGATGAAGAATGCCACCAAGGAGCCAAACATGATAAACTCTCGGAAGGTGTCGGTTTTCAGCAGGCATGTGTGGTTACTGTTAAAGGTGACGTTGTTGGTGATGTTGTTGTTAGGATGGTAGTCCTTAAGCCCCTTAATTGGAATCGGGATTGCAATACCTAAAAAAAATTATAAGAATAGTTAGAACTATCAAATGGAGGAAACAAGATATTTCTGTGTTTAATTTATTATTAAATGAGTATGGTAGTAGAAAATATTTGTTTATTGACAGTATAGTGTCAGGAGTAACATCGCAACTTGTGATTGCATGATTTCCTTGTTTATTTTTTTAAAATCAAGTAAACTAATCCCCCAGTTCCACTTAAACTGAACACCAGTATACAGTCGCAGTAAAAACTCTGCTGTCAGCAGTGTTAAGTGCTGCTCCCTTCATTCCATCAGATCTTCTGGCTTTGGTCAAGAAATTAACCTCAAATGAAACCGAACCCATCAGCCAAATGACTACGCTTTTAGTGGTCTGAGTACTGGGCACTGAACAGTAATGCCTCTGTGAATTCTGCCAAGTATGTATGCTCTGTTGTTACACACAATGGCCAGAAGCTACTTTTTAGTTTTACTGTAAAGCTAAAATAGGTTGACAACACTGTAATATTCTTTCATAAAGAAGACTAGCAAACAGCTACACCAACCCCTCTGCGAATGCTTTCTATTCCTAAAACTTACATTCTTAAAATGATAAAGCACCTTTTCACCCGGGGACACATTCATGGTCTGTGCAAGCTTGTGGCCTTTTACTCTTTATATTTGGTACTGTACCATCCTTCTTTCAGCTTCCGTTTGATGTGGTGGCATTATTTTTTTCCACCTAATAAACCGCAAAAATAATGCTTCTTGTTTTAGATGCACAAGCCACATTACCGTTTGGACAAACTACAGTTTCTCGAGAAAATTTACATGGTTGTTGTCCCCACAGGGTGTTGTCCCATATCCTTCTGAAATACACTATAACTGTCAGGTTGCTGCTTTATATAGTATCTGCTTTTATTGCATCTGGCAAATATTTGTGGGTTTATCAACCAGGTCTGCCATGGATCTAATGTCAAGAAATCAGACTGTTTGTGAGAAACACTTTTTATCGAAGTGAAGACTAACAGTTAAGGAGTTATGGAAATCTGAATTGATATGCTTACAAATGGATATGAGCCACACCAGTGCAATCTTCACCATCGCTTTGGCTCTGGATTTGTACTGGCTGTGTTGGATTGGCTTCTTGATGGCAATGTAGCGATCCAGTGAAATGGCGCATAGGTGCATGATGGATGCGGTAGAAAACAGCACATCAAGGAACAGCCAAATGGGGCAGAGGGGCTCCGGAAGAGGCCAGTCAGAGTCTAAAAAGGAGATTAGAAGGAAATTAGTCCAGTAAGATTATAAATTGTTACAGTTAGTAACTCCCTATAATGTACTTGTGGTATAACCCATTTTCATTCCAAAAAGAATTTGGTCTTGCACTCTACCAGTTATGGGAGATGTACCACAATGGCAAAGGATTAAAAGTAGCACTCATGCAAAAGATTAGTGTTTGTTTATCTCTGTGAGGAATGACTTTACTGGAAAAAGAAGGGTTCACCGAGTGTTTATGGAGCTAAAAGCTCTTTATGTAGATGTGCTGGAGACTATGCTCAACAGTAGTGTTTATTTTCAGTTCCAGGCATAAAATTGGCAAGTAATTGTTCTGGCTTTTGTCCTGTCACCCATTAACATTGCAAAAGACTGTTGGAAATATTCCTTTACAGAATTTTCTTTTGTTATGCCACCCCCCCCTTCTTTTCCCTGCACCACTTTCTTGTCACACTTGGGGGAATTTTTGAGTCATAGTTTTGATGAGGTTTCATCTGGAAGGCTTGTTCATTGACAAATACTTGTTCTCAAAGTAGACCCTCTGTACCTGTTTGGTGATGTGTTTAGTCCCATGCCAAATTCAATAAACAGTGTAGCTTGCAGGTTCCAAGTAGCTGTAGAGGGGAAAATATTTTTATTTTGTTTAATTGAATTAAGAAACTAAGTAAACATTGGAGAGCCCTCTGCAATTGTCCCTTTGTCTGTTACACATACAAATTTAACTTTTTCTGTATTGGAGCAACTGAGTTTTTGTTAGTTTCATAATCTTGTGTTAAAGGGATAGTGTCACCATAACCCTCTATCCATATCCATAGCACTTTGGTGCAGAAAAGAAACCACCAACACAAGTTTCTTGTGTTTACGCATTTGAGAACATGCAGTAAGGAAAGAAAAACAGCAACTCTGCTTCATTGTTGTGGTTCTTATAGTTTGCCTTTGAAAATGTCCTTGTTCCACCAAATGCTAGCAAATATAAATAGTGCCACGAAGAGAAATAGGTGTCCAGCAGTTTCTGGTTACACAAGGCTGTGGTCAATCCCTTCCATAAGAAAAGACTCATACACACAGTTAATTAATTTTTTTTTTTTGTTACTTAGCACAAGGTTATATGCATAAAAGTCAAAATTGTTATATTATAGATAATTTTAGGTTGGAATGGGTTCAAGTCATCAAAGATCATCTTTTTTTAAATTGTATTTCATAGATATTTAATTTTCTTTGTGGCTCGTGTTTAATCAGCTAAAACTAATCATATAACTGCATAGTACAAAAAAATCCTCTGACCCACAGCTTTTTTTAAAAAGGAAAATAAAAGAGAGGTGTAGTGAAAATGTATATTTAATATGACTACCAGAGTAACTTTGACTTAGTTGGCAGTGTAATGTGTTGAGAGAAGATGCCTTGCAGGTGTGACACTTTTAGAAGCAACACCAAATCATGTGTCCTTTTTTTTGTCATGCAGTACTATATTTTAAGTTTACAACAGTGTCTATTCACATAGCTCAAGTTATAAACAAGCAGATCCATAAAAGTTTTCAAGGTGTTCCCTGTATGCTTTGAATTCATCTGCCCAGCAGATGTGGAACACGACTGGTAGTCTTTACAGGTGTAACTGTAATCTAGTCACATTCTTGTCTTGCTCTTTCAGGTTTAAATTGAAGCTTTTTCAACTTTGTACATCCTTTCATGAATACTGAATGCTCTGTGGCCTCGCAATTAGCTTATCCTTTATCTAAACCTATATCTCTGCCAGCCCCATGCAGTAGTTTTTGCTGCACCAGGCACAGAGCTCTTCTGCTTGTATAGGCAGTATAAATCTTCGGTAGTCTTTGGCTCATTAGTTCATGCTTTTTTAAATTTTGTTGTTATGAACATTAATAATGTCTTCTCTTCAATAACCTAACCTACAAATGTGAGAAATGTTATTCACTCCCCTGACCATTTGGTGTCAGTTCAGTGTACCTAAAGAGCAGCCACCCACACACATAACTTCTATCAGCCTTACATTAGTTCCATGTTTTACCTGTAAGACCCACATTTGAATGCCTTTGATCATCATCTGTGATGTGAAAACATCAGATTTCCACACAGTCAGAGAAAGTTAAAGTGTGCGACCTCCCTGGTAAATGTTCATTTATAAAATCCTAGCTCACCAGGGAGTGCCTTGCCTGCCGACAGCCTAACAGACAATCATACTGGTGGATTTTTAACGCATGCATGGAATGCTTTCACGCCTACTGCATTGTATATCAACCTATGGGTTTTGACTTTTTATCAGAGCCTTAGATAAAGCCTTCATCAAATAGAGAAAAGCAGCATCTCTACCAGTTTGACTCTTTGCCTTTCAATGTAACATATCCAGTTGTCGTGCAAAATGTGATGACGCGTGTGTGTCTGTGTGTGAGAAAGGGGAGTGTGAGAGAGAGAGAGAGAGACATAATTATGATCTGGCTTATTATCCTCCAATTGAATTAATTGACAATAATGCCTTGGCTAATGACCATAGCTCTGTATTTGCCTTAAAACATAGAGAATATGAGTCTTAATCAGTTCCTATGCAGCTGTATTTACACAGCACTGTCACTGGAATTAAAATAAAACCTTTTCATTAGCATTTATTCCTATGGGTAATGATCCCCTTGACCAGTAGTTCAGTCTTAGCTGTGCAACTGCTATCATATCACTGCCAGAGGAAATAGGATGTTTATTGTCCACCATCTCTTGTTATATTTCATCTAGAATAATTTGTTTAAAGACAATCATGATTGTATCTAGTGTTTTGGTCGCAAACTATTTTTATCCTCCTTAGATACCCGTAAGTATGCTGGCCTGTTTTTCTTTGGAGACTAGTTTTCTGAAAAGTAAATAGTTTCCCCATGAAAATGGGGGGGCTTTCCTCCTTCTCAAATGTTTGTAGCTTGTTATGCCTTCACCCCACAGACACACACTAACTCTTACACTCACTTTAAATCATTGTTGTCTTGAAAACTTGTTAGTAATGGTTTACTGAGTTTTATGAGTATTTTACCCAAGGTTGTTTTCAAACTGGTCAGCCAATAGGGATTAAACACTTAAAACCAAGCTAAGTATAACGGTAAAGGCATTCATCTTTTGGGTTATTTCATTAGAAGGAATTGATTTTCACATTGAGCAAGGACATGTTTTTCTCTGTAGGGTCAAGTATTTATTTATTTTGTATTACACAGTTTTGTGGCAGACTATCAGGTTTTTAAACACAAGGCTCAATGCTAAACTTACTGTAGAGAACAGTGACGAGGGCAATGGGCATCACAAGGAGTCCCACCAACAGATCAGCCACAGCAAGCGACATTAGAAAGTAGTTGGTGGCGTTCTGCAGCTTTCTTTCGAGTGACACAGCAAGAATGACCAGAATGTTTCCTCCAATAGTCGGGATGATAACCATGACAATAAGCAGGGCAGCCCATTTCAGCTGAACCCCAGGCGCTTCTCCTGACTGTAAGCTGTTGGCCTCTTGTGGAGCCGCGACTGCTTGAGACATGGTGCTGCAGAGGTCACAGCAGGCCTTAGCGTGGGTCGGGGCTCTGATCTTTCTGGTGTTGGACACTCGGTCAGCATGGTCACTGGGTCCCACAGGCAAGGACACAGGGTAGGGCTGGTTAGTGCACAGGATGCTTCATCCCTTGTGCAGTGTATAAACCAAAATGAATATCTGCTAGATCCACTGCTTGGAGGGGACAAAGAAAACCAAAAAAAACAGGGTCCAACACTGTGAACTCCAATTCTGGCAATAATCCCAACACAATTAGTATTTCCACAGTGAGATGTTAGCAGGGGTCCTCACTTTCCCAGGCAGTTGATACTCTTGTCATCCACTGGGTCCACTTAAAAGAACAAACACGTTTGTTAAAGGAACAGCAATACTTTGAACCAGCTTTAATTTGTCTAAATCATGGAATAATAATGAGACATTTATTGTAACAAATGAAGAGGGTCTTTCCTTTGTGGTGACCATTATTGTTTCCACATTACAGCAAAGAAATGTACAGAGTTGGAAAATATAAGGAAAAATAGCTATAAAAAATATATAATTCAATAATTGTTTTTTTAATCAAACTGTATATATTAATGCGTATAAGGTAATTAATAATGTAAGGTAATTAAATTCAGATATTTAATTTTTGTAATGTTTTTTTGATGTATAAAAACAGAAATAAGGTATTAAAATTATTTAAAAACCTCCAAGTCGGTTTAGATGAACAATACATGACTTCTCTCACTCTTTACAGTACCTAAGCCTACAAAGATGTACACGACTATAGATTACACAAAATCAAACTTGATCAATATTTAATATTAATATATATATAATATAATAATATATCAATATTATTTTGTATTTTGCAAAAGTTTCTTACCTGCTCCTGGAGGTAACGTGTCTGTACATTCAAGTTCCTCGTTGACGTTTCAACTCTTGGAGTATTTTTTTCAAGCCGCTACGTCTTAACTTTCATAAACACTAAAGCTATACTGTTCTCCCAGCACAAAATATTGCTTACTGTCCAATGCATTTCAGTCTTTAGTTCTTAGTTTAATCTTTTTCAAAATCTCATCTTTATATCATCTTTATATTTCCACCCTCCCCAAATACGAACCTGACAGAGAATGCCCTCCCTCAGCGGCAAAACCTAAATCTGTCTCTGTCTGAAGCAGTCCATGAAGTGGAATTTGTTTTCCTTCCACATGTTGGAGGAACCCCCAGTCTTGCTTCGCATCACCTACCGCGATCACAGGTTTAAAACTTTCAGATGTTGTGGCTCCTCTGCCTCTCTGCCATTCCCACTCGCTGCCTCTTGTTCACAGCCTGTGATCAGATTGCACTCTCTCCCGTCTTGCTCGCTCTCCCACTCTTCCCCTCCCTTCTCTCTGTCTTGCCTATGAGTCAGACTCTGTACGAAACAGATGAATGTCTTCGTACTGGCAACATGCCAGTGGTTCTGGGAGGTAATTTCCCTCAACACAGCCGTCCCACTGTTTATATTTGTCACTTTCTGTTCTCTCCTCCTTTCAATGCTTGCAGGGGTGGGGGGTGTAGTAGTAGTGGTGTATGGGGTGAAGCCTTCTGTGTGGTAAGGGGCTCAAAGATTTTACTTGTACCCTATCGTTTTCATTTCATCCTCCATGAGTTCACATTTTTAGTCTGAGAAAGTAATTTAAATAAGATCCTATTTTAGACCATATTTGTTTTTTCATTTGATCTACCTGCCTCAAGTCAAAATGTGTTTTCTCTGTGTGTACTCATTGTTATGCTTTTAAAAGCAGATGTAAGACATTAAAGGACATGGATACAAGCGATCCCTGTTACAGTAACCAGATAAGTGATTCTTCTCTTCACAAGTAAATGTGACATGTATAGCCAGTAACCCCCCCACATCTGTGCACCCTTAGGAATCCCAGCAAAGAACAGTCCATAGACCAAATGTTAAGTTGAAACATGTTCCTTAATTCTCTTTCGGGTGCCAGTAGCTTTAAAAGATAGTCTGTCCTGTACGGGTTCTTTTGTAACCTGACTGCCAGATGGTTTATTATGTTACAATTTGTGATAGCTGGTGTTAAAAACTAGAGTTTAAGCAGACCCTATGTGTGATTACTGGAAAATGCAGGTAACAGCTAAAGGTGTGCTGCTAGCAGTATGCTGACTTCTGCTCACATAATATCAAATACATTCCACACAGACAAAACTTTTTAATCATACCCCAACTTGCGTGATCAGATTTACAAATTTTGCACACTTTGAAACGTCCATAGCTGTCAGCAGTTATTGTACTCTGGAAACTTGTAGTATTAAGTTGTAATTTGTGATTTTATTTACAAATTTGCATAACTAAAAAAATAGTTCCCTTGTTGGTAGTCACAGTGTCTGTCTTATTTCCTCCTTTCCAGACATTGGATGATTTCAATTTAAGTGTTAACTATAAAAGCCATGCAACCTCTTGGCTTGTTTAATACAACGTTGTCCAGGTACTTTCATTATGCATTTGGGTAAGTGGTTATAATGGACAGGAAACAAGCTAATGAGATCTGCTCTCTTACAATGCGACACAATCACATTTCATGTGGCAAAATCTGCCTATAATTTGTTCAACTAAGCAGTATTCCTGCTTCTTTCAATGACCTTTTAATGTGCGTGTTACTTCCCAGGGCATTGCCTGGGACTTGTAGACAGGGAGTTATTAAGTTGCAGCTGTATCAGCCTCTTGTCACTCACCCCATAATAAATGTGAGACATGCACATATGGTCATACAGTACATTAACCAGCCAAGTAAAAGCCTAGGGCAAGTAAATATTTCTAATTTGGCGCGTATGGCCAATAAACTCATAAAGCATATATTGTTTTACATGGATCTGAGTACAGGAGCTGCTCTGTGCACTGCTGAAGGCTTCATTGTCTTTGGGTCATGGTGAATGAGATAGCTATATTTTCCCAAAGAATTACCAATGGATTTGGTTAGATCCAAAGTCCACGGCAGGCTGAATGTGTTTGTAAGCCTTGTTACCTGTAATCAACTTTAGTCCATCACACAGGCTTGAAATACAGACGTCATTGCTTCACTGCCTTTTCAGACTCAACAATGCTAGATATTGATTTCTTCTTTCCATCTGAGTTCTTCCATTTTGCCGGTTGTGAAAGGTAATTTAGCCAACTATCTTCTACTTTTGAAAATGGTGAAAAGGCTCCAGATTCAATAATTTGAAAAAGCCACAGGAAAGTTTTGTCTAGCTATTACAAAAGAAACTTTTGATGGCCAGGTTCATACTTTTTCATGCTATAATAGACAGACAGCACGGTGTGTGTTTGCTGCAAAAGCAGGTATTGGTATTAACATAAGGCTTTAAATAGACCCTGTGATCGCTATCAGCCGATACTACTTCTAGTGATCGGAGCAGCCTTAGTAGGTGAAATTGCAAGTTGATCTAGATCTTGATAATCCTCATGAGCTGAGCTTCTAATCTCAGAGTAGAGATCATCAATATAGTGGCATGTTCTCAAAGCATGCACAGGACTAAACACAAAACACAGGGAAGATTATAACTTATTTAGACATCATTTTCAGGACTTTATTGAGGCAATTCATTGATTCAAATCAGATGGAGGCTTAACCCAAATCTTTGTATTTTCTGTTTCCCCCCCTTATTTTACATTGTGAGCATTTAGGCAGTACTATTAATGGTGTGTTAAATGAAGAATGAGAGACTCTGATATCTTGGCCACCTTCAATACTTTTAATGCGCTTAATATAATGTAATATAGCCGCAGCTCTCACAATAATGCAACGTTTACTGTTTCTTACCTTGCTGTATTTTAACTTTTATTTGATTTCTGTTATCTGGTTCTTTCCTTCTTCCTAGTAAAAGCAGCTGCTAAAGCTGTCATGCCAAAAGTAATTTTGCTTATGAACGGACAGTTGTAGTAAACACTTATTTTTACTATTTATTTATCTTTTGTATTTATGACTTACTTTTAGTGTTTATTTTCAGTATTGTCTGTTTAATTTCTTAATGTTGTATTACTTGGCAAATACACAAACTTAAACCAGCTGAGGGCCAGCCACAGCTAGGTGATTTATCTATCTCTTTTTCCTCTTTCTTTAATCCGATCAATGAGCTTTTAGTTCAGTGTAAGCAACTGCAGCAGCCTGAGCCCCTTCAGTTGCTGTGTTGTTGGGACAGTGATTTGTGCCGCTGATTACAAAACTGGTTTTAGACTTTGTTCTTATCTTTTCTTATTTATTTATTTTTTGACTGACTCACTCCAAGTGGCAGTTTCAAGCAAACCAAACATGTTTTGTGACAGAGTAATCTCAACAATCAGCTCATCTGTCAGATAACATTTTTGGTTATAAAACAGATTACTTCAACCTTATACATGTTTTTTAATCCTTTTTTTTTTCTTTCAAATTGAATATCTCTATTAAATCTTGTGAATGTTTTTGTTGAAATCGGGATACCAGCACATTGGTGCTTGGCATTTTCCCCTGGTGACAGAAACCTAATGCGACAAGACTCCACATTAGTGTTAGTTATCTGGCATGTACTGATTGAAGATAATCTCATTATGACTTAAGTGTTCTCCCCATACTTAAGGCCTCCAATTTAGACTCCATCAGGTTAACTTGAAGGACCTAATAATTGCGTGTGGTCCTTATCATGACTACCCTTTGTCTCATAATGCTTTTGTCAAGTAGTCAACAGTACATAAAGTGGAGTGGTCTGTGACTCATATCTGTATGCCGTTTAAGTGCTTTTTTTTGTTAATAATATTATAATCCCATTATCTTGGCTATTTCAATTGAATGATAAGTTGTCTTCTGTAATTAATAAAAAAAAAAAATAGACACATTCTTGGCACATTTTAATTTAAATCCCTTAATGTTCACTTCATTTTGGCAAAGAAACAGTTTATACAAGAAGTGGGAAAAAATCCTAATGAGCCACGGCCTTTTCAATTGTACCTTGAGCCAAAGATTTGGCTGAAATGGTTTGGCTCCGTTATTTCTATTCTTTTTATTCCACAACAGCACCACTGGAGAAAATGCACAAGGACTTGGAGGTTTTTCAGAGGGATAAATCAAAGCCCCGCATTTCATACCCAAGCTCTTTCACCTTTCTTTCTCTCACTCACTTTCTCTGTTCTCTCTGCACTTTGTTTAGCTCTGACTCAGAAAATTTGAATTTTCTAACCACCTATCACTGAATTCTCCTATTACATGGATATCATGTAGGCTCTTCCTGAATACAGAAGGAATAACAGTAAGCATATAGATCTGCAGGTGAATGCACCTGTGGAATCAAACATAATGGTGTTTAGTTCATGACCCTTTGTGCCATGTTGTACAAATTGCCACAGCTCTTAGACTTTTGAAAGATTACCCAAATGAGCGTTCCCCATCAGCCATCTCAAGATGACTACAAGGGTTACCCACCCTGTATATATGCATTACATTAATGCACTCCCGTTTCCTGTACAGTTTTCTTTTCTTATCTTTATTTATTTATATTTTATTTTTGTGTGATTTTTATATTTTATGCACCAAGACAAATTCCTCATATGTGTAAAACATACTTGGCAATAAACCTAATTCTGATTCTGATTCTGATGGTTCATGTGGCTCTTTTGCTCAAGCCCTCAGAGCACTTTTCCATTAAATGGAACAAATGTCCTCATCCATCATTTAAGTGCCGATTTTGGTCTGGATATTATTGTGGGCATAAATTCTAAATTCTGCAGATCTTTTTTCCAATAGTTGCGATTTCCCAAAAATGATATTAAAAATGATAGGTCCAGTGTGTAACATTTAGGAAGATTTATTGAAGGAAATGGAAAATGGTATTCATACGTATGTTTTCATTTGTACAAAAACGTGATTCTTATTTTCAGGTGTTAGAATGAGCTGTTTTTATCCACAGAGAGTGGGTCCTCTTTTTCTAGTCCACCATGTTGAACCGCCATGTTTCTTTCTTTCACACACCAAACACTGCCTCTGAATAGCGCTCCAGATCCTACATGCCTGGAAGGCTGAGCTGTTTTCAAATGGTTTCAGACTGCAACTTTACCACTACATGTCACTGAAGCCTACACACTGGTCCTTTTAACCTAAACCAGTTTAATTTTTTTTTATAGTTCTGTACAATGTTCATGAGTTTCATCAATGAGTAAAATTTGGTCCACACACACTCTTGCCCTTTCCTCAGCTGTCATTATAATGGTAAACTCCACGAGTTTCTGCTTGACTCGCTCTTAAATTCTCTCTCTTTCTCTCTCTTTCTCATTTTAGGACCCCTGAGCAGTGTCCCAGTGTGGTGTCTCTTCTGTCAGAGAGCTACAACCCTCATGTGCGTTGTGGAGCTGCCATGGCTCTGGGCATCTGCTGTGCTGGGACAGGAAACAAGGTGAGTGCCTCCCCTATCCCCCCTCCTTTCAAACTTAAAACACAATGACCGTACCTAACCTTTTTCTTTTTATGGTGTTGAGCTGTTGTTAATGAAATTCAAAACAGTGTTTCAAAATAAATCGGGAATGATTGTAGGCCTTTGAAACATGTGCAACAATGTTTGACATTTATTAACAGCAGCTTAACACTGGTATATTAAAAGTAGGGTGGTGGTGGTTCTCTCTCTGGTTAGATAAAGGAGATAAAGCCCCCCCCCCCCCCATACAAGGGGGGAACCATATGGACCAAACCTCATCGTCATATTACAAATACCTCAGTCATATTACCACACAAATAGGTTTTTCTAGTTATCTCCGTTCCAAGATGTAAATGAGTACTTGTTTAAGAGATGTCTGCACAAGAGCATGCTTCTGTTGGGATTGGTGCTCATTACTGGAATTAATGTTCTTCGTTAAGACTGTGTACAAAAAAAGCTTAGATATCATTTTCTCAACCACAAAGGCAGTGTTGGTCCCGATGTCCTCATTTATCCTATGTACTATCTTTGTCTTGGCGTAACACGTGCGTCACTGATGCAAAGATTATATATGCTGCACAAAGGGTTTTCCTTAATACTGATGGCTCCTTTTGTGAGGCTCATCTTAGATGAGCAAGTACAGACTTGTGTTGTTTATCCACTGCAGAAGTTGGAGAAGTTGTCAGATGTAAGGATGCCACCAGAACAAATGTTGCTTTCCTTAGAAAATGGATGTAATATTGCTCTAAAGCCAAGCTGTTATCCCAAGTTGATCTTACAAGATTTCTTTTGAACCTCACCCGTTTAAAAACAATTTTGAAATGATGCCACAGTTTGAGCAAAGTGCAACAGCCATTATCTTGGTTACTGTATATAGTGATTAAAACAAAAGTAAACAGCTATTTTACTTGTAAACTATTAAAACTTGCTTTAATTTTCATTGAAAGTCAGCACTGAGCTCATAAATTGTAGAACGTTCTTGGGAGATTTGGTCCAATTTGGCACACAGTCACCAGGCTGTACCCTGTCGTTGTCTTTCGGTTCATTGAGGTCTGACAAGGAGAGTGAAGAAGACAGAAGTTAGGGTGCTGCCAGATCCCGAGTTGTCTAACTATGTGGGCTGATAGTCTGGCAGAGTCATGGCTCATTGCATCCTGAGCCTTGAAGCACCAAAGTGAATGTTTTGGACCAGACCAGGCCGAGGCATGCTACAGAGCTGATCAGCTCCAAAGATCCACTGCTTGGTTTTTCCAGAATAAAACCTCAAGCACATTAGGTCCTTACTGAGAAAAATGATGATGCGGCAAGAGAAGTGGGTCACCTATTTAGAGGGAGCACATTCCTTTGCCATCATTTGCACACCTTGAGCTTTGGATATTTTTACTGGACTGATGTTCCTGATCTGTTTTTATACGTAAAAGAAAAACCTGCACAGGAAAGCTGATCTTTTCTGTTGTCGGTTTGTTTCATGCTGATTTGTGCGATATTGAAAATCTTAAATGCAGTTCAGCTTGTTTAGTGAATTGGATGGAAGCATTGTTCACCAAGAAAAAGAACCAGTGTTTCAGAATACTGTTATATGATACAGTTTTATAAATATGTATGAAAATGGAAATTATGTCGTGGTAAAGTGTGTTCTGTGCTGTTTTGAGTTTATTTACATAAGCTTCTTGCCATTTTTTTTCTAAATTAAATCTCATTTAAAGTTCAATTCATGCTGAGGTACAAGCCTGAAGAAAACAGTCCACCACTGTACATGGATTAAGAGGATCTGAA
The DNA here is from genome assembly GCF_905237075.1 of Dicentrarchus labrax. Classification (NCBI taxonomy): domain Eukaryota; kingdom Metazoa; phylum Chordata; class Actinopteri; family Moronidae; genus Dicentrarchus; species Dicentrarchus labrax. Next base: position 13,634,292 of record NW_026136718.1, on the reverse strand, counting down.
GCAGCCATATTATGTGTAGACCTGCTCTGCTGATTGGTCCTGACAGTAAATACCCTCAATTAAACCACCCGACAACCTATCAAGAACAGGATGTGGTCGACTGGTGTTGGCTTTACACTCTTGACTTATCATCCCGGTACACGACTGTCTCAGCCAGCTGAGCCGAGAGCACTGATGAAACATGGTTTATTTTACCTCCGCTGTCATCATCAGAGTTTGTTTCTCTTTCCTCGGCGGAGCTGACGCCTCCCTCTGAGTCTGGTGGTGTGAATTACAGCCATTACTGCTCAGCTGAGAACAGAAGAGTGCAGAAATAAGAGGAGAAGAAAGGTGGTCCTCCTTTTATTTTTTCATTCAGAGTGATCATGGGAGGAAACTGAAGGAGGCGGGGCTTGTTGTAACTGTTACTCAGTTGTCCCGAGCAACCAGATATGGATGAGCTAATGTAATTAATTTGTGTGGTCTGGTTGCCTCTGCTGATAATCCCTTTTCCTGTATTTAACCAAACAAACGTGCCCCGGTTGCACTGTTCTTCTCTGGAAGGGAATGGCAAGATATAGAAAAAGTCAAAATTTCCCTACTCATTAAAAGAGGTCATTATTTTATCTTTTGTAAAGCAATACTAAACAAATAATCTTATAACAGTCAATTTGTCAACTTCACCTTCAAGAATCTGGTCTGGGAAAGTTGGAAAGTCATTTGATTACTTTTTTTAATTATTATTATTATTATTATTATTATTATAGTTCCTGGGTTCGAATCCGACCTGCGGCTCTTTGCTGCGTGTCATCCCCTCTCTCTCTACCCACCTTTCCTGTCAATCTTCGGCTGTCCTATCCAATAAAGCCATGAAAAGGCCCCAAAAAATAAATAAATGACCAAGATCTAAAAAGTATATGGTAAAAATGTTACTTAAAACTTGATAAAAAGATAATTTATGACAACCACATGTGCAAAGGAGATATGAGGTGTTTTTAGATATTTTAATGCGCAAATGTTTCATATTATAGCCTTAATTTAAGCAATATTACCAACTTTTCTGTTATGCCTTTTCCTCCACAGGAGGCCATCAATCTGCTGGAGCCCATGACCAACGACCCAGTAAATTATGTGAGACAAGGTGCACTCATTGCCTCTGCCCTCATCATGATCCAGCAGACTGAAGTCACCTGTCCCAAGGTAATGTCAAAATGTTTGCATTTTGCTTTCCTTTTTTATCCAGACTTGTTTAATTGCTTCTCCGTTATTATTGCTGAAATTGTTTTATAGCCAACAGTTACAACAGCACCTGTCAAAGTTTTGGTCTAGATACTTCTTTTATAGGCCTAGCAGACCTTTTAAACCGCAGAGACATTTCCTTTTGAATGTGAACCAGTATGTAAAAATGTATGGAGCACAAATAAAACAACTGCTCTGTTTTTTCTCTGGGTGGCCTGTTGGTTATCTGTGAAATGACAGGATGCCTCAGCGACTCTTAAAATCATGCTTAACACCACTGAGACCAGAGCTTTTTGCTGAGTAATGAGTGAGGGAAAAGAAAATGGGGGGGGGAAAGGGGAAGACTTGACCGAAAGCAGAAACCATTAGAACTATTAAGACAGAGTGAAAGAAATCTCTGTCATGGAAGACTGGATAGTGACTAGTCCCAACATAACTGCACGCACTCACCCTCAGGGTACCTCATACTTTGTCATAGCTGGTTAAGATTTGCCAGACACATTTTGAAAGACTCCTCATCTGCACAGCAACAGTCCTTAAACCTCAAAGCCATATGCAGGATTGTGCAAGATACAGTTTTTTTTCTCCAAACAGTGGTATGTCAAGAGGTATTACATCCTTGATTGTTTATTTCAAAGTCCCAGTCTTTGTAATTCCCAGCTCTGCTTCACAGAAATGTTAGACCTCTTGTTTTAAGGTGGTAAATTGGCCCAAATTGGCAGATAACTATCCAGCACAGTGTTTATTTAAAGTTTCACTCTGGTGAGAGAGATGCCGTTAGGACTCCCACAGGTACTACACCATCATTATGATGTGGCAATGTTGATGTGGCCTTGTTATGACTATTGTGCTGACAGAATATGACAACAGCCTGTGACAGCCACATTCAAGCATATAACTTCCCTTAATTTGGAAAATGAGGAGGGACAGACAAAATAAATTGCAAACATACACCCTTTCTAAAACTTTAAGGGATTCTTGGTCATTAATTACATTCACAAAATAAAGTTACAATGAAAAGCCAGGTTTATGAAAAGGCATATTGGTACAATTGTGTAGCATAATATTCCCCAGAGTAAAGGTTTGTACTCAGTAGGTACAATGTTGCTAGTTTGCAGCCATGTTTGTTTAATTGCCTTCACAAACACTAGGTTCCAATTCAGGGTAAATGTTAAGAAAAAATAAATTCCAGTCTCTCAAATTTAAAGACAGGAATCCATCATTGATGTGAATATCATAACAGAATTGTGTGTTTATAAATTAACATATTTTCCTTCCGTCACTATTTTAGGTGAACCAGTTCAGGCAGCTTTATGCAAAGGTGATCAACGACAAGCATGATGATGTTATGGCCAAGTTTGGCGCCATCCTGGCCCAGGGAATCCTCGATGCAGGTTAGTGTCCAAACAGAATATATGTACCCGTTTATGCTGGCTGTTTGTTGGAAATAGTCTGTTAACTGGAAAGACACCAGCTTGATCTCAGTGGCTTTATACATGTCACTGAGCAAGAGATCAAACCGCTATTTGGTTCCTGCCTGCTTGAACAGCCGTCACCTCTCAGGGGACATGAAAAGACCAACAGTCTTAATTACACTGTAAAACAAGTGAACTGTTCTAACTGTAACGTGGGTTTGTGGTTTTGTGTGTGTGTGTGCCCCTTAATTTGAGTTCCTTTACGCTCAAGCAAACACGAGTAACCCTCTTCGGTTGACCACCCGTGCACTGTGTCTCTGGAACAGATCATGCTAAGGTGCATTAGCGTCTGGTGTTCCTACCTCAGCTCTGCTCCGCTCTCAGCCATATGGCCTGTTGGTCTCCCCTTGGTGATTACTGTTTGTCTGATAAGTCTCTGTGTTTGTGTGTCTGCGCGGGTGTTTGTGGACACAAGCATGCAGCGTGTGTTTGTGTGTGTGAGGTCCTAGAGAGCTGCACATCATCACATGTAGAGCTACACACTCACACACAGGCAGAACACACCCATATTCACATGTATACACAAACGCCAATGCAGGCAGGAGCAGAAACCCATTTTCTAGCACTAACATAAAACCCTGTGTGCTAAGCCAGAGAGAAACCAGCTCTGTTTACACACAGCTGTCTAAATACACTATCAGGTGTTGCAACTTACACAAAGTGAAGCCTATCTCAAGTATTTGTGCTGTTACTTCAAACGATCAGTACAGCATACGTGTTCTTGTGATGATGTGCCTCATTAATGTTTTTCATCCGTCATGAAATTCCCTCTTGATTAACGCCGCCCCTCCTGCAGCACTATTTGATGGTAATTTCTTTCCGAGCAGATTAGCCATCTTCATGTCAGGCAGGACCTCAATCGTGTATCAAATCAGGCACATTAACCGTAATAAACTCGGCTAACATGCTGAGCTGACCCTGCGTGAGACCGTCCAGACAAACCCTGACCACCGGTGTCATTTTTCATACAGCAGACACTCTCCCCTCCCTCCCCCCCGCGCGCTTCAGGCCAAACTCCAGCTCTCAGTGCTTAACCCGTGTTTTCAGTACAGTTGAGTGCGTGTAGCTTACAGTTTAAACACAGTCAGGCAGGAAACACACTACTCCTGTTCGAATGTCAGACATGCTCAAGCTTGTGCGGAATGAATGTTTTACTATTCTGGTTCTTCTAGGGATTTAGGTGTGTTTGAGGAACATGGGTAATTGTATTTAATTTGATGGGCGGAAGCGATTACAGCTCAGTTTCATGATCACCGTTGCTCATTACCCAGGAAATGTCAGTCTCTTCTGCTCGTTCTCTCACACACACTCTCTCACCCCTACATGTTCAGCTCCCGGTTACAGACTTTACCTCACTAATTGATAAAGTCCATTAATTAGCTTTAATTAGTGATTTCTCTCTCATGAATGAGACATGCCCCGACTACTTTCTTCTGTTTTTTTTTTTTTATCTTTTCAAAGCAACCAAGCAAACAGGTAGATTGTTGATATTGTCATGTAACACCCTTTTTGAGAAATGACTCATATCCCTGTGCCTCCCTCACCAACTCCTCGGAATGAAAATTGGCACACCAAACTAAGAGTTGGCAAAAACAGCAGGACTAGTCAAGTGCTCTCAACCTCTTCTCAAGTTTTTAAGAGACTCTTAAGTACCCAGTTGTATTGCAGCAAGCAGACCTTGTGACTCATTCTGGCCAATTTGTGAGACTGGAATGGTTTGAACAAGAATAAGGCCTTGTTATTAAATGATCTTAGTTTACCTCAGAAAAAAAGTGACCACAAAGAAAAAACACAGCAGATGATTTAGCCGGTATTACCAGGGCAGACTTCAGTTTTAGTTGGAAATGCCACTCCCTAGTAACCTACCTTTTCATCCCTGTGGAGATGACAGTTTTATCCTGGTTGCCTCCTATCTTCTCTTCCTCCCCCTCCCTCTGTCTTCCCTTCTGCAGTCACTTCCTATTGTTTGTCCTAGAAAGGCTAAGGGAGGTATGTTACTCTTTGGTATTGCTCCAAAGAGCACAATTGACCCTGGTTCATCACATATATTGTCAGCTCCACAGACAAACTAAAATTGGAAACTTTCTGTTTTGGAGAGCACAAAGTGTCACCATGAGAGGCCACACTGAGGATCAACCCCTTAACCTTGCTGATAACTGGTCTCACACACATAAACATACTCTTTCTTAGAAGAAAATGGCTTCACAGTATCATTATTGTCCCTTTACTTAGCTGGTAAAATTATTAACCAGATCCTTTATACAACATTTGTATCCTGCAACAATGTTCCAGTTTCCCAGAACGCTCTCTTAAGCTCTAATTGCATGAGACTAGTATTACCAGGGGACCTCGTGTGATTTAGAAATGATTATTTTTCTGGAATGAGAGAGAAATGCAAGCTAAAATATGGAGGTAGTTTTTCCTCAAAATTGCCAGTTTATTAGGTATACCTGGTAAAATGTAGGTGTAGAATCACCTCTCAGTATAGCGCAATACAAATTACATCCTCCAAAGTAACCATAAAGTTGAATCTATACCTCTCTAATACAGTTTCAGTCTGATTTATTACTGGGATGTTATATTTGTCTAATTTTAGAGTGTGTATGTTCTAACCACAAGATGACCCTGTTTACTGCTCACTGTGGTGGATAATGCCCTTCTGTGGGAGGTGACTATGTAACATAAAGACTTGATAAAAATTTATTATTTACAGATTTAGATTTACTCCTTTGAAAATGTAACTAACTACAGTACTGGGAACACCTGGGAAAATCATCTGATATTTTTGGGACAGTTGACACCTTTTGTAATGTAGATGAATTATTAATCTCCTGTGGAGCTCACATCTAATAATAATGAATGAAGTTTATCTTTCAGATTTAAATGCAGGATGCTGTAGACAATGCATTTTTTTTTAATTGGCTTGCCAGTTTGTCCCTGTAATATAAATCTTTCCCTGTAATCAACAGATCAGACAGGCGCAAGCCAAAAAGACGACCTTTTTAGGGTGGTGACCATCCTGATCTGTACCCTCATTAACCTTCCACTCCCTCATCGTACAATTCTTGTGCCAAGTTGAAATAGGGTTCTTTTCACAATCAGTGATTAGTATGACTTCAAAAGAAATCCCAAAAAACTGAACAATGATAAGGAATGTGATTGTTAAAACAAAGAGTAGCTGGCCTCCAACTTTGCACCTTTTGTTATTTTTATTTGTCATGGTAATCTGCAAAGTCTTAAGTATATGTCAATTGTGGTAATCCTGGATTCTCTGGAGTACATTTTCTATCTATACGGAAATTGTCTAAGTAGTATGTATTTTAACCTTTTTATGTATCAGGGATGCATAAAGATTGTTTGAGGTTTGCTCTGCATGCACTCTCCTTTTCACCAGGAGTAAGCATGCTTTTCCAACCCCGTCCTGATTCACATTTTATACAAAAAAAAAAAAAAAAAAAAAAAGGGTACTTACAGGCAAGCCGCTATGTACTTCTCAATTGTCCGGTTCTCCCATATAAAAAGTCACCACCATCGTTGATACAATACTCTCTTTAAATCCATCTCACAAAAGGCTTATCTCAGCCCTTTATGACATGGTGTCGGATCCAAGGCATGCCCCCATGGGGCTCAGAGCAACATGGGAGGAGGACTTAGGCCTCTCCCTATCAGAAAATACATGAAATGATGTGCTTAAATGGGTCAATTCAAGCTCTCTGTGTGCTCATCACTACGTAATTCAGTTCAAAGTGGTACATAGTGCTCATATTTCAAAAGCAAATCTATCCTGAATGCATCCTGAGGTGAGTCCATTCTGTGATAAGTGTAAAAGTACCGAGGGCTTTTCTCTTCATTTGTATTGGTCATACCCCAGTCCTAACAAGTGCTGGAAGGGGATCTTTCATAAACTATCTCAGGCGCTAAACATCAGACTGGAACCAAATCCTATGGGTGCTCTAGTTCGGGTAACTGGAGGAAAGACACAATTAACTGCAGTAAAACAATGTACTTTATCTTTTGTTTCCCTTCTGGCTCGTCGGGCGATCCTGCTCAGGTCGAGGCACACTGCCCCGCCCACTCACACACAATGGTTGACAGATATCATGTCCTGCTTCAAACTTGAGAAAATCACTTCATCATTTAAACAGGAAATTTGAGGGAGCATGGGGGGCTTTTCTTAATAGATTAAGAAATAATTGATTATTAAGTGCCACTTAACTACATTATATACTACTGTAACTCAAGAATCTGGAAACTGAGCGCCAACATATTATGTAATTGGTTTTAACGTTGTATGACATTAAGGTTTGTTTTATCCTAGCAATTTGTTCAATCCATACTGAAAAACAAATCGTAGTTGCCTCCAGCATTGTGGAAGCACCAGGGTTGTTTGTGTGTGTGGCGAGTCTGTTTCACTATCCTCTGCTGTACACTTTATACTCTCACAAGGTCTCTTTCATTGGTCTCTCTGTACATTTTCATACATATACAGCCACACAGCCACATGTTGGAGCCATCCTGCTGTCATTAAGAGTTATTTAGCATAAAACCTGTTTTTATCTGGTGAATGATGTAGGTCTGTGCCATAATACTGACATGTCCTCTACCTCTTCGGCCCTCTGTTGTCCAGGTGGACGTAACGTGACCATCTCTCTGCAGTCCAGGACGGGTCACACTCACATGCCCTCAATGGTTGGCCTGCTGGTCTTCACCCAGTTCTGGTTCTGGTTCCCCCTGTCCCACTTCCTGTCATTGGCCTTCACACCAACTGCTATAATCGGCCTCAACAAGGACCTCAAGGTACTGAAGTGACGTCTGTCTGTCTGTCTGTCTGTCTGTCTGTCTGTCTGTCTGTCTGTCTGTCTGTCTGTCTGTCTGTCTGTCTGTGAGAAACCGTGAATTATCCTGCACATACCTTATTAGTCATAAGAATATAAACTTAGTTGTGTTAATGTTAAAATATAACTGACCTTGGGGCAAAAGTATGGTGGCTAAATTTGTCTGCTGAATTTGTATTTGGCACTGTGTTTGATGCAGAAAATATTTAGCTTCTTTCCTTGGTAACAACTGTCACCACCAGCCTATCCATAACAAGGCCCTCCTGACTGTGGGCCTGTTCTGGCCCCCCGCCACTCGCACACCGATGCCAAGGGATCACTGTGTCATATTGGGGTCTTAAACAGACATTAGATGGGCATTATATCTTCATTGCTACCCGAAACTGCAGCACCTGACACACAAGGGACACCCACACACTTTTGCGTATTGTGTATCCCCAGCTTTACAAGGCACTGGAGATTTTAATTGGTGTTAAGCCCCCAAATAGTACACCAGGGATAGAGTGCAGAAGTAAGGTGGGGACAGCAGGCTTTGACAAACTTTGTGCTGCCAGGACTCAACAGCACCTGTTAAACTACTAAACACAAGTCTTCACAAACTTTGCCTCTCATCAGTGAACAAGAAACATCCTTATCATTTACCAGTTGTTCTGTTTTAGTAACAAACTTGTAGGTTAGCTTTTAATAGAATAAAAGAGGAGTCACTTCACTGCTTCTCTTTCTGCCTCCTTACTGCAGTGAAACTGTTGAATTATGAGGTGATAAAAAGTAAGAAGTCCCCCTGGTCACACTTTGTGCTGCATTGCTGCTGCTCTGTTGGACCATAGAGACTGTTTAATAATTTGGTTTCAGAACACTGTTATAATTTGAAAGCTCACACTAAACAGAAGGCAGCTGGTGCTGCTCTGGCTAGAGATCTTCTTTTATGTTTGTCTTGGTAAAGTTGACAGAGCACTTTTTCACTTTTACATAATGTTAAGCCTGCAACTAATAGGGGAAGGAGGTTGTTGTAATAAGTGCTCCTTCTTTTGTCTAACCAGTTAAACAGATGCTTCACCCTAAAATGTGTTTGTTGAGCTTTAAACTGAATTATATGACTGAACTGTGATAAAACTCGTGTAAAATCTACATTTCGTAGGTTGGAAATGGCTCCACACACTGCCTCCCTGTTTTAAATCACTCTGAACCTTGCAAAGCCAATGCTAACATGAAGTCAGCCTGTTTTAGGGTACTCTACGTTATGGCATTTATATATTTAAATAAAAGAGTGTAAACGCCCTCTAATCAAAGTAGCCTCTGCTTTGAGTGATAGTCTGGGAAACTGCTGCACTCCTTTTCAAATGTATATTGATCAAGACACAACATTCACACTTTTTTGTTAACCCTCTTTTACAGTTTTACCTAAATCTGCTGGGGAAAAACTTTTAGAATAGAAAAAGACTGTCATGGGTTTGTTGCAATGCAAATGTTAGCCTTTAGCTCAGTGTTCACATTAGAGCTGAACGACTAGTTTATTAATCAATAGATAGAAGAATAATTTTTAATTATTTTTGATAGAAGATTAATCGATTCTCACATTTTTTGTCAGTTGTGAGGATTTGTTGTTTTTCTCTCATGTGATAGTAAACTGAATGTTTTTGAATTTTGGATTGTTTGTCGAACCAAACAGTCGATTTGAAAACTTCACGTTTTTAATGTTTTATCCAAAGTGAAGCGTCTCAACAACTACTGACGTGAAAATAACAAAAAAAACGAACCAACCGACATTTCAAAATCATCACACAACAATGTGATGTCAGTTGATGTTGATGTTAGAGGTCGGTGTTAGAAAGTGGACATCATGGCCAGGTTATGTAAGGTTACTAAACTTCTTCTCTTCCTCCGTCTTCGCCTCCAGATGCCTAAGGTGCAGTACCGTTCAAACTGTAAGCCTTCCACCTTTGCCTACCCACCAGCTCTAGAGGTTCCCAAAGAGAAAGAGAAGGAGAAGGTGAGAACTGAGGAACCGAGGCGCCACAACAGATCAGCTTGTTTTGCTTTCCTTTTTCTGAAATTATTAGTTGAGGAAAGCTGACCTCGCTTCATATTGATTTGTGAATAATTTTGAACCCTCCCTGTCAGACTCCTCATTTTCTTGCCCGTTATATTTATTATTTTACCATCTCTGGCCTATTTTTCTCAGTTGCTTTATTTCACAATCCTAGATGCTCTTGGAGAATGTAATGAAAAGACCAAGCAGCGTTTATTTTGTGGTTGACTAGTTTTGTACATTTTAAGCCATGTTTGTAGAAGGTCTGAGTGTCTATGGTATTGTCTTACATTGTGGAAACGTCTCTGCTCTCTCTCTCTCTTTGCATGGCAGGTATCCACCGCCGTTCTCTCCATCACAGCCAAAGCCAAGAAGAAGGAGAAGGAAAAGAAAGAGAAGGAGGAGGAGAAGATGGAAGTGGTGAGTAGAAATGCACAGCCCTCCAAAAACCCTCTCCTCCTAAATTACTAATGATCTTATTTTATTTTCTTCCATTTAAAATTCTGGACTCACATTAACATAAATACATGGCAAAGTAATTAATTAAATTATATTGGGAAAATTTAGGAGTAGTTAGTTAGGAGTAGGGAGTTTTATCTTCTTTTAACAGAAAGATCTATCTTAAGTGAAGTTTTCAGGAATTGATTACATTGTTGGACTCCCAGACTGCTTTATAAAGGTAGAGAGGTCATATAATATCCAGGTGTATACTCTGCAATGCGTTATACCTGGATTATTATAGACAGAACATTCTTTTAAGTAGACCGCATTGCAGTGCAGCTACAGCTTGTGTCCCGGTGTTTTTAATTTAAGCGTTTCATTTTTCTTACCACATGTGTCTTTTCTTAACTGCAAAAAATTACATTACACACTTCACTGAATACCTCCTGGTATGCAGATAAAATCTGAAACTATTTGGATGCTTAATAGGATATCTGAGGCAAAGCCATGCAGCCAGTTATACCATCTCTTTTGCTCTTCGACTCTGAGAAAAGACATAATGGCAGGTGTGCGTACAAAGTCTTTCTTAGCCTTTTCACTCACCCACACCCATTGTTCACAGTCCGACTCTGTCAGTCCAGAGCCAGTATAGCTGTCATTGGGATTATCTCTGGGCGTTAGCAGCATGTTTGATCCACTCTGCCACGCTACATCTCAGCTGTGGTGCTGAGAGACGAGTTTGGAAATCCAGTCCGGCCTGCTCACATCTCAGGCTTTTGATTTGATTTTTATTGGCATAACTTATGAAGAAGGCGGATGAAGGGGAGGCATCCGCTCTCACTGCGGTCAGACAGAATTCACTGGTTGCCATTGTCTGGATAGTTTATTTTTTATTTTTTATAGAGCTGACTTTGATTTTGAACATTTTGTTTGTATTTAGCTCATATATTCATTAAAAGTTTCACTGTGGAAACTCTTTATTTCTACACTAAATATGTCAACACTCAAATCTGTTGAGTAGAATGATTTGTGATGGAAGGTAAACAGTGTATTGATAAATACAGTATGTTGTGTGCAATATATAAATTGTAGAGTTAAAACACTTAGTTGATTAATTAGATATTAGATATTATTAATTATTCAACTATTTTGTTAATAATCTGAAGTATTAAATCATAAGTCGTTTCAAGCATATTTCAAAATAAAATCTAAACTATTTACTGATTCCAGCAGCTGAAATTTAAAGTGTTGCTGCTTTTCTTGAGTTACATTAAAATAAATTATAATGTCTTTGGGTTTTAAACTGTTGGTTGGACGACACTGTTCTTATATGATGTATTACAGACAGTTTATCAATTATTGCAACATCAACGGGCCTGTTAAGTATCAGTTTTCATCAATAAACTATTTTAGTGACTTAATCTACAGTTTACACCAGAAGCCTCCTATTAGAAAAAGACCATCTACAGGAGATGATGTAGTTTGGTCTTGAAATACAAAACTTTTTTTTTTTATTGCCAGTTCTCTCTGCACCTTTTGTCCTTCAGTGTCTTTTTTTTATGGGTTTCCAGCGTCCGACAATAGCCCAACAAATCACTGGCCATCAAGGGCGCCAGAGCAGGAAAGGACTGAATCACAACAGAAAGAAGGAAAACCAGGATTTATTGCTCATAACTCCTCCAAACTGTCAAATAATGTCAAAGTTATACTAGGAAAAATAGATTCTGATTATGGGGGGTTTAAACTTCAGAATCAGAATTGTGGATGATCAGCAATTTTTCCTGATAAATATTCAATATGAATTTATGTTTATTGGGTTTTTTTATACATAAAATAGTTACAAATAAATATAAACCTAAACAGAAGAAGACACAATGTACTTTACTTTTTTAAATTGTTCTTTTGCCTGTTGAATCTACCGTTAAGAAAAGTAATCAGAGTAGTCTTGATGCAAAATATGCTGTGTCTCTGTCACAGGAGGTCCAGGAGGCTGAGAAGGAGAAGGAAAAGGAAAAGGAGAAGGAAAAGGAAAAGGAGAAGGAGAAGGAGAAGAAGGATGAAGAGAAGGAGAAAGAAAAGAAGAAGGAGGCAGAGCCAAACTTCCAGCTCCTGGAGAACCCGGCCAGAGTGATGCCAGCTCAGCTCAAAGTCCTCAACATGCCCGAGACCTGCCGCTACCAGCCCTTCAAACCGGTAACAACAACCCACTGTCTCTCTGAATGTTTGTGTGTCTGTGTTTGTCTCCTGTTAAAACTGTTGTGGTGATACACGTAGCCGTCATCATGGTTACTTTCCTTACCTACCTTTTTATTTTGCATAAATATACCGTATACACAGCTTATACTGATTAAGTTAAGCTGGCTTGATTTAGCTTTTGAATTCATTCTAAAATCACAGATCTACTGTAATTAAAATGCTGTGTTTGGACAGTTTTGCTCACAAACCACAAACCCCACTTAGAACCAGACTGAGATCCACCTTTTCAATCTGTCTTAGTCTGGATGTTTAACCTGCGACAGTATTGAGTTGAGTCAAACTGTACCAAACGTTTTAATTTAATATCTGGGTCCAGTTTGTTGGTAAATAATGGCAAGATACTACTGTATTTCTAGGTAGAGCTACAAAATATTTAGTAAATGTAGTAATAGTAAATATCAGGTTTCCTTTTTAGTCCTTTTACTACCTCCTTCATTGCGGGAGAAATCCTCCACATTTTTCACCTGTGTAAGCCAAAATAAAGCAGTTTTTTTTTTTTTTAATTCATATTACCATTAAATCACACACACTAACATCTGGAGAGTACTAAACATCATTATAATGATATTTAACAAAGTAAACGTATCTCAGAGGGGAGCTTTGCCTTTTAAAATAAATCATTAAAATCAGGATCCAGCCTGTTGGTTGGTTTTGGCCTGTCGAATATCTCCAAGTCCAGAAACTCTCCTCGCTTCAAGCCTATAAACCAGACGACTGCGGTCCGGCTGTAAATGTTGACAGTTTTCCGCAGTAAATGGCAGGACGACGTGGAGTCACCCAATGAGAACTCACCACAGTCCTGTAAAGAGGAAGTACTGTTTGATTTTATATCCAGTAAGCTAAGCTCGGAGTATTACATTGTACAAGTTCTTGTGTCAAGTGCCAAAATGGTGTCTTTTGCTTGTCTAAGGTTTTGTAATGCTGCTTTCCTTTTAAGGGTTTGTTTTCACATTCAAAGACGGGTTTAGGAAGTGAAGAGGTTTTATAGACTTATCATGAAATCTGGTCAGTGTCGGGAGGTTTATTGAAAGCCTATTATGTGGATCAACTTAGATTAATATAAAGTTTCCTGTCGACAAATTGATTATTAAAACTCCACTTTTTAGTTCTTTACTTTTTAACTAACGACCCAATTCTTATTTTCTTTCATCAGCATTTCTAATTTATACACACTTGTTTATTTGATTTATGGTTTCACCATTATATCAAATTCAAATTGTTTATATTGTGGATTGTGCGTCATTACATTTATTTTAAGAGTAGTTTAGCTTAGAAATATTTGTCTTGCCTAAGGTTTAAGTAAAATTTCTGGGGGTGGGTGTGATACTGATGATAGGGGCTGGAGTCAAAAACTTGCTTTTGTTATTTTTATTTAATTTTGGCTAACATATGTATATGTATGTATGCTCAATACTGTACCCTAAAATCTAGAGCCTTATTATATTTAAAGCCTTATTATTATTTTGATCAAGTTACCACAGAATAATTACAATCTAATGCACAGAAAGTGGGAGAAACGGCAGGGTTAATGCACCCCACAGCTCATTTTTGTTCTGAGGCCCCCTATAGGGTTAATCCGGCCCTGTGTATTAAACAATGTTTGTTGTTTCAGCAGTATTAAAGTACTTTAAAGATGAGACTCTTAAGGCTGTGATAAATGTCCTCTTTACCTTTCAGTGTGCTGCGTCGCAAGCTTTCTGCTCGGTCATTGTAGTTCAGCCAGACTGCAGCACTCTGTAAATGTGGAGCTCAGTTTTGTTCCAGCTATTACATAAGCATCAAGTTCTGTGTCAGAAGTGAAGAGTGAGATGTAAACAAATACGGGGCAGCCTGTCCTGTTGACTTTAAGGAAAGAATACGTCAAACATTAATATCTATAGTCTGTCAGTTCGCCAGCTGTAGCTCAGTCCATAGGGACTTTGCTTGGGAACCGGAGGGTGGCCGTACTGTGGCCCGTTCTCCACTTGAACCGGAGTATTGACTGGTAGCTGGAGAGGTGCCAGTTCACCTCCCAGACACTGCTGAGGTCCCCTTGAACAAAGCACCGAACCCATAACAGCTGCCCCTGTGTGTGTGTGTGTGTGTGTGTGTGTGTGTGTATAATATAATAATAACAATGAAGTTAAAAAATGTAATTAACAAAGTAAGACTACTTCTTCAACAAGTGTTTACACACGACTCAATTTCTCCTGTCTTTCACCAGCTCCATACAGGAGGCATCATCATCATGAAGGACACCAGTGAGGAGGAGGAAGAGCTGGTGGAGCCCGTCTCAGCTCACGGCCCTAAAATCGAGGAGGAAGAGCAGGAACCAGAGCCCCCCGAGCCCTTCGAGTACATTGATGAGTAGAAATGCTCTCACGGCAAAGGTATGTTCACAGAAATCATTCTTGAGTTTTGTTATTCATTCATAACTGAAGCAAACCCGACGTGTCCGCTGACGTTCACCACGCTGGTCTTTTATCCCTATTTTTTTGGCAAAGAAAACGTGGCGGCCGTTAAACTGTCTGTCCTTCCTAAAATGTTTTGAACTTTAAGTTTTAAATCACTGGATCTAAAATAAAGGCCAGCAGGGCTCTTAACTGCGATTACATATGACATTTTATTGTCTTAAGTGTTTTCAGGAGACGTTTTGTCCCTGAAGAAGCACTGAGACGTCAATCCTCTTTCATTTTTAATTTATTTATAATTTCTTTTAAAAGTCATACATCTAAGTTAAAACTAGCAGACACAGCAGCATTAGTGTCGCAACTAAGAAATCAAACTGTTTGACAGTGGTGGGCCAGTGCGGCGGCTCGCAGTGTGAAAGTACAGTTAAGGTTACGTATACATTTGTCACTGATCTCCAGACAACCCTTTCATGCACAGCTCTCGTGTTGTTTTCAGAGGTAGTAATCACACAATGCAGGTCTGTGCTGTTGTTCCCCAAGCATAACCAAGTTTCACCCGTCACCGACGCTTGAGAATGTAAACATCGCTGCCATCTCCAAACGCCAGCTCAGAGGGCAAACCTTCCCGCTGCACTCGCCAATGATGGGATGCTTAATGATTCCTGGCTGCTTGTTGTTTGTGTTGGATTGGCCGCGGCCTGCCTCCCATGTAGGAGCCTTGCAGTTGTGTGTGATGAGACCGATGAGGTGTCAGTGACCAAATTAGGGCCTCTGTGCACACTATGTCATCCCTTTATGAGGTTCAAGTGCTGTGTGACAGATTAAACACTGCAGAGATCATTGTCAGGATGACTTCATGGCAGAGGTGTGTGTGTGTGCCAGAGTCAGCACGGCAGCAGAGCGAGTTAGGGTGACGGAGTTGTTGTGGGAGGTCACAGGTTTGATGCCCAAAAGAGAAATCAACAGTCACAAATCTGTTTTTTTACTGACTTTATGTTTTCTGGCCCTTAAGCCCCTACGCAGTCATGCTCCACCCATGCAGGTGTTTCCACTTAATCTACCTGATAAGAGCTCGTCAGGACTGTTTAGCTGTGTGTACAGACTGCTCGACTCTCCTGTTGCCTCAAACAAACATGGACCACAGCTGATGAGGGTGTGGATGGTGAAGGTTGGGGCACAAATGGTGCAGTACTTCAACTGCAGTTTGTTCCTTTCTAATGCTTGTCGAACTATAATATAATATAATAAAATAAACTAAAGACACTCTTTGACTATGATGATGTTAAAACTGACACTGGCTTTCACAACAGAAAGAGCTCTAATAACATAATTGCTTTATTATTAATAATAATAATAATAATAATGATAATGATAATAATGATGAAAATAATGATGATGAATAACAGTAGTTGGATGCAATTTAATTGTGGCACTTACAGGGGCCTGGCATTGTGTTCAGACTTTATTATTGTTATGATTGTTGTTGTTGTTATCATTATTATTGGACCAATAATTTATCAGCTGTAATTTAATTACAGGGATAAATCATCTTCATTCAGTCTTCTCCACAGCTGACATATTCTAATCAATCAATCAAATACACAATCAGTCTATGAATTTCCCCCAAATTTTCATTAGATTCATTCTCTTATATAGATTATATTATTATTATTATTATTATTATTATTATTATTATTATTTATATATATATTTACACTATGAGCATTTTTTTTTTTACTGATCACACACAATGACACAACGCAGTCTTTCTACGCAGTGGCAGCTATTTAGCATTTAATGATTTAAGCATTAAGTGCTTTCAGTGTTTTAATGCCACATTCATGTCGCTTCAGATTTACTGTATTCGACAGTAAAAAGCGCTCAGGTCAACATCCAAGTTGCAATTGTGACTGTTGTTCAAGGTGATTAAACCAGATTTAATGGATATTGTGCCACACATGGTTTTAATGCTAGTCACCCATGTAAACATGGGAATCTTTTCCATCTCTACCATCCATCCTTTGACATTAATGTGGCCCAAACTCTCTAAATCGTTCAGAAAAAATTTATAATTGTGTATATTTAATGTATATTCATTTATATTGGCAAATATTTTCAATTTATTCATGACTCATCTTCACAAATCAGATTCTTGTTGGGTATTTTCTGATGTTTGTGTCCTTTTTTGGGAGGTTTCAATTATTAAAGTGAAGTTTATCACCTTTTAACCAGTGTTGTTTTCTGTCCACAGGCATCAGGAGAAATGAGATCCCAGCATGTTGGTCCAGCGTCTCCCCCCCTCCCTCTGTGCATCCATCTATCCACCCACCTCCCCTGCTTCACTTCCTCTTTTACACGTTTCTTTCCTGTTCTGGCTCTTCATTTGCCAGACGGGGAATGTTTTACATTCTCAAATTGTATAATTTTCTGTCCGTACAATAAAAATGATGTATATTGGAGACTGGAGAGTGTGTGTGTTTATTTGAGTGGATATTTCAGCAGGCGTGCGTTGGGGGAATTTCTCTAATCCCATACATTTAGACTGGTTTACATTTTCAGCACTCAGCAGCAGCTGCTACAGTCCGCTCAGCAGTCTGTCTCTGTACAGTGAGCGGAGTCTACTGTGTACACATACTAATCAACTGTAGGGGTGAGGAGTGTCTTGAAGTTAAAGCATCAAGAAAACTAAAGTCCATGAAGTTTATAATCCATTTGAGCGGGACAGAAGGGAAAACTTTAACTCATTTTTATCCTTTTTAACTTTTAACTTTTACTTAAGATTGATTCAGTGACAGTTATGAGACATTCTAAAATAAACATTTTGTTTATGCAGTTCTGATTCTAAAATTCAAAAGTTAATCGTGCTTGTGGCCTTTTTATACGCCAAAATCATTAACACTTCAGAATAACTTTTAAAAACTTTTAATTGCAATAAACTGGCTGTGTACTGTTTTCTTCAGCACTTCCTTTGGCTCTGTTCGATTTGAAAACTTGCAGGGTGCAAAAAGCCAGTCAAGCCACCGGCTTTTTAAATCCAAGTCATTAGTGAGCAGTGATAGCCTTCTATCTTTCTTTTTCTTTTTTTCTTTTTTTTTCAACTCCATGTAGGGAAAAGGAGGATATTTGGCACATTTGGGGGGGGAATGCAAAACTCATCAGTCAAACTCAACACCGTGTAGCAGCAACTAGAGATGAGCCTCCAGCTTATGATTATCACAAGGCGAACATCCACTGAAATCGCACAGTATCACCTAAAAGCAGTGACAGTCTTCAAATCAAAAGCTTTGTCACAAAAAATACCATAGCAGTTAATGAAACAGCTGTGGGTGTTTAGTTGTAGCAAAGATGGGTCGACCCATGGATGAATTATCAAACAGGGCAGGCAAATACCGACGCTTTGTGTTGACGACCTGAGAATGAGACTCAACAATCAACTATCTTTCTCCAGTAAGAATGTCCTCACCTTTAAGCACCTGGTTGGCAACATTTTCCTTTGAAAAAGAAAACTACAGAGTTCAGTCACAGCCTGTGAAAACTGTTGTATAATGCCTTTATTTACAGAGGCAGAGTGGACCTAACGGAAACACGCCAACATGCTTAATATGGGTAAAGATCCAAAAACTCTGGATCCCGCAAGTCCCATAATTTGAGACAAAAAGTCAGGATATGTCAGCCTGTGCTGCTTTTAATCTGTTTCTATCACAGCTCAAGGCCACTCAGTGAATTATGACACATTTAAACAATGTATAAGCACCTGTAAATATTAGGAAGGTTTGTACAAAATAATATGTTCATCTTGTTTGGCATATATACAATGAAGACATCAAAAATATGCACCAAACAAAATATTTTATTTATTTTAAGTATAAGCAGAAGAGAGATGTTTACTGATGTGGAACATGAATCCAGCACACTGCCAACTTATTTTAGCTCAGAAACCAAGAACCATCAGATGTCTTTTTAAAACAATAATCATAAAACTGCGACTGATTGCCTGTGAATAAAAAGGTTGCTGATGTCTTCATTAGTCTGGCTTCCGCAGCTGGAATCATCAGAGTTTACTTTTCCTGTCATACAGTTATTTTCTCACAGTTTCACTCGTTTGTAATTTCACTCTTGTGTGTTTACTGCTGAAGTTGTCATTCCACTGTGCTTTTTATTTTGCTTTATAGAACCTTTAAAGATTACTTCCAGACATGTTTTAAGACATTTATTCAAATAGTCTGCTTGGAACAATAATGCAAAAAAGTATATTAACATTAAAATCCTTAAAAATGCATTTACTCCTTCAACTGCATTTAAAATAACAGAATCTATGGATATGAAAATGTTAATTTCTCTGATAGCGGCGGCTGTCACTCAGGAGCTAGTCCACTAATCAGAAGGTTGTCGGTTCGATCCCCGGCTCCTCCTACTGCATGTCAAAGTGTCATTGGACAAGATACTGAACCCCAAATTGCTCCTCGGCCATCGGTGTATGAATGTGTGTGAATGTAGCATGTAGAGTAAAAGCGCTTTAAGTGGTCAGAAGACTAGAAAGGTGCTATACAAGTACAGTCCGTTTACCATTTTACAAATCATTCTCGACCTTAAAATCACATTTTAAATGAGCACAGAGAAACTTTCCACTTTCAGCAGATGAATCATTCTAGTGTCGATCTCTGCACATACATCATTCTGCACAGTGAAGGTCAAACATACAACTGTAGGAAGGCAAGAAGAAAGGCATATTTCTGAGTGGAAGGGGACTTTAGGTTAGAGTATCAGTTGGACTATTATACATCCAAAACTCCAACCATCCACCTTGTAAAGACACTCAAAAGACTGCAGCCATTTCTTGTGGTTTTTGAGTCTTCAACCCAAGATCAAGTTTATCATCTTCAAGTGGCCAAATTCCCCCAACCTAAGTGTGATTATATTTGGTAAATGAAGCTTCATGTGGAAAAGTGGTTTGGGAAAGCGTTTAGGAAATGATAACACAGGCAGTTGTTTTCTGCATGAAATGTGTTGGAATGCCACTCGTTTGATTTCCTAATGCGTAAGACTGGTGGAAAAACGTCTTTGCTGTGAAGTAAGTGGTCGTCAGAGATGATTTGCTGCACCCCCTCCCCCCCTCCCCCCCTCCCATCAGTGAACCAGTGTATGTACATTTTGGCCAGACATTTAGTCTAATCAATTCCTCCCTTCACATTCCCAGATACATGGTCATGGAGGATTGTTTAACAACTTTATCGACTCCACAATCTTTCCAAATCTTTCCTCATCTCCAGGGAATGAAACACACACACAGAGAGGAACACACTCCTGACTTTGACCTTAACGACCAAATCCATCATCATTATCACCCAGCATGTGTTCCAGTGAGGTGGACGAAGCACCATCTGCACCATCAGCCCCTCGTCTGATTCAACACATCCTAAATATAGAGGCCGTTCGGTCCACGGCTGAGGGATGAACTTTCTATTACAGGATTGCATTCCTGGAGATGCGGTAACTCCATGTAGTCTCCACAGGAGGGAATGTTTAGTCACTCTGCAACCTCCTCTCTCTCTCTCTCTCTCTCTCTCTCTCTCTCTCTCTCTCTCTCTCTCTCTCTCTCTCTCTCTCTCTTTCTCTCTCTCTTTCTCTCTCTCTCCCTCTCTGCTCCACATCTCCTTGTTTCCATCTAAAATGAGATTAGGTCAGCCTGCAGCCTTCTCTTCCCGTACGTCCCGGTGAAGCACGTGTCGGATGAGATGTAGATTTGTCTGTCTGTGTGTGGAAAACCTGCCTCTGCCTCCTTCAGACTGTTCAAACTATGTGATGGAGTGGACCTCTTGTTTCTCTGGTGACTAACTGATTCATATCACGTTAGTTTGCCCGGCAAAGAGCCAAAGCAAAGAAAAGAGCTGGAGCTTTGTCTCGTCCATACTGTACTTCTGGCGGTCCTGGATGCTGTAAGAAATGCCATCAACTAGTATATAAGTGGTACCAAACAGCTTCAAGGACATTTTGCTTGCAGAAGCCCTGTTTCTGGAGTTATGAGTGTTCTGGATAATTTCTAAGCACACTTATGGATGTTTATCCACGAAGGACACAGGGGTTGATGACTTTGAGAAGATTCAGTTCAAAGTGGTGCTCATGAGTACACATTTTTCCCCCCTTTCTCCATTGACTCATATACCCCCATGTATAAGCCACAAGTGTATAAGCCATAATCAGTTAGTATAAAGAATTAAAGTCAGCTGGCAGATATTCAAGCTTTCATTTAGCTGCATTATTCAGACAGATTTACAATCACTCTGTTGGGCAGTGTTTTTGTTTTCAATGGGCCTTTTGTAGGGGGGATTGAACCTGTGACCTTTTGCTTTCAGATCCATTTCTCTAACCTCTGAGCTTGGACTTGTGCTTTTTAGGAAGTGTGAAAGAAAGGATGCAGCTCCAAATTCCCTAATGAGTACAACTGCGAAGCACCATACAAGGCAAAAGGATCCCTTGGTTGCATCCAGTCATGCAGGCCAAGCTGCGGAGAGGAGATGGAGGCAGGCGGCCAACCAGCAGCGACTAATGTCTGTCAGTAAACTGACAAAACCAAACATGAAGGAAGGAGGAGGAAGAGGAGAAGGGTGATGGTCTGTGTGTGAGCAGACGGAGGATGTAGTCACCGTCTGTGGATGCAGTGATGGTTGTGACTGTGTCGATGAAAGGATGGAGGGTCAGCGAGCGATTTTAAAGCAAACAAGCGGACCCACCGGAGAGCTCATTGGCCAGGTCAGCGAGTATGTGGCCTGCAGGCAGTGTCGAGAGTTTTTGGCTGGATTCGAGGACCAGCGAGTGATGTGCCGGTGGTCCATGATAGAGCTCTGGACTGAGCCGGCTGTTCTGTCTCCTCCATCTGGAGGTTCACACTGAACAAACTCAGGATGTTGTGGATTTTGGCTCTCGGCGGCCTCCAGCTCAGAGTTTCCTTCTATTTTTGTGACGGTGACAAGATAGAGACCTCCCTCCAGGAAGCAGCAGACTTTGAAGCAGCGTGGAGGAGAGTTGATAAAATAAGGTCCTGTGATAAGAATCACGCTGACTTTTATACACACATTCAGTGTGTACTTATTCCTTTTTAGTCAGTGTTCATATTTTTGGCCTCATGTGTGGCCGAAAGCTGAAAATCATCACTCAGCTGTTGGATTTTAATATTATCCTGCATCCAGCCAAGGAACTGCTCCTTCACAGGACACTGAACTTGAAACATTTACTCAATTATTACCAAAAATTAAGTGATAATCAAACAAATACAATAGAGGAAGAGGGATCCGTATTCCTCCCATTAAAAGGGTTTTCAGTAGAGTTTCCCCCTATATCTGAAGGGATAGAGGGTGTTGTATGTTGTACAAATTGTAAAGCCCCTTGAGGATAATGTGTGATTTCAGGCAATATAAATCAAGTTGACGTAACTTAATTATTTTAAGTCATGTATCAATGCCAGCTGCAGCTGTTAGGACCAGGGATAGACCCAAACTTAATATTTAAGGCCCATATCAATCCTCCTGAACA
This sequence comes from Dicentrarchus labrax, assembly GCF_905237075.1. Lineage (NCBI taxonomy): Eukaryota > Metazoa > Chordata > Actinopteri > Moronidae > Dicentrarchus > Dicentrarchus labrax. Next base: position 13,612,118 of record NW_026136718.1, on the reverse strand, counting down.
ATATATCTGCAAATAAGACATTTTCAACATAAAGACAAAACAAAAACAAAAAAGCATTGCTTACATTTTACAGCTTTAAGCTTTGAACTAAATACTAAGGGATGTCATTAGTTTTGTAACTGGTTACTGGTTAAAGTACTGGATAGAAAGAAAGAAAGGAATCACCAAAGTAATTAGTATTCATCCTGAAGGAGGCCGTGAACGTCATCAGTTTTGCAGTTATTGGTCATAAACTACTAACTAACTATTGGATAAATTAAAAACCTGAATGAAAAGTCAGGGGAAGCTTTTATAAGTCATCCTGTGGTAAAAATGAATGCGTATCAATTTGCATGGCAGGTCATCCAAAAGCTGTTGAGATAATTCAGTCTGAACTAAAGCCGGGACACACCAACATCACCGTCCCCAGAGCCACCAGCGGGCTCATTATCATTCATCAATTTATCATCAATTTTTGGTTAATATATTTGTGACAGAACTGACTTGTTAAACGTTTGGACTGAGGAGTCTTACTAACAGAGATGAGTTAATGATGCTCCACCAGCGGCTGATACTGACCCATCTGAGGAACAGCACCATGTTCCACATCTCTCTGCCACATGCGCCGGCTGTTTACCCCAACGCCGCCCTGCCACCAGTGACTAAAGTTTACTGTGTTGACGTTCACTTGACCCCCTCTGAACCCAGATAGGGCGACCGATGTCAAAACAGTCTGAAGGGTTATATAATGCTCTCAGTTGTCGCTGGCATCCGTCAGCAGCAGCTGGGCAGGACAAGTGGCAAGTCTAAGCACTGCTTTGAATCCCCGAACAACAGTTCATTGATTAATTACCATTCTTGAAGCCTCTGAGCTCTGCGTTTGAATTCCACAGCTGATGAGAGTTATGTGAAGACCTCGCTGGCTGCTGATCTGCAGGGGCAGGACACTTTCTGTAGTCTGTTGGGGGACTCTTGGATCGAGGAACTACCCTGAGACACAAAGTACAAAGAGGAGACTCCCCACAGCAACAGCAAATACTGTGGAGAGAAAATTAACTGGACTGATGTCAGAGAAGATGAAGTACGAGTGTGACAAACTTGTTTAAAGACAAAAACAAAACATTTTACATATATACATTATTACAGCTTGTCCTTTTCTCCAAAGATAAGAGGTAAGGTAATGTTTTAATGTTAGTAATTTTTGATATTAAAAATTCGAAACATTCAGTGGTTGCAGCTTCTTGAGTGGGAATATTTGCCGATAGAAAACCACATTTCTTCAGGATTTGGGCTCTTGATAAGACAAAAGTCTATCTGAATGGGCCACTAAGTAAATGTTAGTCACCACCCTGGGTACAACTACAGTCTCGTTGGGGCGTAAGTGTCTGGCTCAAAGGTGCCACAACAGTAAATGTTTGAGGGGAAGAGAGCGTTGGTAATTTATTCTTCTCTCACACATTCCCAGCTATCTGGACATAGGCCCGGTTGACCTTTAGGCTCACACTGTCCAAATATTCGTAGCTTAAAGGAAATGGTTGTTATTATTTTATATTTCTATTGTAAACGAATCTCATAAAATGACCAAAAGAGACAATGTTTTAGTCCATTCCTCTCAGCCATGAGCCCACTGGTTCCTACTGAAGACGTGAAGCTTTAAAAATATAGTTTCACTTTAAAAAAAAGGCTCAATCATTTCCTAAAACTTCTGGGAACTGCAGTTTTTAGCTGATGTTACTTAAACAGGAGAAAATAGTTCATTTGTAGGGGGCTAACTACAGTGCTGGAGTAATACACATTTGGTGCTCTAGTGCAGTTTTTCTCAACATCCGGTACCGGTCCATACATTGTTGGCTTTTTAAACTTACTTTATCTTTTTATTTCTTATTTTAATGTGTCACCTTGACCTGAATGCCTGTTTCCAAACGTCCCCCCTTCCACTCAAAAGTGTGTTTTTCTTATTGGCACATCACCTGGCTTGTGCAGAATGATGTATGTTCATAGTTTGTTTTCACATTTGTCTGCTGAAGTGGAAAGTTTCTCCGTGCTCACCTTAAATCTCTGCAAGTGTAATGTGGAAACTTGAAGCCTCCAGTGCAAATACACATAGTATGAACAATTTCACTTTAGTAGGAGACCAACCTACTGTATCCAACATATTTGCATATTCAGAGAACAATTTGGAAAACTCATGTTAGACAGAAAATGTTATTTGTCTTTTAAAATAATGTCTGGAAATGATCTTTGTCTGACCCACTCGTCTGTGAGACCGCTCTTTGCGAGCTAGCTTGATGTTTTTAATAGTTTTCCGGCCACAGTGGAGGTCTATAGTGCAGATGAATAAGTTATATCAGGCTTTATCGTTAGTTTTGATCTTTTAATGGGATTTGTTGACTGTAAGATGAATCTACAATATCACCAGACTCATCCTTTAAATGCCTCGCTCAAATGTCTCCTAACAGTAGTTGTTTGGGGAAGAGCGTTGGTAGTTTATTCTTCCACATGTTCCCAGCTGTTCTGTGAATTAAAAAAAATGTAACCAGCACTAGTCTGGTTACAAAGGTCATTTATCTGCGCTGTAGGCTCCCACTGTCCGAATACTCTTTGGATAAAAGGAGCTGAATGCTCCCTCACCTCCCTGCAGCTGGATGAGAGGAGGTTTCCGTCCTCTGGGTGTCAGAACAGCTGGACACCAGACCTCCACAGCTGGGGAGACCTGCTGGAAAGGCTGACAGCTCTCCGTGGCGTGAAGCAGTGCTCTCTGGGGAGGCTTCACTCAAATCTCCACAAAAAATGGAGGAAAAAAAAAAAAAAATTGGACACAGTCGGGTCTGCCCATTCTGGGAAAGCAGGCTGGAGACAAACTAAACAAGCATTAGTTCTGGAGAATGAAGTGTAGATCTGCGGCCTGGTGAAGCTGGTGCATGGTACAAAACGTTGTCTAACACCTCAGCCACCACCACCTTCCTTCCTCCCTCCCTCCCTCCTCCTCCTCTCCCTGTCAGTGTGAGTGTGGTGGAGGATATTGTGGTATGAAAGTGTGCTTATAACACTGGCCTATTCATGCCGTCTGTCCATTCATCATCAGCATTCAGAGAATACAGGCAGAACTGTTTGGATTCCCGGCACAAGGCCGCTCCCGAACATGGAACCTGAACCTTTTTTTGTATTCAGTGTGAACACAGGCGGAGTAAATATTAACACTCATGGCTGAAGACTGTGCGGCATAAAGGCTTCAGCAGTAGCCAGTGTTCTTTCCAGGATGAAAGCTTTTCTTTTATAGACTCTAGTTTGAGTTTCTCAGACTCACTATGGTCTGCCATGTCTTTTGCACGTTATTTTATTCTTTCAGTGTTGATCTTGCACGCACTGCCCAACCATAGAGAGTGGTTCAAAGTAAGTAGGTACATTTACTCAAATATTGTACTTAAGCACTACTTTATGCTACTTTATCTGCATTTTAAAGGCAAATATTGTACTTTTTACTCCAGAATTATAAGTCAAAATGTCCAAATTAAGACAAAACAGAGGATGACTTTATGAAACACAGTTATTTTTTATGGATTAAAGGTCCAGTGTGTAACATTTAGGAGGATCTAAGGATATATAATATTCATAAGTATGTTTTCATTAATGCATAATCACCTGAAAATAAGAATTGTTTTGTTTTTGTTACTCACACACACACTCACACACTCCACTGTTCTGACCTGTCTGCACCTGTTGCGCTATAAGTCATGTAAATGGTGACTTTGCTTGTATTAACTATTAACACTTTCTTTAAACTATAGCGTCAACATGTTGAATGTTGAATGAATCAAAAGTCGTCTCTTAATTCAAAATAAATTCAGACTTGGTTTTTTGAATTGGAAGTAAGTGAAATGATCTCATCTGACAGACATTTTTTTATTTGTTTGAAGAAAATGAGACTTCAGTCAACACTGGACTCAGTAACCTGTTAACATGAATAGGTTCTGTAGTTTTGGTCACTGGCAGTCTGAGCGGCATTAATGGGGCTTGGCCCTCACATGCGTTTGTTCACATGGTGTTTTTATGGAGGGAAACGTCTCCAGCGGCGGCCCTTCATTTCTCCACAGGCGAGCCGACCGCAGACTTCCTGGAAAAGGCCCGGTGGCAGGAGCCGGACCAGGCAGGCCAGCACGCATTAGATGACCTTTAAACTCATGTATAAAACTGGCATATAGATATATATAAAGTAGTATGTATAAAGTATCTTTTGAAGCCTCTGTAGCAAAAATGCACGGTGCTAAAATCTGCTTTAAAGTGAGGGTAGGTTGTGTATTTCAGAGGCTCTTTTTGTTATATTGAATGAAATTCTCTTTACATCCTGACAGCAATCAAAAAATTAGAAGGGGACTCTAAGTATTGTGGAGAATACATCATTGAAATGTACTTTAATGTTTCTATTTCAGCTATAAAAATGAGAGTATCATTCAGGCTTTAATTAAGTTTCTAATATAACATCCTCAGAAATGTGTGAAATTAGTTTTGTAAATCAAAACTAGTGAGACATTCTGAGTTAAATAGAAATTTCAAAATGGCCACTGTGTGAATAACGTGAAAATCAATGCAGTTTCCTTTGACCCTGCAGCCACTGTCAGTAAAGGTCAGTTTAACTGCAAATTTCCTGCTTTACCGTCTTCATCACAACACAGTTCACACACACACATTTCGTATGATGTGAGGAAAACACACTGACGCTCTCTTCACTATGTCAGAAGGTGTTCTGTGTGTTTAACATGTCCACTAGTTGTGGAGGTGAAATATGATCCAGCTATCATTGTTGAAAAAGCGATGTGTTTTCAGGAACATTAGTTTGAGGCAGACTAAACACACACATTGGCCTGCTGTATACACGCACAGACGACTATAAGTCATTTGAAGTGGTGGGCACTACTGGCCTGCACGCCTCTCATTTAAACAGCAGCAGAAATAAACACGCTGTAATTATTAAAGGTAGAATGGGACTGGGTAATATATCCACAGATGTGTATCAAGATTGGCACAGGGAGAAATTCATGACTTTACCAGCGTGCATTCACGGATGACTGAGAGAACTTGAATGAAGCCTCTTTATGTTTAAAAATAATAATAGTTTCCATCTCAGTTTGGAGTTAAACACAAAGTCTCAGCTGATGTTTAATATGAGAGCTTTGAGGTTTATTTGTAGGGACCCAACAGGTGTACAAAAACATCTATAAACCCTCTTTGAAGACATAAACTCATAGTGGAGTTTAGGTGAGATTTAAAACCAACTTTTTGGTGAAAACAAATCAAATTATTTTTTTCAGGATCCAAACTGCATTTTCAGGCTGTACTCGTCAAGAATCTTTCCTCCGAATATGAAAGACTGAAAGCAGCTCTCCCCCTGCTGGACAAACAAACTCTGGCTCTTACTGGATTGTTAAGTCTATCAGCCAATAGCCCGAGAAGCAGTGACGAAGAAGGAAAAAAAACCCACCACAAACATTCAGTGGAAAGCTTCTATGATAAACCACAAACAAGGATGTGTGTATAAATACATAAAGTCACTTACACATTACTTGCCTGTGGGATACCAGCACTGAAGGACATTTGTACAGTTTTTTTTGTGGTTCCTCAAACAACAGATAAACACAAAGAAGTGGAAGAGAGAGACTCTTTTCATTATTAAACAAGCAAAACATAACAGTCTGATTCTGTTAACAGACCAAGTGTACAACGGCTGCTCATGAATTACTGCTTAGCTCTTGAAAAACTAATTTGTGGTGAAGAGGAAATGCTCAGCCTTTTAGAGGACTCTGGACTCTTTTATGGCCTTTGTGAAAGTGGGAGAAACTTGTATTTAAATTATTTTGTGTGATTGTGTGTATTAACACTTCTATTTTCTTTATTCCTTCAGGAAGCTAAAATGTAAATATAAATAGATGTGATGTTTGAGTGGGTCTTTGTGAGCTAACTTCAGGTTTATAATGAATAGTTGAAAGAAATTAATGACTGAAAAAAGAAATGAGCCCTGGAGAGCAAAACGATTTTCCTTTTCTTCACACAAGTAAATTCCGGTAATGAAGACAAATGAGGCAAAGTGGTTGAAATTAAACATCGAAACAAAGCAAATAATAGTTAAAAGAAAGAATCAAAATTCAGAGATGAGTCCTCAGTCCATATGTATTGAAGTTCTTACAGGTAGAATATACAGTACATGTATACTGGTATACAGACAGGCAATATAAAATGGGCTAAAATTACCTAAGGATACAAAGAACAGCATATACAAAAGCTTATTTAATGATTCAAGTACCACTAACTTTTATACTTCACTTCTCTGGAGAATTCAAAAGCATCTGTACAAAATGTACAAGAATTGTATCCCATGTTTCATTGGCTAAATGCTTCCTCTGTGCTTCATATCATACCTTACTACATACTGGTAATGCAAAGAGAAGTGAAGATTTTACAGTTTTTTAAGGCAAAAATCACAGATCCTACAGTACAGTACATGACCTCTAATATTAAAATTTGCAGATTTCATTTCAGTGAAGTCGCTTGATGTAACTAAAAAGGTTTCTTTAACAACTCAACACATGAAATGAAAATGTACGCCATTTCTTTAACGCTTTATTTTACAGGTCCGTAATTTAAAAAATAATTTGCTATTTATGGTCGGCATTGTTTTTTAGCAATAGCCATTCAATGTATTAAGAATCAGTAATTATCTCTATATATAGTAGTTTGCATTGTTAGTGGCAGGGTCCGCCACTCACACACCATTTTTTTAACAGCCTACCGACGCACAATGGATTCACAGGTAACGGTGCATACGTATAATCCAACGTTACTGTTTGGGAATTTTATAATAATTGAAGTCGAAAGAATCTGTAAAACAAGACAATGGTAATTCTCTTTAGTTTTTTTTAAATCAGTGGATAAATATGTCAGTGAGTAATGGAAGTAGGAGCAGCCACAGCAAGCTGCAGTTCAGTTTCACAGTTGTTTCCAGGAAACTTCCCATGTAATTGCTATTGTTATTACAAACCTGTAAAATACAGTGTTACTGTTACTGGCATTTCTAGATTTAACAGGAATAAAATGGCCTCTATTCAATACCAGTCCAAACTAATGTAGAACTTTCTAAGCCTACATCTCAACTTTTTAATCTCGTATCAGCATGAGACTAAATCTGAAAATTAATCATAGTCTCACCACGACTGAAGCTATTTTAATTCCATAAAATTACAACACTGACGGGCTGATTGCCTCACTGACACGTACTGCAGGTACTGATGTGGTGACAACGTGGAAAATTTAAATCATTCAGAGGAACGTGTGGAAAAATAACTAGCATTTAAAAATCATAAACTCGTATCTATTTAACATTACAGGCGCATCAATAACATGTTCACTTCTATAATCACTGTACATTGTTTAACATGTCAAAGTCTTACCATCAAAACTGGTAAACATCAGTGGCGATTTAAGACAAACGGATTTGTGCAAGGAAGTAAAAGCATATTGCGAGTTCACTAAAGCAACGTTTATGCTAAAAAAGAAAATCCTATTGAAAAAAGGAAGCACTTAAAAATTGAAATCGAGTATTGTCATGCACTTAACTGTTCATCCACTCTGATTTATTTATTTATTATATTTTTTTAAAAAAAGAAGAAATTGTCTTTGGATTTCTTCTGTCAGAAAGTGTGACATAAAAGATTAAACTTGGCCAAAATAAGAAAAGACAGCCTGGAAGGCAGCTCTACATTCAGACCAGCATCAATTATCATTTGATTTTTTGTTTGTAAATCATTTAAAAGACTTTAAAACTGTACCATTCAGTTATTGTAATAGATCCTACTGGAAAGTACTGTTTAAAAAAAAAAGTGAGGTTTGCTGTTCACAGAAGTTCCCCTTCACTTGAGTAAAATGCCTTTAGTTTTCAACAAAGTCACAAGAATACAAATTGCTGAAAGGGAGCTACGGCCACGTTAGATATGATGACATCCAGTCCAGCTGTGGCAGCACTAACCGGCATTAATGCTCAATGATGCTGAAGGGAAAGTGGACAACGTATTTCCAGACATCGTTTTGTCTCCCCGGGTTGAGCAGACAGTGTCTCTGAGTGCTGAGTGGACGGCGTTGCATGTTGTGTCAAGGCTTTTGCTGATCGTACTGCTGGTAACGGTTCAGCTTGTCTGGGTCGTTGGAAGCCATGTGGGTGAAATCCTGGAAAATGTCCTGGTAGGTTTCATCTCCTGCAAGAGGAGTAAGGACACGCGACATCAACAACAGCAAAAAAATAAATGATAAAGTCAGGCAGAGAAATGGTTCCTAACATCTGTTACACACAATCATTTTTGGCTTTTTTCTTATAAATCTCTAAACACTTTTATCTTTTCAGGCCTGCAAAAAAACATTCTAATTCAACAATCTAATGTCATGACAAGTAGAAAATTTCTTCCTTATGAATGAGCCATAAAAAAGTAGGAAACCACTGAGATAGAGAACAGGGCTACATGATTTAACCCATAAAGTGTATCTCCTGCTGTGGTGCAGGAGCATTATCATTGAATAACACATTACAAGTGTAATTTTTCTTACTAAAATTTTAACTTCTGACCTAAAAACAAGAACAAAGTGCTGTTGGCATTTGTCAGGCAGGGCAGAATGTTTAATATGTTCAATATTAATGCACTTTGTGGCACTGGGGCTAAGAAAAGGTAAAATGTGGGTATAATTGAAGGATCTTTAAGAAGAAACTCAACAGAATTCCTCCTTAAAACATTTTATAAGGATTCCGGGTTTTACTGGTCTGAGCTGTTTCCCTCCTCACCAGATGAAACTGCAGCAAATAAGTTCAATAGAAAATTCCTCAAGTCGAAAATCATAAACGCCTCATCATGCAGATGTACAGCAGGGTAAAATATCTGCAGAGCGGACGGGTCATGCACAGTGACAGTATCATCAGAACAAGAGTGAAAAAGGAAAAGTCGGCCATACCTGTCAGAGTGTCAGCGTGGCTCGAAATATGAAACAGAACAACGCAGAGGCAGAAAGGATGGGAAAGAGCAGAAGAAGCAAAAAGGAAAATGTTTGAGAAAAGCGGCCGGAGAGCAACTGGAGATCGACTCGGAAAGAAAAGACAAGCCCACAGAGATTCATTTTTGTTAACAACTGTATTGTGTTTAAAGTGCAGGAGTTTATGTACAAAAATACAGCTGTGTTGGCCTCAGCACCCCAAAGGAAATTAAAAAAAAGAGAACAGAAGAAAGGCACAAACTCTGGGGAGGAGAGTGAGAAAAGAAAAGCAAAATACAGAACCGAGAGAGTGAATTTACAGAGAGAGAAGAGGATGAGAGCAATAAAAAAAGTGTGTTTTAGAAGAGAGGGGGAGCCTCCTCTAACACCAGAGCAGCGGTTCTCAATCTGTTCGAGGTTCAAGTGTCGATTTTCCCTTTTCAGATACATTTTTATAAGACTACAGCAGACAAATATTAATGAATGAAAACTATCAAAAGAATCAACATTATGTTTTAAAAATATATATATAAATATACTTCCCTCCGGATTTCATAAATCAATGTTTTAATGCTCACATAAATCACACAGAAACCCACAAGCTGAGAACCGCCACTCTGCGCTTCTTCTACACTCTCAATCAGGTAGAAACACTTGAGTCGAGGGAGCTGTAATTTCAATAAAAAAAAGGAGGAGGGAGGATTGATGAGGTTAGCTCTCCCTCACATTCATCACCCCTGAATATCCCTCATCAGTCCCATCATTCATCAACTGATTGGAGGCGCTGATGAAGAGGCTGTCAGGTATCAAAGAGGACGGCGTGAGGATCTTTCAGTGACTGGAAGCTCATACTTCAGACTCTACTCTAACCCCTTCTGCTAAAAACAAACCTCCTTCTGTCCCTCTCGTGATGCTAGTATGCCTGCTGTTGACCTTCCAGGCAACGACAGCCAGCAACAGCTTTCTGTACCATTCCCTATCAACAAGCATTGCACACACTAAAGAAAATATAGAAGAAAAAAGAAGAATTCTGTTTCATTCTTTGTCTTTCAGGTCCAAAACATTCCCTACTAAAAAGCAGCATTCAGGCTAATAACAGTCTGGCTACCTAAATCGGCGCATCTAGCCCTTGCTATAAGATGCTTTATTCTTCTAGAACAAACAGATGATGTTTTCTGAGTGTAGCCCTCCCTCCTGTGGTCAACACACAGAAAGTCCCTTTTCCCTACAGTCTAAGAGGGCTTAAAGAAAGCCCTCAGCAACTACTCTACAGGACACAACAACGTCATTTACCTGTGAACACAATCACAACACAATCGGTAATCCCTATTCTAACTTCTTCCCCACACTAGTCAGCCGTTCAAAACCTCACTTATTGTTCTGCCAGCACCGGGGGGGTGGGGTGAAACAGCAGAGCTCTATCGATGTCAATTAGCATAAATGAGCATTTAATCAAAGTGCTTTGGTGCCCTCCGAGGATTTGGGGCTGCGTGGAGGGAAGATGTGGGATGAAACTGGGGTAAGTTTCAATTATTCATTCATTATCAATAAAGTCAGCTTTGCACTCATCTGTAGTCTTATTGAATATCTACCTTTTTCTTTGTAAAGCTCCCATATGATTAAGATAAATATAAGCTAGGACTAGTAGGTGATAAAAATCTATACATGGTTACATGTGGATATTTTTCTAGACTATTGCACTTGTTGCTTGACGATGTACCATCTTCAAATGGTTTGTCTATATTTGAGTAAAAACCCACTAAGATCCGATACAATCAATGCGATGGCACTAAAAGGCCTCCGTCATCTTACAATTCAGGATTTCCCGTGAGTACGGGCAATGGGCAAGCACACTTAAATCGACTAATAACCAAGACACAATATTGTCATAACAGGAAGTAAAAACCACACAATCGAAAACAAAAAGCAAGGATGTGAACACAGAGCCCCTCATGGCACTCACCTCTGTGCCACCAGAGTCACTCTGAACTCTGCTTATTCTGTCAGACTATAAAGAAATGTACGTATGCTCATCATTTACAACATGTACAGTAAGTATACTTATTATCCGGTTCCTAGAGTAATTTTTATAAAAGAAAACTGTTCTCTAAAATACTTTTTTTTTTTCTGACCAGGCATGTCACAACATCAAGATGCATTATGTTTTTGACAACAAACAGTTCAAATAAGTAAACAGGCCTTGAAAATGGTTAAGACTTAAAATGGGAACCATACAATCGCAGGAAAACAGGTACAGTAGTTGCATAACCATTAATAGGAATGTGCATAAATGACTTCTGACTTCAGCTAAATTTAAAATGAAACTTGGCGATTTATAAACACAGCCTACACCTCTCCAGACTGATCAGATGATAAAAAATGTCATTCAAAAGTCATGATTATTGCCAGATAGTGAAAACTGCCGTCACTTTGAGGTCACTGGATACTGGTGGCAGTTACTGGATAGCTAGTTTATTTTTTGCAAAGACACTGTGACTTATAGCAGAGATACCATACTAACTAAAAAAATTAAAATTATTTTAGCCCAAAAAGTAATTTCTCATTAGCTGCTATAAATCACTGAACGCCTCTAAAATAGAGGGAATCAGCAAAAGTGGTGTAATTTGTTAACTATGGAGGAAGACTATGTAGTAAAAAGTGACTATTGTTTCTTTTAATTGTGCTATAATCAATAATATCAATAATTATACATCATTAACAGTCACTTAATTGAAAATGTGGATGTTCCACTTTGGAACAAAACTCTACGGTAATGTCCAGAGTCGATGGCTTTAACCCTGTCACATTGATACAGACTAGCACCTGACGTTACACCACACCAAGGTGCAGCTGGCAGGAGCTGCGAGGTAAAGATGGTGGTTTTACTCATAGTACAGCAGGACACAGGAGCACCACTGACAGAGTTGGGCTTAGTTCACTCAGTCTCACTCAAGTGGATCAAATGTCCCCTAACCTGAAGGTCTTGTAATCAAGCGAGAATGAATTGTCTGGATTATGATGTGTTCGCCTGTTAATTTGCAGTTTTTCAGTCAACTGACCCCAACTCTGAAACCTGGGCTTTACATTTCCTCTGATGAGCCTTGTTGTATAGTATGTTGTCGGTGTGTTTTACTGAGAGTGGACACTATGTTTCATCCAGCTGCAGGCTAATAAACTCCTGCATGCACTTCCTGTATTGCATCTCGGTGGGGCTGTTGGTGTTATATTGACCTGACTGGCTGTAGGGCCCCTCCGCCTCTCGCATCTCCTCGTTCATCTTGGCCAGTCGCAACCTGGGGAGCAGATTAGGAAACAAGGACGTGAAAAATTAGCCATAGATAAGAGATACAGTAGGTTTACAGCACACTCACAGGCCACAGTGTTACATCTAGAGTTCAAACTATGTACGCTGATTAACTAGTGACACCTTGTGGAAAAAGTTGGTACACCTTGTTTAATACAATTTACCCATTTTTTAAGCTGGTAATAAAATCATAAAAGGCCCAAAAAATGTGTGCCTTTTGTAATCAGTTGTATAATGAATGTCACAATGCGTCTAGTTCTTGTTACATCCTGTCAAAAGCTCACTATAAATGATCCCTACAGGTCAAAAATTTTACTATTTCAACTATTACACTGACTTTCTAAAGCAGTGGTGTCCAATTTAACTTTCTTTTTTCAGAAGCTGTTACAATAAATAATAATTATAACTTTCCAATCCAATGGCATTTTCTAACTTGCTTAACAAAACATCACTATCGGTGGTCAGTGTTTTCAAGTGGTTCAATGTAGATAATAGATCAGATAATAGATGTGCTGGGTGGCTGTGTTTAACACTGAGGAAGCTCAGACAACTCTCACAATAATAATACTGACAATCACGGTAAGAATAACACTCACAGTGTGACGATGTCGGCGTTGGCGGCCTCCACTGCTATTGTCAAGGGTGTTTTTTCATCAATGTCTGCAGCATTTTGATTTGCTCCTCTTTTTAAGAATAAACACACTTGCCTGAAACAGAGAGAGAAGTTTGTCAGATCTGGGTTGCATCACACTCTTTATAATGCACTCAATCAATATTCTCTGAGTTTGGTGAAGTAATAATAATGAGATGTGTAGGACGAACCCTGTGTGTCCCAGCATGGTGGCGTGGTGGAGGGGTCCTCGGCCCTGAGCGTCCTGCTGGTTCACATTAGCTGCATTCTGGAGCAGAAACTCACAGGTGACCAGCGAACCCTGAAATTAACCATTAATGTGACATGTTATATACATTTCCAGTGACAAAACACACAAGATACAGTCTTCAATTAAACTGTAAAACAATAAGTGTTATTATTATCTTCACATCAGCTGTTCTGTTGGCAAATAAATAAATTAATTCCAACTTGTCCAAATTTTCTTGACAGGTCTTTCAAACTATCCCTTCAGTATAGTAAATGGTACTGAGCTGACTGGATGATCTGTAGCGATGCTCACCCCCTGCACCGCCATGATGAGTGGCGTCCTCTTATCATCTTCTGTGTTGACCCAGTTGACCTCAGCTCCGTGGGCCAGCGCCTCCGCCATGTCCGGCAGGCTGCGGGCGCATGAGGCCCAGTAGAGCTGCAGACCCGGGCTGTACTCCTTAGGCTCGTAGAAAACCACCTCCTTACAGGGCGACGGAGGAGGCAGTGTGGCAGGCATGGCCATGGGCGGAGGCTCAGCAGCCTCTGAAGAATCGGAAGGAAGAGATGTGAGTGAAGAGGGTGGAAACATTAAATAACAGCCAACCACTTGCCATTTAGACCTCAGACATTTTTCCTCAACAATAATTAGATCAAATTAACTCCCTTAACTGTCCTGCAACTCATTTTTAGTCAATTGGGGTTATGTATTAGTGTTATTATGTGCAGGTAGCTTGTAACTGCACGCTGGTACGATGACATCTCTGTTAATCTTAACAATGGCAACACTTATTATGATTATGTGTTAAGTCAAACTGCATTAAGCACCTGTGGCTCTTCAACTTGCCATTTCTTCTTTCTGTTGCATCATTCTTGTCCCTCTGACGCAAGATGTTTTTTTAACTTGCCTAATACGGTGTTAGCTTTAGATTTAAACAAGCAGGGATGTCTATGAAAAAAGAGAAGTGTGTGAGGGTATGTGTTTGTGTATTACCTGCATCGGTGAGGCTGTTATTGGAGGGGGTGTTGGCCAGCATCTCCCTGCTCCCATCAGCGCTGTTCTGGATGCCGCTGTCTGCACTTTTTACTGTAAATCAAAGTCTGAATTACTACTTGTGGAAAAACACACAGATGTCATTCACTGAGTGTATAAAATAAAAGGAACACCTTCCTGCTGACTGTTCTGGTGGCAGAAAGCAAAAATATTCAGGCAGATCATCACACACAGCCTCCTTATGTAGCCCATCAGAAGCCTTTTAATAAATGTGTTTTCAGTAACTGAACAATGTTCGAACCTTTGACGAGTGCTACTTTTTTTCCCAGTGAGATTACACAAGAAAACAGCAGGTGGTCCAAATATTTTGTACAGTTAGTGTACACACAAGTCCCCTGCTGAAATCAACAGAAACAGAACTGGATGACAGATCCCCACCATCACCTTATGTTTCAGTTCCCTAAATACCAAGAAAATGATGAGACAGATACAAACGCAAATACCAGACACTGACCAAAACCATGTGACAGAAACACTCCCCACCCCCAGGGAAAAACAACACGGTACGCTCTGCAATGCTCTTAAAATGACGGGATGGGTCCAATAGAAAGGTTTGGATGAGGGAGGAATAAAGGAGTGGATGAAGGGGTTGTCAGTCCACAGCCCCAAAGCAGTGAAAACAAATGGACAGAGGGGATGGAGAAGCAAGCGAAACACTAAGCATTTAGTACTTACTGCTCCTGAGCTTGGAGGAGTTGTCAAAGTAGGAGAAGAGCGAGTCAAGCTCGTCAGGACAGAAGAGAGAGTCGCGGCGGGCCTCCAAGCCGCTGGCAACAGCTACGTTAGGGATAATGGGAGTTCGGAGGGTGAAGGGTGTAAATTGAGTGGCAGGGTGGGGAGTTTTAGGGTAGGCGGTGGGAGCAGGGGTTAATCCAGAAGCACAGAACAGCCAGGGGAGGATAGAAAGAGAGAGAATGTGAACAAGAGATTGAGGAAGAGGAGAAAGAGGAAAGCAGGCTGAAAGCAGAGATAGTTAGACTACCAGCTCAGTCGACACTGGAAGAGACAGATTACGAGAAGCAATGGGAGGCAAAGAGGGCTTAGACATATGCTGTTCGCAGAGAACATACAGTATGCCGATGGGTGGACACTTCTCCACAACAGTGCAACTATCACACAGATCATCATAAAGAAAAGGTGGCCACAATCACAAATGACACTGGCTCTAAAAGTTCTGTTTCTGAGGTTGGACGACAGAAAAATTCAAACCTCTGAAATTCTATTGTATTTGTTTTGTAACCAGGTAACTTAAAATTGGAAGTTTATATAACATTGCTGATCAAGTTCATCCAGCTAAAATTCACTTTTTAGTGGTTAACTTTTGTGTGATTGACATAATGCAGGTCAGGATCAGCACCTCTGATTGAGTTTTATTGTCAGTTTGATTTTGTGAATCATGTTATTCATTAAGTTCAGAGATGAGGGAAATGATACAGAAAACACAAACTCTTATGTTGAAAGTGTATTACGTTTGTTAATATTTCTACTAACCGGACTGTCCGGAGACGTTTGAACCAGGTCTGAGTTTTGGGGTGGGTGGTGGTGGTCTTGGGGGCAGATGCTCAGAGCTGCTGCTCAGCCTCTTCTCCTGTTTGCTCAGAGAAACCACTTTGTCGCGGAGCTCCTCGTCAGACGGCCGGCGTACAAACCGGCGGTCCACGTATTTGGCTTTGATGTAGGCCTCTACCTCGTGTCTGTTAGGAACAGGAAGCATAGGGTTTTGTTTGTCAATAATATAAGGAATTTAAGCTGTCTGCTGGTAAATTACTACAGTTTATCTACTCAAACCAAGCTGAATTTCATGCAGAATCTGTAGTCAACTACAAACTGTGTGTTTAATTTATCGTGGCCAAAGTTACATTTTTAATACACTAAGACTAAAATGCCTCTTAAAAATTAATTGAGAAATTAATTAAGGGAGAAAATAAACATAACACATATATATATATATATATATATATATATATATATATATATATATATATATTTTCTTGCAGAACTTAAAAAGTAGATCTTTTGGTCTTTTCTACCTTGGATCTCCTGGCTGGGGTTTTCTGGCTCCTAGCTCCTCTCGCCGAGCCTCATAGATCTGGTTGATCGCTCCATTTCCCAGTTCACACATCAACTGTAAATGGTGTACAAAAACGTTAGCAATACAAAACACACATGGATAATCAACCAGGACGTGGAGCGTATAACTCAGCTACAGTGATTGTAAAGCATATACGAAAACAGATAAAGACTAAATAAATGTGTGTGCAATAAAAATAAACTAAAAGTAATTCATGGATTATCAGCACATAATTAAAGTCTTCTGAGTTTGAACTGGATGTTCATGTACATTCGTTTTTCCTCACTCACCTTTAGTAGTTCGGGCTCCCATGTATCCAAAGTCAAAGACCGGACCTTAGAGAAATGCACACCCAGACTCCTGCAGATGAACGAAGCATTAAGAAATGGACAATGACATTCATCATTATGTTTTTTTGTGAAAGGGATAAAGTCTGAATGCTGGAAAGTCTTAAAGACCTTTATACTTTTCAACACAAGAGTGTAGTTCAGGATTTATCCACAAGGTGGAAATTTAGGTCTGCAGATTGATGGGCATTAATTCATTATTATGTCATTGATAACAAACCCCTGTATGTAGAGAACCTAGTTTTCAGATAAACATACAGTACTCTGACTGCTCTATGCCTTTGTTTGTAATATATGAAGACCTTCATTTTTCAATTTCCATAATTGAAACTCTTAAATTTCCAAATCCACTGTCATTAGGAAATCACAATAAAGACCTGTAAGATATTTTAGTTTATAGCCTGAATGATAATTAATCAAATTTATATTTTACTCTGGACAGTAATTAAAATGTCATCACAACATGCAGGCTGGGTGTTCATTACAGTGAGTTTACATTTCATTAAAAATCCCTAAACACCAACATTTCGTATATTCTAAAGCATTCACACTATGGCCCCTGATGGAAAAGATTTTCCATAACTAAGTCAACATACGTCCACTTTTCATCCTTTCCAGTTTCCACCAAACCAAAATGAACTAAAAATGAACTGTATTCCAGCAGCAGCGGTAGATAAATAAATCAAATGTGCTGATATTGGTTCCCGCTGTTTATTATTTTATTTATTTCTCAGTTCTCCTTTCTGGAATACATTTTCATAGCACTTGAATGTATAAGTTGTTGTATAAGTTATTTAAGAATTTAATGACTTTGTATCATCCTTTGTCATTATCTGTTTCTTTTAGTTTGATATTTTATTTTTCTATCTCCTCTATGGCTCTTGCCATGTGTCTAGCTTTTCGTAACCTCAACATTAAAAGACCTATTAAAAGCATTTGGTTACCAAAACTGTAGGACTTTACCTGTGGATACCAGAGCACTGTATACAGAGGGTGATGCCCAGATTGATGCTGGCCCAGCGGGGGTCTGGCTGGCCACAGTCGCAGCAGCAGGTGTTGCCTGTAATGGCCAGGACCTTCTGCAGGGCACTCTCTCCTTTCAGTGATCTCTCCTTCGGTTCGCCACCAGAGTCCAGGCTCCCTGTCGACGTGGATGACTTCCTATCCAGCTTCTGACGTGAGAGAGACAAGAATACACAGACGTCCAGAAGGATGGTAAACATTTATTAAGATGGGATAGAGCACAGAGGATGAAATGTAATTAAATGTAACTTTATCCCTGTGGTGTGATTGGGGCAAACACTAACAGTCTACACAAAGAAAAACTGAATGTAAACAAGAGTATAGGAAACTGGTGTTATATACATAGACACAGGTTAATTAAACTCTTTATTGATTCATCTATCTGATGTATATGTGAGTCTCTTCAACAATCCACTCAGTATGAGTGTGTTTGTTTTTTACCTCGCCGTCATCTCCCTTGTCACGGAAGGCGGTGGCGATGCTGTTCTGGACGGCTTTGATCCAGGCCTGCCGCAGCTTCTCTGAGTCTGCCTGCATCATACAGCTCCTGTTGGGACACACAAGCATCACACAACTGCTGTCTCTGTGTGTGTGTGTGTGTGTGTGTGTGTGTGTGTGTGTGTGTGTGTGTGTGTGTGTGTGTGTGTGTGTGTGTGTGTGTGTGTGTGTGTGTGAGTGCGTGCGTGCGTGCGTGTGGCTACACTGCTACTCCGCCTTCCCACCTTTAGTAACATATTCCAGTGCTCATTAGACTGATGTGGAGGGATATTTCAGTGGGTCAAACTTACTTTGTGGGTGACACCACTTCGAAACAGAAGCGACGCTCTATGTCCTCACAGTGTTTGACTGTACATAGTCTCAGGTCCTCCACCACCACTGTAGGGTTGTCCTGAGGGGACAGCACAGCAGCTTTGGTTAAACACAATACACAGACACACACACACACACACACACACCACACACACACACACACACACACACACACACACGGTAACACGACGTGAAACAGCAAATCTACGTTTTCCATAGACACTTTTTGCAAAGGCAAAATGTATGGAAAACGTGTAACACAATTTCTTTAGTGTTACAAATAAATGTGTATATCTTCACTGAATGATAAAAGTAAACTAAAAAGAAATAGAGCATAATGTGACTTTCCCAGTATATATGATGCTGTTTACATCTGCAACAACTACACATCAATACATCTTCACATACAGCTGTGGTTTATCCTACGCTAAATTTGTGTTGACTACTACAGTTCTTAAATGAAGCAACAGCCTCCTGTTAAAAATACATTGGATGGTATTTGTGCTGGAAGTCAAACACATGTATATCTGATTGTGGTTAGTGTGCAGGGAGTCACTTGACGTACCTTAAATTTCTTCTGGTAAACTAGCTGATTGTTCTGGATGGAGAACCAACGCCTGGAAGGAGATCACGAGAAAAACAAAGTCACATGCAGGCGCCAGTGACGCTCCTACAATAACACGCTTTGACTAATTTTAGTGTGGATGAGAGCGACGGCAATGCCTAGAGAGAGAGCTGATGAGTAGATACGTTTATTAACAGGGTCATGTTACTGTATTTAAATACAGTAAAACTATAGTATTTTAAAAAGCTATATGTACTGAAAAAAGGAAACAATCAGCAGCATTCAGTCAATAAAGGCAGACTCATATACAGTTCATTATTCATTACATCTTTCAAAAACTGGGTTATTTGCCCTGTTTTATTTGTTTTGTTGATATTCACTTTGGAATAAAATTATGAGGGGAAAAGCAATCCTAACGAAAGCCTCATCTGTACATGTTTTATGGAGATTTAGGTTCAGAGGTATAAATACAACTAATGTGGTCCAACTTTAAAAGAAAGAGGTGACAGCGGTATGACCCTTTCAATCAGTTAAATAATGTACCGTATTAACCTCTTTCTTCTACATCTAACCCAATTATATTCTTGTGACTGTGATAAAAAAAAGGGTACTTGGCTGAGTTATTAAAATGCCAAGCACCTTTAATATCTCTGTAAAACATTTTGATGACAGTGCTTGCCCTACTAAATCCACAACCAGCCCACGAGAGCTATTCCTTATCATAAAATTGAATTTTCAATGTATTCATATGGATGCTAATCTGTCGTACCTATTCCACGTCTTGAAGGCATTGCTGGCCCTCTTAAAGAGATAACCTTCCATGGCGATGCCGTTGTCTGCATCCACATTGTACTCCAGCTTGGTGTCG
Organism: Dicentrarchus labrax; assembly: GCF_905237075.1. Taxonomy (NCBI): domain Eukaryota; kingdom Metazoa; phylum Chordata; class Actinopteri; family Moronidae; genus Dicentrarchus; species Dicentrarchus labrax. The sequence continues at coordinate 13,592,232 of NW_026136718.1, read as the reverse complement.
TCATTTGAGAAGTCCTGAACAAGAGACAAGAAGAGGAAAAGATGGAAAGGAAGTGAGAGTGTCAGAACAAACGAGGAAAGAGCAAAGACAAAGGACAGGGAGGAGAAAAGGTAGAGAATGAAAACAAACAATGCCAGTGTTAAAATAAAATATTCCGCATAATCAGGATTTACAATATTAACCATCTCCTGTGTTATTTTGGTACTAGTGATTGTGGCTGGTGTAGAGTGACTCTGCATTTTTCCCAAAGTCACAAATTAGGACTATGAGTCTCAGTTGAGCTAAGTGACCTTGTACAAAGCAGCAATGCACAGCTGCTGCTCACACACCACCACCTGAGTGATGTTTCACTCCAAGAACCGAAAAAGACAGAAACAACACTTATAGCTTAAGCTAACAGTGTAATAATCTAGTATAATTAATTCTGTGTATTAACTGAGATAGAAGGTCAAATGTAGATCAGACAAAATACTGAAAGACCTCTAATGTGGAGACCACACTTCATTGAGATTTGTCTCAAGACTTCAAACTGTTCCATCCACCTTCCCCCTCTGTCTCTGAAGGGAAAATTTGAAATTGAAATAGCAAGGAAACATAACATATACCAGGATAATACATAACCAGCTACAGGTTTTGTCGTGGAAACTGAATAATCAGTTCTTGCCCAGTTCAGGTGAGAGATGGCAATTAAATACCAGGAGACGCACATCACGTCATGTGTTCATCCCATGATCCTACTCCTCAAATACCTCCACACATATACTGCTTTGTGGTACAGATACACAAGAGGTTTCAACCCCCTCCATGCTAAACGCCTTTACAATGAGCAGCTTCTATTCAGTAAACAAACAACTTAAATTTGGCTATACATGGTGGCTACATCTATTCATTAAGCATAAAGCATGTGAACAACAGCAACAGTTTAAAAACAAAAACACGATCATTAAGTCATTAAGTGTGTACTGGAAACACAACGATGAATGTTAACTATTATCTAGTTATTTAGCTACATGTAGGTGGTTGGTGAGTTAGTTATTGTCCTCCAAAGAGTATAGTTTTAAAGTCAGCTTTCAAGCATCTTTTCTCTCACCAAAGTTGCTGCTGAAACCCAATCTGGTGTGTTGTCATGGGACTGTCCCAGTGGCCGGTCTTGTTTTAACTACCTGAGCTGCTGCCACACTTTCCTGACACCCTCCCAGGTTTTCTCAGCACCAAGTGACATACAACACCATGATGCATGCATGGATTGTGTGTGTGTGTGTGTGTGTGTGTGTGTGTCCTTGTGGAGTCAATTTACACAGCGTGTCACCATCCACACAACCAATTACAGCTCTAGGTCTGTTACTGTAATGAGCTGTGGCGTCTTCTTCTCTGTTGTCCTTCTAAAAACATCCAGTGGCTTTTTCTGACACATACCAGTCTGATTCACCTTGTCCTCCATTATGAAACCAATTAGCTGTGGTGCTCCGATATATAAAACTGTGTATATCTCCAACAAACTGAGTTCAAATATTGAGAGCAGTATTTACTGTATGCAGTTAAAGTTTAACTTGGATTAGTGAAATAGTTGTGTTAAAGACAGAGTTTTTGCATCCTATTGATATTTTTCTGTCTTTTTTCTAGATGTTTCTCTTTATAATGTGATATTTTAATAGTTTTATTTTAAAAAAATTTTGGAATGTTTTTTCCAATAAAGTGTACTCAAACTAAAATTTACACTGATCTTTTACGTGGATGCTTTAGAAACTTTTATAGAGACTTTTTATGAAGTGCTCTTGAGCATAGATCAGATCCAACAGCAACCACAAACTAAAATCAACCCGACTCCCATGATGAAGAGTTCCACCTACAGTGACACTGGACAGCCTCAACTCTCTCAATGTCAATTTACTTCTAGTGCATGTTTGCAAATTGTCCATGTGGATGCATGTTGTCTGTCATTGCTTTGATCTTTAAATGTAACTTGAGAAAAAGCTTCAGTTAAACCCCTCTGCCCTGTGATACCATGCTGTATTGGATGGACACACACAACACAGACACAGACACACACACACAGACACAGACACACACAGACACACACACAACACACACAGACACACACACACACACCACACACACACACACACACACACACACACACACACACACACACACAGAAGCAAGTGCAATTTTCCAGCATGACATACACTGGGACAACTGAGGTTATTTTGGGTGCACAAGGGGAACAAATGTGTCTGTATTAAGCTTATAAACACAAAGGCAATGGAAAGTACCAATCCAAGCCTTCTACAAATCACCTTTTCCTAGAAGTGGGACTAAATTACCCCTGTAGTGGGGCCACACAATTCTCCCAGTCATCCTAATAACACATTTTTAGCTAACAATGTATAGTAAAATAAGTACCACAGATCCATAACTCAGAACCTCAGCAGTGGTATGATGCCTGACTGAATAAGGAAACCACCCATAATTCAGCTTAGGCCAAGGAAAACACAACACCAAAACTGACCTCTTTGATGCATGTGTGTGTTCACTCACACATGTACACACACACGCAAGCACAAATATCCATACAAACATAAACAATCCTTAATTAAGACCAAGGCCAAAGAATTAAACACAACACTGTTGCTGTCATGTGAAAACCTCTCTGGTTCTCTTGTTTCTACTATGGGTTGAAAAATGTCTGACTGCTTGGGGCTGGGAAACCATTTTAAACCCTGTCACATACATTTAAAAACAGGTAGTGGTCTAACTATAAGTAAGGAAGCTGTTCTTGGTTCCTGAAACATGTTAGAGATACTAGGTTTTCGCCTGACAACACAGTCACAAAGTGATCAACTGCAAAGCAAAAAAACACTCGCTGACTTCAAACCAGCAACCTTAGTTCACTGTAGCAGACACTGGCACCAACAATGAGGCATCAAACCAAACATGCTGCATAATCAACACAAATGCATGTGGAACACTCTCAAATGAGGAAGCAGACATAGATGCAAACATCTACACAAACACTGCAATGCAGTCTCTGAGCGTGTGCAGGAGAGCAGAGGAGATGAAAGACAGGGGCAGGTAGGGTTACAGACGGAAGTCAGATGGAAATCGATGCGGTGACTCTACGTACAGAGGACGACCTCCAAGCGCAAAAGTTGCGGTAGTCTGGTAAAGAATGGAGCTCAGTCACCTCCTAAAATGTCACACACAGCAAGAGAACGGCACACAGAGAAAAGAAACGTGTATTTCCTTAAGAAATCATTGATTTATCAAAATTAAAATGACGCACAGACAAGAGAAAACACTCAAGCTAAAGAAGCACAGATATAAACAGACTATTACTATAAATAGCCATGGGCACAAAGGCAATGTCACGTGCACGGAAACACGCACGCACGCACGCACGCGCACACACACACACAAACACATATATATACACATATATATACACACACACTAACTCAATCTCATTCTTTTCGGTGCACTCACCAGATACCAAACGTAGTGAAAACGGCTGAAAATCTTCATTTTTCACAGATTTTATGGAGTGTATGTATGCCTGTGTGTATTTCTCCCGTGAGGCAGATGAATCTTCGCTATCTCAAAGTCTCCCTGTGTAGCATCTCAATGTGAGTCTGTGACTCTAAACAGTCTGGCCTCACTACAACAAACTCTCACCTCCTCCTCTCCTGTGGCTGTCTGTGTCTATCAAAACTTTCGTCACTGCCTCTGCTGCTGCTGCTCCTCCCCGAGGCCTCACGCACTAAGTGAAGGTCACCTGCGCGTATGTGTGTGTGTGTGTGTGTGAGTGTGCGTGTGTGATGCTACTGTGACTGCTGGGTTAGAATAATTAAGTGGACCATGCAGAGGAGCTCGGGCATCAAACATTTATACTGACTTCAGCCTAACAGACGTGCACTCAGCTTTTCTTCTCACTAGTGAGAATGTAAATAAAGTAGCCAACCCTTTAACCACGCTGAATGTTTATAATGTTTGAGCCTTTAAAATGTGTGCATTTAGTGTGCATGACTGTTAATAGACACTGGCTTATTATCCCAGAAACACAATCAGACCATTTTAATACCTTAGTCGTTAAAAAAACCCTGACACATGTTCTCTTTAAGTCAGCAACCCGTCTGTTCTGTGGCATGATTGTGACATTGTCATGTCATTTTGTGGTCGCAGTACTGCAGCTGAGTAATGCACATAGACAGACAGGAGGCATACTAAACATAACCTCAGGACCCCCTTCAACTCTCATGAGAATAGAAGGTTTCATCAGTACAATGAAAATGATAATGGGAAATAAAATGGCTTCATGTGTAAGCACAAATAAAGAGGACAATATGCACAGGAATGAAAAGACTGTCCTAACAAGGGAAAAACGTACAGATTTGAACGTCAACTGGCTTACGACACATGATGAAATGAAGGGGGCAGATATGGTCACTCATCAATACTAACAATTCTCAAAGCTCAAGTATAAAAAGAAACATTCTGTGCCCAGTGCATCAATGCAAATAACACTAGAGGCTAAGGGTCCAGTTAAAGGGTCCAGTGTGTAGGATTTAGTGGTATATAGCAGTGTAGTTGCGGTTGTGTAGTAGGGAGGTGGTTGTAGGAACTCCCTTGCTTCAACCCCCTTCCTTCTAAGTGCGAAGGAGAAACTATGGTGGCCGCAAAAAATGTAAACACCCCCATCTAGAGCCAGTGTTTGGTTTTGTCCCTTCTGGGCTACTGTAGAAACATGCCGGTTCAACATATCAGACTCCATGGAAGGTGACCCGCAGCATCTGTAGTTATTAAAGGCTCATTCTAAGGTAACAAAAACATAACAATCCTTATATTCAGGTGATTATACGCTAACAACAATAACAAACATAGTTCTATGTATTATATTCAATTCCTGTCAATAGATCCTCCTAAATGTTACAAACTGGATCTTTAAGCAATGCAGCACCTGAGGGAAGCCATTGTAAAGTGTTACCAAGTCATCTGAACAGCAAATGTTCCCTTCGTCTATTTCCAAGGTAAAACATTTCTTTTCCACTGCACTTGTAGAATGACATACCCATACTGAGTACTATAAGCACTCAACTGGAAACCTTTGAAAGATAAATGAACAGAAATGTAATAAAGACCACCCTTCTTGCCTTAAATAAGTCGGTTTAACATCTGTAAATAACTGAACCCAACTGAGCACAAAACATGCAGCAGTGTGGAAAGCCACGTGCAATGAGGCATAATGGTATCAAAACAGTCTTAATCTGATTAATGAATCAAGGGTGACACATGCGTAGATTAACTGCAAAAGGCACAAGGGCACACGTGACAACTGAAATCTATTAAACTGCATCACATCATGCATGTTCCCTGATTAAACTCATTATGAATAACCTCACTCACTGCAAATGACGTGAGCTGCAGAGGAGTTACAGCTAAGTGTACAGTATCTATAAAACCATGCAGACATGACACAGAAGAGACAGCGAGGGGACAAAATGAAGAGCAACACAGCTTACCTGCAGAGCAGCCTGAAGTGAGTAGAAGAAGAAGAGATGGGGGGGGAAAGAGCAGTAGTAGAGGAAAAGAAGAGACAGTTGGTTACACTCCATCAGCCAGACGAGAGAGAGCAGTGGGAGCGAGGCAATATAAAAATAGCATCTAGATAAATTGAGGGAGGGTAGGTGGAGGATAGGTGCTCAAGGACAGATGGAAGTTGGCGCACGTACCATCACTGACCGAGAGCAAAAGGGAAGAGAGAGAGGACGAGAGACACAGAGGGGGAAAGGCACACACAAAAAGAGTAAAAAGCGGCAGATTGAAAGAAAGAACATCTCAGAAGAAGAACTACTTGCAGTTAAGAGACTGAAATGAATGTCACTGAGGCAGAGAAATGAACAGAAGCAGACAACAGCTGGGTAAAGGTCTAACAGATGTTGTCTGAAGTTAATGATGCTGTGTGATGTACAATTAAAGCTACGGAAATTAATTACCACCTCATGTTGTAACATAACACACACATCCTGCTGAACTTTGATTCTTTTTAGGGTTCACATAGCTCGAAAGAGATCAGTGTCCAAAATTAACAGGAAGACAAAGGAAAACACACAGAAATTTCAGTGAAATTAAACGTATGAGGGCAACACGTTGTCTCTTTACATTTTATTTCCTAGTAGGCAATATATCAAAAAGTGTGACTCATTGGGGATATTAGGGTTGGCATGGGTGCTGACCAGAGATGGGAGAGTACTGAAACCCAACCTTGTTTGTTTGGAAATGGGTTTCCGTCAGCTGTCAATAATACATGGGTGTGTGGCTGAGATCATCCTTAGGAATCACCTTACACCTGAGGGCGGAGTACTACCTCCATTCACTCAAATGACAATTGTACAGTAAAGGGTTGAAATCAATAGTTTAGTGTATGAATGCCCCCTTGGGAAAATGCTTTCCAAATAAATTGATTTGTAATAAACCAAACTAAGTGATGTTGTGATGAGGGGGGTAAGACAACTGGCCATGGGGTATAAGATAAGTCCTGCAAGGTTTACTTTTAATAGGAGGAGGCCCGAGTGCAATAAGAAAGGCTTTGTGACCGAAGGCAAGAGGATCCAACAGCCATAAAGAGCACACACTGAGTAAATGAGTGTGTGTTTCTGTTTCTGTGTTTTCAGGTTGATGGGCAGAGGAAAGGAGTATAAAATTGTTCCCTCCACAATTGCAGTTTTATTTTGTAGACACTTTAAATGAAAGTGAAGATGGGACCATATAGTGTGAGTCTACCTTTTGCTGGATGGTCGAGTGTTTCTGCTCCATGTCCCTCTTCTCTTTGGCAGCATCCACCACCAGCTGGTCCAACTGCAAGAGACAGGACAACTGATGAGTCAAGATTAATGAACCAGCTGATCACACATTTTCAATTCAAAACAGCATGCACAAATGTTTAAGACACATTTTCTGAGTTTTTCTTTTAACAAAATTTAATTTTCTGTGTTGGGTGAATTCAAAGGACTTAAAATAGTATTAATTTTTATCAAAGGAAAAAATTATTAACACTTCACAGTCTTTCTTTTGATTCATTTTGCAAAATAATAAGAGAAAAAGCAGGTAAGAGACTCTTTGAACTGCACCTGAAAGGTGTATGTAAGCATGTGTGCACTGATGCTTCCTTATTTTCCTTTCCAATCTTGAGAGCATAAATGATTCCAGCAAATAAACAACATTTCCAAAGGCCACATCCAAACAAGATAGGCCTTCTCTTCTGAACAAAATGGGCTGTGCTACGGAGGCTTGATCATGTGTGAAATTGGATGGGAGATGATTGATTCTCCTCGTCCCCGCAAGTAACCATTGCGTGTAGAGACGAAAACAAAGGAGTGTTTGAGCAGAGAAGAAAGCAACAAATTAAAAAAAGGACTTCAATGAAGTACTGGAGGTCACAGGGTGATGCCGAAAATGTGCCAGTTTTGCCTTACAGCAGTTAAATTCTACTCTTGATAGCCTGTTGCAGCAATGTGACCTAAATCAATATGTCTCGCGCCTGAAACACAAAAGGATCAGTATCTGATTATGATCCATGTGAATAAGGGGTGAGTAGGGTTCAAAGCTTCAGTTAGAAAAATAAGTGGTGAATTTTGGAGGATGTAACAGATTTATCTGCCAGGAACAGACTGCCTCAAATCACACACGATTAACTTTTTGCTCTTCTTTACTATATAAATTTAGCTTGATAACAGGTGTGTCAAGAAACTCTTAATAGTTGTCATGGAGCCAACCTGAACCTAGTACTCTCAATTACACAACGTAAATTATGTAACTTGTCAACACTGAAAAAACAACAACTCATCAGGATTTGTTCAACATCATCAGTCTCTTTGTGGCCATGTTAATGCATTATATCCCCTAAAGGCCTTGATTTCTTTAAAATTAGAATACAGTGGTTGTTATGTGTTATGTTAAACACAAGTGTTATGTTTATTAGAGATTAGCTACGCCCATTGTCTGCACCTGTGGTGGCTTTTCAGACACTAGTTACAGTAGCACAAATTCAAGCTGAATGGCAATTTGTACAAATGTGTTACAGAGAAGCCAGTGTACCAAATGAGACAGAAGAGGGTGGAAACACCATTTTACTTCCTTTCTGCTGCTGCAGAGTTTTGTATTGTAGCTTTTGACAGCTACAATTCTCAGCAAGATAACATTCGACTTAATGCTTAATTCACTGAGCTTTCTTCCACAAAACATATTCATTTTGGGCCAAATATATGAAAAAAGCTGATCATTTCAGAGAAGACAGCATTTGAGGGAGCCGGGTCTTTTGTTTTGTTTAGAGAGGAAATGGGTGGACGGCAGAGCGGCAGGCTGATAACATCAGATGGGGAAATGTTTTCCCCTGTCTCTCCGTAACTAGCCCAGTCCAGTCCGTCTATCTGCTACAACAGTATCTGTATCTGCAAAGGCAGGTGTGTGTGTGGGTTTGTGTGCGCAGATCTCCACATATTTTGTGACAGTGACTCACATTAACTTTAACATCTTATCTATCTTACTATGCGTGCCCCCCCACTGACGATGTCAGCAGAAACAATCCTCAACTGTTTCACGCTGCCTGTTTGTCGTCTACGCAGGACCAGTCTGAAGTAATCTGGTCACTCTGCCTTTCTGTTCCAATCTGCCTTGACATGTAACTTGGATGAGACGCTGCATGATTAATGGAAAAGATACAAAACATCCTTTTGAATGAATATATTCACTCAACATGTGTTCAGCCCTGAGGCATTGTGGTGGAAAGATGCAATCAGCAGAATGTCTTATATTTAGAAGCATTTTAGCTGTTTCCAAAGGCACGGGTGGAAAAAATAGCATATTTGACATGAATCATGAAGTTGTCATTCACAAGATATTTGATCCCAGATTTAATTTCATGTTTAAGTGTCTTGTCTTCCCCCTACTATAACCTTCTGTTTCAGTTACTGAGCTTTTGTCTACTTCAGCTCGGTAACTCATTCACAAACAACCACAGGAACATTACTGTAACAGTAACTCGGTTTTCTGCAACTACTTTGTGCAACCCATCTTCCTGTTTTTGTTTTTTCTGGCCACCATTTTTTTTTTTTTTACATAAACATATATTTTTTTATTTATCGTTTAGTCAGCTACAAGTTGTAATTTGAATTTTCAGCCTTCTGTTCACAAAAAAGATCAACACTGGCAGCAATATCATGCAAGATAACTAAACAATGTCCTACATCGCTTTAAAGCCTTCAACTTCTATCATTTCCTCACACAAAACTTTAATTATAGAATAAAGAGGGACCAAAATGTACTGCCCACCCTGGATCACTCTCTCATTGTTACAGGCATCAAGTCATATTATCAGACCTGTTGACAGCTCCTCCACATCTCCCTGCATAGCCTCTCCACTTTCTTCAGTTTCATGATGGAGTAGAAAAAAGAAATAATCCTCTGGTCACTGCTTCCCACTGCTGGGCCTCTGATCTTCCTCTCCTTTCAGTTTTTCGCTGTTCCAAATTCAGAGCAACAGGCTTACAGTCCACACAGCGAACCTATACTTCAGTTGTTCATTGGCTTGAAACCAACCCTCTTTCTCTCTTTCCTTCCCTCTCCACGATTTGGTTTCCAAAACAGTCTTTTACACTTCTGTTCCTTTTCCCTCACACAATCCTTGCAGTCTTTTGAGTGTTGAGGGCTTACAGTCCATGCCTTTCCATTCTACTTCAATCACTTTTTGCTTTGAGAAGATTACATTCTGCCTCTTATCCCTTCCTAAAATCTGCTTTTCAAAGTGGTTCCTGTCTTCCCCCTTCTTTTTTCCCAGCACTCTTTGGTGCTTTCTGTCAATTTCTTGACAGCACCAACGTCAGATGTTTCCAACTTCAGAGCATGAGGGTTAGAAAACCACACACTTCCCTCCGATCCAATTTAGAGGGCCACTGTCCCGACACTTAGTCATTTTTTTGTTGATTCAAAGATCAGAAAAACATGTTTACGAGCTACACTCTATTCAGAAGTGCCCTCTCCTCTTCTGGTCGTCTTCAGCTCCCCACTCTGTGTCCGGACTCCTTCCTTGGTCTTTCACAGAATTTTTAGAAATATAGAAATACGCTCTCTTATTCGGCTCTTCTACTGTCCCTGCCTCAGAGTTTATATTCCACAAGCTTCAGCATCAATCTCTGGTTTCTTTGCTGTGTTTCCTCAGCTGACTGTCAACCCTATAAGCTGTTTTGTGGGAAAACCCGTTTCCAGCCCTCTGACTGATTTCTTCCTCATTCCTGTTCACTATAACAGCAGCCCCACTGTGATAATCATCTTAAAGTCAAATTTGGGCCGTCCTCTGGCTCAAAGGGAAGGCTCTGTTTATCAGAGGATGCTCACACACACGCACACACACACACACACACACGCACACGCACACACACGCACACACACACACACGCACACACACACAGCTGAGGAAGCCAGGAAGATGGCCAAAAGTTACATTTCAGTCACCACCTGAAAAACTCCTTCCAAGCTATAAGCAAGCCCCTGAACAGGAACGCTGTTTAGGTAATCAAACAATATCGTCCTCGTCTACATAATAAAAAGTGTTTAGCCATGACAGTGCATTGGTATGTAAACTTAGCTGACATTTATTCTGCTACTCTGCTCAAAATAGATTCCTGTTTGTTTATATTGCGAGAGTTTATACAGTATGTTCTAATAACATTGCAAGTGTTGTCCAGGATGAGCTTAGTGTTTATTTTTAAGTATTACATTAAAATGAAAGCAAAGAAGATTAACATAAATTATGAGCCTTCCCAGTTAATTAGCTGACAGAGTTCAGTCAGCGTTTAATATCTTCTAAAAACAAATTGATAAATAAAAAAAAAAATCTGAATAGTTAAGAAGTTCAATAAATTCAATTACATAATTACATCAAAAAAAACATAAGTGATGGAACAATGTTGACAAATTAGTAATATTTAATATATATAGACAAAAAAATATTGTTGATATATTAAAAAAAGAGACTTTAAATTTAGCTGGTTGCTTTTATCAGTGTGTGTGTTCATGTATCAGGTTTTCGGAGATTTCTGTCAGATTTTTAGTTTTGCATTCAGAGACTTCAATTACAGCATTTCTGTGCCTAAATAAGAGTAAACAGACCACTGTATAACTGCTGCTGAAGCTTTGTGTTGTGATGCACACAGATACTGCTCTCTGTGGGTGTATATTGTAGCCCATACCTGTCCTCCAAGCAGTTTCATTAGAGGTTGTAGTTCACTGAAGAGGTCATATCCTTGATGAAAGAATGTCAGGTGCGCGTACATGAAGGACAACATCTGCAGAGAGGACAGTGAATATTCAGAGAGCCAGTAAGGTTACTGCAGAGATCATTTGATGTGTAAGAAAAGTATACTCACTGATTTCAGGATTTCCGATCTTCTTTTGGATTGTAGCACATTGATCTGTAATGAGCAAAAAACTAAATGGTGAGAAGTATAAAGAGGTTTTTCATCACTGATGATTTTCAGTAATACTGAAACAAAAAAGGAAAAGAGGCAAGCAGCAACCACCAAACTCATCAAAATCTATAGTGACAGTATCTTATCTGAGAAAAACTGCAGAGAAAGAAAGTGGCAGAAAAAAAGACAAAAAAGATAGAAATAAAGAACATAAGACTGTAAGACAGAAGACAACATAAGGGTAACCGAGGTAAGAAACTGTATATGAAACTAAAAAAAGAACTTCTTAAGAAAAAGGCCAATGAAAGAAAGCAGACAAGCGTGAAATGAGTTGAACTGAAGCAGAAAAATCACATCTTCACAGTAGTCTACAGTACTGACACCAGGGGGAGCTCCATCCTTTATGTTTAACCCAAGGATGCTGTTGCAGCCTATCTCACCTATCATCTACATGGCTGCATTCATTGTCATCTTCAGCTAATAACCACTGCGCTGCTCATCTGGCCTGGGACGTTATCTTGGGTTAATATTGCAGAGTAGAGACAAGTCATGGCAGGTTGTAAATACTGCAGGCGGTGCTTGCTGGCTTCATTGTGACTGACAGGAACTAATGACAGCTGTGTGACAGCAGAGTCACTGACTAGGCGCTGGGATGCATGGATGCATTTGGCTAGTACAGAAAGCCAGGCTGCTTCTGAATTAATTCTAACACTCTGCTTCATGCTTATGGATTATCCTGGTTTTCCTTTTTTGTGGTCATGAAAGCAGAGACACCACACTTCAGTCCACTCAAGAAGTTCAAATCCTTGTTGTGGCCAGCAATATTTTTTTGGCTGTAGGTTGAAAGGTCCTTTTCCTTGGCAACACTAACCACACTTGTGTTTATACACAGATCTAACTCCCACCCAGGGAAGGAAGCTTATTTTTCCGTCTCCTAGCCACAGTGGCCAGTGCATCACATCTTTTATGAGCCCCCTCCTTCTCTGGATGTCAGTTAGTAGTTTTAAGTGAAGTAGCACCTCTGCCACAAGCAGAATTTATGAGCATCTGTTTGGTAATTGGTTGCTAAGTTGTGGTAATTCAACACTTGTAGGACTGTAAAGACACAAAGTTTGAGCAAGATTTAGGTTTAGTCACTATTAGGTGTGGGAAATTGCAAGTTTGTTAAGTTCTGTAGACAACTCCCATTTAGGTTTAACAGTTGTTAACTTCTGCTTTTCTGTGTTATGTATATTTAAAGTTTAGGCATTGGTTTGTGTGTCAGAGGTGATAACATCAAGATGAAGATGAATTCACACTGCATTATTTACTGCATGATGTGATCTTTTACATGTACATGTTGTGTTTTCTAGGCTTGACCGACAGCCAATAAAGCAAACCCGAAGTTTAAAGTTCAGTATTTTATGATCCAGCTCTACGTGGCACAGCAGGGTAAAAGAGACATGCTCCATTCTTAAACTGTCTTGAATTCAAGTCTGGCTTACAACCTCTCTCATATATTTTCCTCTCCCTCTACCATCTTGCATGTCACTGTAAACTGTGCAGCGTATAATTAGGCAAAAATGCCACAAAAACAATCTAAAAAGAACAAAAAGTAAAGCTAAAATCCGTCTCAAATGTTTTCTGCATGCACAGCTGCAGAAGTTAGCAGCATTTTAAAAGTGCTGACAGAACTACCCAAATGTGAAACTTTAAAGGAGACCAATTTAAATCAGCTGTGCTAGCTGCTGGGCTTATAGATTTCCTATAAGCATACTAACAAGATAGAAAAGGCAAGATAAAAACTCAACTAATTTCTCGCAGCCAGGCTTCATTTTATGTGAGAGTGATTACACAGCGGGCCACTGGAGCAGACTGCCAAACCTATTTTGAGACCTGCTTTTGGGTTTCTTTTCAAAATCTAATTTTAGAGCAAACTGTGTCCATACAGCATTGTCTGTCCCTTTGGAGTGAGTTTCAATAACAGGGCTGCCAAGCTGCCTTATCAGAGAGCATGAAGCATTCATCTGTGTTCCTGTGGCCAAAAACAGAGACCAGCTGAAGTATTTAATGAAACATGAGCAGTGTTTACTTCGAAATGACATCTGTGCGGCTTTGACAAAAATAAGGTCTAACAGATCTAAACAGATTGATAATATATTAAAAATCTATGATAAAAAAAGTACAAGAAGGAACATATTTGCACAAAGGAGATATGCTGTGTATGCATTTAAATGCAAAAGATTTAATCACCTCAACTCATTTCCAACCACACAGATGATTCAACCTCTGAAAAGGGAATTGTGTGTTATGGTATCTCATTAATAAAATTGTAAATCCTGACTCATTTTGAAGCCAGCTGTTTTTCTTCCAATGCTAGATACAATGCTGTAGCACTCCTCAACAACTGTAAGACCTGAGGGTTTTTTTTATTACTGAAACAGTAACAAGAAAAAACTTTTTTTCCAGTTGTTTTATCAAGTACTTCCTCCTCCTGCTGCTCTCTTCCTCTTCTGCTTGTTCTGAAATTATTTTGCTTAAAAATATGAATCAATTTTCCACCACAGTGCTTCATCAAACATGACGGTTCACTGGTCACAAGAACATTGTGCAATCATGACCATAACGTTCAAACTTCAAACTTTCTATTCATTCACTTTCTATCAGAATTTTACACATTTCTCAATTACTGTGTTGTGTGTCTTCTTCTTATTGTCGTCTTCTTTCGCTTGTTCTGTTGAAGCGACTACAACTAATTCAACTGCTGCTCTCTGTGTCCCGTTAAAGCATCTGCAATGACTCCTTTCTGAGTCAAATCCATCCTGATGTGGAAGACTGGAACATGACAGGTGGATGAGCTTCACTTTGGATGTAACAGACTCAAACAGAGCTGCTGTTCATTCTTCTCTGTGCCACATCAGCATTTTTTCAACCTGACTCAGCACATTATCCAAACCCATGTTGGCAAGACTGCACAGAGAAATATCCTACACGACGGTGTGTAGCTGAGCATTTTTTATATATTTTTTAAAGCTTCTCTGTTAAAAGATGCATGTCAGCCACCTGTTGCTATATATAGGCCTGTCGAAATCTGTACCACTTTAGTGAACCCAACGTATTTTTTCATGCGCTGCAAAATGTTGACTGAAGTCAGACTCAACATTAAAGGGGTCCAATGATCACAGCATGTAGTGTAATAATACGGAAACAGATTTTCTGTCATTTTTTCTTTTTAGTATAGGTGTAAGTTTAAGTCGTGCCACTGCTACTTGAAATTTGTAGCTAGACTGCTTATAAAAAAACATAGCACGCAGGACTTTTTTCTTAAAGAGGAAATTGAGCTGAAGAAAAGAGTGCCACGATTCCTATTCTTAATTAAGCTGCCGTACCTGTAAGACGTAGTCGAGGACGATGTGTCGGAAGCACTTGCGCGTGGCAGTGAGAATGTTGGTTGCCTCCTCCACCTCATGCTGCTTGTTGCGGGGGGCCTGAGCGTTCTTGATCAGAGCTGCCTCCTTTTCCTCGCTCACTTTGTCAAATTGCTTCTTGGCTTCTTTGAACTTGCGTAGGTCACTGACAAAGTAACAGAGGTAACAGCGGTTTATAAAGACAAATTAAATGTGGGCCTTATTGTACAAGCATGTATTAGTATGTTGGAGTGTAAATGGGGAAACTTTAGTTCAGGAAAAGTTTACTAATTTACTCATCAGGATATAAGAATAAAGGTTTTGCAAATTCTGGTAACAGTCTTATGCTGTTGAAATATGTCTGGTTACTTGATCTGGGTGGAAACACCATTAGATTATGCCACATATACATAAAGTAGTACAACAGCATTTTCACACAATTTAGGGGTAAAGCTTAAGGGGTTTGACAAACTCTATGACCAAGGTAAAAAAAGACTTTGTCGCTTTGTTGTCAACAATCGTGTGAGGGGAAAGGTCAATGTTAAAGGAAGCATAGTTATCTCTGGATATGAAGCAACGAGGCCATGTTCAGGCAACAGGAACACACAGAAGTTAAAGGTGATTTTAGAAATCCTGGTCAGCTGAAAATCCAAGAAGGTTGATATAAACAAAATGATTTGCTAAAACATTTTGACCCAGGTCTCTTGCAGCACCACTTATCTTGGGGAGAAGGAAAAAGAATTCTGGTCCCCATGTTTGTTCTTTGGTGTGTTTTGTCTAAGTGATATTAATATCTGGGTGCTGCAACGTAGTGAGTAATTAGGATGGAACATATTTCCCAGCTTTATCTGAGAAGTAAGGGTGCTGGTGATGTGGGCGTTTAGCCCTGGTGTGCCAGGGGCAAAAGCTGCTAATCCTTATAAAGAAATAGACTAGAAGGCCCTAGTTTCCTGCACTTGTGCTTCCTGTAGTTATACAAGCAGTCTGGAATTCAAGAGGAATTAGGAGGTTGTAAAAGGGGAGATATGAGGCTTGATTTGACTAGAAAATATTATTACATATATACAGTAATATAATTTAGTGTGCTTGCATGCCATGTCTGGATGCGCTGCCCATCAGATATTTTTCATCTTTCAAGAGACGGTTTTCTGTGTTCCTAATCCATTACACTTTTCCTCCAACATGGAACACAAATCTGGATACAAGAATGAGTAAAATGTAAATGTGCTGTGGCTTGTTTTCACAGAGAGCTGACACAAAATGTAAATGTAGGCCATTCTTCAAAAGCTCAGATTGCTCAGAGATATAACCAGTTTTATCCATCTTTATTCAATTAATACTCACTCTTTGACAAATGTTTGAAGCTGGGTCTTGATTGATCTCTGGGCTTGATCGAATAATATCTGTAAAGAAAGAAAATAAGAAAGAGTAAATTCTCTTTTCTGTTTGGCAAAACAGAACATTTGTTAGCTGAACAATTCATGCATTAACAATCTTAAGACACTTCTCTAAAAAAGCAGCAAAAAGCTGATAAATGTATTTACTTTCTAGGCCACCGGATGTTTTGCAAGTCAGCATTCAGTACCTCTGTTTAGAAGGATTTCTGTTAACATCACAGGGTGCAATTAAGCCACTAAATTTACACAAACAAGCTGACTTTGTAAACTCCCCTCATAAAGACATAAACACGAGAAATGATGCAATTTGCTTACTTTTGGTAATGAGTCATACTGTAAACTCATTAACCTGCATGCTTCCTTAAAAATGAGCTACCAGAGAAAAGGTCTGACTAACGCTCAGAATTGTGCATTAGTGTGCTTTCACGACAGACAAGACAATACGAGCAGTGTGTCTAGCAGTGACAAACAGATTGAGGACTGTGTTTGAGTGGATCATGTGCCGAAAGATCGCTGAGTGGCAAAAACCTATCTCACAGTCAGCTGACATGACCTCAGTCTCCACTGTTGAGTCACAGTCACAGGCACTGTGGCTCCTGGAGGCTTTTAGGGGTCTAGTCAAGGAAGCTAATAAGAGGAAACAGACTCCAGTGTTGAGTCATGGTAGACTGCCCACCTTGCAGCTTTTTGGGATACTAGTTAAAAAGACACATACAGTAATTAATTGAACCTGTAAATGTTACAGTCTGGCTTAAAGGTGGAACTAAGAATGTCTATACAACTAAACCTGAACAAGAACAAATTCAGCTTTAACGGCTACATAAATAATGTTAAAATGATCAGTTTACAGACATGTGTTTCATGAGAAAAACTTTACTAATATTACAGATGAATCTGCTTATTTATAATCAACTCATTGTTTGCTGAAAAGTTGCTATACTCACTGTTAGACAAGACTAAGCAACACATCTTCAGATTTAAGAGGCTTGAACCATCAAATGCTTGGCCTTTTTGCTTAAAAAATAATTTACATTATTAATCAATGACCAAAATAGTGGGGAGTAAAGTTGAGTCTGGTCAAGTCTCGTAAAAAGAGCCTTCCTTTTCACAGGAAACAGTGAAAGTGCAGAATGATGGTGTCATTATTCTATAGCCGTTACACTGTGGAATCAACATTTACTTTATAATGATAAGTTAGAACAAAAAAGCTATCTATTCTCACTTTAAAGTTCATGAATGCAATATAATATTTGTAGGGATGCACAGGTAGCGCAGTTCCACAACCACAAAGATCATACGGGTTCCCAATAGCAGTACCCCCTAGCCTGGTAGTTTGTTCTGGCATGTCTAAGACAGTGTAATGCTGGCTGGGAACCCACTCTGAACATGGTACACAGAGTTAATAGGAACAAGACATGACAAGGAAGATGAAGAAAATGACTTCTACTGTAGAACAAAAGCCTCTAGCTCACCCTGTGCCTTCTTACTGTGTGATTCTTAATGAGAGGACAAACAGAAATGTGCGTCTCCATCTCTTAATGTCAGCGTTGTGTGTACCAGAGACTGACAGCGGAGGAGGCTAACTAGTGGGAACAAACAGCCACATAATCAGATCTGTCCTTCTGGGTTCAGTGGAGAGTTTAGAGGGGGGCAAGAGAGGATAAAACAATGGGTAAGGTGTCATGTTTATTTATTGTCCAGGACCTAGTAGTTGGAAGTGGAGTGTATTAGACGACCATGCTGTAAAAGCTATAAGGCCAACAGACTATATTACTCTGACTGAAGCCTGGAATGGTTCTTCATGCAGATCAGCTGACTCCAGGATGACAAGCACATCGTAAAAAAAGTAGACCATGACCATGTTTACCTCAGTAATGCATGATTTATTCCAACAAATAAACACTCCACAACATGGGAGGCAGGGAATGGGTTTTATGAGATAGGAATACTCTCTCTCCATACCATGGAATTTATATCCCAGAGCTATGTTACATGACTTATTTAACTTTTCAAGATTTTCCCTTTACCCACTTTTTTTTTTTTTTTTATAGAGGGCAGTGTTTGCTGAGCAAGCAGACAAGTTTTCAGCAACACTCTGCTTTACAGTTTTATAGTAATATGATATCCCACCTAGAAGCTGCTGACTATAGCCACTTTATTTTACTTCTGAAAAAGCATTTCTTATACACTTTCTGCTTTATTTCTCCAACCAGTGGCCATCCTCTCATAGACCCATTTACTCTGCTATAGTCTGGTCCTTCCCAGCAGTAAATAAAAACTCTGACAGTTAAAGAGCTGTTGCAGATTGTTAGCCAAGCTGCGTTTAGTTATCACCCAGCTGTTAGAGGTGAACAAAAAAAAAAACAATACATCCGGTTTCACATGCCAGTGATAGCATACCGTGTGATAGTTGATCATCTCCTGCAGGCTCTCAGCAAACTTTGTGAGACTGGACTGTGGAGAGAAAAGAAAGACAGTTATGAGGGAAGACAGAGAAAGAATGTCACCATGTATCCTTATAACACAAATAATAGGACAAATAATAAAGACCTGTATATGTCTGCGTAGGCACAAATTCTTCTGTCTGACAGGTATGCTACACAGAAACTGTGTCTGGCTTTTTGGAGACACAATAACATTTTGGGAAAGAATTCTTTTGGCTAAGTTACTCCCTCGAAATGCATGCAGTGGCTGAACTTCCAAACCCAAGGGAGAGGCATTGAGTGAAATACACAAAGGCAAGACAGGAAACGCTTGCCTCGCTATGCAAAATTCATGTGAGAAAACAAAACAAAACAAAACATCTGACCTCGGCAAGACCCAGTGGACAGTACAAGGTTTAACTAGGCCTCATTTTTTTAAATTTAGATTTAATCTGGGAATGTCATCAAAAGAGACAAGAAGGTATTGCGTGCAAACAGAGAGGAAGTGCAGTCCTCTTTATATCTGGGAAGAAGGAAGAAGTCCGCCATGGTTTCACACTACTGATTTTAAATCTAATGTTTTGTAATGCACCATTTTCTAAAAGGTCCCATTTGCTCTTTGTTGTCTGTGTTCTCCACCGAGAAGATCAGGCAAATTATTTCGCTGACATATGAAAATGCGTTTTTAAAAAAAAAAATGTTTTTATCAACAATTGTCATTGGTCCATTTGTTGTATGTTTTGTGGCTGCAGATTTTTTAAAATGCTAGCTGAAGTAAAATGCTGCAAGTACTCGACCAATCAGACAAAAGTTGCTGTACTTTCAGAAAATACTACCCCCTGAGCAGGGACTTTTTGGGTGTAAAATAATGTCCCCAGAACTTATTTTAGACACGGGTCCTTGCGGAGTTCCTTCAAAAGGTTCCTAGTCACTGGGGAAAGTTCCTGTGGTAGAAACGTGGCTATTGTAATAGCACTAATGCTAGTGACGTCCTGTGATTCAGATCAAACCAGGTTGTTTTTTTTGTTTACCTCGATGACTTCATCTCTGGTGGACTGCTGGGCTAGCTCCCGGATTCCGTTAACAAACTGCTTATTAGCTGCATTGTAGGCTTTTCCAGCATCGATCATCCCAATACACAACTTCACCAGCTAGAGAGAGAAAGAGAAAGAAGCAAATGTTTAGCGGGGGGGAAGAAATAAAGAAATACAGTAGAGTAACAGACAGAAGCAGAGAGAAGGTGCTGGTCATTTCTTCAGGGTATTCTCTCTTAATAAAAACACTTGACGTTTGCTACTGAAAATACATTTTAGGAATTGTAGATTTGGTGGAACTTGGTGCTGCAGAGCGTCAGAATAACACTGAAGAGCAAGATGCTTCGTCAGTTTCTTGGTAATTAACAACAGGCACTTCTTTCCCTTCTGACTCATTGGGGGCAAAGATAATTCCAGGTTACATAAACTCACAACAAACACTGGCCGTTCTCCATCCACTCCCACACACAGGAGATGACACAGAGCCTGAATGTGCCTCTGCAGCTGAAGCAGCTTAATAACAACTCAACTATAAATGCTCATTTTAAGCAATTTCCTAGATAAGAAGTAAATGATCAACAATCAATTAATCA
Source organism: Dicentrarchus labrax (assembly GCF_905237075.1). NCBI lineage: Eukaryota > Metazoa > Chordata > Actinopteri > Moronidae > Dicentrarchus > Dicentrarchus labrax. The sequence continues at coordinate 13,571,940 of NW_026136718.1, read as the reverse complement.
ACAAAAGCTGATAAAATACAAAAAAATCTAAATAATGCTGTCACTCAAAATATGGCATCTAATTTCCCATATTATTAATCATATAACTTCATGGCCTGTATTTCCTCTTTTTTGTTGTTTTTTTCTGTCTCACACTCACAGTCTGTTGTTGGTGCACCATTTTCCACCATGACAAATTATTATTATAATTTTGTTGTATAAAATCATGTAAAACATTTATATTTATAACCTTTTTATCTTCGGTAGTTGGCACTTTAAAGCTAATGGAGCTCCACTCATTTCAATTAAGTTAACTTGACTGCTGCTGCTGCTTTTCTTCACTGCACCTACGCTCTATTCACTCAGTTGCCAGTTTATTAAGTACACCTAAATTTCCCATTAAAAAGGAACTGTGAAAACTTTTAGGGTTGCTTTCATTTCAAAGAAATTAAACCACAGTCTGATCTAAAACTAACCTGTAATAACCTTGAACAACCCACTTAAGAGCAGATTTAATATTGGCACAGTTATAAGTATGTTTACTTTTGACAACGTGGCTGTGTGTGTACATGTCTGCAACTCTCTCTTTAGCCCGTTGTCTCTTGACTCCACCCATCAACACACACACACACACACACACACACACACACACACACACACACACACACACACACACACACACACACACACACACACACACACACACACACACACACACACACACACACACACACACAGACTATCACAGACTATCACAGCTATACTAATGCACTTAAACACACAAACAAACCCACTCCCCAGTAGATCCTTCCTCTCCAGAGCAAGAGGGGAAGTGAGGCCGGGGGTGAGTCACAGAGGTGGGGTGAGGAGGAGGGTGGTACTCTGTAAGACTGTAAGTCCAGGAACAATGAACTGGGATCCTCCAAGCTCGAAAACTCGCCTTCAGCTAGCGAACATACTCTCAGCTCTGCAAAGCTCTGCAGGGATCCGCTGGGAGGAGGGATTGGTTTGCTTTCAGGGCAGGACACGACTACTAATTAACACTAGTTGTTTAGTTTTATTAGTTTATTATAGTTAATGTGAGCAGAGTGAGTGAGCCGAGAGGAAAAGGAAAAGAATGTACTCTGAACCAGCTGTAGGAAACAATACCAACAAATATTGACATTGAAAAACAAAAGTTCACATGTTAAAGTTAGCAAGTTAGAAAGTCAAGCACAACATATTCTGCACTAGCATGCATATTAAGCAAATCCCACTATAGATGTTATACTATGATAAAGAGAGCATAAACATCCATCATACTTACCTTACTTTAAGCTATAAGGACTCTAGTTTTGACACCACCTGCAACCTTAATCTCTTCATTTGTTTTTGCATCATAATTTGGACCATATGGACTATTATGTCACCCAATATGCTCCCATCCCTTAATCAAGGCCAAAATGGAACAGTCACCACTTTTATGATTTTGATAACCAAAATCTAACAAAAGATTATCACAGGTGAAAAGGGCTCATAGAGTGAATTAATGAGGCACAGGTAAAACACCATTTGGCCAGTAGTTGGTGTTAATTTCCCACTGTGACTGCAATAAACAGAGATGTGATCTGCTCCAACTCGAGTGAGTCACGATTTTAAGAAAGCAAATTGTCCGATTACAATACTTAATTACCTGTAATGGGTGTCATATACTTTTAAAACACATACACACCCACATATTTCAAGTGCAAGCCAGGTGCGCAGTGTCTAATTAGAGTCGTACTCAAAGGCAGTCTGCCAGGGAAAATACTGGGGACAAGGTCAGGGACAGACATGCAACGTTCTACTTACAGGATGGTCTCCGTAGCGGCCAGTTCACACAGTAGAACAAATGAACAATTAAGCAATGTTTTCCATGGGTGGTACTCACTTTGTCGAGTTTGGATTCCAACTCACACACATCCCCCTCCACTTCCTCTATGGTGGCTCTGTGGGGGAAAAAAAAAACAACATTTAAAAATCAAGTGTAACCATGACGCCACACTGTCAACTTCACAGGCGTTGAGAGGCGTTCATGAAGCAGATGGTGAAAAGATAAATGACACACTGCAGGGGAATCTTTATGTAAAGAACATGAACTCCCTCTGCGTCCATTTGGTTTACCATCTTTGCCACATTATTACCATTTTACAGACTCACCATCTGTCCTACGATCAAGCTAAGTCATTTAATGTTCCACATGACAATACCCTTTTTAAAGTAGAAGGGAAACAATAAAGAGCACATGCACAAAAAGCATTACAGCCACACAGTTACCACTGACATTACATCTAGATTGCTTAGATTACTCGTGTTCTATGATTATGGGACTAATATTTGCCAGACTGTGTTATCTTATTTACAACATCTTGACCTGATATTTTTAAATAAAAGCTTGGTTCAATTGAATTGTTGATTTGGAGTACTAAATTAACAATTCAATTGAACCAACACACCCATATTCAACAATTAAAGCCTCTGAAAACTACAACTGTATCCATAATGAATTATATAATATACTTATAAAGTACCGACACAAGCACATGCAGAAACATACACCATTACAGGCAGCCAAACTGAGAGCTGCCATTTTGGGTAAGGCCGCAGGGCTGGAGTCAGGTCTGGCATTCTGCCCTTTAAAACGTGACAAAGCACAGCTTGGTTCTCCACAGGATCAACAGCTTATGAGTATGTGAGAGCTACGACGGGAGAAGAAAAAAACTCAGAGACAGGCTCTGTGAATTCATCTCCACTCATTTTTAATTATAGTCTGTGCAACGTGTTACCGTGACCTTAATGCAGTGTAGGAAAGGTACATAAAGTGGCTGATAAGGGGCGACTACTACAACTGTACAGTACACTTACAACAAGAGGTAAGATAAAATAAATAAGACATGTGCAACAACCACCATTAATAGTGTTATGAAGATATTTAGTTAACACCTACTCAAGCCTACATGATGTGCCTAATAATTACAACACTGGGGCAAGTTTGTTTGATCACCCTTGTAAGTGCGATGCATTATTTATGTTGGCATGGCAACTTCAGTCACATTCTGGTATATTTGTGTTATTTTTCCACTAAACAAAGTAAAAAACACTGGATTCGATATTGCAGTGATCACTGACCATGGTCTATTAGTGAAAAACCAAAGCAGCAAAAGGCATCACCGCAGGATTAACAAGATTAAAAGTGAACGACAGAGCCAGAGAAGAAAATGTTGGATGATTTTGTTCAGAAATCTTAAAACCAAATGTACTACTTTTCTATGATGTCCTACTGCTCAGGTTCCAACATTTAAGCAGTAATAATCCTCTAAAAGCAAATTTTACTTTCTACACACAATGGGATGGCACAGTTGGAGCCTTCCCTATCTATTCATTTCTTGTATAACGGATTATCTAGATTTCAGGCTAATTATGATATTGCCCCCTCTAGTGTAAATCCCTGGAGATAAGAACATTAATTTAATGCTTTAATGTAAATGTCATCGCTTCCATTCAAGGGAAAACTGACATGATATGGTGAAGCGCTGTGAGTGTGAGAGTGTGTCAGTTTAAGCAGCGGGATTAAGAGTGACACCCCGCAGTAGCAGTGGGTGGCATTCCCCAAACCCCCTCCAGCTGTTTGTTCTACCGTATGGTGTCACACTGACAGCCGCCAACATCTGGTCACTGTCAGAGAAAAACAGGAGGCTGACTGAGCTAGCTGAGAGCTTTCAAATAGAGGTAGTGGGTTCAAGGATTCCTGTGCAGAATCATTTTTACTGTATGTATATAACGTGTTTTATACTTTATACTGAATCTAAGTAGTATTTTGATTTCACTGTCACTTGATTACCTTATACAAAATGTAAAATAATTACTCTATATGTCACCACTCCATTCAAGCTAAATCCTCTAAAATTATTTTCTGAGTAGAACTCTACACTTAGGAACACCAATTGCTTTGATGAAACCAAAATAAAAGGTTGGACAGAAAGCTGATTGGTGACAAACTAATATCTGGCTGCATGACAGTCTGGCCTCAATGCTGCCAAGAGTCTGCCTTTCTGTCCATGACCAAGACCCTAAGCCCTAAAATCTTCAGGAGTGCTACTGAACCTGAGCTTGAACCGAGCTGGTTGGGTAATTCTTGGAATGGATCTGTGATGTTCAGTTGTTGCCACCAGGAGAAGAAAATAAACAAGTGTTATAGCTAAATATAATTAATCACAAAAGCAGGCACAGGCAGAAAGAGGATACCAAAACCAAACTGGACAAATATGTTCAGTGGCAGTCCCTTAGGCACTGAACCTATGCTGCTTGAAGGATGTAATGTATAGTAAAAGAAACCTACACTTGAACTGGCATCATTTTAATTACTCAATGTGTTCTATCTTCTGTACTTTATAATTCAACAAACCTAGTCTAACCGAAAAGGCTTGAAACATGAGAACAGTGTCACAGAGTTGCATCACTGTTGCGTTTTTATGAGATTTTATTAACAAACCAGACGCAGTGGAATGAACTAAGAACATAAGTAGACAAGGAGGAGAAAACAGGGTCAAAAGCAATAAAGAGCTTCCCCTCTGACGGAGACATTAATCCTGGTCAAAAGCTAAAGAGCATGTTACGAGCCATGTTTGCCTTTGTCAGTTGCCGAAGGCAAAGTCCATTTCTTTGATGAATCACACAGAATCATGACTGTTCTGACAGAGTTAGCATCTGACTTCAAGAGGATTTGGCCTTTTCTTATATTTTTCTATATTTATGCTCTGGGTATTATGCTGGTACAAATGCAATGAGTACAACAGTGGTGAGTACAAGCTACAAACATTACCAACAACCAGAGGGCAGGGGCAAAGCATTCACACAGCAGCAGCATGTCCCAGATTAGTTTTAAGATTTGGGTGCAATAAGGGATAAGGTAATTACACAGATAGTCTCTCCTCACAAAGGCCTGCACAATAACATGTTTACTGATCAGTCAAATAAAAGCACGCTGATTGAGGAACTAAAGCATGGGACTGTAAATTCTTCTCTAAGAATTGAATCATCGTATATTTCTACGAATGCATGCTGTAAGTAGATGTGTAAGATTTTAAATGTAGGACTACTCTATTCTTCATTCTCAACAATGCCTGTCGCTTTGTCCTTAACATCACTTCACCTCATTCGCTTAGGTGTAGTTGCTCGGGGGCGAACAACAGGACACCTTTAGTGGGAAGCTCTCAGTTGCGAATGTGTTCCAACGCAGTGAATCGAAGGCAGGTTGGCCTGAAAAAGTTCAGGCAAACTCAACCATCTTTCCCTGAACAATTATCCTTAGAAATATAACTCAAACCTCTGTCAGCCAGTCACTCTCTGGCTTTCTATGCAACCACGAGAACATGACTATTTCCTTCTAATCTCGTAACTTGAGCCTGCAGGGTGAACTTGTGAAAGTGCTGACAGAGGATAAGAGAAGGAGGGGCCCTGGAAAAACTCAAATCTGGGCCATTGCCTCACAGCTCTGACCTTGGAGCATGTCCAGCCTGAGTCTGGATAATGAGCAGAAGAAGAAAGCGAGACACAGAATTTTAATTACAATTACACACACACACACACCTCAAATATCTCTTTTTTTTTACTGGAAAGTATGTGCCAATACAGACGCTATACAACATGGCACCCGTACAAGAAAAGAAAAACACATTGCAATCACATAAATCCACAGTGTAGATCACCCACAAATAATATGTATAATGAGGGAAAGAAGACAAAGACAGGGAAGCAGCAGCCCTCAGCCTGGCAGTTTAACTGATATTGATATACTGACTCCTGCCCTGACCGACTTCCCATAGCTGGCCTGTGACTGACAGAGCAAGATTCATAGTCTGATACATACTTCTCCTTTGGGGTCACAGATCCTAAAATTTCTCTCCATTTATTTTGAAAAATGTAAACACTTCAGTGTTGCATCTTGAACCAACTGACATTATAAAAACAAAAACCTTTCAGGCTAGAGTAAGTCAAGAGTTCATTATAACTATACTATTGAAGTTTTCATGCATATAAGTACACAGATAACATCTCTGGAACTGCATCTTGACGTATGAACTAGCCAAGAGCCCTATGAACTGCTCAGGTTTATAAACTATAAAATATCTGAGTTATAGAACATCAGGGCATATATCATTTCATTATGTGAATGCTGCCACCCAAAGCTGTGCTTATATGTCTGAAATTATTAAAACATCTGTACAACTTTAAGACAACCAATTCCTTAAACTCTTACCAAACAAGGCAATAAGTGTAAATGGGGGTTTTGTATATTTATCAGACCATACTGTCAATGATTCAGACACACATCCACATTCTCAATACAGTGATACAATGTTGTCTCCATATTGCGCTATGGCTCCAATAAGCTTGTATCTTTCAACAGCATATGGTGTGATAAAGTCGTCTGAGTGATAAGCAGACAGCCCGGATGATGCAGGTATTTTGCTCTCAGTGCAAAGGGATTCTGGTGAAACATCTGATATCTGTCAGACTGAAAAGTAGCAGCAGCTATTGGCAAAGCGGACAAGTAAGGGGGGTTTATGTGGTGGAGTAATCAGTGGACAATCTCACCTCCTTGAAGTAAAATTCAATAGACTAGACAACAGTCATAATATGTCATTTGGGGCTACCTTTCATTTCAAATGTTATTATAGCAGCATCATTAGTCCTGTCGGAAACATGGAATGGAGCCCCGAATCCCGGCAGCATTATGGTGTTGACAAACAAACAAATCTTATAGTTAGGTAAACTATATTTTCTGTTTTTGTAATACAAAAATTCCAGTTGCTGTACATGTAGTTACAGATCTTGAAATATGTTTTATATACTTATATACTAATGTTCTTAGGAGTTACAATCACATGGATAAACAGGTGAATACTAATATCAGTCCAATCAGTGCAATGTCTAACTACCAACTTTCAATATAGACTTCCTATTGGGCCACAACTACAGATTATTTTCATTAAGTATAGTATTATTCTATTAATTTATCAATAGGTTGTTTATAATATGCCCATCACACTTATCCAGCTTATCAAAATAGTTGCATACATATATTATCTGTTAACTTTATAACCTTGTTTCAGCTCTCATCTCCTTTATGCATCATTAAACCTTGTAATTCATTCATTCAGAGTTCATATTGGCAGCTTCGAGTATATTTGCTGTGACTACTCAGTGTCTGGTTTTACGCATTCAGCACCAAAGAGAAATCATATCCACCACATTTGTTGACCTTTACAGCTAAGAGGGGACTCTCCCTTGGTGACAAATCTGGGGTGGAAGGAGTAAATTCCAACGAAAAGTAAAAAGAAATAGCAACATATCATTACTAGCTTTTTTAACCAAGTGGAACAATATAAATTAGGGAACTAAGACGTCCTGGTTTAAGTGCTGTTTGGGTGTGAGTATGAAGCTGGGGCTAAATAAAGAGAGACATGTGGTATGAAGGAGACTACAGCCCATGAAGACAGGAATAAAAAAAAAAGCTTGGCTTGTAAACCACATCAGTGAGAAAGAGGCCAATTCAGCATCGCAGAGGGAATGTTTGAGTCCTATTTTGCTTTAAGTTGACCAAGATCACGCAAAGGGACAGTGATCCACACCATATCCCAGACAGAGACCCACAATACTGTACATCTATGAGAGGAGCTACCTGCTTTGATTATATTGGTCTGGTTAATTCCTGATAATGGACAACTACTAAGTAGTTCCAATGAAACTGTCTGTTTGCTGTTCAACCTGAATGCGCTGGCTATATAGTATCAGCCTGTATCTGTAATGAGCAACGTCCTCAAGTGCCTCATCCGATAAATACCACAGGATGGCGATTGTAATAGATAAGCTGCAAGAAGTACTCTGTTCTTCTGAACTTACTGACCTTGTGTCACGTAACCGATCATCTCACATCCCCCATTCACTACTCAACTCTCCACTTCAGGCTCCAGCTACTTCAGGCTTTCTTGGTAGAGAAACTCTTAATGTTGATTTGGCGACTATAAGAGTATTTTGCATTTATTTTGTTTGACAAATGACTTGGCAATTAATTATTTCAGCAATGAGAAACAAATAAACAAATGCTCCAGATTTATACCTATTGTAGATCATCAGCATACAATACTACCTTAAATTGTGACTGGTACACCAAGTTGCCCATGAATCCACTAAAATCTGTGCCCTCGTGTTACTGCAACTACTTTGAGTAAACATCTACATAAAAACTGTGTTATTTTAGTAGTAGGTGACTAAAATTAAAACCCTGCCAACAACCAACTACAATAAACAACAGAAACAGACAAAGGCTCAAATCCATTCTGTGCTACTTGCCCTTCACCTGTTAGTCACTACATACTAAAGTGTAGTAAGATCTCCCGTAAAGAACGGAGACACCTAATTCTTTTGCAGTGATTCATTGACCATGCTCCAAAACAAAGAGCGCCGCCTCTTTGGGTCGGAGCGGCTGTTGGCAGCAGGCCAGGACACTGTGCGCACTCTGCATGCAGGAGTGAGGTAGTTGAACTGGTTTGTTGTCCACACTGCCAACACAATAGAGTCTCCTCTGGCACAGGCATCTGCACTTCAAAGACATAAGCCGACACTCAAGGACCATCTGCTGAAGATATTTCCTAATGCAGATGTTGGGCACTTTTGTGGAAATCGGTTTCCATTGTACAGTATCTGTTAGCCATCTATTATAAACGTTATACAGAGCTGAAATGATTAGTTGACTAATTGATTCATTGATCAGACAGCAAAAATGCCGTTCCAGCATCTTAATTGTGAGGATTTGCTGTTTTTCTTCATCTTATGTGACAGTTTATTGAATATCTTTGGGTTGTTCAGACAAAAAAAAAGCAATATAAACATGTCACTTTGGGCTTGAGGACATCTCAGTGGGCATTTTCCTCAACTATCTAATGTATAAACCAAACAAAAACTCTAGATAATAATGGACATATTAACCGATAATGAAAATAACCATTAGTTGCAGCCCTAATGTCATGATAAATGTTTCAACGGTGCCAAACAAAGTAATCTAATATTCATTGTCTGCCAAAACAGTCCAATCCCATATTTATATTTTCCTACATAACACAGCTGCAAACTCCACAGTTAGCCCAAGGCAGGCTTACTTCAAATGAGTATAACTAATCCAATTTAGATGTCTGACAGTTGAATGGCTCTGCATTAGTTCCTTTGATGTTTTCTAATTATATTTTGTATAGTATCCAGTCGTATTTTGTCAGCTCTTCTGCCTTCTGCCATCAGTAATGTTTTAAATGTACAGAAAAAAATGATTACACCTGCCATTTGTTTTTTATATATATTCTTATGTAGACCATCAAAGTTGACCTCTGGGAATGAATACAGTTTCCACTATTTCACTGGACTGATATGACAGTGGTGGTGGTGACAAACAATGCAACACTTTGAATCTGTTACTGTGGATGGGGAAGAATGGGGTTAGCTTTACTGCTGTGACGTAGATCCTGTAATTGTTAGAAAGCGGAGGAATGGTGATATGATTGGGGGGTGGGGGGATCCCGCTGTGGTAAAAACCCACCATTAGACGCCCAAGCTTAAACACCATCAACAAGGTGAGGTCATTACTTAAGGATAAACAGTTACACAGAAACTGGGGAAATTCTGCCTGTTGCTGTAATGAATGAACATCCTCAGCCTTCCTATGTCATACACAGTTGTAGGAAGGAAGTGAGAAAGTGGGAGTCGTTTACTCTGTAGGAGAGAACATATTATTGAAAATGTCAGCTATAAACTAGCAGTGCAACCAATCATTAGTTTCTTTATCAATTATTCTACTGAATATTGTCTCACTTAATTGATTCATTCTTTGGCCCGTAAACCCTCACAATTTCCAAAGGGAATGTCTTCAAATGTCGTGTTTTGTTGTTTACTGTTGTATGACTGGTTGTTTTTAACCAGGAAAAATTAACTGCATGATTAATTATCAAAATAGTTTATAAATGTTATGCATATTGACTAATGGATTAATCAAGCACTACTTTGCACAAATTCAAAAAAGCATAAATTATATTTTCTTTCAGCAGCCACGGCTCTAAATAAAATATTGGTAAACTTCAAGAACATGACATTGCATTTATCTGGCAGTAAAAATGCAGTACCATTACGACAGGAGTGCAGTCAGTCCTCGCTTTTAATTAGCTTTTAATTGTCTTTATTAATAACCATTAAAAGCAAATGGACACCAGCTCAATTAAATCAAACCGCAACAAGCCCTGCATGCTAACAAGCCTGCAGCTGGACTCCCAAGGGAAACTAAACAGAGTGTATCGGAGTGTAAGCACTCCTCATCAGCCTCTGGGTTGTGTATCAGAGAAGACTGCCAGTGATTTGCTCTACAGCTGCTGTCAATGACTCAGGGGAAACTGAAGCCGGAGCTGTTCGACCAATGACTTCATATCATGGCACTCGGCCAAGCTGAGAATCACCAAAACCAATCAGGAGCAAGAAATCGTGTTTTTATGATTAAGAAGTGAGTGAGGACAGGGGAAAGTGGTTGCTGCTAATTACCGAACTTAACTCACTTCCGGGCAGTTCATGTCTATTGCCAGGAATAAGAACATATTCAACCCACTCTTAGTGTAGTGTTATATTTTAATATCGGGTGTTATGCTTCCCTTTGTGGTCCATTTAAAATCAGATATTGTAACATTTCAGCTCATTTCATAATGCTAACTTAGTATAACAAATATGTTTTAGCCTTCCTTGGGACCTTGTGGTAAGAAAGGCATATTAAGTATGTAAAACATTTACTCCTATACATGTGGGGAGAAAAGCCTCAGAGCTCTGAAGGGAATTTTCAACTCTCATACTTGAAGAGGAGCCAGGAAAGGCTGAGTCTAATGTCTATTCTCAAGTGGAAAACTAGGCTACTAGGGTTTACTGCCAAAAATACTGAATTTTTTGCACTAGTGGATCTTTCCTCCAGGCTGAAAGTATGGTTTATGACCAAAGACAGCTTCCAAACTAAAATGAGGATGAGAGCAAAAAAAAAAAAAAATTGTGGGTGTGCCAAATTACCACTTGAAAACAACCCTCTCTGCATTTGGGGGCTCCATATTCTCTGGCACAAAGTTAAAAGCAAACACCAAAATGGAAACAGATGTTGAACGAGCAAGAGCTGCTCAACACTGCTGTATATTCCATGTTTTCATCCATTCTCTCTTTCTCTCCCACTCTGTCCTCTTTACTCGCCAAACATAAGGAATGGGAGGTGGGGGGGTGGGTTGGAAAAATAAAAGTGAAACAATGGGGGTCAAAGTGGAAAACTGGGTAGTGAAAAGCTCTGATCAGTCCCAAACCATCAAGATGGACCTACAGTGAAGTGCGGAAACTTTGAGTGATGACAGTGGAAAGGTTTATAAACGGGTATTTTGTACTAGGTGCTTACACTTCAAATTTACCCAAATCTGAATCAATATCACACAAGGTGAGTTACTATATTTTAAGGCTGCAAAAAATAACATTTTCATTATCGATTAATCTGTCAATTACTTTCTCATATAATTGTCTCACCTATAAATATCCAAAAATAGCTAAAACCCTGAAGAGTTTAAATTGCTTATGTTGTCGGACCCACAGTTAAAAACTCAAAGATGGTCAGTTTTTTAACTGAGAATATAGAACTAACTAAAGTTTGGGATTTCCGCTTGAAATACGATTAAAGCAATTAATTGATTATAAAATGGTTGCCAATTAATTCCAGTCGACTAAAGATCAATCAACTGTTTCAGCTTCAAGTTGTTCACAATAATCCGACTGATATCTTTCTGGTGTGTAGCTGCATGTTATTAAAAGCCCTGCATATGTTAATTTATTCAAGCTAATTAGACCACCTGCTCAAGTAGAGCTGCAACGATTAGTCAACTAATCAAATATTCGATCGACAAAACGAGACATTTAAAGACATCAACCCTGGACTTTGGGTGGAAACTGGAATTGACTTTTCTTTTTGACTTTTCCAAATGTTAATAGTTAATCTAGAAAATAATAGATAATGCCCTCGCCTACCTTTTAATATTCCCTCTTCACACTCAAAGGCTCGTTGACAAAGGGTCGGTTAAAGGTTTCAGTTTCAGATAAACAATGCACGTTCCCCACAGCGTCTGTCTGCGGTCCGGCTGTTCGTAGCTTTGTTAGATACAATATAGATTGCGGATAAAGACAACTTCACACTGTCTGCAGCGACTAAGAGCTCTCCATTATCATAAAGCTATGAAAAGATGGTGATGATGGTACACAGAAGGAAATGACAGTTCACAGTCTAGGTTAGCAAGATGCAACTAGAACTGACATACAAACAAAATGCTATGCACGATAGAAATACTTGTAAATACTGTTTCAATCCCATTGTTTGCTTCAACATCCCCAATTTATAAAAGTCTAATAATGACTGAGATCCCCTGATGCCTCCGCGGTCTTGCTAATACACAGGAGTGTGTGTCACCAGAGTGTTAGACCAGCCAACTTCAAGTAACACAGCTGACTGGAAAGTTTCCCTTTATTCAAACCTCTGAAATGCTCAGATTTAAAAAAAAAAACAGATTAAAAAAAAACCTCCATTCTTCTGCAACCAACTTTCTAACATCTGTTCCTCGTTTTTCTGAGAGAGGATGTTGCAGCGAAGGGAGCGGGGGCTGGGAGGGAGGGAGGGAGGCGCTTTTTCAAAACTCTGGAAAATGCAAAGCGAGTGAGGAGGAAGTTGAGAGAAAACATCCCATTTTACACAACATTTAGGCTTGATGAAGATATATAAAAAAAAAAAAGAAGAAAGAAGTTGTGAGTGATGATGTCAGAAGTGACGCTGCTGCCAGGAATACATCACATGAGCACCCACCATCTGACCAAACTGCTGAAGAGCTCGTTTACATTTGGAGGAGACTCAAGACTTTATTCTGAAATCTTCCTCTCGTGCAAATATTGAGTAGAAGGTGAAATAATGGAGAAAAAAAAGGATGATTGTTTTTGGAAGTATTACCTAATCTGTCTGGTGGGAGAAGAAGTGAGCCCTGTACAGCTGAGACGATTAATCGAGTAGTCAATTGACAGAAAATTGATCTGCAACTATATTATATAACTATATTGTGTGTGTGTGTGTGTGTGTGTGTGTGTATATATATATAAGTCATGTTAGGCAGAAATGGCCATAATTAACAGATTTTCATTGTCTTCTACAATTTAAAACTACCTGACTGAGTCAACTTGTGCTTTGGGAAACTGTGATGGGCATTTTTCTTTTACTGCTTTCTCACATTTTATGACCTAAACACTGAAGTGACTCACAGATTATAAAATATTGTTATTTGCAGCCCTAGTATCTTGTCCTGCCAATACAAGCTGAGTAGAGTAATATTTAATTCCAGCTGAATAAGAAAGTATGATTCACTGTGATGTACTGCACACAAGAAATCAATGAATCTGGGGTGTTATACAGTCACATGCACTGTGCTGTGTGCGTGAAATATTAAACCACGACAAATGAAGGCTACCACCACAGGCTGTGACTTCCAGCATTCATTTTAAATACATATTCCTCTCTGAACATAATCCATGTACACAAAAACAGGCACTGAAACAGCTTGCTGCCGCTCATATGAGCTCACCACACTGGTCAGGGAGTTTATGTTTGGTTTCCTCCCCGGCTGGCCCCAGAGCTTTCTTAGAGACAAAAATAGAAAAAGTAGCAGGCAGCAAAGAGCTAACGCTAGTTACTGCTGATTAACGCAGGTTAGCAGGAGGCTACTGAGATCAATAAATAACCCCTAACCGGGGCAAAATCCTGGTTGTCATCACTCACCTGAACCGTGGGGAGTCCTTCAAACATTCCTCGAAATCCACAGTTATCTTCATTGTGCCGCAGTGAGTAAAAACCCTCAGACTTCGCGCTGTCTTCTGATTAAACACAGTAATCCCAGGCTCAGTCTGTCCGGCTAATTAGCTTGTTTGCTAACGTTACAGTTGGTCCACTGTCAGCCGCTCTGCTAGCCTGCTAGCCTCAGGGTGGGGGGGGCTGGGGGTGGTGGGTGGGGGTAGGGGGGGGGGACAGCAGCAGCAGCAGCTACGATTAAAAAGTCGCGACAATGCGACCATAAACTGACTGTGTGTTGACTGTATGGTTGCCGAAATCGCTGTAAAAGTATTTGCCGTGGAGACCGAGAGTGTCGTCCGGTAGCAGGCAGCGGGAGAGCAGCGTTCCTCCAACAGCCTCCTACAAAGATCGTCTATACTGGGAACAGATGGAGCTCTGGGTGTGCGCATGCGCCTCGCCCCCACTTCGAAACACCCCCCCTTTTTGTTTTTTTGTTTTTTTTGTTTTGGGGGGGGGGTTTCCAACAAACATTATCTCACTTTGACACGGCGTTAAGTGTTAAATGTTCAGAATGAGTGAGGTGGTGATCACTCCTTCATATAAAAAAAGTTGGAGGGTGACAAATGGTGTTTTTTATTGATCATCGATGATTGGTGTCTTGTATAGATTGTTTTATGGGGAGCGTGTGTGGTGGATTTTTTATCACGTTTATCATGTTTATTTATGTTCCACATTGCAAAACAGAAGCTAATCCATACCTCCCCCCTACGGAAGCCCATTTCCGCCAATGTGACGGAAAAAAGATTATGTAAGCCATTAAAATGAGAAACTTTCTCAAAATACTAAGTATCCTAAAATAATCAGAAACTTTCTTAATTATCTCATTATTTTAAGATATTAAGTCATTATTTTGAGAAAGTTTCTCACAAGTTTAAGATACTATGTCATTATTTTGAATTTCTTTTTCATTATTTTAGGACACAAAGTCATTATCTTAAGAAAGTTTCTCATTATTTTGAGAAAATGTTCCATGATTTTAAGATACTAAGTCATTATAATGAGAAAGTTTCTCATTATTTTAAGATATTAAGTCATTATTTTGAGAAAATGTTTCATCATTTTAAGACACTAAGTCATTATTTTGAGAGTTTTTCATTACTTTAAGAAATAAGTCATTATTTTGAGAAAGTTTCTTATTATTTTAAGATATTAAATCATTATTTTGAGAAAATGTTTCATCATTTTAAGAAATAAGTCATTATTTTGAGAAAGTTTCTCATTATTTTAAGATATTAAATCATTATTTTGAGAAAATGTTCCATGATTTTAAGATACCAAGTCATTATAATGACTTACAGATGGTAGCATGTATATATGAAATCATTATCATCACAGTAAAATTAACAGAGCTCACAATACTTCCATGCTTTGCAACCAAAATACGAAAACCAAAAAAATAATGTCACCAAGAAATCAACCCTGCGACGAAAAACAACGAGCGACTCATTTGTCTTCACCTACACGATCTTTGCGTCAGTTGACAGGCGCTTCCTGATCCATTGGAATTAGCGTTGACTCTGCCTCCTCCTTATGACGTCTATTATGTCCTTATATTACTCCACCGTGTCTTACACCGTAGATCTCACCAAATCACTCGTCAAACACAGTCTACAAACACCGAAAACGTTACACGTGATATTTTATCAAGCTGTGAAATAAATATTTTAATCACTTTGTGCTGAAACGCCGTTTTTGGGGGGATGAATGAGACACTGGAAGACGCGTTCATTTTGAGATGTAAACCCCACTGGAGACCAAACATGCAGGATAATCCTTGCACGAACACGGTCCACTACTTCATCCCATTAAAATCACTGGAAGTACCAACGGGAATGAACGATGCGTGGTGTAACGGCGCCATCTGGTGGTAAGAGAGAGATACTTCACCCCAAAGCGCCTCTCCCATGACAGTGTATATATAAAGCAGTGTGCATTATCTACAATTAAACTTAACACCACATGTTCTGTTACCATGAGGTCCTCACATTGTTTTGTTTTCTAATGAGATGTAGAGAAGTAAAGTGTTTTTGCTCAACTATCCCTGTAACTTTTAGATATTTTAGGCACTTTATTGTATTTTAATGTTGCTCTATTTGTTTATTTCTATTTAAGATCACAAAATATCCTGAGAAGTTTTTTCATCCTTCATTGAGCCAGTTGTCTCCGTTCATTCCCATGCAATATGAAAACTTAAATGCATGTTTCACCTACAGAAGATAAAGCATCACAGGGAAGATTATCTGTTTCTATCCCGTCTGTTGACAGGTAATGCTATTGAAACCATTTTAAATGAATATGCACATTGGTGACTAGCATAAAGGTACTTTTAAAGTATCATTATAAAGCAAATGAACACTGTAACAGGACAGGTGTTGTGATGGATCACTAGCAAGTTTAAAATCTCTGCAATTTAATTTCTATTAATTTGCTTTGTAAAGGACTGAAGGTTGCAAATACACTAGATTTGAGTTGAATTACTAAATTAAGAATTGTAATGGAGCATGTTTGGGTATGGTACTTTAATTAAAGTAAAAGTACTTTTCACATCACCGGTGAATTAGATGAGGATTGGTTGGATAAAACTATGTTTATGAATTTACAGATTAAAGTTCACTTACAGTAGCTCAAAAAGGAGAGGGGAAAAACTGTAATTCTTGTGTAAGTCCTTTAAATCAGACATTGTCAGAGAGACGGTTGGTGTCGACTTTCTGCATCATTCCACTTTAAAAAGGTATCCGACTCTTCAGATCAAACAAAAGCCACAACAGACTCTAGTTCCTAACAACATTTGTTTAATGGTGGGAGACAAAAACAGAACTGATGATTGAGAACATGCAAACTGGAAATACAAAACACATGGATTTGACGTCCATGTCATTTTGAGTCAGACACACACACCGCAGTGTCATAAGGACTGCGTAACAGTCTGTCATCCTTAGAAAAACAAACCACACGGGGCAGAAAGTGGCGCAAAAAACAAAAAGCGAGACGATGGACACGTGAGGCGAAAGAAAAACGGCACAAAAAAAATTAAATAAGAATAGTTACATGGAGCATAGCCTTTTCATTTTACACACATGTACATAAATACATAAGAGGCACATTTGACAGGTAATAACCACCGACGGGGTGTGATCATGTCAGTCGTGTTTTGGACGATCTTGTCCTTTTGTCTAAAGTGAGAAAATAAACTATTATCATCAACGTCTCTGCAGTTGTTACTTTTCTATCTGGTTAACAGTATAATTTCCAGACGTATTCCTGTTTCTCTGCAATAACCGTGTGATAATTAACTGCTCGGATGTGAGCTTGTTGGTTGGTGGAAATGATCACCAAGTTGCTTTAACCTCTATGATGGAGAGAAAAACGCCACCAAATACTAAACTACAAGAACAAAAACAAAACAAAAACTCTGCAAAGGGACGTTTGCACGAGTCATACCGTTGGTCTGTGATCTTCTGTGTTTCTATAATACAGACTTCAATACTTTCAATCACAGTGAGGCATTAAAGGGTCCGAAGAAAATGAAGAGATCACAACACAAGACATACTCAGGGTTCCTGTGTACTTTTCTCTCTGGGCATTCAGTTCTTCATTCCACTCATACAGTGAGTGTACACGAAGGATACTTAGAAACGGACAACTTTAACAGTGCAATTTTGGTCGAACCAGAATTATTGTCTTCTTCCACAGAACCTTTGTCAAATCCAACAATTTTTTTAAGACTTGGTAGAAACTTCCTTGACACTTACAGGAACCCCAGACATTTAAAAAAAAAAAAAAAAAAAAGAACCTTTGAAAACACCTCCAAAAGCCTTAATGGTCAACTCCACTGCCTAACATCTAACTTAAATCAGTAGCATCAATAACACCTCTTTCTTTGACATTCCCAAGCTGCGTCGCACAAGACACTTAAGTAGATCAGACAACACTAAATAATGTGATGAAGAAAAAAAACAAAACCAAATGATTGTACCTTCCTCAAAAGAATTCCCTCACATAAACTGGTGATGCTCCCATGCAATGAGAAGTTAAACACGAGTCATTAAAGCGAGAGCACAGTGAGCGTTGGTTTTGTTCTTCGTCAGATCTACGTCGGAGCCTGGTGCTGGAAGCTGTAGCTTGTTAAAGACGGGACACTGTCCTGTTTATCAGTAGCACGTGCTATACCTCCATGTGGGACTGCAATACTGTCCCTTTAAAAGAGATACAAATGTCTTATGAGCCAATTTCAGTACCTTACTGCTATTGCCAGGAAAAACACGGGGGGGTATAAGAAGCCTGACTCATCTTCGCTGAGCATTTATGAAAACGATTACTGGCTTTGTCCTGCAAACTTCTTCCACAAAACAAACCGAAGTGCAGAGCAGGAATTTCAAGTCAATTTTAGAGTTTTAGCTGAAAAAGGTGCCTCTTGATAGACAACCTATATACCAAATTTATCAGGGGTTTATAAAAAAAAAAAAGGCCTACAGTCTGGTTCCATGAGGTATACATGTTTTTTTTTATTTCCACAGTTTGAACTGAGGTTTTGTGTGGTGTTCTTGCTTGTGACAGAACGTAAATGAGAGGTCCTGGAGCAAAGTGCCAATACTCACAATCTGTGTTGTTTTTACTTGCTCTTAAGCAAAAAGCCATACAGTTGACTGCAAGCATCAAAGCATACATGTCAGTTAACAGTATGTAATGTTGGTTGTAGGATTTAAAATTTAGATTTTCTTTTCTATAATGAAATTTAGATTATGTAGGTTGCGTTGTCTTGTACTATTAGACTAATATATAGCTCCTAAATGATCATAACAACATTATGTCAATATGAATAGTGTAACCTAAGTTACCAGGTAAACTACTAGGGACAAAAACAAAGAAAACAACCTAACTGGTCATCACGGTGTCCAACTTTTACCACAAAACGTTCTGAAGGAGGAAAGGAAATGCAACAGAGTGGTGGGTCACAAAGCAAAGCAGAAATAAAAGCTGTCTGAAGTCAACCCAGTATAAGCGCCGTCGTCATGTCTCAGATATGCCTTTAGTGAGGCCATGGGGTTTCCCCTAGCTTCCTCCAGGGCTGACGTACTGGCTCTGTGGCCTGGAGCCTGTGGAGCGGCAAGACAGGAGTCCTGGTTATCCAGCAGTTTTTTTTTTGTTTTCTTAAAAAGGCCTTGATCCTCCTTACAGGGTCAGAATCACATATTCTTCAGTGCGAAGCCAGTCCAGAGGAGGCGGGAAGTCGGGGAATTCTTGGCAACAGGAGGGGGGAGGGAGGAGGAGGAGGAGGAGGAGGAGGAGGAGGAGGCAGGAGCAACAGTCTTCACTTGTGTTTTTTTTTACTGATTCTGGGAGTTAACAACCAGTGTGTTTGAAGGTTATATTGCACAGTTCTAAGGAATAGTAGAGACAGACAGGTGACCGGGAGGTTATTGGCTGTTGAGGGTTGTTATATGGGGTGGTGAAGCGGTTACTGCTGTACGGCCCAGCGTTAAAACACAGAGCGCAGCGGCATTCGCGCGTCCTGAGCCGACACACAGGGCTGAAGGTGGGAGACAGGCCTCATCTACGAGTCCAGAGAATCAGCTGCAGGATGAACAATGAGACAAACAGTCAGAAGAGAAAGATAGAGCTGTAAAAACACACATCTCCATTTCTGCTCTTAGTGCTTTGATCCTCTAAATAGAGTCGCTAGTGGAAACAGATTCATGATTGAAAATGGGTCACATCTTGTTTCATATCTTCAATACAATTACTCTGTAGTAAGAACGTTTTTTTTTTTTTTACCCTCAAGCGATTTACAGTCAAGTGTTTCATTCTCAATTCAAAATCCTTTTAGTATTCATTCTTCCTCTGTGGTTCATACTTATTTTCCAACCTGGAAACTCACTCATTGTGTGTTTTAAGTCTGACAAAGACAAACTACTGCACCAAGAAGAATCTAGTCTAAATCTCTCTTTTTTTTTTAAATAAAATATTAGTAGACCTACCTAAAACAGGTTTTCTACATTAGCATCAGGGCGGTTCAAACTGTTTGGTACGTGACAAATAAAGCCTGATCCTTAATCGTAGCCCACTGTGCTCATGTACGCAGTGGGTTTCATTTAAAACCTCTTCCTGATGCACAGCTTTGCGAGTTAATGAACCACAGCACTGCACAAACAAACAGCAGCCAGCAGTTTAATCTAATGACATCCACTTTGACGGCATGCATCAGCGCGCAAAGCCATTATTCCTGAACCCTTTCACTACGGCTATATTTTGTGTGCTACACCTTCAACACATACACTTCCATACAAATGATTTCTCCTGATGTGTCACAGGGACACAGTCTCCCTCTCCTCACCTTCCTGTGGCGGGTCAACACTGATCTCCTCCGTCTCCTCTGCGTCCTCCCTTGTCTCTTCCGTTTCGTCCCTCATCTCTTCGTCTGCATCTTCGTCCTCTTCTAGCTCGCTGGCAATGAGCTGGCGGGCCAGCTTGATGTTCATGCCCTCGTTGTAGTGCATCTTCCTCATCATCTGAAAATGCGTCTTTTTGGCTGCAGAGGAAGATACATTTGAAATCACTTTAATTTGCCAAAAGCAATGGGTGGCTGGAGAATTTAGCGTGGCTAATGATACTGCTGGCACAGCACAACACTCCTGATAAAAACAACGGTAAATGATAAAACAAAACAACTCAGTTATCTATGGAAAGATTGTTTTTTCACATTCACACGTGGTAGTAACACTCTTCTCCTGCGTCTCTATTGTTTCTATGACAAACTTACTTCAAAAAGGGGTCAAACTCCCAATGGGACACAGTGAGGAAGCTGATGAGGGTTATTTTAGTAAACAATAACTTTTACAATAAGTGTTCACTGCAACCTTGAGGTGGATGCTAATTGCACTAAAATAAGATATGTTGTGACACAGACTTTATGCGAGTCTAACAGGAGCCATGTTTGGGCTCCGTGTCTGTGTCTGTAAGTGTGAGTGATGTGCCACTGACACATTTGGGATTTAAGATTTCAATGCGCACACATCCGTGACAGGTGAAAGCAAAGCATACAGTGAAGGTTGGAATGAGGTCGTTTCATCCTGGCTCTGCAGTGCAGCTTTTTATGCAGAAGTCTAATACATAGACACACCTTAGTCAAACCACATAGTCATTTTATTTTTTGTCCATGTTTGCCTGTATATGGTTATACTAGCATATATCTGCTCACAGAACACATTAATGAATACATTCATGAATAATATTCCTACATCGTCTTCAACCTGAATCAGCATGTCTGTAACAGCAGCTCTACAACGGATGTTAAAACTTTCCAATAGGTGGCACAAGTTGGCACATCTAGAACTGTGTGTCAAAAACTGCTGAGGCTACAGCTCTGCAGTTGGACTATATCGATCAGGTTTGCAGTTTCCAGATCGTTCTCTTGCTTTTACCTGCATAGCTCAGATATACAAAACATTGGGCAGGAGAGAAACGTTTTCTATCCTGTTAATATTCTAATCTCTGTGTGTGTGTGTGTGTGTGTGTGTTTGTGTGTGTGTGTGTGTGTGTGTGTGTGTGTGTGTGTGTGTCTGCAATGCAGCTCGACTGACATCTCTGAGTGAGAAGTGTGTCTCTGTATGAGAGTGCACGTAGGCGGGCAAGGTCAGGGAACGGTCAAAGGCACACTGATATTATGTGTGTGTGTGTGTGTCTGTCTTGAGGGGAGTCAGCGAAAGGTCACGAGCACACAGAACACTTGAGCCCTTTTCCCACACCGATCCCTCTCCACCAGCACTCCACTGCCACTCTGCGTTCAGTCTCCCTCGCAGCTGCAGACGACACTTTGTATTAAGGTGGAGGTGTATAAATAAACAGGTGAACTGTGGGATGCACTCGCCACCATTAGCAACAAACAGCAGTCGCCATGGACACAGATATACACCTCTCTCATTCAGCTGTTGAATCTATCTATTATGGCGATGTTCCACTGAAACTCCACTCATAAATGAAGGCACTGGTAGGTGTGTTTGTGATCAAATAACAAAAGAAACTTCGTTTTACCTTGTTCTTCAGGACTCAGTTCCTCTTCCTCCTCCTCACTGCTCTCTTCATCTTCTTCTTCTTCCTTCATGAAGCGAGGTTCTGAACCCTCTGCTGCCACCAGCCTTGAAAGAAGATAAAAAGAAAAGACATTTCAATGAATTGCCTCTTTAGAGTATCACCATTCACATTCATATTAAATGAGTACATGACCAAATAGAAACAGAAGACCATCAATAGCTCCTCCTAAGGTCATTGTGGAGTGATTAAACGTCTTTTTTTTATGGAAAGAAACAGACATGGGGGGGGAACACAGATGGAGAGATATTAGGCGAGGGGGAGGAGAGAGTAGGTACAGTGAGAGTGAAGAGTGCGTGTGTGTGAGTACTCAAGCATGAGACAAAAATAACAAGAGTTACTATCCCCGTCTCTCACACTCACAAAAGAGCTTTAACAGCAGAGGACAAAATGAATAATGGTTCAAGGCTCAATGGATGGCAGTGAATCGGTGCAACTGCCCCCTGAGGAAGCTGACTATTTACTGTACTCCAACCAAATGGCCTGATTCACCCAGAAAGAAGACAGTGAGTTTCAAACCGTACTAAATAATGGCATCAGATACCCAAAGAGGGTGGGGATAAAGACAGAGACACGGAGGAGGGGAGAATGTGTTAAGCGGTGCAGTAAATCTGAGAAGAGCGAAGTCAGTTTAAGGAAAGCAAAGTTGGAGTGACGTTTGATAAATGAGAGGGGAGATTGAGAGTGGATGTTGGAGAGATTAAAACAACAAGAGCACAGAAGAAAAGAGCAGCTGTTGTACTATCTGGAGGGTTTAGTGTAAAACAATGGAAGGCACTCTGTGTGGAAGTAAACAAAGGCAGCTAATTGACTTGCAAGCCTGGAGCTAATCACTATTCTCTCTGTGGCACACACGCTCAAAACACTCCAACTAGCTCATCCCGTATCCCTGCATCAGTGCACTTATGTAAGCACGATGGCCCACAGCAAATACACTTCTCAAGCTCCTATTACCGTTCAGAAGACAGCTCTGAGTGGCAGATATACATTTATTAACACTGAGACTTTTCAGGGTCAAGTTGCCCTTCCTAAAAACAAGAAAAACGTTATTTATTCAACCTCCTGTTCTCCGTTTGCTTCTGCTTGTCTCTGAGTTACTGTGTGATTAATGTTTTTTATGAAAGCGCTATATTCTCAAGCTTTAGTAAATAATTTCCTGTTTCCATGAATCCTTTTTAAATGATGAGTTAACTTCTACTTTCAAATTAGTTTCATGCATGTAGCATATGTACAGTAAGACACGACAATCACAACATGCTTTGTGGGTCCATTGTAAGGTAGACAACGATGTAGCCACACGCGCAAACTAGAAATAGCTTTTTAAAGATGATAACATCTTGGAAATAGATATTTATTCTAGGGGTATTTTAACATCACAGAAGTATGTGAGCAGCATGCCTGACAAGTACTAACAGTATGATTTAGAGCTATTCCTTAAACGGCATAACTCTTTTTTCCCCCCTGTAATTCAAGGCTGATGTGGAACACCCATAAACCCATTGTTCACTGATCGACAGCTCATGTGGCAGAGAGTAAAAATGCAGGAAGCATGTCCATGAAAACAAAGAAATGCTGCCAGATAACATTCAACCAACACACAGTCTCCTGTTAACCTCCACACTGTAACATGGGGTATTGGTCATGTATTTTTGGTTTAGAATTGAAATTTTAGATTATAAATCTGAATGTCTGCATGTATATTATGCTCAACATATAAGAGATATGTTTTTTTACAGGTGTCTTTATTATCTTTATTGCTGTATTAAAACATCTTCAAAGTATAATTAGTAAAATAAACTGGAAGTAAGTATGCAATCATATTAGGCACACACACACACACACACACACACACACACACACACACACACACACACACACACACACACACACACACACACACACACACACACACACACACACACACACACACACGTTACAGGAAAGATGCAGAACACACTGACATGGCCTGTTTAAGGTGGGAGTATAATACAGTAGAAATTGGATTATTAATTGTAGAAATTTGCAACATATAAGTATTAGTAAAATTATGTTATTATTTCTTCTGAGAACTTTTCAAGTGATTGGTATTGAACAGACCTGCAGTGAAACATGCTGAGGACACCAAATTTAATTTAGTTTGGGGTATGCTGCTGAGTCTGACCTTTACCGGGATTCTCTAAGCTCTATTCTCTTTCAGTGAAAGGGGAAAAGGTTTTTCAAGGTGCATTTAGTAAATCCAGCCTGGAGCACTGTCAAAGGCAGCAGTGCAGTCTGGGAGTGAATGTACTGCCTACTGTGTCTGCATGCTGTGTGTGCGTGCGCATAAACTACATGGCACAACCCCTGCAGGCTGCAGCTGAGCAGCTGCTCCATTACACCACCACTAACTGGGAGGTTACAACTGGATGCTAGCTAGCTAGGTTGTGATGCACCAAGTGGCAAATATAATAAATATAAAATATAGGTAAGAAAATTAAGTCTACGGATAAAAATTGATACGTTTTCCAAGTAAAACGATGTTTACACATCAATAGTATTGCAACTTATTTGGCACGGCAGCATTTTAATGTGTAGTCCAAATTGTTTGTGTGTGTACTGCTGCAGTAAAGTGACCACTGAGTGTCTTAAAGACGTCAAAGGTTGTACAGTACACTCTTATCAGTTATTGTTACGACACATTCTTGCTGGAGGACAAAGACATTGGTGAGTGTTTTCAGGTGTGGCTTAACTGGGCTACACCTGAGAGCACAAAAGATTTTTCTCCCTTTTCCAGGTTACATTTCTGCTTAACTAAACATTTAAAATGCTACACACTGCACCAGCAACAGGAAAATAATAAAAAAAAAAAAATCAAGGTAGCATAGCTGTTAGGCCAACCTAATCATCCCTCCTTTCATCGCTTGCTTTCTCACATTTCTACCTCTATACTTGGTTTGTTCTTTTCTCCCTCTTTTCACACGGAATTCTTACTTCGAAGCAAGGTCATCAGCTGCAAGTCCGCTGTGGCCGTCCGAGTCACTCAGCGCCCCCTCATCATCGTCATCCCCCACCATCCTGAAAGAGGGAAATTAACTGAGTTAAGATAAGCCGAAAATACGCAGGTGACGGTGGATTCAGAAGGAAAAGGCAATGCAGACACAAACGGAGGCAGACGCCACGCAGGCAAGTTGACGGGGGCTAAAAAGGGTGGAGAAGAAGGAGACAGGATGGACGAACATAAGGTGAGGAAGAGGAAAGGTCTGTGACAAGGGTGACCTTCCCCGCAGCACTCTGACATATTGGATTACAAACCTGCTGAGGCATCCCTGTAACACCAACAAACACAACTCTCCTACACTGGCAGTGGTTAGAGCCCTAAGCTGGCTACATGATCATTTCAAGGGTAGACAGAGGTATGCATTTTTAAAAACCTTTAGTAAATGAAAGTCTTCAGATGGTTTATTATTTAAAATATAACATTTAAAATATTTTCAAAACTCATTAAAGGATCAAGTTGCATTAAGACAACAGGATTTCGTTTTTTTTTTTTCAGAAGCCTCTAACCTGTTGTAAGGTGTGCTGGGTTCATCGATCTTCATCAGGCCATAGTCTTTGTCGGCTGGATGGTATGTGGCCAGGATGTTCATCTCATCCCATTTCTGGGATTTCTTCCTGTAACAAAAAAAAAAAAAAGCAAAAGAAAGAACAGTGAGAAGTAAATGATGGATACTCTAATTGAACCACCGCACGCCAGCTACTGACCCACCACTGCAGATTCCTCCAGGGAGAAGAGTGACCAGATTTAATCTAGGACTGAACGTGCCCCAGTTTTCACTCAGACTTCATACTTTGGGAAATGCACAGACAAAGAAGCCCATAAATGTCACCGGCCCAAATTTGGGTTCCTGATGTGTTTCAGGAAGTGACACAGTGTTTTGCTTTTGCGTCAAGGTAATTCATCACAGATTTGAATAAAGGGTCTGAGTGGGTGCTGAGGCTGATCAGCTGCGAGCGAATAAGGTCAAAACAGAAACAACAGTCTCATTTGATACAATTGCTTTTCCTAGAGTTGATTTTTGCTCCACCTCCCTTAAACACATCTGTTCCTAATCTAACAAATGGTTCCATTCTCATCTGGGGAATAAGGTTGTCACCTCTGCATGCTCTGTCCTGGGTTTTTGTTCAAAATTACTGTAATCCTTGCTGCCCTTTCAAATCCTTAGAGTAAATCAACAGAAAGACCAAATCTGCACCGAATGACAAATTTAGCTAGAGAAGATAAAGAGAGAACACCTGTCATTATAGTTCAAGGGAGACATGGAAACATTTGTTTTAACTCTCAGTAAAAAAAATGCCTCCTGCCATTGCCAATTAATTGTTCATTATGTACTTTGTTATATTGTATTTCACATCTTATTGAGCTTTGATATCATTTGGTTTCTGTAGCCCTGCTCTCCATTTTTTCTTTGGAATTTCTTTCCACTTTTCAGTTTACTTCAAGCCTGTGCACACTGTCTCATTAGCAGTGTTTACTTTCTACACGCTTTTTTAAAAAAATCACTTTAACTTCATAACAAAGCCGAAACCTAAAGCCATAAATCCGGGCGCTTCTGGGAGTCAGCTGGCATGGGTTAGCCCACCTCTGCTCTCCCTAGCCTCTCCTGCCAAGGTACTGTACATCAGCCCTAACCTTGTTCATGGAACAAAAGGTCGGGTATCATGGGAGACAGGCAGGCACGGGCTGAGAAACTGGAGAGAGATGCTAAATCAACTGCCTGCTGCTACAAGCCTGCAGAGCTCCCCTACGCCTCTCACTCATAACAGACCAGAGCCACACACACAGATAGAGAGAGGGGAGCCCTAATAACTGCGTATGCTTCTTACTGTCGACTAGAACTTGTAATAAATAACCTAAATAACTAAATCTCTTTAACAGGGCAAAACACCACGGCACAATTTTTATATATTAAAATGTGTTTATATTTTACACACACCTGGTAGTAGAATAAGCCACTAAAAACCAGGCCCAGACTTTTTGGTCGTGCCGCCCACCATTATTTCCTATGCAGGAAAATAGGGGTGTATACACCACTTCAGCTCCTGCAGGAAACAGCGACACGCACACATAAGTACACCCACAGAGGTTTGTCAATAAGTCAATCAATTTGGTTGTGGACGCTGAGCCAAGTCAATTTCCCCAGACTCCTTACCGACTCAGGAGTTTGCTTTAGTATTTAGCTTTACTTAACAAGCTTTCATGTGTTTCAAGATCGAAACAAGCGGATGAAAAGGCAGATGTGTACTCAGTTGCCAGGTTATTAGGTACACCTTGCAAAAAACCAATGCAGTTTAACAGTCCTGCAATGAATTCTACCATCATGAAGGCTATAATGTTCAGGGGCTCAGTGCATCCCCCATGAGCAGCATACTGCTGCTCCAAAATTATGACCATTGGGCTACAAATGATTTTCACTCGCACGCCGCGCAAGCACGACAACATATGGTTGACTAACTCCTCATTCTTCAAATGACAACTATGTGAAAGGTACTGTTACAAGTGTAGCAAGCTACAGTGTGCCAGTTAATAAATGCTGCAGCTTCTCAAGACCAAGCCTCATCTGTTGTTTCCAAACTGCTAGAAAAGTGAAGGGGCTTAGCCCTAGCAGATACTTCGTCTGTGCTTCAGATTACAGTCTGGAAGCTGAGCAGGAAAGGCAGTACGGTTTTTGGCTGCTATGACAGTGACTGCTTGTCATTACTACCTACACAAGTGTTTCTACAACTGTGTCCATTTTGTCATTATTTATATTAATGACTGTCGGCTAAATCTTGGTTTGGGCACCAAATAATTCAGTTTAAAGGGTTTTGACCGAGCACATTAGCTGACATTAAATGGCACTGTAATGAGCTGCTGGCCTGACTGTGGGCAGAAAGGTGGCCTAGTAGTTTAAGAAACCACTCAGTAAGCAGACAGGCACATAGGCCAATACTGTTCACCCTGATAAAATGTCCTTGACCAACATACTAAACAGGCACACTCATTCTATAAAAGATAGCTATCTTCCTCGGTTGGATGGATTTGCCTTACTGGAACAGAAGCTAAACTTGAAAACAGGAAAACAGTGCATACCTGTGCAATTCCTACATACAGCAATCCTCTGAGGTTTGTCATCTTTCTTATTATCTTATCCTGCTACTTAGAAAACAAGGTAAGAACAATAATCTCTTTGTCAGGTCACATTTCCTTAAGAAATTTCATGACTGGGAGAGTTTCACCAACATTTTCTAAAGCAAGCTCAAATCAGAGAAATAAAAAAATAAAAAAAACTACGCTGAGTTAGCATCTGGGAGTGGGTGAGTGTATTACGACGTTAGGTGTCTGTGGTGCTTCACTGTAGTGTGTGTGTGTGTGTGTGTGTGTGTGTGTGGTTACACAACACACCCCAGAAGCAGCAAACCAAGATATATTTCCACCAAACTGCTGTTGCCTTTAAATCCACTCAGGTCCACTCATTCATCACAAAAAACTGTAATACAATGATGATGCACCTGCCTCTGCAAGGGAGGGGGGAAAAAACGGACTGCACCAACGACTAGCACACACTAAATATAGAGCTGTATCTCTTATGTGATGATGACTATCTCAGTAGGGTGGTCAACAGCTGGCGACATAACGCTTCAGGAAAACTCATTAAACAGAGTGAGCCATCATTGAGAGCTGAGCTGTGCTATCAGGTAGCATAGTCAGAGGGTAGTGAGGAAAGGTCCAGCCCTGCACTCTCCACTACTATCTGAACCCACCAACAGTGACAGCACCAGCCCCTTGTTGCTTCCATATACTGTGTCAAGGCAAAAGTAGCAGAGGGAGTTTATTTGTTTCAGCTGCAGGGGAAAATGCTCGTCATCTGAATTACTAGCATTAGTAAATTAACTTTGGTGAATTACATGGATTTGATCAAATCTAGATTATTTCTTTTTAACCTACCTCATAGACTGTCACCTAATAATTAATGTAGATTTTACATTTCAGACACATTTGCTTTAGACGTCAGAGATTAAAATGTCGTGTTTTTTCAGAGCTCCAAAGAGTAACTTCATTTTTTTGATGGTCTACTTGACCAGTGATAAAAAACAACCTTGGTTTGACAGAATGATTTTTGATGGAGATTTTCTGCAGTTTTTGGTATACACTCAAAACAATTGTAAATCACTGCTCCTATGGCTCCTTCCTCAGGCAGCAGTAAGCGCAATAAAAGATTACACAGAGTTTGATGGATGGCCAACTAGGACTAAAACTGTTTCTTAAGCCCCCCGTCATCTGTCCAGATTTTAGAAAAAAACTGCATCAGAGGAGAAGTACTAATTCCCTGGCCACATCAGCAGTCACGGTAAGGTCATGATGTGGAGAAAGGCAACGTCCCCTATAAAAAATGGAACAGGATTTTCAGTGTTATACTTGACAAGTAATTAATAATAGTAATATTAGTAGTAGTAATAGTATAGTATAGTATATTAGTAATTAGTGTTTGGGGAAGTTAATCTAAATCTAAACCGACCAAAATACATACAACTACAATAATTTAGGATTTCAAAGGTTAAATGTTTCATTTAATTTTCATGAATGTACACCTGTAGGTGCTGCTGTTACACAAAATATACTGTATTACCCACCTCTGTACACAGGAGACAATAAAGAGGGAGATAATGAGGTATTTGTGATCAGTTTTACTGCCTTGTCCTAAAAGCAGTTATTACTCTTTATCATTGTAGACCAGAGGTGTTCAGACACCTGTCGATTCTGACTTCATCGGTTCCAGACATTTCTCATGAACACAGAAACTGTATTCATTCTCTGTGCCCAGAGCTGGCCTCGACTGACCTGTAAATGACCTGGGTAAAATGTCTGAGTGGTATTTTTCTGTCCACATTATGTAAAGGCAGAGATTCACTGCCTGCCAGTCAAACTGTCCATCACACAGTCAGGATGAGGCTTGCAAGACAGTGAAGGAGAGATTGAGTTTCATGGAAGCATCCATGAATTATATATGACTGGGTGTGAGGCTCATACATCACTGTTAACTAAATAATAGCGGGTGATTGAAAGGATAACAAAAGTGACAGTCTCTAAAAAGTGGCCAAGGCCTTTCATTGCCCTAAACAGTGCTAAAGGAAATGAAGTGGAGCTGCATGGGAAGTAAACAAATGCAAATGTGGGCTCCTGTATTATCCACACTTTCAATGTCATCGTAGAATCATTTAAGCTTTCTTTATTACCACATTCACACAATTACTTTATTTTGTCAATTGTCCATCTTGGTTTACGTTCAGTTGACTTCTGCAGATTGTGGTTGAGGATATAATAAATGTAATATTTCCCCCCTTTTTTTCTGTACTCTGACTGACTGACTGTAACTAACAGCAACCACTGAAGGCTATGTCAACCATGTTCTTCCTAATCCTGCAAATCTATGGAGGGAAGCTGAATTGTTTAAACATGAACAGGTAGTCAAACAAATCAATGCTGGGTGGTAGGTATTTGTGGAACTAGCTCAGGATATCCTCTGGTACTGTAGAAGGTACTAGGAAGGCAATGTGGTATGTTCCACACAACTGAATCAGATAAGAAGGCAAACATGTTTTGGGCTGTTGTCAAGCTCAACCTGAGCACAACTGAATAATGGCAAATATAAAGCGTGTCAATCTTTAGTTTTCCTCTAAGACCACCTCAAGATAATTCCTTGGTATGCACTGCGCTACAGTATTCAAGACCTGACACGTTATATGCTTAAGTTTTAGCATGCAGAACAGGGGATGACATTGGAGAGTCATCATTTAAGTAGGTGGAAAAAGCCAAACTTACACCGACATGGGGCTTATGAAAACATTCGAAAATAAAAATGCAGGACAGGAGCTTAAAAAAGTGAACTAAAAAAATAAAAGCAAGAAATTATAAATATTTGAGCAAATAAAAATCAATGTAGGAGTATGTACAGATATGAAAGCGATTGGTGCTCTGCCTACAGACTGATGAGTGTGCGCGTATTTGTATGAACTCCGAGCTGAGTTCTTCTCTGTGTCTTTGGCGCATTGCTGCACACAGGATCCTTCCAGAAAACTCTTTTCCCACCATTTCCTTGTCAGTCAAAAGGAGACTATTTTTGTATCAACACAGAAAAAGCTTGGTTCACTGTTGGGAACAGTATTCACTAATAACAGCCATCCTTCGATGGCCTAATTTCTCACACTGCAGCTCAGAGAGGACTCGTACTAATGTCTAGACCTGCCGGCATGGGGGAGGCAGGGGGCACATAAACCACTTTTTTTATTTAGTATTTTTTTTATATATATTTGTCTGACACCTTTTTATTAGAACTAGCGTTAATTTTTTCAGCAGTTTGAGCTACAGTAGCTCGTCTGTTGGATCAGACCACACGGGCCAGCCTTCACTCCTTACGTGCATCAATGAGCCTTGACCACCCATGACCCTGTCTCAAGTTCACTGCTTTTCCCTTCTTGTAATACTTTTATATAGGTACTGACCACTGCAGACCGGGAACAAACACCACAAGAGCTGCAGTTCTGGAGATGCTCTAAACCCAGTCGTCTAGCCATCACAATATGGCCCTTGTCAAAGTCGGTCAAATCCTCACGCTGCCCGTTTTTCCTGCTTCTAACACATCAACTTTGAAGACAAGATGTTTGCTTGCTGCCTGATGTATCCCACCCACTGACAGGTGTCACGATAACCAGATAATCACTGTTTTTTTACTTAACCTGTCAGTGGTCAGTGGTATACATATACATATATAGCTTTTAATCGATAGTGACAGCTGTAGAGCGACTGGTTAGGGTTAGGGTTAGCAGCAAGGACTCAGCCCTGGTAGATGAGGCGCCTGCTTTACCAGGTGAGCCATCAGGACCAACATTCAGCTTTAATCAACCAAAGAATGGCTGGTTGCTTTCCACTGTAACTGGTAGGGAGCTAATACATTTTTTATATACTGATAAATATCTAGTGCTGTACCAGGCATTATCAGAAGCATCATATTGTACATGGATTTTTTTCTAATGATAATTTGTATAAGATCTAATTTTAAAAAGGGATTCAAAATAGATTAAACTGACGATACTGCCAAAAACCAAATGTTACAGTGGGCAGACTCTCCAGTTAGCACCAAAGATTTAGCAGCATTTGGCAGGTGGGTGGTGTTAATTCATCACCCTGACTGTAGATCAGACAGAATTAAATTGATGTAAAGCCTTAAAAGCCCTCATGTTTGTGTATCTATTTTCTAGACATTCACATCAACATATTTTAATCCCATTTGCTGGCAACCTGTTTTAAATAATGTTTTCTTTTGTAATAATTTCCAGCTTGTGTTTTTGCTCAAGGGCACTTTGAAATGTTCAAACCCTGATGGGATTTGAGCCAGCAACCGATTAGGCTTGAGACAACTTCCTGCCGACCCTGCACCCTTTTTTGCTTACCTGGTACCATCCAGTGAATTCGTAGATGACAAACATAGCTAAAACTGTCCAACAATGTGTCTGTTTGTTTTTTCACATTTTTATAGTGACACAACTACCTAAATGATGCAAAAAGTGCAGGTTTAGTATAATTTTTTTTTTTTTTTACCAATCATGCCATGGCGAAAAAGCCTCCCTCATATCTGCAATATATAATATCTTGAATATGTAATAAAAAATATATATAAATAAATTCAATTGATATTCAATTATTTCAATAACAGTGCCACTTTCTCTCAAATCTGACTTTATTGTCAACAATGCAACCTAATTCAGCAGCATCACTCAGGGAACCAGAGTTTCCTGGGGGCAGAATGAGAGGTCGCCGTAGAAAAGCAGAGCACTGAAGTGAACAAGGGTTGGTGATCTGGGGCGTTATGTCTCACTGTTGTGTTCACATTGTGAGAGTGTCAGTGTCAAACCAACTTCCAACTCTTGTCAACCTGAGCCTGAAAGCGAGCACCTATTAGACAACAACAGATTTAAACCGTGATATTTTCCCTCCAATGGTCTTGACCTCATCTGAAGCGTACCCATTGCCTTCGAACACGCTTGATATTTTAGTCATGCGTCCTCTACTGTGAGTGGCTGAATGAGCCAAATTATCATCCTGGACAACATCAGGATGGAAGTCAGGCAGAGCCATGTGAGATGTCCTCTGACACTACATCTAATAGGTGCATAAACTAAAGGGTACACGAGAGGCATTCAGGGAAGCAAGGGGGTTGACAACAATAATAATGATAAAGGCGAATAATCAACAGCAGTCTTATGAGTTTAGGAGAATAAAAGCAGAGGTGGGTCTAGGATTATCAGACTCGTCTTGTTTACCACTGATAGCTGCCTCTTTTGACACAGACTGCAGCTTCTGTGCCAGTGCAGGCCTGTAGCACAGCTGTCAGTGTCAGATGTAACATCATGCCAGAGAAATAACTCAGGGTACACCCGGCTCTGCTTTGTTTACTCACTGGTTTAGGCTGATTATTCGTATAGCTTGCCAAAAGCTTTGAGCAACACATATTTTTACCATTTTAATTTAAAGCGTACATTGTCTTACAATCAATGCTAGCTGTATCCATCTTTTTTTTTTTTTTTTCATCTGCAGGAATCTTCAATGAGTGTTTAATAGTGTAATTTACAGAGAGGTCACTGCTGGAGCTGTAACAAACAAGACATGACATGGGGTGTTTATTACTAAAACAGGGCTGGGTGTTTAAAACTTGCTGACATACAGGGAGGTAACCTATAACATCAAACTAAAGATGCAGTCAGTTAGGTTAAATGAGGGGGTGTAAACAATAGTTATTAGTTATATACATTGTTGGGCTTGTTACTCAAAGCATGTCATTTAATACTCATTACTCTTTTCAAAGTAATATTATTAATTTACTTATTACTCCCTGCAAACAGTAATTAGTTAACTTACACTACTAGTTATATTACGTATCTGCTGTCCCTTCTCTCTCTTCCATGTTTGTTTGTTAAAATCAAAGTAATTGTGAAAATATTTTCAGCTGCTGAATATAAGAGTTTCCATCTTCTAAACTAGTTTCTTCCACAATTACAAAAACCATTCATAGGATGTGATTGGATTGATGGATTTCAAATTAGTAAGGAGGTGACAACAAAAGTAATGTTGTAGCTTAACTAATTATTCTTTTATTTTTATTTTGGGGGGGTTAATTACTTTCTACAGTAACATAATTACTGAAATGTATTAGTAATGAACGTTAGTTACACTACTGGTTACTGGGGAAAGTAATATTATTACTGTAATATTATACAGTTACTGCCCAAAAATGGTCATTAGCGGTAATTTTCCCTATTATGGTCATTGTTGGCTCCGGACTGTCACTGCTCAACAATAATTGTTACCGCTGTTCTTTAATTAACCACCATTATGTAAAGTAACGTTAAAGTGAGTCGACAGTAAGTTGTTGTCTGGTTCTTTAAATAACGTTGACAACCGTGAACAACCGTTACAACCGTTAACAACCGTTGACAACCGTTCACGACCGTTCACGACCGTTACGACCGTTGACAACCCCATTAACAGTTACCTGTCGTGTTGGCTAGGGAACGAGCTAATGTGAGAAACGGGGTTTAATCTCTTTTAAGATTTCATCGGACAATCTGATGGTCGCAGGAGAGGAGCCAGAAAGTTTCCACACAGTCAGGGTGCCCGCCGTTGACTCGCACTGACAGCTATAAAGATGGGTGGTGGTGGGGGGGGGGTTAATGTTACAGTTAGCCTGACAGCAACGTTAGACTAGGCTAACAAGTGTGTAGCTAACAGCTAACGTTACCTGGCTAACCAACCTCGCCTCATTAAAGCAGAAAACTCACTGTTGGTCTTCCTCCGAGAGTCCCGGGGCTTGTTCAGGGATCTCCGCCGGCACGTCTTCGGACAGCGATTTCACGTTTGTCCCGCTGTTCTTGTTTTTCAGGATGCCTTTTATCGGCCGGGGAGCTGCCATTCCCACACGCTGGCTGTCGGACCCGGCTGGTTCAACTATTTCTAGTCAGCTGGTTTTTTATTTTTTTTACAGTGATTTCTGCGACTCGGTTTCCAAAAGACAGGTTCGGTTGTAAACATGCTACCCCGTCATAACACCGTGCTCTTCCATGTACTCAGGAGAAAACACAGGCAGGGTCCTAAGGTGCGCTAGCGGTTCGGCATGTCCACTGTCCGGTTGTTCGCTGACTGGCAGGGAGACAGCACCGCTAGCGGGTCGGCTAGGCTTCTTCTTCTTTGGGTTTTAATGGCGGTTGGCATACCAGCCTGTAGGCGCATTACCGCCACCTGCTGGACTGGAGGTGGCGCAGTAGAGCTGCAGGGAAAACAGCTTTCTCTCTATTGTTCCTCTTATTTTTAAATAATTCATTTAACAATGATGTACTTCCCGTGATTTAGTTCTACTGTAATATTGTGTGGTACTTTAATGGCAATTTGTTGTTGTTTTATTGATTGTTTTCTCAATATATCCTATTTCTTCCACCTCTACATAAGCAGGAACAGACAGAGACAAGAGACATATAATCCCCTATTATGTAGCCCATATCGTTTGTGATGAATCTCATAAAGTATGTCCTGACTGCATGATGACTTTCCTGTTTTAATAACTTTATTAGATTGATTGTTCATTACTGACAGATGGTCTGATACTCTTTTCCCCGCTATGTCACAATGTGGGATGAAGAATGCAGCACCTGTATGGCCTGTCTGGATCTTTTGAATCTATATTATGTGGTCAGCAAGATTTTAAAATACGAGTTCAATGAGAAATGCTGCCTTTCTATACTCGAAAAGTCATAATGGAGACTGCAACTACAGTAGTATTTTGGGGTATGTTATATGTATAGGAATACATTCACAAACTGTTGGGTGATAATCTTCAACCTAAGTGTGTAACACATCTCTGTAGGCTTAAAAAGTGTCTGTTTGATCTTTCACAAATAATACAGGTGCCAAATTTCTTTCACATCATTTCGATTTCCTTATGTTTATATCTAAAACACTGTTTACTGGTTAGCTCAAAGGCACTTCTATGATGGAAATTATTGCCAGGAACAGAGCATCTGGGCCAGTGGCACTGAGTCTTTTAAAAAACATGAATTCTATAATTTCCAAGCCATCACTTAATCTCAGACCTATATGTTTTTTGCACCATTACCCAAATAACCAAGTCGAGTAAGGGCCACATAGTACGGTGCAGTTGGTGACTTTCATGTTTCAGAAAACAGCTGATTAGGGCACATGGCTAACAATTACATCTGCCTTCTCATGTTGCTTATAGTGTGAGCAGCCACTGCTTTCAGGTCAGCTATGAAGGGTGCAGGGTCACTGTAGATGACCTTGTTAAAGAGAAGGTCCATAAGCTGAGTAAAACACAGGAGAGAGCACATACCATAGCTTATAGTTTGTGTAATTCATATGCTCTGAACTGTTACCAAAGTAACTGTATACAGTTAAAGAGAACGTCTGTGTTTACTACAGAATTTATACTGAAATGCAACACAGCTAGGTAAAGCCTGAAATGAGAAGGGTTACTCTACAATAGTTTATAAAGAGCTAGAAGTTTAACATTAGTGGTCCCGGTGCCTGGATGTTTGATTGATTTCAGTGTTGACTGCAAAATGTGCACCTCTTCTGTGGCAGTTAATTTCATAATGATCCTTACTTCCTGAAGTCAAGAAGCAGAAGTTAAGTGACAAAGTGCAAATACTACTGTTTATAACACATGTTGTTTATCCTTTATCCAACCCTGGATGGGCTGTTTTAAAAGACATTGGGGCATACGTTATGAGTATATTTACTTCTCCAGGCACCCCTACACCACTGGTACCCGTGCAACTAACAGCACATCTTCTCTTCTTCTTCTTTTTGATTTTTAAGGGCGGTCGGCAGCCACATGAAGCGCATCTCTGCATGCAACCACAATCATCGCTGCAACACCTTAAAATCATTTCCACATATTAAAAGTAAGTAAGTGTGGATAGCCTAGGGGCACAGTATCTGTTTAATTCAGGAGTGTTTGTGGCGGATTAAAACTATATCAATATATCTCATGGTCCTTATTACGTGTCAGATTATTGTAAACTCAAGAGGACTTTTGTCCTGAAGTTTTATCAATGATCAGATTGGTCAGTGTTTGGGCTATTGACACGTTTTGATTTGAAATGATCTCTGAACATCCTGGAGGGTATTTCATGAAGCTGGCTATTACTTTATTTAAAGTTATTATTCTGGATGTTACTCAGGTAGGCAGCTTTGTGAAATAACCCCCCCCCAGAGCAGGCCATGCAGCAAAAACAAAACATGCTCACATACATGTATTGTATAGTTAGTATATTAGTATGTGTTTATTTAATGATTATGTCTGTCAGTCTCTGCAGCAGTTTGATCTCCCTGTGGGGTTTCTCATTCTTGGATGTTAGGTCCCCTCAGTGAGAGTCCCTGTTCTGGACTCTGCAATGTGTTTATTTTGGTGCTCCTCATTCTCAGTCCATGTCTTTTGTGTTTTGTCTATGTAAATCTTGGATTTCCCTTTTGGTTCAGCATCTGTGTCCCTTGTCTCCAGGTCTTTTTGTGGTGTTATCTCTGGGAACTTTACTGCCAACTTCGGTGTCATTGACATGTTATCCTGGCAGAATGGGACTGGGAGGACATGAACTGCAGGCCAAAATCAGATCTGATGGTGAAAGGGAGACCATGGCAACGGAAAATATTCGATCACCTTGTCTGTTGTAGTTGACTGCAGGTTGTCATATTCCTAATATTGGCTGTAATAGTCTATAACTACCAATATAGAATGTCTTAGCCTTGAATTCAAACCAAAGGCAAGTCGTTTCAACTGTAAAGCCAGTCCTACTTGGACATTTGTCAAACACAAGACTGCATTCATAAATCCTATAATTAATAGGATGTCTGTATTATCCATTAATAATATGTGTATATCCATAACGTCTGTCTATCTCTCTTTCTTCAAGATTTTGCTAAGCACATAAAGGCGGACAGGTTTAATTTTCAATGATGCCTGAGATACACTCCTCAGTTGTCACTTTGAAGGATTCTTCGCTGTCCACCGTGTTTCAGCCAGCCAGTGAGAGGTGCAGTCGGACTGATGGTTGACAGATCTGGACTTGTCTGCGGCACCAGGATCCATGAGTATCAGGCTATCATGTGGACGTGCTTCCTGATCAGGGTCCGTGCTATGCTCAGCTGCTTCAACCAAGGCTTCTCTGTGAAGGTACTGTACAAGAGAAACATGCATTACACACAGTATACTAAAGATGTCATGTATATCATTTGGTGAACATCTGTGAGTCCCTATCAATAATTAATTAATTAATTGGGATGTCTATATATTCAGATTTCCCACCAACTCCAATCAGGTAGCACAAAATGTAAAATATATTGCAGAGGTCAGTCTCATTACAGAAGCCCCTACAGCACCTTTAATGTAATTAATAAGCTACTGTACAAGGGCCACTTAGTAAATGCAACTACCCTACCTTGCCAAACCAGTGAATACATCTGTACAAAAACTGAATTAGCAACTAGTAACATACAGCATTATTGAAGAAAAAAATGTGTGTGGTATAAATAATTTGACTATCTTTAACTATCCTTTGCTGTGAATAAGATGGTATTTATGAGAGCAATCAGGATGTGTATATATACATATACATATATACATGAACATATACAGCACAAAGGAGAGACCTGGCTATAGTCATGCAGTATATGGCATTTTCTCTCGGTGTTCGGCCACTGTGGGGAGAGAAGGACTCCAAGGATGCAGTCAGAATGTGGGAAGGTTTTGGTGATCCACCAACAAACACCAGCCTCGGAACTCTTTCTCTGTTGGTGATTGGTGGCAGTATACACTTGCCCTTGCATAAGCTGCTGTCTTCCTTTCTGAGTTCATCCAATAGGCAATTACTTTGCACATCTTGTTTACGTTTTTTCTGCATTTCTTTATAGCCACCAGGGTTCACAGACTGCAAGCTGGAGAGTTGTCGTTGTGGTGCCCTTTTGGAAGGGATTTGTTGCACTGAAAGTAAGTTGCTGATTGGAGGTAAAGGCTGCAGAGCTTTGGCCTTAATTCCTCTCCTTGGTCTGATCACAGCCTTCCTAGATTTGGAAGACATATTCGGTGGGTTGAAGCCATCTACTAGCAACATATCCTCCACCCTGACTTTGAGGGCTGCATTGGTGTACTGGCATCGATTGGAGGCTGCCCTTTTCTGCCCCAAATGCACCCAGCGTTTTATCTGGAGGTAAACGCGCATGGGCAGCGACACGCTTGGCAGGGAAACTACTGAGCACAGCTTGTTGGCTAAGTAGCGCACACAATCCCTGTGACCACGTTGAATAGCAACTTTCAAAGGGTCACGACCTGCAGGGTCCAGACAAGCCAAGGTCAAAAAGTTCTTGGTGATAAAGAGTTTGAGGATGAGGAGCTGACTGCTCTCTGCAGCTATGTGGATGGGACACTTTCCGGTGTCTCGGTGGGCGGTTTGGTGGCACCACTGGCGGTACGGATGGACTCCCACTGGTTCCTCAGCATGGATACCTCTCTCCAGCAACCAGTCTGCCAGATCCAGGTGGCCTAAAGAGGCAGCAATGTAGAGTGCTACCTGCAGCTGAAACCTGGAAAAGAAGGATGAGAAAGATTTTCTTTTGTGGGTAAGACTGCACTCTTACTCGTTATGGATAAACTACACGACATCAGTTCTAGTCACACTATTATTCATGTGGGGAATTTCTGACCTAATTTCTGGCTTATTCTCTGATAGGTGGCTCTGGACTGTCAATCTGTGGCCCAGGAGGCAACCCTGGAGAAACTCCACCCACCCGTCCCACGTGTCCAAACGGAGAGTAGTGCCTTTGTTGAAAAAAATACAAATACATTTTTTAAAATTCTATTTAACTTCACTACTTGTCTGTGATAATCTAATAGGAATGTGCAACGGTGAACTTGTTTCTTTGTTCATCTGAAAGTGAAACTCTGTCATCATTTTTAGAAACAGTTGGCATGAAATGGTATCTGTAGGTTGAAACATTTAACTTTGTGTATCATATTGGAACTTCTAGGTTTATACCCTGTCTGCACTGGCTGTGCAGCAAGTGAAGCCATGTAACATATGTGACCATGACTGTAGTTGTTGAATCCTAACAATAAGTCTTCTTATCTTGACAAGATGCTCAAATTTGACCATGTACAACAAACATTTATTTTACTTTTCCAACCTTTCAAATAGTCTGATTAAAGACACCACCTCTGAGAAACCCCATTGAGTTACAGAGGCAAGTGGACCAGAGACAGGTAGAAGAAACTTCAACTCTCTATACCTAAATACCTACCTTTTATTTCAGATCAGACTGGAGGTTGTGCACATTATACAATTCAAAGTAATTTAGTAATTTAGAAGCATGAAAAAAACATGATATAACATGAATCAACTATTCACAAATGTTAAAATAATTAGCAACACAGCCCTAACTATGAAGTTATATACATCAATCACGTAGCAGCACAGAGAGAAAGCAGGACATACCCACTTTAATGGCATAGTCCTGCAGGTGGTTGCAGTCATAGAGTTGTACACCAGCAGGTGTGCTCAGTCTGAAGGTGCTGACAGGGAGGCCACTTTGCATGGACACTACAGTTTTCAATCTAGCGACGGACATGTGCAGAAGAGCCTCACTTCCCCTGATTGGAAAGGTTTCTCCTGTCACAGCATTGAACACATACATCACAGGCTTTTGTTCACTCTGAAAAACAATGATGATGGCACAATGGATTTGCATTTTAATAGAAAATATGTCATAAAATGTACATTTGTAGTTTTTAGTTCATGTTTACTCAAATAGTTGTATATTGTACATAATATAATATAATAATATATATATATGCTATAATATAGCAAAAGTAGTACAGAGGAAAACAGCAAAGAGGAGTTTGCTGCCACCATGAGGTTGACATTATGCACAGTCAATAAAATCAAGGGCGACTTGCTATTACTGGAATGAATGAAATATACACTGAATTACCTAAATAACTCTGCTGAGGGAAACCCAGAACCTAGAATGCTTTTTGCAATGTGCATATAGATCTCTCTGCAAAAACTCTGTACATGATTTACCATCTTGCATACAAATGTTTTTGACTGAATATACTGTAAGTACACATTTGAGAACCAGGGGTGACCTATTAAAGTGGGCAAAAATGTGTCCTCGCGAAATTAACAAAAGATGTGAAATGTCAAAGCAAAGTGTCTCAGGCGAAGACATACAAAAGTCTGGAGAGAGAAATTGGACCAAAGGCCTGTAGAAACTTTTTATGAGGATGTTAAATGATAACAAAAGCTGAAAAGGGACACACACACACACACACACACACACACACACACACACACACACACACACATATGCTTACCACTGTCAAGTTTTACACAAGGTTGCCTGGTGATGTGCCTGGAATGTGTCCCAATACAAAAAACTGAGTAATGGGGACAAACTAAAGATCTCAGGCAGCCATAAACTCAATTCCCTCCAAGGTACCGATCACATGGGAACATCTTGTTCCTTATTAGTGCACCCATCTGAGAATAAATTCACTCACAGTAAGAAGGATGTCTTTGATGAAAAATAATCCAGAGTAATGAATATGTATGCTGTAAAATACTAATATTAGCAGCCCTGAAGTGAAAACATGTGTTTTTGAAGTGAATTGTCATTGACTGTATGTAGTGAGTGAGGGGACTGCAACATATAAACCCTACTGAAGTGTTGTTAAGCAAGAAGAGAAATCTGACATT
This sequence comes from Dicentrarchus labrax, assembly GCF_905237075.1. Taxonomy (NCBI): domain Eukaryota; kingdom Metazoa; phylum Chordata; class Actinopteri; family Moronidae; genus Dicentrarchus; species Dicentrarchus labrax. The sequence continues at coordinate 13,530,083 of NW_026136718.1, read as the reverse complement.
GAAATTGATGAAAGTAAATAATTTTCTTTGGCATTAGAATCTCACATAAAATAAATGAGTCTTTAACGTTTTGTTTTTGTGCAAATAAAATATATTTCAATGTCAACACTGCTCTGTGATCATCTGTTTATGAAGAGCATTTAAAAAAAACAGCTTCTGCAGTGTTCGGCCTAAAGCGATGATGCACTTAACCCCCCGCTCTCAATGTGCATCATTGTTAGCTGATTGTATTTACTGCAAATCCCAGCACAGCTCCTAATCTCTAAACCCTTGTGATGTTTTAATACCTTTATCAGGCATCGGATGGCACTGCCACTTGTGATTCCCACATCACACAGAGCCCAGCTGTCCTGCAGCGCTGCACCGCCGTAGCTCAACTCCAGGTACTGCTTTTCATTGGTAAGTTGCACAAGAAAGTTATCCTGTAGGAAAGAATGGAAGATTTAGGGAGCTGTGATAGAGTTGTGACCAAGTTCTTTTTGAATGACTGTAGCATTTGCTAAGTAATAACTGTTATTTTCAGTGTATGCACACAGAAATACATGTATAAGATTGCAATGCATACATAGTATTTCACCATTTCAAGCAACATGATGCCAAAGATGTGATAAACCCATCAAACAGTCAATATCTCATCCTGAAGATATTCAAAAATGCAATCAAAACTTAACAGTCCATTAACAGTGATGGCCCTGGATCACTACTCTTATAGCTTTTTATTACCTTCAACATCTGCTTCATGGCCCCCGCTGTCTGATCAGGAGGGATGTCAAAAGGCTCACAGGAGCCCTCAAAGCAGATGAAGACCCTCATCGTCGGGACATCCGTCCTCCGTCAGTTTGGCTCCTCTGTGGCGCTCTGGTTGGACTGGTTGGAGTGTGTGTGTGTGTGTGTGTGTGTGTGTGTGTGTGTGTGTGTGGTGTGTGTGGTGTGTTTCTTCGGAAGCAGTCACTGTAGGGAGGGGGCAGGAGTTGAGTGGAGAGAGTTTGGGAAAGCACACTACTCTCCAAAGTGGGATTTAAAGACATGCTTTTAAATCCAAATTATGTGTTTGTTGTGTTCAAAACATTATATCTATAAAATGTATTATTTATAAAAAAAGTTGACTTATATTTTTGAGGTTGGTGATGAAAATCCCAACTGGGGTTTGAGAGGGTTTATTTAATAGGTAGTAAAATGTTCTAACCCCACATGAAGCACCATTCAAATACTGTTAAATAGGAAATTCTCAAACATAGTAATTTATTAAAAAAATAAAACCACTCCTGGGATGGTCCATGGTATAAACCTACATTATAGTTAGAGTTATTTTTCTCTCTTTTTATAGGCACATGTTGAAGTTTGTTTCTTTATCACAAGACTCAAATGACTTTATAGACAGAAAACGGAAACAATCCAAGTACAATATTATATAGTACAGTGTAAACCACAAAGATTAACTCTATCCACATTTGTATTAAAATGCTGTGTTGCATGTGACAGTTTCCAGTTATTGAGCCACAAATGTGGAGTTAGATTTAATCACTTGACATCTGTACACCTGACCTCTGTTTTTACAATTAGCTAATTAACTTCAACACACACGTGTCTGGAATCTTAGTAACAGAGTTCAGATGTAGTTAAAGACTGTTTATCTGAGGAACACGTTACACAGCGATACAGTATGATAAGTTCCAACAGGTTTATGTGTGACTGTGACTCCAGTTGGAAACATGGCCTTACGTGCTCTTCGCTCTGCCTTTGGAAACTAAAGGACAACCCACTGGTTTCACACTGTGTTGGAGGAACATTACAGCGATTGGAAATGTTCTTTGATAGTTTTACTGGGAACTGCTAATTTACATTTGACCTTTTAAAAGTCTGAAGCTGTCCACAATGTTATTGTAGTCAGTCTTGGCTCAGAGAAAACAGCGACTCCGTTTCTCAAGGTTCGAGACCTGCAAGTTGTGATGATTTCTGATTTTTATGCTCAAATTAGAACACAAATGAAATTTAAATACAGAAATGTAAATTCATGTTATATATTACATTACAAAATTACAAAATACATTCTATTTTACTTTAAAGTGTAGTTTTAATGCTATTGCTTGAATGGTTCTTGTATCTTTTGTTTATTTAACAGTTTTTTATTGTGAAATAGTTTTATATTGTTGATACCTATGGTTTTATTTTACATATATTGATTTTTATGTTCTGCAGCCAGTAAAAATAATTATTAGCCCCCAAAATGTAATGAAATTCAAATAAAAACTTCTCATTAGGAAGAGTGTTCCCTTTCACAATGTGGCTCGCTGCTTTGTGTGTTCATACTTCTTCATAGGCTACTGTAATCACTGCATGTTGTGTGCTAAACATTAGTATTCTAGTTATTTTCCACCTCTGGCCCTTACCCCACTCCACATAAAAAAGGCTTAAACTTGTAGCCTGCAACAGAGGATCCCCCCCAAAAAAGAAGATGCACCCCATTTACTATAGATGGTGCTAGAGATTTAAAACTGTTTTTTTTTTGAGGGGGAAGGGTGACAGCAATTGTGCTGATGTAAAAGATCACATACCTTTTCCACTTAAAAATATACAGTTTCTTTAAAGACACATCGCATTCTGCTGCAAGTTAATCTCACAACGCGCTGAAGCAGCAGCAATGAAGCTGTAAACACGGACCGGCTGCTCGGCTCGGGCAGCTCTTGCGACTGTAAAAGGCAGCAAATGGTTGTTGTGCGCTATCACGTGGATGTGTTTACGTCTGGAATCAGTTCCGGTGTGAGATGATTGGCAGGTGACTCGACCAATCAGAAGACGAGCGTCGAGCGGCGCATGTGGGCGGAAGTTTGCGCTCTCACATGAAAGAAGGAGCCAGCGGATTAAAAACTGTAGCGTTTATGTTCATGTTGTCCGGCCCGCCGTTCAAACGGGATGAAGTGCGTTCAAAATCTCCGCTGTCGTGCATGTTCCTTGACAGGACGCGTAGCAACGGAGGGCAATGTCACTGCAAGCAGTTAAATTGTTGGACACGATAAACCTCCGGGCAGAAATAAAGGTAAACACCCACGGCAAGCTAGTTAGCTACCTGTGTTAGCATCGTGCTAACCCGGGTACAGGACGCTCTGTTTCTTGTAGCCAGCTGCACACCTTTTGTAGGGTGCACCACACCACTTATTTATATATGTGTACTATAACCATACCCTAAAGAAGTGTTAGCTATCTGTTGTTTCTTGACACTAACGCTTGCTTGCTGTATTTGTAAAACATTATATGTGTTAGCCTCCGGGTGACATCTGCTGTTTTATCTCATCAAATCACATCACACTGGTTTTTGTGAATTTAGCCATCTCACCATGACTTCATACTGTGTTTTTAGATGACATATGATTGCTGTCATTTGATGTTTAGTCATCTGTTCACAGTTAATCATGAGTGATGTTGCTTTCACTTCCCCTTTGGTTCTTTAACCCATTGTGTAGCCTGTTTCAGTGTAATGCCTCCTGTCTTACCTGCCACACAGTTCATGCATATCATGTAACAATAGTTATTGTAAGTGTCTTCCTGCAGGCCATTTAAAAAAAAAAAGCTTTTTAAAAGTTTGTAATCCTACATATCTTCTAAGAAATGTTGTATGATGCTGACTTTTGGTGTAAATTAACAATTTAAGGTCGTGTGATATGATGATGTATACTGTAAGACAAAGGAGACATTTGTCAGCTGTTGGAGATTTTGATTTAATGGTTAGGGCTGCACAAGTAATCGAAATATTATCAAAATCACAGGTGCTGTAATGTTTTGCTGAAGGTAAAAAGTGACAAAACAGCGTTATAATAAAGTAATGAAGTACTGTAGTGCTGCAGAGGTCTACAAATCTTATTCTCCAGATTTAAGAAAACATGTTCACGTCATCATGAAATGTTGAATAGCAGTTATCTCAATATGATGTTTTTACCCTATTGTGCAGCCCTAATAATGATTCAGTACAACTCTCTGTGTAATATTGCAAATCATTGCACAGCATTTATTGCAGTCGGAGTCACAGGGTTTTTGCCTAAATATAAGCAAGCGCATTGATCTCTCAGCTATTTCATTCAGGTGTTATGACATTTACCAATATTACAATATAAGTAAATACACTCTATTAGAAAATATTATCCATCACTTCCACACTTAATAGAGATTTATTTCTTGTCTCTCTCCCTTGTGTATTTTGATCCTGTGGTAACATTTATTGCCCATCTCTAGTTATCATCTTTGCATGGGTAAATAAATGGAGACTTGTTAAATTTTAACTTCAAAGTACACTTAAGAACTTATTTTTTCCCACCGCCACATCCCTCTAATGGTATGGATGGATGGATGGATTGATTGATTGATGATCTGATTGTTTGATCTTGATTGAGGAGATCAGTCTGTGCTCTCACGGCGACATGCTCAACTGGAGGTGCTCAGTTTGAGAGACCTTGTTTTGTGGGAAATGGCATAAGCAGCATTAGTAGGACAGTAGAGATGGAAAGTTGCATAACGAAGCCTCACTCCTGTTTTACACACGTGATTCGGACTTAGAATTGAACCTCAGTACTCAGTACAAGTGAATTGTGCACTCTGGACAGATAACGCAGGTGTGATTTCATAAGCTCACAAATTGCTGAAAGATATATCAGTGGGTTTATCAGCTGAACTTTTTGTGTATCATTACTAAAAGATATTCACAGAACGTGTTTAGTTTGGGGCAAAATGTTTTTCCAAACTGAATCTAACCTCTTTCAATAGTTGAAGTAATTTAGTCACCGCAGATGTTACGCAGATGGACGCGGTGCAACGTTAAGTGCTAAATGAGGACAGGTGCTACTGAAGCTGTATTTTTTTTTTAGATGTCCTTGTCTGTTCGAAAGCATTACTGCCACAGTACAATAGGTAAAGCAATATAAACTAGACGAATTTGGTAAAGACAAGAAAAAGAGAGAGATCCAGACCCATTCTCACACCACCATGAATTATTGATTTTATTATAAAACTCACTTATTATTTTTATAACTAAGACAATAATCCTCAAAACACGACTTCCCTACTTTTTCTTGACTATGTAGCTTAGTGGTCTTAAGCCTGGCGAGGCCTTTTGGCCTTTTGGATTTTGGGTTCTCCTGACCTGATCACATGCTGCCCTCCACATTGTAAGCTTGTACCCCTTATGCAGTGAGGCTGGGCCTGAAGTGCACTTCAGCCTTCATGGGGCAACTCGCAGCTAAGAAATGTAACAAAGAACTAGCTCAATGAATGACTACCTTAAAGGACAATTGTTGCCATCTCCTGCTCATTCCTTTTCTGTGGTCTCCAAAGGGTGTGTAATGCTTGCTGGGTATTTTCTTTAACTGGCAAGATAGGACAGCACTTGTCAGGCTGTCTGTAGAACTTCAGATAAGAACAGTGAAAAGGAGGTGTGGGGAGGAGTATCAATGATGCTTCTTGTCTTCAAGCTTCTCGTGACAAACTGTTGATTGTTTGCTGTTGTCTAAAATGTCAGCTCTGCTTTTAATCCGTCGCAGAAGATTGAATTCAGTATTTATGATTAGTGTGTTCACCAAATAGATTCTGCAATCATAAGTTCTACCAAATTCCACTTCACATGAACTCCCAGAGGTCGAACACATGTGGAGTGAGATAATCGAAAGACCAGATGCAGTATGGGAATAGACCGAGGCTTGGAAAGCACACCGGTGCAGCAATTGGCACGAGTCAGACACCTGAAAATAGCACAAAAAGTCCACAGCTGTTTGACAAATTTAATGTAAGGTGCCAAATATGATCTTTTCCACCCCCTTTCTTAACACACCAACAACGACTGACACAGAAAGTTGCTTTTGTTTTAGCTCACCGTGGCCTTGGGCTTCCCTTTGGAAAAACGACAATACAATTTTCCTAATAAATATTGTGTCGAAGTCCACCCTGTGCCAGATCACATTACATGTTTGCTAGTTTGCTCCAAGGACAAGTTCAGTAAACTAGATTCTTTGCATTGCTTACAACAATGTCATATAGCTTGTGTTAAACTATCTTCCTGGTATCTAATGATGAGTGAGGAGTTGGTGCTTCTGATACAAGCAAGTTAATCTAATTTTATGTATTTAAATGTAATAAAATTTCAACAAGTTAAGGCTTACGCAACACCGATGTCTTTTCTAGGTGTGACGACGACAGGCGGTGTATACGGGTTCCGCTGCAGGCCAGTGTGCATGGTCATTTGTGTGTGTTTTGTTTATGTTTGTGTGTGTTTGAGTGAGTGGCAAAGCAGCGGGGGTTGTAACGTGATGCCAAGATGCTGCTGTCCTTGGGAATGTTGATGCTGTCTGCCACGCAGATTTACACCATCTTCACCGTTCAGCTCTTCGCCTTCCTCAACCTGCTGCCCGTGGAGGCCGATATCGCCGCTGTGAGTAATTCTTAATACTTGAAAGAAGGTACATAGAAACAGTACAACTATAGTGAAACAGTGTAATGCAGTTTCACTACTACGCAGAAACACACATCACATGTTGCTGTTTTTGAGGTTAGCAGTAGCAACTTGATAGCTATTTCAGGCCTGTGTTTTGTGTATTAATTAACTTAATTTTTCTGTCTTTCAGTACTCATTTGACAACAAAACGGAGAACTTTGATGACCTGCCTGCACGGTTTGGCTATCGGCTACCCAGCGATGGCCTGAAGGTGGGTGCAGAAGTGTTAGTGTCTAGACATAAAAACATGTCCCTACAAATGATTCCAAGGTTTTTATGATCTCTTTGTTTGTGTCCATTGGTGTGTTTCTACTTTACAGCGCCACTGAATTAAAGTTTAACCATAAAAACATAAAAAATAAAGATTGCGGGTAAAGAGGAAGAAGATATTCCTGGCTCAATATTATTGTTCATATAAATGATCATATATTTACTGGGAAAGGAGCGAAACAACATTAGTTGCGGTTAGAATTAACAGAAAATTTGGAAAACTTCGCTAAATAAATGGAAAACTGTGTGTGGGATGTTTTTTTGAATGTCATTAGGGGTTTTTACAACTTCAAAGCTTCTTCCGCAGCCTGAATCCAGATGTGAACAAACGGTTAGCTTCACTATTGAGATTAAAAAGACTGCATTAGAACAACCCAAATTAATGTACAGGTATTTTAATACATAGACAAACAATGGGAAACATCTATATTGTTACTAATGTTAACTTTAATAAAGTTTGTGACCACAGCAAAAAAAAAATCGGGGACAGTTTTGAAAAACAAGCGTTGCTTTCAAGTCAATATAAATGTCTGTAAATGTGCTTCAGCAGCGAGCTAGACACCAAAGAGAACACATTGTACTACAGAGAGTATTCAAATTACACTGTGGATGGATTTTAATGAAGCGCCATCAAAGTTTAATATGTAATATATATGTATATGTAATGAAAGTGCTCCCAAACATTACTGTACTGTGTTGAGGATTGTAATAATGTGTGCTGTTGTGAGGTTTCTGTGTGCCACCCCCCACCCAGCAACCCGCACACTGGTTGATCCACAAAGCTCACAAACAGAAGGGATGATTCATGTCTGCCATCTAAGCTGTTCATTGTGGCGTTTCTCACAGTCAAGAGCCCAGTTGTTGTTGTTGTTGTTGGTGTTACAGAAATGCTTCTGGGGCACAGAAGCAAGCCGACTGGCAAAATACTTTGTGCCTTGTTTTGTGTTTGTGTATTTGTGCAGGTTCAGTACTGTATATTTGGACATAATTATTGCCACTTAACTGACTTTAAGGTTGCTATGTTTAGCATTATTACACCACTGTGGCAGTCCCACGGCATAATTTTGGCATTGCCACATGAATCGTGATGCCCTGCTGTATTTTAGGAATTATGGCTCTGGTTGAGATGATTGTTAGCATCGGCCTCACACCATGAAACTCTAAAGGTAAACACACACAGAGTGTTTCTTTCTCTTTTTGCCTATTTTTAACAGACAGCAATGGGAATGCCACCAAAACACATGATCTAATAACAGAAAAAATCTGATTTCAGAATAAGCACGTTTTAAGTGGCTTAGCCATCTTACAGAGAATGAATGAGTTTATTTACTCAAGCTTTATGTAGCGACACATACCTGTTTGTATATGTATGTTAATGATTGGATTGGTTGCCAGGTATGCTAGTGGTAAAGGCACACTAGTGTATAACATCTCGGGTTCAATTTAGGCTTGGGACTTTCACTGTCATTCCACCTCCATATTAATTAGCATGTATTTTTGGTTTCTTTGAATTATTTTTGGGCTTTTATGCCTTTTTTTTGACACAACTGAAGACATACAGGGGGATGACATGTTGTTCCTGACGATAGCTAAACACTCATGCCGTACCAGCTTAATTGGCTGGATCAAACTTGGTCACAATTGGCTTTGGGTCCAGATAGCCCAAACGTTTGGAAGTTTGGGATTAGTGGTCAATCAATATGGGTTTTTCAATGGCCGATAGCAAATTTAGGCAAACGATAACAGTCGAATGCATGACTATTATTGTACAGCACTTGGTCACCACCTTCCCAAAACTCACAAAGCGAGCGCTAACCTGCACTCTTTTAATCTTTTTCGTGTGATGTCACATCCATAGTGTTTAACATGTATACGGGCCTTGCCAAAGGTATGCTGTTGTGAATGATGTGTCCCTTAAATCCATGCAAATAGCAGGGATTATGGCACACAGTCATGTTGCTGTGTGTGTGTGTATGTGTGAGCATATTAGTCTTATGTAGGATTCTGTGTTATGAAAGCTGAGAAATGGCTTAGTCTCTCTGTCACCCACTCGCTGTCTTAAATTCACATTTAATCTCCGCGTCTTCTTTCACCTCTGCTGTCCTGCTGCCGTCTAGCCGGGGCAGAGAGGCTGTGTGCCATGCAGAAGTGCTGCCCCAGTCCCCGAGGGCTAAACTCAATCTGTCCATTTTAAAGTTACCCTCCTCTGCCCTGCCTATGTCTGTGTCTGTCTGATTCAGCTGTTAGAGACAACAGCTGTGATTTCCAGCTGCATTTAGTAAGATTTTAATGTAAGAATACACCGACATTATCTTTTAATGTACCATTTGAACCTGCAGTTTTAGTAAATCCATGGTATACATAATTAACCTTCTTTTTAAAGATTAAAAGCATTAAAATGTCTATAAACACTAAACTTATGTTATATATTTTGTTGAATTGTGTACTGTCATTATCCCAAAGGTGTCACATCCCTTTTCAGCGTTTTTATCCAGTTTTAGGCCACATTTTTAAGATACGCTTTTTAACTATATATTTTAACTGGCTGAAGAATTTTAGTCATCAGACATCTGGATCAGAGAAACAAGCTCAGCTAACCTTAGCAGCAGCTCAGCTGGCAGTCTTTTGTCTGCCTAACAGTGTTGGAGAAACCTAATCTTTAAGGGAAGACTACTTTACAACATCATCAAAGTTCATCTTTTCTTATTTTTTTGTTGCAAGATACCCCCTAGTGGCAGAAATTACATATTGTACGATAAACATATATGTGTCCACACCTACGAAGAACACCTTGCAAAAACTAATGCAAAAGACATGCGGACTACGAGGCATCAGTACATCTGGACATGAGCGATTAACGTCCAACTGAAGTAATTATAAACATGTAATGTGTATATGCTGTTACCTCGCACTGTACATCGAAAGAAAATTTGGTAACCTTATTTAATTGTGAGATAAACTCACTTTAAATGTTGTAGCCGTTAAGTGCTGCAGCGGTATAATTCCTGGAGAAACCTCTGGCATCACAAGGCAGCACAAGCCTGTATGTCTCCGGAGGATTCCCCACAGGGAGCGAGGCTTCAAACAGAGCCTTCCCTGTTTTCCTCTTACACAACTGAAGCTGTTTACAGTTGCCTTGGGGTCTCAACGCAAGGCAACTGCAAGCCTGCACACATCCACAGTATGCAACAGTTACGTTTTGTTTAATTTCTGATGTGTACATGTTAGTAGTTTGATTTTGGAGATCTAAAGTGGAGTTCAAATGTAGCATAACAGAACATTTTGATTGTAGAGCATAAAGGTTCAGTGTTTTGCTGCACCCGTACTATGGTTGTTTTATTACGGTACACACTTAATTACAGTAGATACAGTAAATGAAGGTTAAGAAATAAAGGGCAATGGCAGAGGACCCGGCTACAAACCGTGTAGGTTCAGAACTGTGTTTCTTTTATTCAGATATGATACTGGCAAAGAACCAATACTTACCTAAAATAACTGTTCCCTTTTTCACAGCAAATTCTCGACACACCACTTGGCACTTCTAAAACATTTTTGTACCCATTTTCACTTCCACAATTATAGACTGATCTGTGGACATGGTCTGAGAAAAAATGCTCTGGTTTCCTTTGGAAAGTCTTTGTGGTTTGGATGGTTGAGCAACAGTGGAAGAAGCCTGGGTTTGACCAGTGGTAACGTCTCTATAGCACAAAGTTATCCTGTAAAATATGTAAAAATACAGGTTTTCCTTTGTACCGTTAAAGCCTTCTTGTACAAAAATCGCAATATAGATGGACTTATTTATATTAATATTTCTGATAAGCTGCTGACTCATTTCGTTTCTTTAGAAGCAGCTGAATGGACTCCCTTCTATCAGATGCTGAATACCACGTTTTGCATGAACTCCAATCGAGAGACCAAAAGTTTTGTTATGTTGGTTGGAAAAGAGTTTATAAAGAGGTGGCAGGAAATACTCCTCCCATGTCATATCTTGCCTCAAGTAGTGCATATGAAGAGGCTGCTTACTTTGCTGGTTTCCTCTACTGTTGCATGGGTTTCCCCCCTTGTTGCGCCAATTTCCTCCCACAATTCAAAGACATGACTCTAAATTGCCAGGTTATGATTGTGAGTGACTAGTTATCTGTCGGTGTTAGCATATGTGTGTAACCTACTGTGTTCACTCATTTACAAAGATACACGGTTATTTAACTAATTATACAATAAAATTCAGGTCGTAGTTTTACATAATGTGTTACTGCTGGCAATGAATTGTGCAGTCTCAGCCCCACTGGTATCATTGATGCTGGGTAGTTGGGTACCAATGATCTTCTCAAATTTAAAGTTTGAGAAAAATAATCTCAAGTCAAAGGTTGACTATGTTTTTCACTTGAGGTGTCGTTTTAGTGTGAAAATGAAGGAAACTTTGACAGAAAATGAAACGTTAAACTTGTAAGTGAAGCTTTTAGAGATTATGTTGTCACACATACTGTTCCCGTGGTCAAGAATTTACAAATGTATTGAAATGAATCTTAGAAAGCCTGGAGGGCCTTCAAGGATCTCTAAAGGTTCAAACCAACATTGTTCTTCCTATTTTCAGCAAATATCCAAACCAGTTGTCTCCTAGTGTCAACATGCAGAGAGGAAATGTTGACACGTCGTTGCTTGAGTCATTTTTTTGTTTCGTGCCGGCTTCTGGTAAACATATGGTAGTAAACTAATCATAGCTGCACATAGTCACCATTCCTGTCTGTGTCCTGATGACTTATTAGCTTTTACAAGAGTAGATTCAGGCAGATCTTCACTCTCCCCACACACATTTGCTCAGCCAGTCTACAGTGTGACCCAGAAACAAACCCACTTTTTTTTTTTTTTTACAATTAGACTGCAGCTGCCCCATTTCACTGACATTCCTATCCAGGTTGAGTGCAGCAATGGGATCCAGTAAGAAGCCTCAGGACCCTGGTATCAATGCAGTAGACATTGTGATTATTTGCTGTAAAGATGGAAAATGCAGAGAGCAATGCTGGGTAAAAGTTGAATGCTCTGTAGCTTCACCTGCTTCCTGTTGTGGTCATGCATAAGGTAGAGGGCTCGGATGTGGCTTATGCAGGTTAATGTGGAGAATCTGAACATGGTTGAATCTGAGTGTGGAGTCACACTAGCTTTAATCTGCTTACAGGAAGTCCCAGTCAGTCTAGAGCGAGTTATTAATTCCTCTGTTTTTCCTCCATCTGAACCCAGAGCAAATCTGCAAACAAGCACCGATAGTGAGATTTTTAGTGACGGGATTAAGTGTAATCACTGTGCAGTAATTTGGAAAAGTCCACCAGAGAAACCTCCTCCTCCTCCCTCTTGAGTTCTGCAACAAGAACTGTAGAACGAGAAAAAAATAAAGGATCCTTGCGCCTAGATTTTAATCATATTTTACATTGATCATCTGTGTTCACTTCTAGATTTCCAAGAAAAGAACATCCCATTATTTGAAGAGAATTAAACACTCTTTAACCTTAAGAGGCAGCAAGGGGACATCATATCTTGTTGATTTTTTGATTTCCATGTATTTCCATCCAATAATAAGCTTTTAACTGCTAATTCAGTCTGCAGTTACACCAGGCCTGTTTGTCTTAATTCCAAGGCAGTTGTGTGCCAAAAAAATTAAAGATGAACCTTGATTTTATGCTCAGTGCGTACTATTGGTGCTACTTGGAGGGGGAGATGGCTGAATATGAGGAAAGATGATCAGGTATTGTTATGATATGACCAGTACATATTTAACAGTTTCTTTGCTGTCTTTGTTATATTCAGTTATGTAAGTTTTATGGTATCTAAATTGGTATATGGAATTTGGTCATTGTATGCCTACCTATATTGTCTCAACTCCTTTGGGTTTTTGGTCTGCAGTTTGAGCCAATTTACTGCCCTCACATTGGCAACCTTTCAATGGTTTCAATCATGTTGTTTATACTACAGCTTGCTACATGTACTGTATGTATTTTAAGACACTTGTTTCTACCCTCTCACCGTAGTCTGTCTGTCATCTTCTCTCTAACACGTGCAACTTTTTAATTGTGCAAATGGGTCACGACCGAATGTGTGAGCTAAAACACTTAATTTCAACATCACATGCTTAATGAAGGATTTGCCCTCATTTGATGTTTTTTTCAAACTTTGACACCTTGGCCAAACACTAATGCAGTAATGGGGTATTTAGTTTGGTATTGTTACAACACAAACAATCTTGGGGGCCTGGTTTATTTTTCTTTTCTGTTGTTTTTTTACTTACGCATAATACAGAGATCACAGAGGAGCAGATTATTATATAATTACAACTGTTTTAACTTTTATTCATGTCTATTCTGAACATTGTTATGAAATAGTACTGGGGGGAGCGCACAACACAAGTGTACTAGAAATGACAATACAAAGTAAAGAATTAATACAATGTAAGAATATGTAAAGAAGAAGTGACTTAAGTTGTGACATTGCTTGTTTTAATGGCGACTGTCAGCTATAATCTCGCTGTGATCTGTTTCATGAGTGGCTTCAACCAGGAAGCTGTTAATGTTGTTGTAATGATAAAAAAACAACAACAGAAGATATCAGTAGATATACCCGGTATGTAAAGTGTCAGATCTAAAGTAAAGTTAACACCCAAAACCGATCCCAAACATTTGAACAAACCCTCCAACATAGTTCAGATATAGTGCTGTATTTTGAAGTGATAGGTAGAGTCTTAAAATACCAAACTCTCCATGCAGGACTGGTTTTGTTTATGTCTTGCTTTATATTTTTCAAACTACAATGAATGCACAGACATTTGTCCTACTGATAATGATTTTAAAACATACATCTCACATGAATTCATCCTGGCACACACAGACAACAGAACCTCATTCAGCACTACAGCATGATCAAAAATATATAAATATTGTTACACAAAAAAAGCTCCATGTCGCCCAGCTTGGGAGTCTGACAGAACAGTGGAATTATAAAATCAGTTTTAAGGTAGTATTTGATATCTTTGCACAGACAGCATCTCCTTTCAGGACTTCCCTCCTCCCCCAGTTATTTCCTGTTTTTCACCGTCCTCCTCTCTCTGCATTCTGCAGTCCTGGCAGGTATTTCTTTTTCTTTTTTTAGATGTTTTTACCGCCCAACAGAGGGCGCTCTTGCCACTGGTTTCAAAGTCAGGAGGAAGAATGTGAGGCAGTGGCACAGTGATGTCATTTAGCAGCAAGGCAGGGCTGCGCTGGAGGAGGCACCCAGAGGTGACCGGTTGGTGAGGGCAGCGGGTGATTCCTCACATCGTTCTCCTCCCTGATGTGAGATTTCACAGATGATCCCCGATGTTCGACCTTTCGGATGTCGAGTATCCAAGCAGTCAGAGCGACTTTGCCTCCGCTGCCGTGCAGTGTGGTTTGGTTTTTTGTTAGTAAATGTGATGTGTCACTCTGGTCATCTTCCATATGTGGCTCAGCTGCTGTTTTGCAGTCATGTCAGCGTGGCAGCCGGCAAGATGCACTCACAGGAAATCACTTTGCTGTGTGTGTGTGTGTGTGTGTGTGTGTGTGTGTGTGTGTGTGTGTGTGTGTGTGAAAAAGTGCCGACTGTCCTCCATATACGGGCTAATTTTTCTTTAAAGCCTTGACTGTAAGAGAGAGGGAGAGAGCAGAGTCCTCAGCAGTCCACACTTCCTGTCTACCACCCTGTCTACCACACACACACACACACACACACACACACACACACACACACAGAGTGGTGTTAGTTACACTTGCATAAGAGCAGCAGAGGTTTAGAAATGTATGTTGCATCTCCCGCCTCATCTCTTGTGTATTTTCCTTTGGTTCTTTGCTCCTTCTCTTTTCTCACCATCTGGTAGCCTCTGTTTGTCTTCGCCTTTCTATTTTTGTATTTCTCTTTGTTTTTTTCCATTTCCATGTCATCCTTTTTGTCTGAATTTCAGTGGGTCTCTGATTCCCTTCGCCTCCATATTTGTATCTTTTGCTGTTTTTCCACCTTTTGTTCTCCTTCCCTTTATCACTCTGTCAGCATCTCTGTCTAACCAGCTCTCTCTCTCGCTCTCTCTCTCTGTTCTCACTATCTCCCTCTCATCAGTCACTTCAAAAGCTGTTGTTGGAAATGAGACTAAGACAGGAAGCAGCAGAGAGAGAAAGAGAGAAAGATGGGGAATACAGAGAGTTTTTTTTAGGGCAAACTGAGAATCTGACAAACTGAAGCATCCTTGAAAGACTGTGACACATGCAAAAACACACCGGTTTACATGATTTTTGTGTGTCAGAAATCGTCTTCATTCTAGTGGAAAGATCAGTATTCATTATGCATCCAATACCATGTTAAATTTGTGTTTTTATTTGCCAGTGTTACATCTGGGGCTGCAGCAGAACTCATTCCCAGCATCTTGTTTTTCTTTTTGTTTTGTAAGTTTGTTTTTTGTCTGTGGTTTGTGATGGATGTTGTTAATCTGGGAGCAGCGGGAGACCTGAACAAAGACTGTGCTGCTCAGACTTTGGGTCCTGGGTTGGAACTTTTTTTTTTGCCTTTCTAAAGATTTTAATCTGGAAATCATACTTTTTTATGATACCAGACACACATTATTGTTCCAAGCAGACTATTTGTATATATGTTTTAATACATGTCTGGAGGGGCTGTTTAACCTTTTTAACTCTTTCACACAAAGTAGATCAAACAACTGCATGTTTTCCCTCTACACTAATACTTACCTGCTGACAAACACACAAAAACCACTCCTTCACCCGGCCTTGTAGCCCTAAACTGAACGCTAAAACCAAGTCTGAATCCTCAGCCAACTTATGTTTACCTTCTAACATTGTACAGGCTCACTAAGCAGGTATTGAAACCTGAAACCGTGTGATCATATCTTGGAAAGGACTGCCATCTGCTCACAAAAGGCTTTTATAAACAAATCCCCCCCAAAAAATCAGGTTCTTCAGCGCTGATGACTTGTCGTGTAACTATGGAGCCGCTGTTACTTATCACATTGCGATGCATTGGGACCTGCCTACAGTCCATCAGTTGTCTACATCAGTCATAATGAACCCTGACAAAACTAGCCAGTCCAGTTTAGATATGACAATTTGGCTCAGAGGTGTGAGAAAGTAAGCTTATGACGGTTCATGTGTATTTAAATCTGCACACAATTACAAAAGTGCCCTTCAGCAAAACAGTAACTGCTCCAGTGTAGCTTTTTATTTATTAGAGGACACAAACTCTTGAGCAGGAATGACTGAAACCGAATAAACAAGGTCACTGCTTTGTCAGCAACATAATAGTTGATCATTATTACTGCTCCTTTTGATCTGTTTGAGTACAGAGGATCCTTTTTGTTAAAGTGTTTTTAGTTTTTTAGTGCTCTTCATATGTCCCATAATAAATTTAAATTGCCTTGTATCATTGCTTATTAGGGCTAGATTAGTGCTTTCTATGAATAATAGATATCCTCTTTTGGAAAATGACTCCTCATTTGACTCCTCATTGCCTCTTTGACATTTGCTTAAACGTGAATGTAAATCATTTGTGTGTTTCTCTCACCATGTCATGTCTGATGATGTCATCCCCGCAGGGCTTCCTGATTGGGGCACGGCCAGAAAATGCGTGCGAGCCCATCGAGCCCCCTCCGAGGGACAACCTGACGGGCGCCTTCATCGTCCTCATCAAGCGTTTTGAATGCAACTTTGACATCAAGGTACCCGTCGCTGTTGTTCGTCACTAGTTTGAATCTTTTTTAACTACTACATCTAAGCATAACCAGTTTTATTCTGATAGCAGATAACGGTGCAGCCGACTGTCTGACTAAAACTATGTGCAGTGTTGTTTGTGCGTTGAATTCCTGCCCTTTTTTTATTTCATTAACAGGCTTCCAGCACTTGTTTAGTGAAAGTGTAGTTTTTTTTTGGCCGTTTTACTGCAGAGCAATAACTGGAAGTAATTGAAAACATCATTTATTTCAGCAGCTGTTAATTTATAAGGGCAAGCTGCCAAAACCATAAGAGTGTGTGCGAGGCCTCACACTCTGCATTTATATCAGTAGGTGGAGTTTCAGAGTTAATTTCACTGGAGCTCAGATCTCAGATCAGTTGGCTGCGACAGGAAAAAACAGGAAGCGGCCATTTCCCTAAACACAATTTCCTGCTTGAGCATCTATCCCGTCCTATTACTGCCCCTTCTCCTCCTCCTCCTCCTCCTCCTCCTCCTCCTCCCTCCTCCTCCTCCTCCTCCTCCTCCTCCTCCTCCTCCTCCTCCTGCTGCTGCTGCTGCTGCTGCTGCAGTTTTTTTTGTGTGTGTGCGGTGCCGGACTTGTGGAGTTGAAAAGTTCGGTTTGCAAAATACGTCAGGGAAGCTGCTGAGAGATGGAGAGAGCTGATCTCTATTAGTCAAGTGAGGCATCAGGCCACGTGCAGAGCAGAGAGGGTGGTGTGTGATGGGAGTGTCGCCTAGTTCAACAGGAGACGCCTGAGACAGGAACAGAAAAGAGAAATGGAAAAATAATGCTGATCTGTCAATAAAAAAAGCAGTCTAACCTCAGTTAAAGCATGACTAACCTGCGCAGAGTGGCTGTAAATTTACCCAGGACTCTGACTTGAACTGGCACTTTTGAAGGAAACACCATGACGTTGTTGTTCACTTGCATTCAAGTGGAATTTGCTACTCCAGTTTAATACCAAGTAAATGTCTGTAAGACTGAAATCTTAAACATAACAAGAAAATATAAAACGGGTCAGAACTTGAAGATCTTGTTACAGAATTTCAAGATATTTACTGAGACATTTTTTTGTTTCAGGATCTGCAGACATCCTGAATTGTTGCCAGATACTTCCGTAGTGAGCACATTACCTATCCCCTGTGATTAGAAAACCATCATATGTGTTCTGAACACTTGATAAATTTAGCAATAGAGTTGGCAGCAAGTGAATTACAGGATTTTAATATTAATGCAGCACCTTCTGCTGAATCCCAAGGATGTTTTTTGCCAGAAGTAAAACGTTTTTTTAAGTTTTTCCAACTTTCTTTTTTTTGGTCACTTAATTTTTTCCCCCTTTTGCGCTGACGGAAACTAAAAATGTCCATATGCAGGAAACATAATGCAGTAGATGGGTTACTAAGTGCATCTTAAACCTTGTGGATTCAGAGTGAAAAGAAGAAAGAAAGAATAGAGAGGAGGGAGAAGAGAGAAGGAGTGAGGTAGTGGGGGGGAGGAGGAGAAAAGAGAGTGAGAGTGGGGATGAGTAATGGGGTGAAAAGAGAGGAAAGCATGCAGCCTCTTGGCATTTTCTCTCGGCCTCTTTCTGTCTCTCTGTCTCTTCCTCTCATACTTTTCATTCTTACCTTTTCCCTCTGTACCAACAGTTTCACTCACTCACGTTTCCACAGTCTATCCCTCTTTTTCAATCTGTTTTTATTCTCACTTTCTCTCTGACAAAAAGAGCGAGAGAGAAAGACTCTCTATTGTAAGTCTGAACCAGCTATACAGCCTTATATGGTCTTAATGCATCACACACACACACCCATAGAAACATGTTGACAGACAGGGCAGTGAGGTGTTCCTTTTGCTGGAGTGTAACCAGACTCCACTCCACATAGCTGTGTGTCAGACAGACACAATATGTATACACACACACACACACACACACACACACACACACACACACACACACACACACACACACACATACACATACATACATACACACGAGCCTCTCTGAAATTTGCCATTTAACCTCCCGAAACCCTCAAAGGAGCAACTTTGACTTGTTGAAGTTTACTCTGATTTACTTGTTGCTGATGTCTGGTGGCATTGTGAGTGTAACCTTACGACACATTGACGCCTTACAATGCATTTCTCACCGGCACCTATTTGCCTTTCAAGGTAAATTTTGACATTTTTAAAAAAAACCAAAATATGTTTTTATGTTGCATATAATCACTTTACTTTGGTTGGTTTAGTTGCTCAGTTCATCCACAGTTAATGGATGGATCGACAGCTCCTTCTAATTAAAGATATTTCCTTGAAGCCATGGTTGCGAAGAGGGTAATACTACTTGTCCTTTCACCTCTTCTCTGTGTTTGTTTGTCATCCTTTGGCTTTACTATGACAAGTAAACATGCTGTCTGCTCTTTTTTTTAAATCATGGCTCCTCACACCATCTGCTCTTGTGAGAAAGGTGATTGCAAAGTCAGTTGATGTGAGGCAAAAATGTTGAACTGCCTACTTTAAGATCACAAACTGACTGACTGACTGTAATGTAAAAATATTTGGTAGTTGATGTTTTATGAGAACTGAATACTATTTTCCTCGACAGCGTCATTCCTTAAGGTCACGTGCGAAAAAACATTTCTCTTTTTTTCTTGTTGCTTCCACATTGTCCACGCCCTCTGCTCATACATGCTATTGTCTCTGTCACAGGCCACTTGTCCCATTGAGGTTATTTGATGGAGGAAAAGTAGCTTGTCAAGGCTGTGGGAAAGTTTTGCTGATATTAAATCTTAATGACTTAAACATTCATCATAGGGTGCGTCCAGAGGCCTAGTGGTTAAGATGCATACCATGTAACCTCATCGTGGGACCTTTTGTTGCATGTCAAACCCTCTCTCTCTCTGTTTCCCTCTCTCTCTGTCTCTGTCTCTCTCTGCATTTTCTGTCAGTATCTCTGTCACAATCAAAATGAAACCAAAAATTTTATTATTAAATAAGTAATATTACAAAATTTGAAATGTGTCTCTATAATGGCCGTCTATCTGTAAGATTTCTGGCCCACAGATGTTTGTTTTGCTGCAGTACTGCAGTCGGCCACTAGGCACAAATTGGCAGCAGGGCTGGCCCGATGCGCCAAATGTATCTCTCTTAATACACCCATGTGTTTACTTGCCTATTTTTAAACTTGTCATCAGCCGTAATAAAGATGAAAACTAGCTTAAATAGGCACACGTTGAGTAGTTTGTTCTGACTGTGCTGAAGGGACGGTGTCTTTCTCTCTCTTCTCAGTTTCTTTATCTCCTTTCCGATCTCTTTTTTCCCCCCTCTCTCTTCCCTCACTCCCTGTCCTCAATTTCCTCCCATTGGCCTCCCTTATATTTGCCCTCTCTCTCTCTGTCTGTCTCTGTCTCTCTCTCTCTCTCTCTCTCTCTCTCTCTCTCTCTCTCTCTCTCTCTCTCTCTCTCTCTCTCTCTCTCTCTCTCTCTCAAACACACGCACACACACACTCACTCACACAGTCTGTCTGTAGGGTCTGCCTTGTCTGTCTGACTTCAGTGTCTGGCTTAATGATTGCTCATATCTACACACATCATCACATGGACACACACACATGGATACAGTTTGCTCTCTCTCTCTCTCTCTCTCACACACACACACACACACACACACACACACACACACACACACACACACACACACACACACACACACACACACAAGCTACCCCCTTCCCCTGCCTCTGTCTTTGCCTTTGGCAGTCTTTGTCTCTCCATCACTCCCCTAGTTGCTTTTCCTCCTTTTGTCGTGCTGTTGTCTTTCTCTCCCCCCTCTCTCTCTCCACACACACTCAGTTAGTCGCTAGCATTCAGCTGTCTACCTTGAATCCCCCCCGTCCTGTCTCTCCCTCTCTCTTTCTCGCTGTCTCTCACACACACACACCCTCCCTCCCTCTTACCAGGGCTCAGTTCCCTCCAGAGGCTGCAGGGAAACAAAGGAATAATAGATTCCATCTTGACTGAGACGAGGCACTCGTGTGTGTGTGTGTGGGTGTGGGTGTGTTGGTGTGTGTGTGGTGCAGGGGTGTCACCCCCCCTCCATACACACACATGCCCGCTGTTTCATTCCATTGCCTCCCATCTCTTCCTGCCCCCTCTGCAGCCTCCTCTATAGCATTTAGCCATTAGCATCAGTGAGCGAAAGCACGGTTGTAGTTTTAATGGATCTGTGGCCGTAATGGGCAATAAAACGGACACTCACCCACTTAACCCTCCGTCAAGTGTTCGCTCCTCCACCCGTGCAGTATGAGTGTGTGTGTGTGTGTGTGTGTGTGTGTGTGTGTGTGTGTGTGTGTGTGTGTGTGTGTGTGTGTGTGTGTGTGTGTGTGTGTGTGTGTGTGTGTGTGTGTGTGTGTGTGTGTGTGTGTGTGTGTGCGATAAGACATGACAGAGAGGAGGTCGAATGTCGAGAGAGTGTCTGAGATGGGGAGGGGTGAAGGGGATCAAGTGAAGGGGTGTTAATAGGCATACTCACTCTTTGTGTGTGAGAGAGAGAGAGAGAGAGAGAGAGAGAGAGAGAAGGAAGCCTTCCTCTGTGGCTGCTGCTTTTAGAAAACAAATCTCTAGAGAGACAGGGTTTGCACTTCCTGTACACTGGGATTCTTTTGAGGTGGTGGTGGTTGGTGGTGGTGGGGGGGCGGGGGGGTCATTGGTGACCTTTCTGACCTTTCTGGGAGGGTAGGGGAGTGAGCAGGAAACTGGATACCCTTTTCCTCCCGTCTCCTCCCCTCTCCCTCTCATGAACACCCCCTTGTGCCTCCTACGTTCTTTGCAGGCTGTCTATCCTTCCCCCTGCTGCCCTCTAATAACACACACACACACACACACAGACAGCAGGTCTATATACATAAAGACATAATGTCCTAGTTATGTAACATGTGCTGAGATATGTCGAGCTCTATGGAACCACGTTGTTCCACTCTTTCTTCTATTTCCCTTATTTTCTGTCCTTCACTGATTCAGTCTCTCTTTGCTGCCCTCTATCAGTCATTGTTCTTTTTCATTCCTTCTTCTTATCTTTCTTTTTACACCGATCCCATTGATTGACTGTGGTTGTGTACCTGGTTAAGTTAAAACAATTAAATAGTGTCTTATGTGCCTGTATGTGGCTGTTTACATCAACTTAGAAGAGAGATTTTCAAAGAAGTTTTAGGTTGCTGGTGGGGAAAAAAATGGAAATAAATCTAAACTGATCTATCTATTGCGTTACTTTAAAGTGAACTTGCTGCACAGGCACCACTGCAGCTACAGCTGATAAATAAGGGGTTACGTTAAATGCTAAAACAGTTGCACTAATGGAGATGGGTCATAAAGTCAGCAGTGACTCAGTAAAGTCTGGTATCCTGTAATATCTATCTAAAAGGTAGATTTATCTCATCTTCATGCACAAAATAAATACAACCAGGCCCCGCTCACGACGGGAAAAGTGCACGTGCGTGCACACATCTCAATACACAGTTCTGTCAAAGGCTTCACACTATTCCACGGATCAACAGGTGTCAAGATATGCCGCAGTGGCACCAATTAAAGCGAGGAGGAAGAAGACAAATAAACAGTAATAAAGATAATGAACACAGATGTAAAAAATGCTGCATTGAAAATACTTCATTTAATTAATTGCCTTTGCAGATCTTTTTATAAGAAAGTAAATACACTTAACCTTAAAAATGCATCCAATGCATATAAACACACAGAGGATTATTGATTGATTATAGCTGCTTTAAAGGTGCACAAATCAGTGTAGGAATTGGTCACTCCCAGTTGTGTGTTTTGCCAGAGACCAGGGTTTTGTGTGAAAGCACCCAGTGGCTGGTAGAGAGGGCAGCTTTTTGTCTGGTGGAAAATTCTCCATCTGAGACCGAGGTCATGCTCTGAAACCTGCCTGGCAAAGGGCAGTTCAGACTAAACGTCCTGTCTGGTATAAATGCTTTTTGTCCTGTCAGGAAGCTGTGAACTTCATGTGACAGGGTTGAGATCAGGCATCGAACTCTAAACAATTCTCTCATTCAAAAACATTTACCAGAAGAGTTCACTGCAGCGCTGTACGGTTATGATAGAGACAAAAGCTTGACCGACAAATAGGCCAGGCCAATATAACAACAACTGCATATGATATGTTTGAGAGCATTTAGAAACAGAGATCCCAGTACTTGGATTAGTTCATTATTAAACTGTAAAATGTTTCCCTCAGTACATATCTTGGTCACTGATCTTTAAAACATAATTTAAGGTAACCTGGACAGGGTCCAAAATTAACCTTTTGGCTCATCTGCCAACGTCAAGTAAACTGAGAAAATGTACTAGCCATAAAACTGCATCATTCATTATTTAACCAAAAGTCATTACCTTGGGTTTTGTGCCTTTCTGAACCTTTTGAGCTTTGTATTTTAACCAGGATCTCAGGCCTCCTGCATCGTTCAGACGCCACCTCTCGCAAAAACGCAGGCCTGTGTGATTTTTCTCTTCGTCACTTCTTTTGCTCTTCATGTTTTCTTTTTGGTGGCTTAACACCAGGACTGTCGATTAATTAAGTCCTCAAATTAAAAGTTGGTATTCAAATAATTCAATAACAACGGTTGAGGTAGAAAAGGGAGGAAAATGACATCAGCTCTGTCAGTATAACAACAGAGCCATGAAAGAATACTTTCACAAATTAATGAAAATTTGAAGTAAATCCCTGTCTCTAATAAAAGCCTGGTCCAGGAGTGATAAAGGAAACGTTTTGTGTATACTTGAACCTGAGTAATTTCCTCCTTCATTGGTACCTGGATCTCTCTCTACAGATGTAGACCTGGTATATTTCTCTCTATATGTTTTTAACAGAAGCACAAGCATGAGGCGAGTAGTGACCAGTCTTGTGAGTACAGACAGTGAGACTATGTTAGTTTTAAGGCAGAATTACTACCCCATGTTTTAAGTCCAAGTAAATAATGTCATCTTTTTGTAGCAGTTTAATCTCTGTAATTTCCAATTCAGCACAAATTAAAGTTTATACCCATTTGGAGTGGAAATGGCTTGCAGAAAGCAAAATACGGTGCATGCGGTGATGTAATCTGTGTCCATGACAGTTTACAAAGAGCCATCGATTGACAGCCGATCCATCCAATTGAAATGTTGCTGCTGGAATCTAGCAAAGAAGACAGAAAATATAGCAAGAAGATTTAGGTTAAACTCCCTCAGTTTATCTTTAGGTTTATCTTTTAGGCTCCTTCTGCCTCAGCGTATTATCAACAAATCAAACATGTCTGCAGAGATCTTTGATGAGTTGGGAGTGGTCACAAGGGCCTCATTTTTTTCAGTAACGGTAAAATCTGTCCCGTCAGCTTCCGAGGAAAATTGTCTCGTGTGAGTTTGCTTTTACCAGCTGCAGCTTAAGTTGGTCAGCGTTCTTGCTTCCTACCTCTGCCTTTACAGAAAGTGTATTTCATTGTGCGGCCTATTTGTGCTACAGTGACCTCACAGCCCCCGAGCTACACACACACACAGGCCACAGTCTTTATTCAAACAATGATCTAGCTTCCTGCACACGCTCACTCAGTCTCATGACAGGGTATGACTATGGCTGACTGGATGTATGACTAGCTCGAGTGTGTGTGTGTCTGCGTGTGTTAGAGAGAGAGAGAGGGAGAGAGGGCAATAGCCATATCTCATGTGGCTGTTTTTCTGAGCTGCTGTTATGTCTGTGGTAATTTGCTGTGGCAACAAACCGCTCAGCCTGCTCCCTTTTGGCCTATAGACACACACACCCACATGCGTATATGCACGACCTGTACATATATATACACACACACACACACACAGTTGGCACACCAACTTTTGATTACAGATCAAACTGTTTCTGTACTTTGTAAATTTCTTGTTCTCCAAACATGTATTTCTGGAGATTTCTGTACAATCTCAGCGGCTGTGAGTCAGACTCCTCGTAAGTTTCCTCACATTTGGGCATTTTTTTAAATAAAGAACACACACAGACTTATACAGACAGTGCGGGTTTGGTTATATACTGTATATTGGAAGTAAGTAAGTAAGTGAGTGAGTAAGAGATAAGCAAAAAAAATTAAGAATAACAACACGTTTAGACAAGGCGGCATTATTAAAATTTTCCATAGTTATCTTTATAACATCTTTAGTGCAAGTGTAGTCTCCCTCACACACACAGAAGTGAGTTTCATGAATTGCAGCTGTGTTGTGTTATCAGCGTATACAGCCTCTCCCTGCAGTTTTATTGAACTCTTTATCTAATCAGCCGTCTGGACCTTGAAACTAAAACCGGGCTCTGCTCTGCGTAGCATTCCTCTGAAACACTGAGGAGAGAGAAGGGAGGGTGGGGATGAAGGAGAAGGTGGTAGGGAGGGAGAGAATTAATGCGGGAGGGTGGAAATATCAGAGAAGGGGCTGGGCAGATTTCTGGAGAAGTTGGCTGTTAGGGTGATATAACAAGGGTAATGAGGGCAGAGAGAGCAGAGAAGGAGGTGGTTAAATTTAGAGAAGCAGAAGGTAGGGAAGAGGAACAGAAGTAAAAAAAGGGGAGTTTTGGGAGGGAGAGGAAAAGAGGGGAGGAGAAATAAGAGGAAGGGTGGGAGGAGAAAGCTTGTGAAGAGGAAGAGAGAAGAGGTGGGGGAGAAGAGAGGAACGAGAGCATGAGGAGACATGAGGGTGAATGACGAGATAGGATGAGAAATGAGTGGGTATTAGGGTAGAAAAAATGGCATACAGAAGGAGAGACAGATAAAGGGGGGAGGAAGAAATGAGGACCTGATTGGGAGCTGCTGTCCAAACAGCAGAGGAGCAGAGCGGGGCTTAGCTGTATCTAATACCAGAGGTGTACTTTTTACAGACATCCATACAACCTTTTTACACTCAAACAACAAATCAAACTTCTATTGTTTTCAGGTCCCCCCCCCACCCGAGGACTCAGAAGGTATATTTTTGGCAATGTATGTTTTGTTCAGGTCTGGAGATGAAAAGAGAAGGAAGAAGGGAGAAGGAAGAAAAAGATGATGGGATGGATATGAAAGTGTCAGGTGTAGAGGAAGGAAGAGGATAAATTAGGGTAGAGTTGTACCTGTGGTGGAGTCGGGAACAAGAGAACACTGGCAGCAGATATGATATGATATTATTATAATAATAATAATAATAATAATGCCCCAAGAACAACTGTAAGTTTCATTGGTTGAATAGTTTTCCGAGTTTGGTTGTCCTTAGTTAGAGCTTCATATTCCCAAAAACAAGGCTTAACCAGGCGTGCTGTGCTGCTCAGACTCATTTACACAAACCTGAGCTCAAGTCTGCTCTATGCAAATGGAGACCAGTGACTGAAACAAGCTCCACTCTGGTCATTTATAATGCCTGAACTTCACAGGATGGCAGTGTGGAAGAAAAAGGGATATGAAAACAGAGAAAAGAGGACAGTGGGTTATAGAAAAAGAGAGAGAGAAGGGTTGAGTAGATGTGGAAGAGGCAGGGAAGGACAGTCTGTGTGTTTTCGCTGCAGCACTGCACGAGGAAACAGTGCAGTGTTGGAAGCAGATACACACAGGAGAGAAGATGCAGTAATTATCGACACACACAGACTTACACAAACACGCGTGTGCGCACGCCACACACACACACACACACACACACACACACACACACACACACACACACACACACACACACACACACACACACACACACACACACACACACACACACACACACACACACACACACAGTGGTGATGCAGCAATAATTAGTGATGCTATCAGCAGTCTCTGTCCACACCACCAGTCTCACAAACATCAGTATAGGAGTGGAGAGGCAAATATAAATGCCTCCCTGTGACGTTAAATATGCTTGCTGACACAGGTTGTATCATTTACTCGTCTGTGTATAGCATGTTTGTGTAACAATGGGCTTTTAACATGAAATACTCGTGTGTTCTGATCTTTCCGGGATCCAAACGGTTGAGTCTGGCAGCTCCAGGTGGCACCGTTTACACACCTCCAGTCAACTGTGACCAGTGAGAGTCAGGTCTTACACACATAAATACGTGCACATGCACACAAATATCAGTGCTGTGACCTGTAGTGTGAAAAGTGCTCTGTGCTTTTTACTTAAACATAAAATTTCTCATTTTACAGTTGACTGGAAGCAGCAACACCTTCGTTTACATTCATTTAGTCCCACACCAGAAGTTGCTCGATACAAATACACAATCCAGCGCTGTTGGCCTCCAAGCACCTGCAACCTTCCTGCTGAAGGGCACATCAACTCTTAAAGGCTTCAGCATGCTTAATGCAGAATCAGTGAAATTTTCCAGATCAGTGTTTCCCATCGTATTTTATTGTGGAGGTGCCTCGCCTCACCTGAAACAAAGAGCAGCTCTGCCAGTGTCAGAAGGTATGATTACATTTTTATGAATTCTGGCAGCATTTACCATCTATGCTAACCAATATTCTCGGGGATACCCTTCAGATCTTTGTCTCTGTTTCCATCCATGTGATAACATCTCACAGTCAGCACTTTTAGCTCTCATGGTGGTCCATATTTATAAACTTCATCTGTTGGAAACAGGAAGTAAGGATGAAAACTAAGCTACAATGAATAGCAGAAAAACATTGAGTTGATCATGATGTTTCTTGAAGACATGAAAAATATAAGATGTTCAGCTTCTAGACATGACATTCACTGACATTTTTAGAGAAGTTAGTCACAACACAGTGTATATTATTATATAGTATATTATATAGCATTAATAATTATCCCAAAAAACGATCTTTATTAATTTGATGCCAATTTCTGCTTTTACTTTGGGCTTATATGTCACACTGGGTTTTTAACCCACTGTCAAAAGCTTTTGGGGCTTGTTCAGGGCTCCTAAAACAACAGCCAATTATCCGCAGTCCAATCTGCCTTTTTAAAAGTCCATAATTGGTCAACCTCATGAATAAAAACCTACAGTGTCTGTGCTGCAAGCCAAGACAAAATTTGGTCAGCACACCACAGGGTGCCATGATAAGAAAACAAGCATCGGATGCTTATTATGCTTCCACTTTGTTTTAAATCCAGTGCCTGATGGAACAAAAAATGAAAAATAATGTGGACTTTGGACGGCAGAAAAAAACAGAGTTAGAAGTTTCTGGAGCTAAGTCATGTCGTCACATGACAACAAAAGATGTCAGGATGCCCTTGAGAAAGCCTCTTAGCCACTTAGTTTTCCCAGGGTAGTTCCACTAGAGCTGTACAGGGCAGCTGCCGTGTGTAGAAAAGTCAAATTTGACCTTGAACCCCCCCCAAAAAAAAATCTACTACAGGAATGATGTTGCTCATGTTTACCATCATAATCAAGTTGGGAGTTTGCAGAGTGATGTGACGCTGACGGGAGTTTTATGCCCGGTCCCACAGGGATAGCAGCGATTTAAGTGGTTTAATGAAGGCTGTTAAATTGACATGGGCGATGCTACAGCTACAGCCCGATGGTCTGCAGATGGTAGTAGAGCATGGTGATGCATTCTTAGTTCAAGCTTGTGTGTGTGTTTATAGCCACATGCTTGCCTTCTATTGATTTTTTTTTTCTAGAGGTTTCACATCCCATTTTCTCTTTCTCCTTTTTTTTTTTTTTCTGCCTCTCTGTCTCTTGTTTTTCTCCCTCTCTTCAGGCTTTCAGGAATGCATTGAATGTCCTTATCTTTGCCCATGCAAACACAAGGGTGAGCCAGCAGAGGTTGAATTCCTCTGCAGATCCTAGGCAGACAGACCACACCGCACACTGGCATCTAGACAGCCTACAGCCAAAATGTCTCTTTACTCTTACTGTAAAATCCCCTTGAAAACAGGGTAGACAACCTTTTTTGTGCACTCTCTACTGTCAGCAGCACCTACGTTTGATAATTTAAATGTAAGTTCTAGGAAGTAAAGCACAGCCTCTAAATGGTGATTGGTTCCAGGACAAATTCACTGGTTCGCTAATGAGCCGTATTAGTCACAACTGGAGGAAATTTGGCTTGTGGCAGCTGTTACAGTAGTCTCCTATTTGCATGACTTGATTTCCAACAACCTAGCTGTTGAGGCGTAATATGATGCAAACTATACCACATGCACAGTACTGTAGTGTTTAATTTATCCCACGTGGAACACTAGATAAGTAGGGTTTGACGTAGGAATGACTTAAGCCCTGCGTAAAAAAAAAAAAAAAAGCCCCCCATCATTGAAACTGAGCCAGTCTGGCGGCGCAGTGGGGATGGCAACGCAGGGCGGTCCAGCAAAAAGAGTTGAACCAGTCTTAACTTTTGCTGCAACGTGATGGCATCCGGCGCGGCACTGCATGTAAACACACATTCTTAAAACACTGTATTTCCGTTTTACCTCGCGATTGTCGTGAAATCATAAAATAATAGTTTTTTGGTCTGAATGGACATAAAACAACAAATTATTTCCACGTTATCATAATATTAAAGCCATGTGTCCTTCGCCTATTATCAGTATCGCCAGTGCCTCTTTCTTTGATTAACTGATTGATTTAGTCTATAAAATGTAAAAAAAATAGACAAATGCCCATCAGTGATGTCTTAAAACCACAACCAGATAGTCTTCCTCCACCTAGCTCACTTTCCTTACTCAAAAAACATACACATATTCAGACACAGTATTTTGTGTGGTGTGTTACTTATCCAGACAGCCCTGCCTCTAGACGCACACAGTATCCATTGATACCTACACACAATACACCCTCACAAGCGAACACATGGGCTCACAATGCTGCGGCTGCCATAGATGCTGCTTCACGTATGCCTGCGCATAAAATTACAATGACAAGGAACAGACAAAAGACAGTGCTGTTCTTTATTAGCATCCCTGAAGGCTACAATCACACACACACACACACACACACACACACACACACACACACACACACACTGTTCATCTCTCAAGTCTAAATGGGTTTCCTTGCATCACAACAGCGTACAATGCTGGTGTAAAGAGGCCTGGTCTCACTCACACAACCATCGATTGCTCAGGTTAGTGTGAGCGACCGGCTTCTGTTATTTAACAGATGAACAGCAGATGACTTTCATATCTTTCAGATTGTGAACTGAGCTCAACTGATTTTTTGTCTTCCCTGCAGTGTCACACATCACGCTCTCACTCTCACTGTCTGGCTTTGGGTCGGGTGTTAATTTACCACAGGAGGGTGGCGCATGCTCTGACTAATAATTAACGTCAGCGTTTCCTCTGTGGCTTCAGGTAGCGGTGGTTTAAAGGAGGAATATCACCCTTGGGTTGTCTTACTTTGTTAAATATTATTAATCGGTGATGTTCAGTGCTTTCTGGTTAGTGTTTTTTTTCCCACAATACCTCAGGCTGACTAACCTGCTTGTATTTCCACAATAATTGTCTTCATTTTGCACAATTTGTGACGCCTTTGTACTTTTATTCTACAGCTTGATTGTAGCTACATGAGATATTCTTGAGTTTGTGGTTTCATACCCTGGTTATAGTCCATCTGAAACACTGTCTGCATCTCAGATTTTTTTTCAGCGATTCAAAAATGTCTTGTTCGTGTTGTTCTTGCTTGAGGTTGGAGGAACAAGAATGCAGTCAGAACTTTCTAGGGTTTAAGAATAAGCATGTATAGGGATGTAACGATACACTCAAATCACGATTCGA
The DNA here is from genome assembly GCF_905237075.1 of Dicentrarchus labrax. Lineage (NCBI taxonomy): Eukaryota > Metazoa > Chordata > Actinopteri > Moronidae > Dicentrarchus > Dicentrarchus labrax. The sequence continues at coordinate 13,499,899 of NW_026136718.1, read as the reverse complement.
TACAATTCACAAAATGAAATGAAATTGAAGACAAATTATGAATGAAAAAGACAGATTTTCCTTTGTAAAAGTGAAGTCTTAATGCCTTGATACCACGATTTGATTTTTTTATCTCATGGATTTGAATGTTTGCATATTTGCGATATATCTTTGCATTTCTAAGTATGTCATCTTCCTGTGAAGGGCCTAAAAATGGCTGCGTAATAGTGATACTGAATAATGAAGTAAAACAAAATTGGCAAAATAGTATTACCCTAAAAAACAGTTGGAGGTACGTTATACACAACTTTCTTGTTACAATGTTAAAGTTTTGGGGCTGGATTCTTTCATTTTGTTTAATTTGGCTTTGTTGTGCCAAACCTTTGTTCTCTGGATGCTATAATTAACTCAATTAATTAATAACAATATAGTATATTTTAGTTTTAATTAGGGGTCACTATACTGTTGGAATATGATTTCCTCTTGCACTGATGGGAGTACTGTCGCTGGTACTGCAGGATCACTGCCTTTGTTTTATGGAGCAGTGACGTTGACGTGATCTAATGCAAATAGTTGTTTGCTCTGAATTTCAGAGGAAACACTGACGATCCAAAGTCTCTTTCAGTCTATGCAAGAACCCATAATGATTCATTCCAGGATTATATTGTCACATCCTATTTCCTCCACCACATCTGCTGTGAACGATCAGCCACAACAATGGCTATACAGGATACTGTGGCCTCTATACCGTGTCAGAGCCAGAAAAACAGCCTCCCAGGTGGAAGATCCTCATTACATCAGTTTCCCCTGCATCCACGATGGAGCACACATGGCCCCTGTGCTGCTGGAAAGATCCCTTTTTAGTGTCTTCAGCATAAGGGTTTTTTTTTTTTGGTTTTTGGTTTTTTTTGAAAGCACAACCTGCTGTGACACTAAAGGTGAAAGAAGTGAAAATGGTTTATAGCAGTAGTTCCCAACAATTTTCCTTAAGGGACCTCTTTTCTATCATTGATAACTGATTACCCCTAACTAAGTGACATTTTATAGATATTTCTTATTATATTCAAGACCAATGTTCTATTTGACAATTTCCTTTACATTACGTGAACCAAAATCCTGATATATATATATATAGACCTACTGTATGTATTTTTTAAGTTTTCTTACATCCCTTAAAATTAAGAAGGCCTTGCGACCCCCGTGAAGCTTCGGCGACCCCTAATGGGGGTCCTGATCCCCCAGGTTGGGAACCACTGGTTTACAGTAACTGCAGCCGACTGTAGAGTCCTTGATCCACATTTATAAAATAACAAATATTTTACAGCATTTCAGGGTTTTTGGACACTTCAGATTTTATTGATATTACTTACTGGATACCAAAAGTTTTATAGTCACTAAAACAGCCACACGCATACACTGAATAAGATACGTTTGGACCCCAGAATTTGTTTATTTATTTGCTTGCTGCCACATTAAATTTATGTAATCACAATCACATTTGCAACACAACTGTCTTGCAAAATTGATTTGCAAGTGATTGTGTTGTGTAACATTCAATCTGTGTGTCTGGGCCTCCGCCTGAGAGTTTGCATCACAACTTAGACAATAATAATCGAGCCTCGCTGCAGACTTTGACACAGCCTACTGGTTTTGTGAATTTGAATATGAAGGTGTTGACAGATAGGAAAATAAAAATAAATTGCCTTTTGAGAGGATAGCAGCTGCTCACACACACACACACACACACACACACACACACACACACACACACACACACACACACACACACACATACACACACACAGTAAACAGGTTAAACTCAGGTGAAAGCTGTTGTTATGCAGCAGTGAGAGGCGTAACCTTTTTCTGAAGAGGTATGATTAATGACAGTGTGGACATAGTGGCATGTTTATACAACAAGTTAAACACACAGATATGCACACAACTGCCAACGCAACATGGCTTCCAAACAAAGTATCTCAATTTAAAAATATGGAAATATAACTGAATTATAAGATTAAGATTTGGAGGAATAATGAAAGAATGATTGGTTAGTTTGTCATCTGATTAGAATTTAAATGACAAACATTTGTGCTGTTTTTTTCTCGTGTGAGAAGACCTGTCAGTCAATCTGGGAGTGACAGTAGCTTTCCTTGTTTTTTTTTTATTTTGTGGTGACATTTTCATTTAGACAGGTTACAGCAGATTACAATTATTCTTAGAAGATCACAGTTTCTTACGAGGGAGCTGGCCTCAAGCGTTTCGTTTCAGGGCACATCTTTACACCGATCGAAACCTGTGACCTTTGTTATATAAAATAAGAAATTGCAGCACGTATAAAGATAAAATCCAAAGGTCAAAATGTGAGCTGTTTTTTTTTTTTTAATTTAGTAAACCCAAACTTTCAGCATTTGTCAATACCTTCCGATAATAGAGCATTTTTTCTAACCTTTAGCCCACTCTACCACTAAACTTTAACCACGTAGCTTCCCTTGCACCCCTTGTTTCACCTCATATCCCCTCGTATCATTGAGCACTTCCTGTTTCGGATCGTCAGTTACAGCTCAGCTTAGATGAGCAGCCAGTGTTTATCGTGGAGGAGCGAGCCGCCTGGGCGTTCAATACAAACATCTTGTATCTTGCAAACACTCTCTGGGAAACGGGCCGTAATCCTGTTGTTGAATGCTTCCGTGAAGCCACAGTGTTCTTTTATCCGGGGTCTCTGCTGTCTTCTCACACACTGCTGTTGTAATTAAGATGCTGACGAACTGAAAACTGCAGTATTTATTGCCCTTTTGTGAATTCAGTTTGCAAGGCCTGGTCATAAATTAGCTCATATCAACAGTAGAGTGCGTCATTAAAGTGGAAGTGGTACATTTGTAAGGCTAATGTTGGTGAATAGATTCTACCTTGTAAATGCTTTGGCTCAGCTTTAAAGCCTCTGAGCTGAACCAGAGAGCTCTCCCTGCTAACCACAACTGGTTTCTATTTCTATGTTATGTTTAATGTGGTTTGATGCAGCTGTGTCAGATAGTGGAAATCAGATTTGGTCACATTATCTAACACAAAACCCCTGTTATCACACACACCAACCTTCACTTAGAGCTGTTTTTAGTCTTATAGTAGCAGCTGATGTTAGCCTACTTATAACCGCCAGGTGTTTGCACCAAAGGGGATCCATTTGATAATCAGGGTGTAAATGTTTTGCCTCCTCACAGGTTCTCAATGCCCAGAAAGCCGGGTACAAGGCAGCCATTGTTCACAATGTGGACTCTGATGACTTAATCAGCATGGGATCCAATGATTGTAAGTTACCAGCACCACCTCCTCCTTTTTCTTTCTGTACATCAGCACATAAGCACTTAGCATCTTACACAGCTGCCTGGTTATGTGTCTCTGTTGACAGATGATGTGCTTTTGTTTTTCTCTTAATCCCCGAGCCTGAGGAAAAGCTGCAGTTTTATAGTCAGAAGTCCATTTCAGGCCTCTAGATGTACTTGAGGAATTATGCGATGCCCTGCAGCACCTACCCACCTGTGAATCCACATTGTCCCTGCTCTAGTCCACTTCTGTGATATGATAGTGTCTGGAGTTTTCTTTCACTTCGGTCTCACCTACTATACTCACTTGAGGGGGTGCAGCACAGTCATTAATTATCCAGAAGGCTTCTTGCCCTGGTTAGTGTTTTTAGGAGGAGTAGGATGATGTTTTACACGCTTGGTAACACCGGTGGTCAAGAGATTTCTCCCTTTAGCAGCACTGCATTCAACAATTTCTGCAACAGACAAACCAACAAGCACCACCACTTCACACAGTGGTTGGTCGGTCTTTCTGAAGCTCTCTTTTTTCATAATTCACACAACTACTTGTCATTTTTCATATGTAACAAATTGGGGAAACATAATAAATACCTCTGTGGAGAGACTGAATTGATTGACATCAAACAACCCTTTGTACGAGCATAATCCCGCCTTAAAGTTTTAACAGGCTAAAATCTGTTGATACAAAGTAGGTCACAAGTGGCATCATTAGTTTGGAAGCACATGGACATTATACAGACTCAATATAGCAGCCGCCATATCGGGAATCTTTGAATTTTTCTCCTCTTAAATCGGTATCGTCCTCAGAATATCCCATATTGGTTGGGGTCTATCCAAAACCCAAAGATACTGTTTTTAATAACATAGAAAAAACGACTAACAGAAGCTCCGATTCAACCGCATCTCTTGCTCTTAAGTTTTTCAACTAAGTAAAAAACTAAAGAAAGTGAACTGAACACACTTCATCAGTTGAAGAAGACTGTTACATGTGGTTAAAAACCTCCAGAAAAAGGAAGGAAGTGGTCCTTGAGCTGAGTTATTTTTTTTATTTTAGTTTTTATTTTTTCTCTGATAGCAGGACATTGTGTTTCAAGGTCGTTCAATCGAGTCGGGCATTGATATACAGTCACATGATATATTAATACAGTAGTTTTTTTTTTTGTTTCTATTTTTAGTGGATGTTATGAAGCAGATAGATATTCCCTCTGTGTTTGTGAGCGAGGAAACTGCCAACTCTCTGAAAGAAGACTACACGTATGACAAGGGGTAAGTCTAAACCCAAATCTCCTTTTTCTGCCTATCTGTATAAATAGAAGAAGTAGGTTTTTACACACTGAGCTTATCACAGTTCTTCCAGTGTAATGGAGCAAAGAGCTGGCTGTTTAAGACTGTCCAGCCCTTATTGGCTTTCCAGCTCTTCAATATAAATTTAATATAATATTGTTGCAGAATAAAAAACATGCCTGCAGCGTGTGTTGTAATCTATCGAGGCAGAGGATTTGTCTTGTGATGTGTTGTCAGTGCAGCCGAGGTGGTAATGAAATGTTTCGGCCTGTCAGAGGAGCCCAGAGAATCACAGCGTTAAAGTACCATTTCTCCACTTTTAAATCAGCTGGTCTGTGTGTGTGTGTGTGTGTGTGTCTGTGTGTGTGTGTGTGTGTGTGTGTGTGTGTGTGTGTGTGTGTGTGTGTGTGTGTGTGTGTGTGGTGCTTGTCAGATACCATCCAAATACGTGAGGGTTATTCCCAAGTCTTTTGCAGAGGAATGAACACCAAACATGGTATTGGCAGGGTTTTATCAGTGTGGACCAAATTGGTTGTTACAAATTTGACTGCCACAGAGATTTGTCTGCTGTAGAGGCAGTTCTGTAAAAAGAAGCAGAGCTCCGTACCCCATATTAATTAACAGTTTGAAATGCCATCATGTTTCTTATAACACTAAAAGGAATCTCAACACCATTTACAGTCAAAATGATGAGCTGTAACAAAATGCTGCCATAATACAGCCCCTGTTTAGGTCGCATTCAGTGTTTTTGTACTACCTGACAACACCTGACAATGCTTGTTTTTCTAGGGGACATGTGGTCCTCATGCCAGACTTCAGCCTGCCGCTAGAATACTACCTGATCCCCTTCCTCATCATCGTGGGAATCTGCCTCATCCTCATTGTTGTTTTCATGGTAGGTTAGATTTTTGTTATAACTCAAAATACAAGGGTTTCTTAAGGAACTACAGGGTGTATTTAAAGGCCGATTGTAATTTAGATTTGCTTAAATTTGATGATTGTAAAGTAAAGTAGAAAATGCCTGGATTTTTTCCCTCCTGGGGACTCTGTTAACACTGTTAACCACTCCCTTTAAATTTTCTACTTAATTACTTGATGAAAACAACATTTTGAGTCCAGATTGGCTCTTTGTCAGGTACCAGACATCAGCCTGCCACTGGAAGTTGTATTAGCTGAAGTCTGGCATCCAATTTGAGCTCGAAACATCGCACTTTTCCTAATGTAACAGTGTTTTGCTTGGGTGACAGAAATCACAGTTACAGTTTTTTGGCCTCAGCACCTGGACGAAAAAAAGATGTGTGATTTTAAAGGATGTTGACATGTTTCTTTTTTTTCTCCGCTCTTCGTAGATCACCAAGTTTGTCCAGGATCGACACCGGGCTCGGAGGAGCCGCCTGCGCAAGGATCAGCTGAGGAAACTTCCCATCCACAAGTATAAAAAAGGTATGGAGGCAAACTTAAACATCTTAAATTACATTACATGTGCCACGCTCTGTGCACACTCTATGTTGAATAACAAAAAATAGTAAATTGCTGGACTTGTATACTCCGCTTCACCAGGATTGATAAGCCTCCCTGAAGCAACAGATGAAAAAACATCTCTTTCAGCTTTATCCAGACTCTAACCTCTGACCTCACAATCTGTAGAGATGCTATTTCCTCCTCTACCACGCTGCTTTTTCTCACATGATTTGGCCCAGAAGAGAGATGTCATCAACACATACGACACATCATTCCTGCCGGGAGCTCTGCACCTTGGGGTAATCGGATTAATATGGACTTGATTTTTCCACAAAGCCCTCCGTGGCAGATTAGAGCTCCTCTCTGTTGAGACTGGACACATGACTGATGGTTTGGAATGCGGCCTCAGTCATTGCCAGAGGCCTTACGGGGTTGAAAGTTACGTGTATTTTGGTTCTTTATCTCAAACGTGTTGAGCAGATGGACAGTATGTGCTGCTTGTTTGTAAGCGCAAGTTTTCGAGTTCTACCTCAGGCTTCCAACCCCCCTGTGTCTCAGTACAAGGGTCAGACAGGCTATAGCATTGTTTTGCAATGCAAATCCTCTTTGTGCTATGGTCAAGTAAGTTTTGTCTGTGTATTTAAAGTTTTTTTGTGCCGGCTGCGTTTCCTCCGGCAGCTGTGTTGTGCGCGCTGGAAAGCCCCTAACTTCAATCAGCTGTGCGAGGGAACACCGGCAAGCTTTGTAGACCTCGGGTGGTGCATAATAAGTAGCCCCCTTGCAAAGCTGCTAATTTAAGGGGGTTACAAGTCGGGCTGCTCCTCCCCGCCTGGCAGTAACAGATGCACGTGCAACACACCAGCTAAAAGCGGCGTGTGTTGCTCAGATAGCTGTTTTTGTCACGTCAGGCTCTGTGGTTTGTGTTCGCTCGGTGGCGGTGCCCACTCTGACTCAGGGTTTCCACCAGGCACTGCTACAGTCGACCTTGGCTGCTACAGGGAGTTCAGATGTCCAGGAAACGGCCTGTGGGGCGGCGTCTGCGCTCCCGTCAGCTTTTTCTGCGACACAGGAAGGGGACACCAAATCTCTACCTAATCACCTTTTAAGCCCTGCACTTTGGAGCAATGCTAGCTTGGCAAGGGACAGAGTGCCCTGGTTTTGAGCATGGCAGGGCTGTAACAGGAGGGTCTGAGAGCAGTAGACAGTGCTTCTGTTGTCTAATGAGGTTCATAGTTAGCCGGTGTTTACACCAGGTGAATGTAGTGTCATAGAAATGAAATCAACAACTGGAAAGAGGCCCGATGTGGTTGAAACCAATAAAGTTTTTACAAAATAACCATGGAGTCAATTGCCAGGAGGTGTTAGGCATGCAGAAGAGATGGTGATTACTAGTTTCTGCTATCTTGTGTGTGTTTGTACCAGAATATAAGCTACAGACATTTAAAAAGGTAAGTGATTTTACACATCACAGTGTGTTTACAAGACTTGGGGAGTACTCCTGCGTTGTGTAGCCTGCTCCTCATTCCTGCTTGCGGCTCGAGACTATGTTAGCCACTACCAGCATAATGCGCCAAATCTTGACCCAGCTGTCAGTTGTCGAGTTGTATTGTGGGTAAAGTAGGCGCCTGACTTTGGAAGGAAGAAGAATATGTGGGAAATAAAGATGATATCTCTGTGTCTGACTACAACAATATTATAGGAGTGTTTGGGCCTTGTGGACACAAAACAATACCAGAAGCTCACTGTACATCTGTATATACACAATCACTGATGAGCTGGAATCACAAAGCTGCTGTTACAGTAGCTCATCAGACCACCAGCGGTTATTGTTTACAGCATCCTCTTCTTTTTTGTCTTTTCCATGAGCTCGATGTTGACACACAGTTGGAATTTTCAGCTGTAGCAGTTTTTTGGGACAGCTCAGTGCCATACAAGTCTCTGTGACACTCAAGAGTCGCTGCTGGTCCAATTCCCATCCTGAGGTTTTTGGGCAGCGTGCCTGAACTAGAGAGAGGGAGGGGAGAGGGGGGAGAGAGAGAGAGAGAGAGAGAGAGAGAGAGAGAGAGAGAGAGAGAGAGAAGAACAGAGTGGGAAGGATGCCTAATGGCGCCTTTGGCCTCCGCTGCAACAGATAATGCTGAGCTTGGACTCTGGGGGCTTTGAACAGATGCAGCCATAGTGAACGGGAACACTGATGCTGTGTTACTGTTGCTTTTAAAGCTGCAATCTGTAACTTTGCAATGATCACAGAGGATGTAATGTAGCATTTGCGTTTTTTTTCTTTCTTTGTTTCTTTCAAGTCTTTTTGGAAATGCAGCAGATGTTACGTTAGAGAGATGTTCAGGATTCAGTCATTAATGCAAATGTATGAAGCTGCAGTTCCTACAGTGGCCACTAGATGCTGGCACCAACAACTGTACTGAGAAAACTCCCTACTTCGCTCTTGAAATACAAAGTCAGTACATTTCCTCAGTGACATTATAGCTTATTCCACTTCTTTAATTCCACTGTGTCATACTGTCCGACATCAGCTCCACCCAGGCTCTGCCGTCTTTGTCCAAATTTGAGTTTGTTAGCCGCAGTAACAACCAAGATGGCGGCAGTCCGTGAACCCCAATCCAGTTATTACAAGTTCATAGTATCATAAACTAAATAAGTGGGACGCTATGTGTATGTTTCTCGTAAGAACTATGGTTCTTGATTATGATATATGACAATAATTATGGTTATACACTCAGTGGTTGTAATGCATCTGTACTGCATTAGTGTGAATCAGAGTCCAGGAGAGGTAATGAATGCAACATGGTGGGATGTCTTTTCTTGGTAAGTGAAGTCATTTCGGGAAGATGTTAACCAGCTGATCAGGCCCACAGCCTCGGCTGCTGCTGTGCTGGCAGGATGCCTTTCTGCTGATGAGTGTATCTGCCCACCACCTACCTTCTCTGGCAGAGCCGCTTAGACTAGCAGAATCTATCTATCAGCTCTGCAAACCCTTTGTTAGACATGACATTAGTGAGGGTTTTCTCACATCCTTTTTATGTATTTATTATTGCAGCTGTTATTGAGCGCGTATTTATTTATACCTTTTAATGTTTGCTGGAGATATTTTGTATTATCATTGCAATTAGCCACCTAAAGGTTCTTGTATAGATTTGGGAGAGGTGGTGATAATAGGCACTGGATGGTGTCAGACTTCTGCGTATGGAGATGGGTGTGCACAGGCTGAAGTCAATAACTAACACAAAGGGAGTCTGTATGGATGGATGGATGGATGGATGGTGCACAATGCCTTAATGAAAGCCATGGTACCCATGTAATTGACGCACAATACAAGTCTGAACAGCAGCATGCAACATAAGATCTGTGTCAATGTACAGGATTATGTAATACCAGCTGCCACGGCTGTCAGCGTGCAGCACCGCTCTGCCATTAACTTGACTTACGCTCCGGTTTTATTGCAGAGACTTGCGTCATCCCCACTTAGGCTGTACGCCTGACGCTTGACAGCGAGTTTTGGCCCTCTGGGTGGCGAGTTTCGCCAGCAACCTGCCTCTAGCAGACGCTGAAGCCACAAACTATGAACACAAACACGCACAGTGAAGTAGAAACTGGCTGAGGAAACAAGGGAGATTGTTTTGGACCCTTCGTTAACACTGAGAGAGGCTGGATTCTCCCTCTGACCCCTGACCTCTAGTCTGATCCCTCCCTGTGTATGATTAGTCACTCCACCCCTCCCCTCGGCTTTCCTCTTCCAAACCATAGGCGGGGAGCTGAGCGCACACACACACACACACACACACACTGAACAGAGCAGCTGCAGTGTCTCAGCCATCGGTGTGTGAGGCATGTTGATGTCAGTACAGAGGAGCTCTCTCTGTCTCTTAGTTCACTGGCCTCAGTGCCAGCTTTGAACTGTGCAGAAGCATTTTTTTTTTTACTCAGTTTTTCTGTCACCCTCTCTTTCATGCGCCTGCTCGCTGGCTCTGTCTCTGCTACGCACATTCACTGCTCATCTGAAGTTCAGTAGGACAGCGTGGTTCCTCTGAGAGCCAGGAATGCTGGCAGGCTGATTAATGAAAAATAGAGGGGAGAAAAAGCTGCACTGGCTCGCAAGTCCTTTTTAAGATGTGCTACTGGCCCCAAAACGTAAATGTAAGGGATTCCCAGCATCTGAAAAGTGTACACATTGCCAAAACACGAACTAGACGTTTTCAATTGGCCTTGAAAAAATATGTTTTACCACCCAGTTTCAAAGCTGACTCAACTCGAAACACAAAAGAAGCACACAAATGAATAAGACTTGACAGGAGAAGAGTAATGATCTTCATTATACATCTGCTGTATCTGTCACCTCTGCAAACAGTCAGAAATGGTTTTATTGAGTGTGTTTTCATATAGTTCTTGCTGCTGCTGGGCGTGTATTCAATATATATGTTATATTTGCTTTATTCTCTCATGAAAATCTGTCAATATTTATTTATTATTGCAATCAGCCACCTGATGGTCCTTGTAAGAAAAGGTTTCTTCTACACACGCTGTCTATTGGCACATGTAACATACCTGTGAGACTGATGGAAGTGAGTCTCAGCTCACATGTGCAGGTCGCAGTAATGACATTAAGCCGATCGTTTCTAGAAATGAGGAGCGGGTTAATGTCCACAGCAGGCTCTTTGATCAGCAGGAGAGGTGTAATTGGTTCCGTGACGAGGGATGACGGGACCGGACGGTGAATTATGTTCCGCTGCAGAGCAATGCGCTGCATGTTTCTCACTGGACAGTCCTGGGATTGTTTGAGTCCTTTTTCTGGCTTCACAGTGTCCACATCTTTTGAATTACGTCACATAACTTTTTTTTTTACATGTTTTATCTCGGTGACGTTGACGCAGAGCATTGACGACTGACTAATTGTGACTAACATGTTCTTTTTTTTAATGTATAAAATGTAAAGTAGCAAAGTAAGGTAAGAAGAAGTTAAAAGATAATTCAGGCTTATCATAAGTGATAGCCTGTGATCCTTGGTCATGATCACAGCCTGTTTATCAGTTATGATAACATTGTTATCATCAAAGTTATTAATTAACTCTGGGCACAGTGTGTAAAACTGTCAGAAATGGAATATAATGTTCATAGGTATGTTTTCATTAGTGTATAATCACCTGAAAATATGAATTGTTGTGTTTTCAATACCTTTTATAATGAGTTGTTTACTTCTACAGAGGGAGCGGGTCCTCTTATATCGAGTCCACCATGTTTCTGTGGGCCAGAACGGACAAAGCAAAAACCTCTAGATGAGGCCTTTTTTCACACGTTTCGTGGCCACCATAGTTTAATGCAAAATTTTAATTTCAGGTGATTAAACACCTATGAACATTATATTCCATTTCTGCCAATAGATCCTCTTAAATGTTACACACTGGACCTTTCAAGGTGTTGTAATGGCATCTGTTTTGACACTTTTCAAACGATACACAGCCGCGCTCACTTTATCTACACAGAGCATAATTTGAGTTCAGAAAGCAGCTGAACCTTCTCTCTTCTGCTTCACTCAGAATAGCTCCGTTAGTGCCACAGTTCAGCATTTCCTGAGTGTATACTGGATCCATGCCTGCACAAACGTTCCCTCTCCTTCACCCCGACTGTCCAGAACTGGCCTGGGAGAGTGAGAGAGGAGAGAGGAAAAAAAGATGGAGGCCACTCTGGAATAATGTCAAAAAGAAAGAAAGACAAGTGTTGGGACGATGGTGAAGGAGATGTTGGTAGAGGAAAAAACAGTGTGAAGAGGGAGCAGAGTTGAAAACATCGCCTTGAGTTGAAGTTGCTGACGCTCAGAGAGAAAAGGAAGAGGAGGAGGAGGAGGAGGGGGTGGGGTGGGGGGGCATGGTCGATGTGACTCCCCATCCTTATACGGTCACATGCAGCCCTGGCACGGACACAGAAAGCCCAGTCGGGGAAAACATGCTCATTTAGAGCTTACATAAACACACCGGCCCACAGCCCGGCTCCCTCCCTCCTTCCAGCCCGGGCGAGGAAGAGGAAGGGAAGGAAAAGGAGAAGAACGCTGTGGAATTTGAAAGGGAGTGCGTTGATAAATTCCTGAGCTTTTAGTGCACGGAGAGGGACTTTGCACCTCCCGTAACGTCAGGAAATGCAGCGCTGGCGGTTTAGCGGTGATTCTCCCTGCACGCTGAGGATTAGATGGGTGGGTGCTGGGAAATATTTGGGAAAGTGAATTTAAGGAAATTAGACTTGTGAGGCAGCTGGAGCACTCATAGTAACCTGGACACATACAGTACTCACACCCCAAACCTGTTAGTTGTCTTCTTACTTCTACCTACACAGTACAATGTGATATAATCTAAACTGAAAAATAATCTATTATTATCCCTTATTTCATGCATTATTGTTCATAATTGTATGTGTCATAATAGTGGATTATTGCGCTTACATGATGGCCACTTGATGCAAATCAAAATGTATACTAACTGGAAATCTTGGGTAGCGTTATATTGATCAATGTTTGAATAAACGGTACTTTATTACTCAGAACTGATGAATCCTAACAGCTAATATTAGTTCAGTATCTGACAATAATGCACTTCCACTGGCCAATAAGAAATAAGCGTTATCAAAGTTCAGTAAAGCACTTTCTTACAAATGCAATCAGTTGAGAAGATGAATATGTCTTGTGTTTTTGACCCAGGGGACAACTACGACGTATGCGCCATCTGCTTGGACGAATATGAAGAAGGTGACAAACTCCGAGTCCTGCCATGTTCTCACGGTGAGTCTGAACACTTCTGCACCGTACGTCACCCATTTACCTCTCAGAGAGCTAGCACTGAGCATAGCATAGCATCAACAAGCTCATATGTTTGTACTGAAGGCATAAATCTTCAGGTCACCAATACTGGTCACTGAAGTTTACTTAAACTGGAGTTTGTTGGGGAATGTTTTCAGCCGCAGATTTGGTGCTTCAGTAGGTGTTAATGGCAGCAGGTTGGCATGGCTGGGATCCACTCAGAATAAACGACAGTGCCCGTATTCATTGTAATAAAGGAACGTGCCACCCATTGTTAATTAATGTGTTTTTAATAATTCTGGACAACAGTGGAGCTCTATGGCACTGTACAGTCGGTGCTTGTTGTAGGATTAGCTAATCGCTGGTTTTGATCTTTTCTTGGCATTTGTTGACGATAAGAACATTTTCAGGGCTCATGTTTTTTAAAGCGGGTTGTTAAGTTGCTGTTAAATAACCTTTTCCGCTGACTGCATCTTTGTCGTCCTCAGCCTACCACAGTAAGTGCGTGGACCCCTGGCTGACCAAAACCAAGAAGACGTGTCCGGTGTGCAAGCAGAAAGTGGTCCCCTCGCAGAGCGACTCCGACTCCGATTCAGAGGAGGGGGAGAGCGGCCCCGACGAGAACGAGGAGGTGTCCGAGAGCACCCCGCTGCTGCGCTCTCTGGCCTCCACCAGCGCCCACTCCTTCGGCACCATGTCGGGAGCGTCGCGCTCGGAGCAAGACCAGGAGTCCTCCGAGTACGAGGATGACGAGCTGGATAGCAGCGACAGCGAGGAAGAGGTCACCGTGGAGACTGTGGTGGTGCAGATGCAGCAGCCCTGCTCTGAAGGCCACGAGCACGATCTGCCCCGAGCTTGACTGACAGGTGGCTGGCCTGATTGGTTGCGCAAACCCCCCCCCCGCCTTCCCCAACCTCACAGCTGCAGAGACTTTCGTTGGGGGTCACAAAAAAACAAGATTCATCAATTCTTCTGTCACTGCTTACAAGACATTGTAATGTATCCTTCCTACAAGTTAAAATACAAATCTTTAAGTTTTTAACATGATTGTGGATAAAGTGCTGATTTTCAAGTGTGTGACAGGAAGTCAGTGGGCATATCTGAGGGGCTGGTGACACTTAGGTACAGTAGACTGTTATACTGTACTCTGTTCAGTCATAAAGAGATGGTAGAGATGGGTTGTAAAGTCCAGAGGCCCCGAGCACACAAGATCACACTTGACACAGAGTTAAGTTAAAAGTACTGTGTATATAAAACATATAGATCACAATAAGTTACATCTTTACCTTTGATTATCTCCCGTCCTACATCTTTCAGACGATGGGGAAATGTCATTATTGTGCATACATGTTCCGGTTACACTGACACACCATGAGCCGCTATGCAGCATCCTTTTTTTATTTTATTTTTTTTGTAAAATTAAAACTAACATTCAGCAAGTATAGAAACATTTCAAGCCACAACAATATGGTTTTTTGCCAATTCATGACGTATGAAGGAGCCTAGGCGCTCCTGTCTGTGATTCGTGCCACAGTCTGTTACAAGGACGCACACTAAGAGAAACTGAAGTCGAACCAGTTTAGAGAGGAGTATTCGGAGAAAAGAATGCGCTCCTCCATGTGACGTCACATTGCGTTGAAAGTGTGGAGATGTCCACGCTGCCTGTGGTAAAACTTCTTTTGGCTGCTCCAAACCTATCACTCCATTTAACACAAGCAGTTATTTGTTGATAGGCCTTGTAATACACATTTAACTGACCTTATATCATTTTAATACGGTTTATAGTAAATACGCTTAAGTTTAAGATTGTTTTGTTCTTGAAACCTGTTGCCTTTTTCAGTTTATATATTTTGTCTCGTTAGTGTTTTTCCCTGCTCATGTATGTCATGTATGTACTCAATCTGAATTCACTTCAATAAAATGAAAATGACACTTGACAAGGAAACTGGTTAATCATTTACATAATTCATGACACGATGCAATCAGACATCCATCCAACTATTTACATCCTACCTAGTTTTTTTTTTTTGCTGTTATGTGTACTTCTGAGACTTTTGCTGTGTTCATCTGGGGTTTTAACGAGAAGACATGTCGACTACAGTGGAATTGTTCAGGGTAATGACCTGATTATCTGATACAAATCAGCCTGTTAAAGGCCAGCATGGCTCATTAACAAGTGGAAGTTAAAGGACCTCTACACTCTTCTCAAATATCACTCATTTCCCAGTTTAATCTCTATACGCAAGATGAGGGTTTTGCGGGATGGCCTGAGGGTTTTAAGCAACAACCATTAACCTCCCTGGTTAGGAACCTTCGTTGCATCAGTCCCACTCACTTGATTTCCTGTTTGTATAATATTCTAAAAAAAAAAAAAAAGTGTTGCCCTTAAATGTGCCTCCAATTTAATAGAAAATACCTGTTTACAAAACATCCCAAGGTTGATCTATTTCATGTGATCTTAACCATGATAGTTTGCCTAGTTGTCATGGAAATGTAGATGCTGGCTTGAAAGTTGAGTTTCAAATCTCCACCTGCTGATATCAGACACCTCAAAGCTCCAACTAAATGGACCAAAGTGAACAATGAACTTTGAAACTCAGCTTTCTATCGAACTCTGAGGCACACACAGGTGAACGACTGTGCAGATATGAAATAGTCAATGTCAACGACACAAATCAGCTACAACAATGAAACTAAAGAAACCGGACTTTGGGAATGACTCATGAAGCAGGATTACTCGATGGGTTATACTCTGCCAACCCTTTGGTAATCAGCTGCCCAGATACAGCTTACATTTCTGGAATTTTTGGCTTTAATTTGATATGAGGCCTAACGCTGTTCGGACAGACTAGCCATTTCCCCGTTTTCTGTCTTGGTGCTAAGTTAACCAGCTGCTGGCTGCCACTTCCTGTTTAACAGACAGGCACAAGTGATACTGTTATCATCTGTATTTCCCAAAATGTTGAACTACTCCTTTAAAAACAACATTGAGGATAGGAGGGAAAAAGGACAGAAAACAGTTATCTGGTTGGAATAAATTTATTTGATCTGTCTGTAAACAAGGTGATAAATCAATTTATGGCATTTCTTGGTTTTATGCATATGAAATCAGATGCATTAAAGAGACTGTATCCCAGATGTAAGAAAAAAAAGTGGTGAGGAAAAGGAAATGAACATAAATCAGCAACAGGACTTGAAACAGGTTTTTTTTTATATGAGTACACATATCCCACAAGGCCTAAACAGTGGAGCTGAAGCTTAAAGAAAAAAAAAAAGTGCCAATGAAATGACTCCTTAGTGGACAGTGGGTAAAATCCATCTTACAACAGCAACAGATCTCTATATTATGGCACAGGATACACAGGTTCTGTAGTTACGTTTCGACAAGACAACCATAAGCGTCTTCGTTCCAACCAATCCCATCTCCCATTGAGTGTCATTTCTACTTTTGAAAGATTTTTTTTTTTTATTTTTCAGTTGGACGTTACATTTAGCAGTACTGAGCGTGGACAGACCGTGTGATACCCCAGAGCTCAGCTGACTAGAGTAAAAGGCAATTTATTCCACAGTTTTGTAGTTGTCAACACAGCATGGGTTTGTACAAATGCAGTCGTTTTTTTTTCTAAACAAGAAAAAAAAAAAAAAGGGAGAATTTCTTCAGATACTCCCACCCTTACCTCCCCTGTAGCATCATTTTTTTTTCAACCAAAGTAAGTGTTACTGTCTGGTTAGTGTTTCCTTCATCAGAAAAAAGTTAGCAGTCATCCGTCACATGATTTAGAGCAATTGTATAAACACCCGAGCTTAGACTACACTTGGTCCTATAAAAAGGAAAAATAAAAGAAAAAAAAAAAAAAAAAAAAAACTGGACACACTCCAGATGGTTATATGCTGGGATTTCTACTGTCCAAAAATGGCAGCCTTTCAAAAAACAAAATAAAAAAAATATATTACAGGAGCTGGCAAACAAAAACAGTATTAAGTGCCTGAGCCATTGTTACTGTGGAATGTCCATGGGTTTTCGTGTAGTCTGGGAGGTTGTGATGATGGGAGGAGAGGCTACCAGCATCTGGATGACACCAACACTCCGAAATCCGGCTCATGATCGTTAACTGAGCTGATCCAAGCATCCCCCCCCCACACACTACCACCCTTTTTTTATAAAATGTAGTTAGGACAGAGCAGTGAATCTGAAAAAAAGGGGAGTTGAGGGGACTTGGTTGGGTGGTGTGTACTGTTTGATGAAGATGTCCTGTGAGGTTTGTAGTGTCGCCTGCTTTGAGCAAACAGGATGGAGAAATGGGGGAAAGGGGAGGAACTGAAAATTTTGGCAGAGGAGAGTCTGGAGGGGGGTAGTGGTGGGAGCGAGAGGGGAAACGACAGTGGACCGAGATATGCACACAGTCTGTCCTCCAGGACATGATGGGGGAAATGGAAGAGGAAGACATGACGAGCTTGGTTACCGCTCAAGTGCTCCAAAGGCATCGGCTGCTCAGGGAGGGAGTGTAAATGATTGGGTTTTTTGATGGGGGGATTTAAGTAATGGGCACTACGACAGAGAAAAAAGAAAGAAATATCTACTTCAAATTGACGCTATAGCCTTCATTGTCCCGGTGTTCGGCCAGAAATTTATTTGCTGGTCTTTGTTAAGTACAGATTTGTCATGACATCCTGTTAGCAACATGCTCATCTTTGCTATGGATCAACTTATAGTGCTTAAGGGGGTAAGAGTACACAGCGCAAGTGTGTTGAGGGAAGAGGACGGGTTAGGGGGGGATATGACAACAAAATATGGGATAATAAATGGGGGAGGGGGGGAGAGAGAGAGGAGAGAAGGCAGAAAAAGAAAAAAAACAAAAGTAACTACCAACTAGGACTGGAAGTAGTGTGAATGCAACAGGGTGGAAGGGTGAGCTGCTAGGTGGCTGGGTACAGGCTGCTTTAGTATCCGGACTTCCTCAGGTACTCAGCCATCTGAAATGCTTTCTTGTTGAGCTGCCCTCCATGGACACCTTCCTTCCCCATGACAAAAACCAATGCTGGAGTACACAAAGGAAAAAAAACAACAAAATAAATGACATGGTGATAGCAGGGCTGGAAAATAAAGTACTTTTTCCCCCTCTCTTATTGCCACCTTGCTAAATGTGGGGCTACATTGTTGAAGACAGAGCCTGAACCCTGCGCTTGTTAGAAATGCTCCTGGGATTTTGTTTAATAGGACCGTTCGGGCGGGAAACATGGATTTGACAGTAATTTATTTGTTTTGTTTTTTTGGTCTGTTGTTTTTAAAAGTTTTGTGTTTTTTGTTTTCCTTTTCGTTTGTTTTCTCTCTCTCCCTCAACTACGGCACATAAGCTACGACAAAACTAAACTAAAACCCTGAATCCCTCAAGTATTTTGCCATCGAGTATGCCTTCTTATTCAATCCGCCTCCATGGACCCCTTCTTTGCCCATTACCAAGACCAAGACTGAAAGAAAAGAGACAGAGAAGGGACATTTAGAGAAGGTGCGGAGATCACACAAGTGAAAAGAGAAGAGCACAGAGCCAAAAGCAGCAGGCAGACGAGACAGCTACAGAGGAAGACAATGGCACAAAAAGCATAGCGGCGCTTTGGTCTGAAGGCTGTACCGAGCCTAAAAACATTCATTTTCTTATCAGTGCTGCTGGTGGTGAAACAAGATGTCACACATTACAATTAGGGAGACAGAGTGAGTACAGCAGGAGAATAAATGTAAAGGATGCATGCAAAGCTGTCGGTCAGTCTGTACTCTGATGACTAAGTAACCCGGCTGTAGCTGATATACGTTTACTCCACTTAATATCTAAACAACTCCCACTTTGAGTGAAAGCGACGTTTGATATAGATAACAGGAGCCAATATCAGCATGTTATGGCCTCACAGGTAGGATAAGTATTGGACTCAATCCAAACCAAGACACAATTTGACAAGATCCAAGCCTAATTCTTGCCAAACAATGAGCAATATTGCACCCCAGTTCTTTTGAAACACGCCTGAATCCAACTTGGTATAACTTACACTAGAGCTGCTGATTAAATGTCTTTACTCGTCTGAAAAGAAAATTTTACCTCCAAGTTTGATCAATTTCACCTTAATCTACAAAATGTGTGAAAATAGCCTCTGAAAGCAGAAATCGCAACGACGCATATTGATGGATTTGGTCTGACACATCTCGTCAATAAGCCCCAGCTTAAGTTTGCATCCTGGAACCTTTAAGTTTCTAAATGGCTGCCAAATCAGCTTCTTTATTTTAGTTCGACAAGCAACCAGGGAACAAATCACCACCAGCCAACTACTGGTAAAATATGCAAGATGGTATATTTGTTTCACTCAGCAGCCCAAAACAAACACAATGGTAATCTACTGAGTAGTTTCATCACGCTGTCTGTACTACTATCTGAGTTTACGCCACTTTAAGAGACTTGTCTTCATTTAATCTGTAATCAATATACAGCATACCAGCAGCAAAGACTAGGAAAGTGAAGCTTCTACTGAATACTAACAACCATGACTAATGCAGCACACATGCAGATACAGGAGCATGCTTGTGGTACCTCTCCTCAATACATGTAAGAGCCCTGAAATACCTGAATACATTATTGTACCAGGAACACAGTGGAAGCATGTGAGCAGGGGAACAGATTCATACTTTTGAGGGTAGGGGGTGTGTTAACCAGAAGGAGGAAGACGCATGCAGTTTGAGAAGTTTGTAGAAAAACGGATCCTGGCTCAAAGAGTGAGCCCAGTGTGTGGAGAGTAGGAACGAGTTACAGTCTCACCTTCAGGTTTTAGTAGTGTCTGGGAAAAGTGGGGAGGATGGGGCATTGGGGCCCATACAGGCAACATGAAAACTGGCAAAACTCAGGCAACTTAACTTCAATTTCCTATATTGGCAAATTTTGTTGCACACAAAGAGAATTCATTATTGTTAATGTAAAAGATGCCACCTCCAAAACGTTGCACGTTACCGCTTTGACAGCTAAGTGTATTTAAAAAAGGTAGTCATAGTAAAAAAAAAACATCTGTAGATATCTATGGTTTTTAATTCATGTGATTTATGCATCAAATCAGAATTATCATATGAAACATGGAATACCCATTAATTATGTTAATAGTTTACACATTTGCTTTAAGCATTTTTAAATGAATCAGCCTTCAGATAGACATCCATGGGCAAGTTGTGTCCTCTCTATGCAGAGCACCAATCAGGTGCCAGCTTTATTGTTGTTCTGGCTAACGCAAGCGCCAGCTACGGGAAGTTACAACCAACTGATACACCTTCAGTTTGACTGACTAACTCATTACTGTTTAAAGTTTACGGATCCTAACAGTATCCCAATATGGATTTTACTACTTTAATTATGCAATACCATTTCCACAAAGGATATAATGCAGTTATATTGTTTTATCATAGATGCTTAAATATATTAAAGTTAAGTAAAAATTAAGTAAAATGGACAAGTTAAATCTGAACTAACAGAACTGAATCTAAATATGTCAGGAGCAAGGAGACATAAAATCTTTAGACAACATGAAATAAATATGTAAGAGGGGAAAAAACATGTTTTTTTAGGCTCATGATTTGTTAATCTGTACGACGTCTTGGCTTCGTAAAGTTAATGTAAATCATCCAAGTTAAACTGCAATACAAGTATAATTGACAAACCTATTGGCCTGGAATATTTCGAGGGAATTTCTCCTCTACTCTGACCCTTAATATCATCTTTCCCTTCAGCTCTAAAACAGATTTACATTTAGCAGAGATGCACTTATTCCCCCATCATAAAATCAAATGACATTCAATGGTAATATCCTGCGATTTACAGACTTGTAACACCTGTTTTATGTCATATATTGAGGAAAGGTGCATTCAAGATCTATCCCACATGCACGGACAACACAGAAGTTTTAAATGCGGCTAAACTAATGGCACTATTTCGAAGCAGGCTACTGTGTCACTGTGGCACTACTAAACTGTATACGAGTAACACTGAACATGGGGCTCACCTTTGCTGGCTCTGCCTACAGTAATGTTGTATGTTGGCTCTCCTCCTTGACTCTTTGTCCGGATGTCCATTGTCCAGTCGCTGTCAATTTGGAGGCTGTCTCTGATTACGGAGCACTTTTTATTGCCTAAGGTCATCCCACTGGTGAAGAATCCCTCCCGGTCCTTTCCTATTAACACATCGATTTCTTCAGGCTAAAGGGGGAACACAAAATCAATCAGTCAGGTACGGGTACACTTCTGTCAATCTTGTCATGTCCATTAATTCAGGCAGAGACTTGAGTCTTTTCTGTTTTACCATAGTGATGATTTGTGGGTGTTTTTCATTGCTCTTGTTGAACATAATTCTCATGTATTGCTCTGTAATGTGGGCGCTGTGAGATTTCTAAGACAGCCACACAACAGTTTAATTCCTTTGCCTCTCCTCTTAGCTCCCAAATTCTCTTTTCGTCTACAAGCAATACCTCAGTGGTCTTAAAGTAGTCATTTTTTGAATATTTTTATAAACTACATTTCAAATAATGAAATATTTGGTCCAAACATTTAATGCTGCCGAGAACTGATTTACGGTTGTGGGTTTTGAACACTGATGATCACTAGCAGCATAAAATCATTTTCCCTTTTAATTTTAGTTAACTATTAACAAAATGGTGTGAAATACTTGACACTTGTACAAACAGGTACACAGAGCCAGTTTCTTTCTCACAGTAGACAACACCACAGCACCACACTCCTACACAGTACAAGACAACTCACCTGCAGCCCTCAAGTGTGGCTTTTCCAGGGATATTATGGAGGTTATATAAACCATTAAGATGTTTGTGTATTTCAGGGTATATGCTGAACCATATATTCCATCCTCACAGTGCTTATTTTGGCCAACTGTGGATGGCTTTAGGGTACAAGTATACAAAGTATTTGGAAATATGTTACTAGTTATTCTTACTTGAAAAGACTGGAGATAATCTTAGGACTGAGGATTTCACTGAATTCATACATCCTAGCAGGATAGAGAGTAAAGTGATGCTTCAGACTGCCTCTGGTGACAGGAATATTATTTTCAGGCCTTTCAACCTTTCACTCATTTATTGCATGTAATTTTGGTAATCTGTGATTTACACATGTCCTACTAATGCCCCCGTTTACGACACTATGTTAGTGCAGCAGCTGAATGTGAAGTTTAAAATGCTCTATATACATTTATAGTAGAACATTGTGGGGGCTTGGGTATTGAATCTGCACCAACTATGATCTAACTGAAAAAAACTTAACTAAAACCTAATCCTCAATTAAAAATGTACAATACCTGAATCTGAAAAAGACCTTTGAGCCTAATTTACATAATCACATCAAATATATCCTAGAAAGGGGTATAACTACATTTTAGTTAACACAGGATATCTGAATGTAAAAACACAGCAAGGGACTGCTTCTGTAACGGGCCTAGATGGTTAAGTACAGGTATGATTAATTTAAATTAAGAAACAGGGTTGCACTGTTCATGATTATGGAGGTTTTCATTCAGTATCTTACAATACTGTTTAATACTCTTTAGTTGGATAAATTGTTCTTTTCATTAACCAAAAATGATCCAAACTTCAGTCTTAATATAGCATTAAACACAGATTAAGACTGCATGTATGGCTTTACTTAAATGTGTATATGGAATTAAACAGAATACATCTAATAAAAAAAAGTGATTTGTTGAAAACCTTAATAAAATTACAGATTTTTTAAAATGTATATTTTTACTCTCTACAAAGTTGGTCAGGACAGTAGGCTGTAAAAAAGTGCATGTCTGTCTAAAAGACACAGCTGACTCCATTATACTACCACTGGCAGGTCCTGAAATCTCAGAGGCCCATTACAGCTGACAAAAACATTATGCTGAAAACTCGGGTTGCACAAAAGGTCTCTCTAAAAAAAAAAAAAAATCCACTTTGTGTGTCCACTGCTGCTTACATGTACAAAAAAATACACATTTAACCGCACTGTCTGTAATGAAAGACATGTTTATTAAACCGGGTCTTTGAACCAATCTGTAGAACAAAAGGCGTCGCCCCTCAACTCCAGAACTGCACAGTCATGGCACACATGAAACCCTTCAGGAAAAAAAAAAAAAAAAAGGACGAGGAAACTCAAAAGGACTTCTACTGGCTCAGATAACGTTAGCATGGCGGCTAGCTGCATGTCGGGGCCCGGTCTGGCTAATTAATTACATTCACCATCTTTCCCCAGGGGGGAATCCAATTTTTTTTCTCTGCTATTCCCGCATGAAACTTGCACCGCTCCCCCCCCGCACACACACACACACACACACACACACACACATATAGACTGGCTCAGCTTTCCGCATTCCTTCAGCTGTTTAATAAATTTAATCACCGCGTCTGGAGGAGAAAACAGGCTGGGCTAACGCCGGTAAACAGGCAATTAGCTCTGGCTTCACATGGCCTTTTCCCCACCACCACCACCACCTCCTCCAAAACACAGACGACAAAATACGATATAGTCAATTTATACAATTTGCGTCTTCAAAGAGGGATAACGTTACCCTGCCCCGACTGGACACTCCCAACTAACACACACACACACTCGTTCATAGTTCACTCGTCTGTAGCATTGGGCTATCATTTCATAGCTAACGCAGGCTCGTTAAAGTGGATTAAAATAAAAAAAGGTGTGTTACATTCACAGTGAGAGTCGTTGTGCTTTCACGGAAGTATTTAAATTACTTACTAATAATTTATTTAACAGACAAAATGGAGGCTCAAGGAAGCGCCGGAGACGAGTGTTTAGCTAAGTCAGATTTTTACGTAAAAAAAAAAAAAAAAAAAAAGGGCCGCGATTAAATTGACTTCTACTTTTAGTGAACTCGTAAGAACAATAACGTACTAAAACAAATCGATGCACACAATGTGTTTGTGTGGGGGGGGTGGGGTGGGCGATGTTACAAGTGTGACCCAAACGTCTCGATTAGCCGCCGTGAACAAAAAATGAATAAGAAACAGGGAGTGTGTCCGCCATCTTGGAATATAAAGGGGCGGTAGCGGCAGAGCGATTCACAGAAGCAGAGTAGGAAAAAAACGAGAATGACCAACGGCTCGCCAGAACGTCAGGAACGCGTGCGAGCTGCGCTATTAGCGTAAGCTTAGTAATGATTTTCCAACGGGGATGACCGGCCTGATTTGAGCTAACCGCTGCTGCTGCTGCTGTGTCAAATAAATTAATAACCCTTTGTTTAAAAAATAAAAATAAAAATAAGAGCCACACACGACAATATCCCATGATAAAAAGGTTTGGAATATAAAGCTGAAATGTGGCTATGCTTTGTCTGGGCTCATCTTATCTCACCGGTATCACAAGCGAACACGGCTAGTTGATGCTAGTTAGCTTGTTGCTAGGCTAGCACTTTTTTTTTTTTTTTTAGCTCGCGGTACCGTTGATCTGGTTTGAGCTATCTCTAGCGGTTATTTCTAAAAGAATAAAAAATAAAAAAAACAACATGCACGTTGAGGTCACACATAAAGATTTACTGTAAATAGATTTAAAAAATAAAAGCACAAAAAGAGGCTGATTGTAGGATGAAAAGGCAACGGTGTGTGTGTGTGTGTGTGTGTGTGTGAGACCACCGGATACCATGTGTAGCACACACACTGCTGCTGTATCCTCGTTCAACAAGGCCTGGCTATGCAGACAAAACACACCATGCATGCAAAAAAAATTTAAAAAAAAATGTACATTTCCTCCCGTGTTAACCCCACAAAGCGACACACACACACACACACACAATACGAACCGTTATGTTGGCAAAGGTACCGCCGGCATACGATGCCCAGACGTATTTGGCGTCCGTGTACCCAACAATGGCCGCGTCCTGGCAGCTGCCATCAGCCATCAGGTTGTCCACGTAGCTTTGCCAGGACATGTTTGAGAAATTAGTTCTAAGGTGGAAAAAAGACGTAGGGTCAAGGTAGGTCACAAACGTCTCTTGAGCGACG
This sequence comes from Dicentrarchus labrax, assembly GCF_905237075.1. NCBI lineage: Eukaryota > Metazoa > Chordata > Actinopteri > Moronidae > Dicentrarchus > Dicentrarchus labrax. Next base: position 13,475,029 of record NW_026136718.1, on the reverse strand, counting down.
AAGAAACTGCGAAGAAGCTGTGTGGTTGGGTTTTTTGTTTTTTTAAATCAGTGGTTTAACGGGCCTCCAGCAAGCAGAACCCCCCCGGCTCCGTTACGTCCCGGCTTTCTTCTGGTCTAGGCAACGAAGAGAAGCCGCTGCAATCGGACAGGCGCTTGGGTGTAGTCCTCAGTAAATCACTCCGCCTGGGTAGTTGTTCGCCCTGCTGCCTCATTGCATAATATACTGCGCAGCGGATGAATACATTGTGGCAGGAGGCAAGGCAGCCTATTTTTCTCCACTACATCAGAAATTGTTTCAACTTGCCGTCCTTGTGTTTTTTTTTAGTTTTTTTTTTAGGCTTAATCAGCCAGTTAAATACACATTTTACTGAGCTAATGTGCTAAGCAGAAGTTAGTTATTGTTCTAGGCTGCTGTAGATCTGATTAAACTGGTGAAATATATCATTTTAAGGTATGTAAAATAGTTTTTTAACAGACAGTTTAGTTTTTACATTATGATGATGACTGATGTCACATTAGCCAGTTCCTCTTATGTTAAGCATTACATCACTGGTGTTTTATATTATGTTCATGTCATAATGCAGTTTTATTCAGTTCTTTGTTTAAGATTTGTGGGATTGCTACCCTACTTTAATCAACTGGGTAAATGGACACATGTACATAATAACCAGTCTTACCAAAATTCAGATTATTTATTGTGGATTTTCCGATAGATCAGTATTCTTTAGAGTCACTTGTCATGCACTGAAAGGCAGGGAAACACCCTTAAAGAGCCTCTAGGCAATCACACGCCTTCACTATGCTAATGAGCAAATTTGGACCTCCAATAGATGGATGATCTGAGATATCCTGCTGCAACTAAGCTTACACTTTGGCAGGATAGAAACTAAACCAGTGTGTTATATTCTTTAAAGTGCAATGTGTGGGCCCCTCTGATGCTGCCTTCCTTTAGCATTGTGCTGGAGAGAGAAGCTGTATGTCCATATATGTGTGTATGTTTACATTTTAAGCATAGTTTACACTCCAGAATGTCTTCCAGTGATTAAGCAGCAGGAATCTTCACAGATTTCACGGCGACATCTTCAGAATCTAAAATCCTTGCGTACGTACCAAGTGTCACTGAACTGGTGTAAATGGGGATAGAGCCTTATTTGGGAGGAAACTGTTTTAAAAATATATATATTAGGTGTTGTTCACATGCCTAGTTGCCTTTTTGGGGTAGCTGAGAGGCATTTGCTTCGGCAAACTCCCATAAATTAAAACAACACAGTGACCTCAGGACAAGGGCACCGGGGTAGGACACATATCTGTTGGTGAACATTTGTGTGCTGTTGAATCAAAACTTTGACTTCTCTCTTCCAGGAGAGCATCGAAATACAAGGCTACCATGTACTGTATCTGTGTTTGTGTTTTCTCCATGGAAACCATTAAGAAGGTAACCACATGACTTTTTATGATCTTGCTATCCTTTCTCCCTCTTCTCCTCTCATCAGTGTGTACTAACTAAAATTATCAGAATGCAAAGACAGGCTGTAAGCTTTTCAACTTAAAAGGGAAACTTATATGTTTAATAGTTTATTGCATATGGGTGAAAAGCTGCATCAATTCTCTTCCTTTGGGAATTTATGCCTGTGACATTTATGCAGGGAAGTTTTTCCCTCCACTTCTGCTCTTTTTCAGGACCATGCACGCTGGTTCAGGCTTATATAGTGGCACAAGTTCATACCTCCATTGAGCAGGTGTACAAGTGAGGTGTGCCGCCTTATTCAATGAGTGAATGGAGAGTATTAATCAGTGACGTTCACTGCCCAGATCGTCAGGACTCTCAATGAAATGACGTGCATGAAGAACAAACAGAAGGATAATGTTGGAATGTTGAAAATGCAGGTTGTGTTGTGGAAAAGTACACTTAAATCAACCTGCAGACTTTGAGAACAAGCATTTAAACTCAGACTAGTGTGAGGATAAATATAAGTGAGAAACTAGACAACAATTGCAAATGAAATGACTTCACTTAACCTCACTGAGCTCAGTTCATATTGCACAGATACCGCATACTGTTTGCTTTGCGCCACATACACAGCGTCCTTCGTCTCTTTTTGTAGCCCTTCATCATGTGACATTTTTATCTTTATCTAGAAACTTCCAGCGAATTCTTTCTCCTTCTCCCTCCTTGCGGAAGAATGAGCGCAGAAAAAGTTATTAATTGACCAGGCAGAAGGAAGTGAGCGGGTCAGAAACACTTGTCCATCAGCCAGCCACACCCATATCCTATTCTCCCATTGGATGCCGTCAGTTTCCATGGCCACCTCTGTTTTGCACTTCTGCCCTTTCAAAATAGTACCACTCACAGCCAAACCACTCAGGCTGCGCATGAGTCATGGAGATACAGAAAAGAGCCAACTTGTTTGCTTTAGCAAAGGCTTGGTTTTGAACAAGGCCATTAGCATCGTGTATTATCATCACAACAACTGGATAACGATGAGATAAACATGGCAAGCAGCAATTCCCTGGTTTTCCTGCGAGCTATCTAAACTTTTTTTTTCTTTTTTTTTGCAGATACACGGTGTCCATATCTTTCCATGCATGAGTATATGATTTTAAAGTACAGAAAAAAACAAACCCCACAGTTTCAGTTCTACAGAGAATAGGTGAGTATAGCACACTCTGACACCTGGTACTGTGGCGTCCTGTTGGCTCAGCAGGCAGATGCATATACCATGTGCCTGCAACTGATTTACAACTCGAAGTGCTTGTTGCCTCGAGACACACTGTGCTTTTTTTTCCGCCTTCCATGCATCTATATCCAAATATTTATAATGAAGTCGAAAATCTTCTGACTATAAGGAAGTAAAAATAAAGGCTTTTGAAAGACAGCAGCAGTACTAATACTGCTGCGATGAAGCTGCTAACAGCCAGTATTGTGTGCTTTTATGGCCTGTGACCTCCATAAAACGAGGCAATGCACACTTGTGATCCCCTGTCACGAGCTGCGTATGCAAAGTGGTGAACATGATCCCTACATGTTTGAAAACAATAACTAAATTGTACATCATAAGTTCAAAAACAGAAGAATTTCATTTATATTCTCTGTTTTTACAGGATAAGGCTAAAACCAACAATATGTCTCTCAATACTTTCAAACCTCCCTACTCTGTTTGTGTCTCTCAGCCTGAAGCCCAGTTGTTCCTACTGAAGATGTACATCTTCATCTTAAATACAGGTCACAAATATATACTCTCACATTTAAAAAAGGGTTAATACATTTCTAAAACAACTGGGCACTGTAACTTTTAGCAAATGTTAATAACAGGGGGGGGACAGTAAATTTGTTTGGGACTATTTTCAGTGGCGGATTATTACATGTTTTGTGAGCTAGGGCAGTGTATGAGGCAATTGACTAAAACTTAAGTACAGTATTATGTTTATTGTAAGGAACATTTCACCCACTGCAACAGTGTGGCTCATTAATGTGTTTTTAGTAGCTGAGATGGAGATATATGGCACTAACCCCACAGGATCATGAAAGAATACATCTTACCAGGCTTCAAGCTATGCGTTCATGTCAGAACACAGTGGTTACGGACCAATCAGGGTCCTATGAAGAACTACTGGCAGCTACAGCATGAGCTACTGGCGTGGTTTAATGCCAGGCGTGTGTGACGACGCGTGTGAGAAAACAACAATGCTAACTGGATAATATTTCGTCATTGAAAGAGGAGAAAAGAACGTCACTGAAGGCTTTTCTCGATGGAAAAGATGTTTTCGTTCTTATACTGGCTGGTTTCAGTGAGAGTTTGACTACAATATATGGTTTGTTGCCAGGATAAGAGAGGAATATCAGGTATATCAGTATTGCCTGTGTATGTGAGGTCTTTATCAGTTGATAATATAAAGTCCCACATCTTCCATAAGGCCATAAAAACCCTCATCCTTGGTCTAATTGTACCACAGATGTGCACGACATACCTAACACAGGTATGCTACTGTGTTAATCAATAAGTTTACACTGAATTGAGGTAGAATAAGCTTGTATTCTTAGGTGATCAATATTACAAGCAACCAACAGGAAAGATGTCAAAGGTCAGAGCCACAGCTGCCTGACAGGGTTTGAAGTTACCCCTGCACTCCTTACTTTAACTATGACTCTGCAGGAGGTTCTGCTTTGTCTCATATAGTCTGAACACAGTTCACCTCAATTGGACAAAATAATTTATTCATGACCCTAGTTCACTCTATGTCTTGCGTAGCAGTAGAAGAAGTCAATCTATTTTTATCTCACACAGATGAATGTTCTCAAAGGTCGATATGCTGGTATATTTTTAATAAGACATATCTCTATTGCTAAATTAATAATTTTTTCCCTCCATGACACGTGATTACATGAACTTGGGATTTCTGCTCAAATCACACCACTTTGGCATATATATTTCATTTTCATAAATGTTTAATTGATTTGAGAACTCACTACTAAACAAGGTGAGTGATGCGGCTGTAAATTGGTGTAAAAGCTAATATAGAGGAATTCTTCATATTTTTCCTTACAGGTTGGCAAAGCTTCGTCAGCATAAGCGTAAATTTCCTAAAACAAATCTCAACATAACGACCATGATTTAACTGTAACCGAGCTTTCCATTGTCTTTCCTTCATGGAGCAGCTCGGGTGCAGGGCATTAAATATTGAGCAGCATCAGGTAGGGAAGGGAGCGCTGGCGCTGCTCTGTTCCTAGAAAACGTCTCCTCCCTGCTCACCAGGTCCCGGACCTGTCACACACAAAGGAAATCAATAGTAGCCAAGGATGTGGGGAAACAGACGTTACACACATCCTCACCATTTGTGAGATGCGATGGAAAACATAAGCTTGGACAGATGAGTTGTCAGAGGCAGTTTCATGTGATGAGTATCCCTCAAAGAATGTTTATGAAGGACATATACTCAACAAGGTCAGGACAGAGCTTGAAAAACACCATTATCATTTGATAACATATCTCTTGTTCATAGCAACTTGGGATAAAACATGTGACAATCAGCTTGCTTTGCTCCAGTAACCTTTGCCCCCTGACACAGGTCAACACGGGAGATCAAAGGTGGTCCATCTGCATGGCCAGCTGAGTCAGTCTGCATGTGTTAGACACAGCGGGACACACAATGAGGCAGTCTTTTCAGAGGCTGCATCCCCCCCATCTGTGGAATGGATCAACACCACCATTGATCGCGAACACATGGATGTCACACATGCACACGTTTCGTCATATAAATAGACACATAAAATGTGGGCATGCAAATACACACAATGTTACCATACACATACACACACAAGGTGAGGTTACGTAAACCTGCGTCATGTTGAGGACAGTGGGTTAGTATGGATTTGAATAGCAATGATGCGGCCAGAAGACATCGCCTGCAATGGACAGAAGAAGAAAAACAGGCTTACTTTACAATTCTTTCCTTCTTTGTCTTATTTACAGTCAAACTAATAAAGGTATCACAATTCATTTATTAACAATATACTGGTGTTTAAAACAATGTTTTAATACCTTTAATAAATCTAAGAAATAAATCCATCAAATGATGCATAAAAAATGTGTAGTAAAAGCACTTCCGGAGCTTCCCTGGTGCACCAACCCTGCCTGCGTTGCTTCCTTTCCTCTTCCTCCTTTTTGTTTGCAAACCTAATTTTTCTCCTGCTCCCTCCATAAAAATGCTTATAAAATACAAATAAGCACTTGAAGAAGACCTATGATTTGGCATTTTATGAATGCATTTAACAGGAATAAACTTTTATTATAATTTTATCCTGTCAGGAAGGACGGAGTTGTTGTTCTGCAGGACGAGCTACTGTACATCCAGTCCTACTTACACTGGTAACGTGGTATGATAATGTACAGACTGGATATAAAGCCCTACTGTTCTGCTCAGATGAATAGTCATGATTCATAGTGAAGCATGAACTGAGTCTAACTCTGAATGGACATTTTCATGGTCTGATCAGTTTCACTGCTTTACTCAAAGTCTCTCTTAACTTTGTCTACTTTATAATGTTTCTTAACACAATTTTAACTTTACAGGGTTTGGTCATTTTAGTCATTTCTGAATTGGGGTGAAACTTGACTGTTTTTTTAGATACATTAACACATTACAGGTCAAATCACAGTGAAATGCATCATAAATGGTTAAATAAATAATAAATAATAAAGGTCCAGTGTGTAAAATGGGACTCTATTGGTAGAAATGGGATATAATATTCATAGGATATAGGAAAATAAGAATAGTTATGTTTTTGTTACCTAAGAATTTATATCTACAGACGCTATGGGTCCGCATCCATGGAGTCCGCCATGTTGAACACCATGTTTGGCACAAAACAAACAATAGCTCTATATAGTGGCATTTGCATTTTTCTCACATTTCGCACCACTATAGTTTCTCCTTGGTGCTTGGAGGGCGGTGGTGAAGCGTGGTAGTTGCGACTACAACACTAGTTTAGGGATGGGAAATGGCAAATTGTCTACTTCATTGGAATTGTATGCCACCGAGCGTATCAGTTGCTTTTATTGATGCCGACAGGTTTTTCTGACATTTTTTTCTGCATTGCAAAACAATTACATTAAACTCATGTGTCTATGCTGCTGGAAACTTGCAACAAGAAATAGTCATAGCGGCGAGTTCCCAAGTATGGCTTCATTTCACAAAGCAACTCAAACTACTAAAACTGTACTACTTTTCCTACAGTGTTCAGATTCAGAGATAATAAAACTAATCAATGTAATGTAAATAATAATCTATGTAATCTCTTCTGTGGGCCACAGGATTGTTTCCAGGAGAGATTTACTCGATCTAAATGCTCAGCAAAAGCAAAATCTAACGGCTTTCATGCACCAGTGGCAGGTGGGATCACTATTGTATTGTGTCTGTCAGTGATTATACCACTATTATATAATGCTATGTTTGATTGCACACCAAAACCTGAAATTCATGTCTTCTAACGAGTAAAATACAATGCATAATGTTAATGATATAGCATTATTATTATTATTATTATTATTATTATGATTCCAATGCCTTTTTGCTTGTTGAAGAACGAAACCGTGCTGGTGACAACTGGTGGTTGTGTATTGTTTTCACTTTCATCTCAGTTTCTCAGGTCAGATCCAAGGGGTACTGGGTAACAGTCGGAGTTGTTAGATATCTGTCACATGTGATGCTGATAAGCAGCAAGATGACACTCGATTACATTGGGTTTTCCCACTTTGGTGCCTTGAATGCACTGAGGATGGTGATGAAAACTTTGTACACGTTACTCCATCTGACTGCGAAGGCACACAGCTAAATCCCCTGTCAGGGTGTTGCAGGTAGAACAGACGCATCCACCATATCCATATATATCACTCAAACTCATGAAGTGCAACCAAAACATGAGCTTTTCATTTCAGTCAGTGACCTTTAGAACAGCTCCTGAGTGGCTTTTCTGGAAAATGTTCATTTATGGGAAAAAGATTTGAGAGGCACCACTGCAGTGAGTTGTTTTGTTTATTGTACTGCTCATTTGATTACCCCAAAAAGTAAACATATGTCCGAATGCTTCCAGTCAGGTGTTCGGGACCCTGAGGGCGACCGCTTGTGACAGCCTGGTGCCGGGTGATGCTGTTATTGCTGTTATTTTTGCCATGCCTCAGTGATGGACTCCCTTCGAAAGGGTGTGTGAGTCAACAGCTGGTTTGTTCTTTGACCACCACACCTACTGATATGGACACGTGTCTACAGGTCATACATGAAACACCCATAGTTAAACATGTTAAACACACCCACTTCCCAATCACCATACACGCACATGGCTCCCCCACTGAAGTTCTCTTAAAAGAGTGGCTGTCATTTGCAAGTCAAATGAATAATAAATGAGAGCTACCACTGCAATGTACAGCACTTTGTGTTGAGTTTGTGTGTGTGTTTGCATTGGCCAAGCAGTTTATAGTCTGACAGAGATGTTTGATTTTCTGCTGCTGTTTGTTTAGTTTTTCATGATGCAAATATGAATCAAGTAATATGATCTGATGGTTTTGACCATTATATTAACAGCTAAACTTCATCTCATCTCCCGTTTAGTTGTTATTTTTTCAGTTATTTGTTATCAACAAGGTAGATTTTTATATATATTTTAGGCTGCAATTGTTTATACCTGGCAGGGGCTACATTTAAAACTAGACTTTTGGCTTATTCTGGCATATTTATTCATATTTATTTATAGCAATGTTTATTGATATGCACTGTCCCTTAGAAATAAATAAATAAATAAATAAACAGACAAAAAGACTAACAAAAGAAGAACAACTTTACAAAATTAGATAGTATGGGAAGTAGAATAAAGTATCTGCAGTGCTGTTTCACTGCTCAGTGATGACACCCTGTGGTCGTGACTGTTTACTACAGTTTTGATTTATATGCTGGAGATGAACTGAATGGAGTCATGAGCATAGTGTGACACAGATGGTGCACTAGAGCCACTGGTTAGAAAACAGTTGGCAGGTCAACAACACACACACACACACACACACACACACACACACACACACACACACACACACACACACACACACACACACAAAAACCCCTCGGGCAAGAACTAAGAAAAGACAAGAAAAGCACTGAATCCAGATTGTAAATGTCAGATCATATCAAAGGGTTCATCAGAAGCCAATAACCTGACAGGCAGGGTGGGAAAGGTTGTGAAGGAAGTTAATTTAAAACTGTGTCAATTTTCCCAAGTAACTGTCGAGTATTTTACATGAAGAGCAGGTAACAAATCACACACATGCGGCCACTCCTCCCTCATTTACCTATAAGCTGCCTGTAAAAAAACCCATAAATTCACTTTAACTGTATATGCATGCATGTGGCAACTCGGCAAAGGAATTTGACTTTTGTTGGCTAAATTACTACATGCCTTCTGCTTTTGTAAGGAGTATCACGCTACATGCAGTTGAATTATCCTGGACAAATTCCCATAAACAAGGAAAACTAAACTCTCCAGACCTTTTTTAAGTTGCATTAAAACTGATATGATAAGCATCATGATCATTTGACACTGAGTGTTACGGGCCAACAAACCGGTGGAATACACCTGGCAGCAGTCACAATGTGGGAACACAGTACAACTGCTCGGGTTTCGATACAGACATCCAAAGTTTATTAAGGGAGATTAAAAGGTTATAAGCTGACAATATACTAAAATTTCACCAAGCAACCCAAACGAGTTAGGAGCTGTTTCTTCCTCAGGATCACGCATTCCTGCACGAACAGAAATACAATACTGAAATAGATCATCTAAATTACAAAAGAAATAAAAAGGAAATATTTTAAGATGTATTAATTTCACACAATATCACATATACTTGATTCTAACGAGATATTTAGCCTCTAGATTGTGTCAACCTCTAAAAACCCTAGATCTTATGTTCTGCCATCATTGTAGGTACAGTTGCACAGGTATGCAGCTATGCGTATGTCAAAGGTTGAAGACAAATTCAGTGATATCAATGATATAGGTTGCAAATAAGAAAATGCTGATATATCATAAACATGGGTTAGAACAAAGGTTTTGTAAAAATGAATGCAGTAACAAGAAAACTGGAGTCACAAAACGCAGTAATTAAGTCCACAATAATCAAAGTAAAAAAGAGTAAATATATAACAGTTAGCCCAGCAGTACTTTAAAACATTAGCTACACCGGCTAGCTTAAGTTTAGCAGTAAACTTCAAAAAATTCAACAATTATAAAACAACTGTACTAAAAACACTACCTGCAGATAATGCTCCAACTATGTGATTTGGGGAGTTAAATTAAAGATGTCTTTCGACATTTGCTTGGTCTAAGAACTGTGACACTAGTGGTTGCTACTAGCAACAGAACACCCAGCTGACAACAACTGCTGGTGTAGCCTACATTTCCCATAATGCCACCACAATCTCACTGGAGCCTCCTCACCTGCTAAAGGCCCACTCAAACTGCACACCTCTGGTTTGGCGCGTTAAATTAAAGGTAACCGAAAACAGCGTTGGGGGCCCGGAGAAGCTCACATTCAGTTTGATCTGTGTTCTTATTCTTCACACTGACCATATGGACTACTTGATGTCCCATTTGTTCATGTCCAGTATCCGTTAGACACTTTGACACCCACCTCTCACCCCACACTAAGCCTCCCGATGGCCCTGCTGGCCTCTCAGACTCCAATAATCCCCTTCAATCCTGGCAATTAAGAAAATAAGTCGCTCAGGATTTGGACCTCAATGAGAAGATTAAAAGATGGAAGCACACCTGCTATTATAAACAGTAGGGGATATTATGGCTGGTCAGGGCAAAGGTCATAGGAAGGAGTTAAACCTGTAACACTGGGAGGGGAGGGGGACCAGGACAGAACTGCTAAATGACAAAGAAAAGATGTAAGGGTATATTTCTGACATTGATTTCATCGTATGTTGGGGTTTTCAATCTGTGTGTGTGTTTACGATAATACGGTCTCAGCCCTTAAGGTCATATATGCCTAAGTTAAGTATGAGAAAATATTAGGGTGGACTACATTAAATTATCATTCAAAGGTCACAATTATACTTTTTCTTTTTTCTGTAACCCTGTAATGTGAATACTGAATGTATATTTTACTAAATGTGCAACATAATGATGATAATAATAATAATAATAATAATAATAGTCTAATTATATAGCACATTTTAAAAACAGTTTACAAAGTGTTTTGACGGACAACGGTAAAAATATATATAATTAAATTTAAAAATAATGAATAAGACCAGAATAGAAGCCAAATAAATAAATGACATCCCGTAAAAACAAATCTATAAAAATGGATTTTAAGAAGTGATTTAAAAGAAGTTACTGATTATGCAAACCTTATCTACTCAGACAGGTCGTTCCAAAGCTTTGGGGCCATGTTGGCAAAAGAACGTCAACAACATAAACACCATGGAAGAGCAGTAAGTCAATACCTTTGGCATTTATCTGGTTTTGAAATCAAGCTTGCAAAGACAGCATTTTTCTTGAGGCAAAACTTTGAGTCATAACTTTTTACGAGCTAGGTGAAATGACATAAACTTGAACGTATACACTTTTGCTTTCCCTGTTATTTTCACAAACACTGTTATGTAATAACTGTGAGTGTACGACTGTTACAATGATAATGCTAATATTCTGATGCTTGACATTTATAATGTTTACCATGTTCATCGTCTTAGTTTAGAACGTTAGGATGCACTAAACACAAAGTACAGCTGAGGCTGATTGAAACGTAATTAGTTTTGCAGGAATTTGGCCATAAATCAAAGTACTGAACAACTGAAAATGAGTCCTGACGGTGGAGCTTGATGAAAAGTCCATCCAGTAGATAGTGGTCTCTTTAGAGCCATGCTGATACAGTGGCTAAAACTTTAACATTACATTTAAGTTGAATACTTTTTTCAGCTTTTTTGGTTTTTGTGGCTAGGAGGCAGACTAAGTCAACAAATACCTTAATGGACCAGTGTGTAGGACTTAGTAGCATCTAGTGGTAAAGTTGCAGATTGCAGTGATTTGAATACAGCTCTACCTTCCAAGCCTGCACGAGAAACTATGGTGGCTGTGAAACTCAAGAAAAAAGCATCGATAGATAAGCCTAGAACATACATAAAAAGAGTTCATTCTAAGGTAACAAAAATACAACTATTCTTATTTTCAGGTGATTATACACTGATGAAAACATACCTAGAAATATTATATTCTGTTTCTGCCAATAGATACTCCTAAATGTTACACACTGGACCTTTATATCCTAATAATTTAATACATGAAAATGTAACTGACAGATGAATAAATAAATTAAAGTATTATTAGTTACTGCCAGAGCACTCAAGCCACATGACTCAACCTCCAGTCTTGAATTTGAAGACTTCAGACATAAAAAAATAGTTTTTTTTATGTGCTTCTGAATGGATGATTGTAACTTCATGACAGTGTTTATTTTAGCTGATCTGTAGACACTAGAGATGGGTTACAGTGAGATAAAAACTTGAATTAATCTGCTTTGAATGATATAACACTAGCTTCATAGGAAATAATAGATACACTCCAGCTTATTTGTGTTTAATAGATCCATGTTTGCTCTGATTTCTTTTTAAAGTAACCCACAAGTCTCATATCATCCTAATCAGTGACTTAGAGCCATATCTAGCTGCAGCCCTACACTATGTGCATCTTATGAATGCAATTGTTGACTTTTCTGGAAACTGTGCTTCGAGGTAAAGCGAAGATTAGTTACTGTTGTAGTTTTACTGTCAGTGGAGTTATTAAGTTTAAACCCTTAACAGGTTTAAGTAGAGCTGAACCACTTAAACCATAATGCCAACTTTGGTGATTATGAATTTGAATGTATTTTTCTAACATTTTTTTTATGGGTTGAGAAAATCCTACTACTTCTTAAGGTAAACAATTAGCTGGAAACAGCGTTATCGAGTTTTATTTTGGATTTATTTTGATGCTAATCATCTACTGGGAACAAGATATTTTTGTCAAAACGAATTTAGCAGAATGATTCCACTGAATGATTGAGATAAACTGCCATAAACATGTGAGGTAATCACATTTTCCACTGAAAACATTTCTCCTCTTTCCTCACAAATGTCGCTTTATACTTCCTGCAGGCACCTGCGTTACATCATGCTGTAGCTTCAATAAAATGCCAGAAATCCGAAGAGGAAACAGTTGAAGTGGATTTTAGCTTTGCTTTGTTATTGTTTTGCTCTAACTAAGAACTGTTCCCATTCCTGTAAAAACATAGACATTCAGTTATATGTGGGCGTGTTAGCGTACACGATTGTCTGCATGCTTAGTAACACGTATCCAGATGCATGAGTCACTATCTCTCTTTCTCACACACACACACACACACACACACACACACACACACACACACACACACACACACACACACACACACAAACACGCACTTGATGTGACCCAAACTGTCTGAAGAGAGATAATCTTTTAGGCCAAGTGCTTAAATGGGGAGATTTATATTGTTTTCTTCTGTTGTTGCTGCAGTTTTACACAATGAATCAGAACTATGTCTCATTCAGGATTACAGCTCAGAAATCTGTCCTCACCAGGAATGTTGTTTCACCTTCTCTGCGTTCATTTTGTCCTGTTTTCAGGGTAATAGGCATTATTCTTTGTGTTGTAAGGGTTTTAAGAGTCCAAGGCCCTGAACTTTGTACTCCTTCTTTTTTGTGGCTTGTGATTTTGGTGATTAAGGAATTTAAACATATTCTAATGTTGCTCTCATTATGAATTGCCAGGATTAGATTTTTTGGTGAAATGCATTAAATATAAAAGCATGGCATGATGTGAATTATGACTTAAGGCCTTCACAGTCATTAACCCATACTGTGTGAAACCCATATATGAGATAGAGCGCTATACAACATTCTCCAGCATCCAAACACCAAATGAGCAAATATCCTTTTGAAGAATGTACGATCTATGCCAAGAAGAATTGAAGCTCTTCTGGACTTCAAGAACTAAGAATTCCATGTTGTTTTTTGATCTGAATGGATTTTGATGAACCGGATTATGCTTGTTATGACGTTTTTCATATTTGCACTGATCTGGGAGCTAACAGTGGTGGGTCTATATATTTACAGCCTTTAATTTACATATCTCTGGATCAGCTTAAAACCTTCTGTTTGAGGAAGAGTGTCAAACTCCAGAGAAGCTATCCAAGCCCTCTTTTTGCCATTACAGCAAATGCCAGTAATTGTTCACATATTGACCATGTTAATGTGAATTCTTGCACGTTTCTACATTCAGCCGCTCCTATTTTTCCTTCTTTGAATCATCTTCTAACCTAAAATGACTTCATTAAAATTTTCCAGTGAATCCCCACCTACAGTTAAAAGCTCACGTAATGTAATAGAGTTATACTGAAACCATTTATTTCTTTATGAAGGCAATTCGAGGGAATAAATATTACACAAGCAAGAATCATAGAAATTATTTGCGTAATGTGACCGCACAATATTAACTCATCTAACACTCGCTTGTTGATGTATTCACTGTTAGTTGCAACTTCTGTGCCAAATGGGTCAAAGGGAAAGCAACTGCTTTGGTGCTCTTACTATCAGTTAATATACATGTGTGTTATTTAACTGAAATATCATAAGGACTGGGAGTGTAAAAAAAAGTTGCTAAGAGTCAAAACATTTCCACGTCTGTGTTGCAATAGCCTTCTAGAGGCCGTTTCCTCCCTCTTCAACCATACAGGCAGACGCTGTACATTTCTTTGGATTTAGCATTATATAATCTCAGGATATTGTGTAATAACGGAACTATGAACCCCCCGCCCCCCATTAGGCTACCTCCGAAGGAATTCATGAGGTAGTGAAAAATATCAGGATTAACATGCACACCTCAGCAGAAAAATATGCCCACTGATCTCCAAAAAATACACCAGACTTTAACTCAGAGTTTGTTCTGTGAATCAGGAGGCGGCTCATGTGGATGAAAAAGGGACAGAGTTATACCTGGAAACCCACACAAGTGACAGTAATTTAACTTTATTAAACATGTGCTTTTAATAGCAGTGAGACACAGGGAAATAAATGGTCCGGGTCAAAACTAACAAGCCAATGTGTGTTTTCTCTGGAAAGAGGAGCCCAATAAACATGAAACCATACACAAGGTTCACGTGCATATTTCATTATTTCATTATTTCAGTTTCAGATTGGTCAAGTTGCCCTGAACCAACCCCCTTGTACCCTTTTCTCTGGGGAAGCCCTTCTTTTAGCAAGTGCTGAGTGATGTTTGGTCAGTTTGTTTGTTGACCGTGCACTCTCGGACCCCATAGTGCTTTGCTAAAGGCCAGGGGTCTCCCAGGTTGGGCTGCTGAAAGTGACCGCTGGCCTAGACCCTGGGCCCCAAAATACAGCGATACTACAACACCGGTCTTGTTACTGTGGTGGTACACTGAGAGTGGACCCAGCATGTTGGACTGTGACGCGCCGCAGCACAGCCTGGTAGTCTTCGCCCTCAGACCAGAGTAAATAAACACAACCAGCTACACAAACACTTTGGCTGGGGGCTGGGAAAGCCCACGCACACCCCGCTACCAAAGGAGGGCGTCTAAGTATAGAGGGGCTTGTTGGAGCTGATGTCGCAACATTGTTTTTAGAGGGAGATGTTTCTAGGTCCATTTAGAGGAGTAAGATGTTTTTTAGCTAATAAAAACATCTGGAAACATTTTGAAGGAGATGCAAAACTGCTGATTAAATGTTTCTATCATAAGCCTTCAAAAGAGCTATTTTTGAGTAGTTTTCCAAACAAATATGCTTAAATTAAATCAGAATCTTTTGACACTGTCTTTCAACCTCTTATAAAATGCAGCAGGAACAGTAATTGTATTACTGTGCGTCAAGCCCTATTCGTATTGAGTTGTTTTCCATCTCCTCTGTCTTATCTGAGGACTGGACGAAATTGTTTTTGTCAGACAGACCTTGTGAGTCGGCACCCGGACATTATGTAACGTTGTAATTCAATGATTAGTCAGTCGTGTCAGGGGAATAATACAGAAGAGCTACTTTCAACCCACTGTTCATCACCAGTGTAATAAAGTTTATGAAAATACTATGGTTAGTTGTAATCGCACAGTTGTCGTTTTTTAAGAGCAATAAAACTGCAATAAATAAAAGACAGGCAGAATACCAGCTCCTCCTTAGCACAGTCCTGTTCGTATTTTTACGGCCATTTTCTACAACTGCAGTTCGGTATTTTGCCATGGAGGGTCTGAGGACGGAGGGTGTTATAAACAAATTGTAAACCCTACTTTTTAGGCTACAGTTCTTCCAAGTGGACACTTTCAGTCTCATTTGAACAAAGAAGGTCAGATTTTGTTTTGAACAATGATGGAAAGTAACTTTTCCCACGTATTACATTTTCTGGTTCTATTCCACCACACAACAGGGAGATATTGTACTTTTTACTCCACTACATTCATTTGAACAGCAATAATTACCCATTATTTTGCAGATTTCTACACACAAACCATATGATCATTTTAAAAAATATGATTTATTTTTATAGATTAAACTACCCAACAGTATATAATGTTGTGGTTTTTGCATCAAAAATGGAAATACTCAAAAATAGTAATCATCTATAATGCAGTATATAATAATGTAACAGTTACAGCATCCAGAGAGTTGAATACTTACTTTTGATACTGTAGCTAAAAAAAAATACTTTCTGTTCATTTATTTAAGGTAGATTTTATGCAGGACCTATGGTTGATTGAGTAGGTTTTACACTGTGTTTTTGCTACTTTCATACGAGTAAAAACCTGAATATTTCTTCTACCACTGCTTTTGAATGTAGCAGAGAGCTCCAAACTCCACCTGTGTGCATTACAACTTGGATTTTCCTCACGTGTCAGTGTATGCTGAAGTCAAACTGGATGGATGTTTCTATTTGACACCTCTGTTTCCATTGTCAAGGCAGGTACACTTTCCTGCTCTATATTCTCTGGATTCTGCATCATGTTTCTAACCAGACAAAAATAGGAGGATAAAAATGTATTCATAGCATATACAGAGTTGTCAGCAGCAAGAATGCAAAATGCCAAACTATCAACCATCAGTGTCTGGGCTTTCTTTAATGATAGGGTAAAAGAGCTACGATACGACTTCTGTTATGCAAAAAATACACAGCTATCTTTGCGTTTCAAATTATTCATGAAGGTGTAGTTTCTATGTATATGAAGTCTATATGTATGTATGTGTTTAATTATTTGTATGTTTAAATATGCATTGTTTTTATTTAAATGTCTTCCTCCATTTGGATCTACTAAGGCCAGTTGTAATGTGGATTTGGTTGCTGCCAGGGTTGGGGGTTGGTGGGTTAATTGTTGTGTATTATTTTGTGTATGTTGTTTGTGTGTGTGACAGAGAATAAAGTACATAAAGCCGTTTGTGATAAAGTAGTGACAATATTATTATTAAGGTCGTATTTCTGTCTTTATAGGTGACAGATGAGCGCTGACAAGAAATAAGAGGAGAGAGATACAATAAAGATCCCCAGCTGAACTTTAACAGGTGACGTTTGTGATTGCATGGTCTTTTACCCAAAGGCCATGAGGCTGTCCGACAGAGATTTCTTTTTTTAATTCCAGATCAATGGTTGAACCCAGATCTGCAATCATGGTCTAACTCATTATATTGGAATTTTGAAATGAGACATATTGCTTACTAGCAGACAAAGAGATCAACATAACCTTCACCATTATCAGAGCTGACGTCAGACAAGCATAGAACAACACCATGACCCATTTCTTTTTTTTTGTTGTGTCATGTGTTAATCTTGTGACAAACTGTCCTGCAGTCAAGCACAAGCCTTTGATGGGCTTTATTGAAGCAATAACCTCTAGTCATAAGTTCATCGCTAATGAGTCACCATCAGTAGCTGAAGTCATTAATAGTGTGTATGACATCAGATAAACAAGTTACTTTAGTGTCTAAAAGTGCCAACATATTGCAGATTTTAAAAAAAAATACATATCCTTTAATTCAAAAGGTTTTATCGGTTTTATTGATGACGACAAGTATAAATCATTTAAACTTCACACCTTATATGTTACAGGTGAACTGCTGAAGTTGCATATGACTCATGTGGTCATATAAATTAAGGTGTGACTTCACACTTCGTCACCTGGGCAGTATCAGTGTGTTAAGGTGGCTCCGTCTGACACACCTCTTTATCAGAGGCTCCAACCTCTTGAACTTCTTATTCAAACATCATTTATGTCCAGAAAGTGAACATTTCTGTCCTCGCAGGAGTAACCCTGTACTGCTTTAGGGTGTGTGTGTGTGTGTGTGTGAGTGTGTGTATGTATTACTAAGAGATAACACCCCTAAAGGACAAACAATATTATAGTGTGATGATAAATCTTTTTTTATCCTTCCAAAGCAGGACTACGGGTCAAATGTCAAATAACAAATTCAATTGAAGGAAGGCGCTGTAATCATACAGCTTCAGTCTCTGGAGCAAGTCAGACTAGATATAAGCTATGGGAATTTACATAGTAGGAAACTGGATATCACATCTGCTTCTTAGGAACACATCTAATATTTGTGTTGTTTACTTTGGCTTCTAGTGACAAAATAACAACAATATAAAATTTAAAAATGGAGGGAAATGCAGTCTAAAATATGAAATGCTTCAAATACTAAAACATAGACAAGAGTGTATTTCTCCAAATGATTGAGAGTGTTTGTTTTTGTGTTATACCCTTAGGGGTCACCATAGTCATGGGCCATATGTATGAGGCACTTCCTGCTTCCTGGACATGAGTGAATACGAACACTGGCCACCAGCCAAACATTAATATATCGTACTGGAGATTGGGTTTATATTACCCACCGGTTTAGGAGCTGGCACGGCTGTGTTTCTTTTATGATACATGTTGTGGCAGCTGATGTTTTGAATGTGCTTGGCCCATCAAAAGTTAGTTTGCTGACATCTTCCAGCCCTTTGCAGCCCAGCTGATGCTGGTGACAAACAATCATCTGAAAGGTGATGTCGACTTTCACACAAGAGAAGTCTAAGTTGTCTGTTTTGACATTTGCCTTGTAACTCAATAATTAAGTTTCATGTGTTATGCATTACAAGTTTATAAATCAGATTGTAATTTTCTCCCATCAACAAAACGATCAACGGTTCCCTCTATTTCATATTTTCATTTTATTCAATTTCTAGTTAAAGATTTTAGTTATCATTTTCTAACTTCTTGAATGTCCTTATGTTTGTTTTGTGATTAATGTAATGGAGTAATAAAGACATGGGATTAATAAAGTATCAGGCGCACCTTATTGATGACATCCATATTTCACAGTCAGACACAAACCTGTACATTCATAAATATTACATTGATGACTGTCATCCCTGTTAGGCAACATTATGCAAAGTAACTCGTGTCTGAATAGGATACAGGCTCTAAGATTTCCCGGAGTTAAGTGATTCATTAAAAAACAACTCCCACCATGACTCAGTTGATTTAAATCACTGGCTGGTTTTAGTCTGCGCTTTTAAACAATGAATGTTTCAGACTTAAATCCCGGATAGAAACTGAATATGGCAATAGAGATTAAATCAAAAGGTGCCTCCAAATCCAACAGTTTATTCTGTCTGGCAAATTCAGATGATTTAAAAGGCCATTGTTTCGCATGAAAGCGGTGGTAGACGCAACAGTAAACACAAATACCTATATTTGCAAAGCTGCATTTGTATTTCGTGAGGTATAATCGCCCAATTATAAGACCTGCATCACCCCTAAAAGCCAACATCTGTGGACGGCTGACGAACTCTCTTTCTGCCTGTAACTGGGTGGGACGTTAACCGGAAGTGACGACGGCGACAGAAATACTTTTCAACCGCGTAAAATTAATTCTGCTAATTTTAAATTGTTGACAGCCACAAAAACTTTACAAACTGTACGTAACATAAACCGTTTGTGGTGCCGTAGATTTTTTTTAAAATATATATATTTTTTTAAAGAGATAACTAAAAAAAAAAAAAAAAACTAGTTTGACCTCGGTACCCAGGATGCACTTCGCTCTTGCCATCTTGTCGAGTGGTTGGGGTAGAAGAGTGGCAGCCAGGAGTTAGCAGCCTGTTAGCTTACTGCCGCTGGGGTAAACTGGTTATCTGTCAGCTAGCCGCTAGTAGCAGCTGCCAAAAGTAAGCTGTCCACACGGCGAGAGGCAAAACTTCACTGACTTTGAGACGTTTTCTCCGTCTACCGCTGGATTATATTTTCTTTTTCAACAGCCAGTGGATTTGTTTACATCACGATGTCGCACATGCTGGTACCGAGGTAGGGAAAACTAGCTAACATCAGCTAACTCAGCTAGTCGGCGAGTAACACATACAACGCTAGCTGAGAGAGAAGAGTGGTCTGTGAGACCGGGCCCGCCTCAGACTAAAGTACCGGTGGCAGCTGCTGAACAAGAACTTTGACAAGGGCCTGTTTGCAACTCCGCTGCCGAGACGCAAGGAAGGCCGACCCGGGGTGTCAGAGGAGCCGGAGTAGGAGGGACAGCGGTCGCCTGTGTGCTGCGACCGGACACCGCCGAACATTTTGTGAGTTTCGCAGGGTCTGGCCCCGGTTGTGACACTTTTCTCCGACACGAGAGAGGAAGAGGAACGGTATGGAAATGTCCTGTGACGGTACGTGTCTGTGTCATATCCCTCAGCTGTGAATTACTTCGCAAGACATTAAGTCCAGCACTTTGTTTCATCTGGGTGGGGGGCAGACGGACTTGACGCAGATAGTCAACATGTCGAAAATGCCGCCTAAGAAGAAAAGTTGCTTCCAGATCACGAGTGTAACGCAGGCTCAGGTGGCGGCCAGCAGCATCACCGACGACACCGAGAGCCTGGAAGATCCGGACGAGTCCCGGACAGAGGACGTGTCGTCGGAAATATTTGACGTTTCTCGGGCCGACATGGGGGTGTGTGAGAGGAGTTCATCGGAGGAAACCTTAAACAACGTCGGAGAGCATCAGGAGGGCCAGCCGTCTTCCACAGGTCCTGTCAACGGGGGGCTCAATTATAAAAGTATAGGCACTACTGGTCGTGTCACCCCACATAATTTAGGAGGAAGTGTGCCTGTGCCAGCTACAGCTCAACCCTTTGTTCCAAGCTCAGCCACCCATCCCTCCACAGTCATCAATTCGGCCCCTGCTGCCACTGTCTCTACTAATGTGGCTCACACTGCTCCTGTGAGCACCAGCTGTAGTTCCCGTTTCAGGGTCATTAAACTTGACCATGGTACAGGAGAGCCCTTCAGACGGGGCAGGTGGACATGCACTGAGTTCTATGAGAGGGATTCGGATTCAAATGTTAATCGAACTGTGGATAGCATAAAGCCAACTGTAACCCTTGATCACAGTATAGACAGGGACAGTGGGCTAGGGGCCACGAGTAACTCTGTGGTTACTAGCAGTGCTTTTTCTGCACAGGCTTCGGAGACCACCGCAGACAGTGGTTATTCCACCGGGCACCCCGCCCACCCCCACCCTTCAGAGCCTCTGCAGCAAGGCTACAGCTTGGCTCCTCAGATAGGGAGCGGGGCAAGTGCCTTCCAGCCCACTGGGTTTACAACTACAGCATCACAGCAACAACAACAGGCTCAAGTCAATATGCAGCCTGTTGCTCCCCAAACCTTCCTCTCTAACAGCCTCAATGGTGTGCACCAAGGTGCCATGAAGCAGTCTCCCATTATGCCTCCTGCCACGCAGGCCCAGCAGTTTGCCTATTCTACTCATCCCACTGGCCTCTCACCTGGCCAGCCGGACTATCGTCAGCAGCACTTAGGCTCAAGCACTCAGAACTTTGCCATGTCGGCCCTCTCTGTGGGGCCTCCAACCAGCCAGGTACCCTCGCCTCTAATCACCAGTGCTGGTCCCGGAGCCCAAGGGCTGGGCGGAGAGGCAGGCCCAGCCCAGGGCCTCTTGCTGCAAGTGGGTAATGCTCCAACCATGGCCCCCATTCTTCCAGGAAGTGGCCAACAGCAGCATGTCAGCCAGACGCAGCCTTCAGGAGGGATAGGCATTGCACTTGCACCTTCCACCACAACCACCTCCCACAGCAGTGTCCAGAACGCACCTGCCACAGTGCCCACTACCACCAACACCCCCTTGGTAGGAGCCCACGGAGGTGCCACAACAGGCCTTCCCGCCGGCTTCACCATCCAGACAGAAGATAGTAGGCAGAAGTCTGATGCCCTACCTCAGCCCAGTGCCGGTGTGGTGCCGGGGAAAGATGGTGTAAATCCCTTCATCGGCGAGGGCCTCAACCTGCCCACTCCCGTCAACAGCTTGTTTGGCATCCATATTACCATGAATGTGGATGAGGACAGGTAAGAGGGTTTAATGCAAAAAAAAAGGCCTATGTGAAATGTGTTCTTTCCATTAATATTGTTTTACTACTGTTTTTAGTTCTGCTTTTTTGTTCAGCTGTGGGCAGTAATGCAATATTATAGTATAGATATCAATTTACCTATCCCTAAAATAAGTTAAGGTCTTTACCTGAAGCAGCACTGACAGATTGTTGGAGGTAGTGTCTGTCTTTCTGGAAGTTTGCCCTCGTGTTAAACATTCTTCACACTGTGAAGAACGCCTCTCCCTTCATCAGTTCCAAAATGAGGCATGCTTATAAGTCGAAGTCTTTGGTTGCATTGAAGAACAGTAATACAAAACGCTAATTTTTCTTAGTTATGTTTGTAAGTGTAAATTTGTAGATTGGGGGGAAGGGGGAGGGATTAGAAGGGTAGTGAGCCAATGAAAGCTGGCAGAGGAGAAATATTCTGTCTTTGTCATTAATAGGTAACCCACAAAACACTGGATAGTGTTGCCTCTTTAAACATCCTCAGCCCCCTCCTTCCAGCCTCCATTCAACCATACAGGCTGTTTGGGTTTAGGGGGCGTTAACAAGCACTTGGATAAGTTACAATGCATGCAGTAGCTTAGAAGGGAATAACTAAAGGGAAAACCTTTTATTCTCCTGTCTGACTGGGAGAGACTGTTAGCATACTCACTGTGCACAGTGATCCCAGCCTCCCAACTTTAAACCTTGTAAATACCGACTCTTCACTTACCTACACTGCTCTTCTAATGTACACACTGCAGCTATTTTTAGGGTCTGTCGAATGGCCCTCACACAGCTTGAGCTGAAGTGTTGCCACTCTTTGCCATTCTGTGCAAGCAGCGGAGATTTAGATAGGTGTTGTTTGAGTCAAGAATGACCCAGATGAGAGCTGGAGTCCACACACACACACACACACACACACACACACACACACACACACACACACACACACACACACACACACACACTCTCATACACACGTGCATAGTCTGTCCTGTATTTATGTAGGCCTCAGTGTTTATCAGTGTGCTCTGTTCTGTTCTTCAGTGCTTATTATGAATGGTACAGCCAGAGGGGGGAGGAGGCGTGTGTGCTTTAGGATGTTGAAGCCTGATTTTTTTATTACTCATACTCCAGATATTCCAAAAGCTAATCATTGTTTAACAAGAGACTTTATCACAGCAGCATCGATATGGGTTGATTATGTGTAGAGGGCAGAAACATTGTGTGGTGTCTCTGATTTCGTCAAAGGAACAGGCAGTCCCCGTTTCCTCGTCGTTCCTTTGTGTGTATGTGTCAGAGAGGAGTGACATCAGTGGCTGTCTGTGTAGTTATGGTGATGCTGGCAGCAGGACAGGACAGGACGTGTAAGGGAGGTGGAGAGGACAGACAGACAGGCACACAGACACAGCACACACACACACACACACACACACACACACACACACACACACACACACACACACCTGTGGCAATGATAGCAGACACGTAAGCCACTGTGTCTGTGGCAGCGATGACATGACCAGACTGAATCAGCAGTACAATGTCTGCCTTCTGCTGTGGCTCTCAGACTCAAGTCCCTTTTTGGCCTGTCCGTGCTCATGTTGACACCTCAGCTTAACAAAGTGTTTACTTGTTACTAACCTGTTAGGTAGGCCTTCTCCTTGTTCTCTGCACACTTCCTAATTTTTCCATGTGATTTGTAAATGGCAGAGACTTGAAACTGCACACTTGTCATAAGTTTAAAAAAAAGCTTTGTTAAATAGGGTCTCACTTAGCCACGTAGAGCTGCTGTAATTAAAGTGTAAAATGTTAACGGCTTTTAAATGAAATTTAATTACCGCATTTTAGTCCCATCGGTTCACTCAACTATGGCTGCCATCAGCGAATAAACCTCACAGCGCCTGTGGGGTAACACAAAACTGACCATAATTTTACAAGGAATACGTTATAATAGTCCAGACCTGCTCTATTCGGAAAGTGTCCTGAGATAACGTCTGTTATGATTTGACACAATACAAATAAAATTTTATTGATTTAAGTCCAGCAGACCACCACTCATGTGTTGGTATAGGACAGATTATTAAATTGCTGCAGCTTACTTAACAGGGGCAATACATAACATACTTAACATGGACAGTCATTAAATCTACGATGAAAGGTACAGGATAAAAACTTTCATATTAAGACTGGATAAACCCATATCTCCTATACATATTGCCTAAATAATGAGAATAATGGAACTGTTTTCTTGCTTTTCACAAATTGTTCTATATGGATCCTGCTCTATACATGCACATGTGTATACACACACGTTAGATTTTGGTTAACCTCAAAACGTGTGGTTTTTAACTTGGGTTGTGGGGCCCAAAGGCAAATTGGCAGTTATAGGCACAATTTTAACTATCATCAGTTATAATTAAAATGCCTTGTTAACTCATAACGTTCTTGTAAATCTCAGCGAGGACCAAAAAAACAAAAACAAAAAAATTTCAAGGAACACACCCCAGTATAACGTGACACATATTTTCAAACTTTCTTCTCTTGTCAGAGGTGCATTGTTCTGTACTCGTCGAGGACTCTCCTCCAAGTTTCATTGTTTGGTTCTGTTTTGAATTAGAGTGTATCGCAAAAGTGGAACAAAGCATTGTGGGGGTGGAGTCATGAGATTAGAATGATTTCCCCTCAGCTTGGAATGGTTAGCATCTCTGCTCAGCATGCTGCATCTCTGCCAAATAAAGTGATGAAGCTGCCCCTCTGGGACAAATTGGTTTCCTTCAATAGGAGCACTTGGCCTTTAACTCAATTACTTCTTCCAGGACAGACCAGCCTCCCCTTCCCCCCTGCACTGCCTCAATTAGGAATGTTAATTATTAATCCCTAATGATTGTTTTTTAAAGCAGAAAAACAGTGGTAGTTTAGCTGTACAGTGGAGAGCACCATAATAATTATTTACCTTTTCCTGGATTAATTTGTATGTTGGTAAAAATCAGCTTTTACCAAGCTGCCTTGCTTTCATTTGACTCTTCCTCTGCTTTCTGAAGTGTGTGTGTGCGCTAGAGGACTGCTCACCCTTCACCCTCCCTCTCTCTCCACAACAGCCTGACACTGTAGGTTGCTGTTTTTCTTGAGGCAGTTTCAGTGTCCCAGTCTTAGTGGTAAACTGTTTGACTTTTTTCAGGGTTAAAAATGGTAGTTACCTCCTGAAGAATTACAGTTAATTTTGACTTTTGACATTAATGTTTTAGTAAATTAATAACTTTTCCAAAGCATAGCATTTTTGAAATGACCCTGCTTCACCTAGTGCATACATATTCACACTTGAGAGTGACCCAGTTCAGCCACAGTCTGCCTTTGGCTACTGAATAAATGCTGATCCAAGTTTATTTTTCCCAATCAATATGGGGATTCAAACCTACCTCAATCCAGTCACAAGCAGGGTTGTGTAAACTTAAGTTTGTTTTTCAGCCGAATAAAAGGCTGCCGCTTGTATCAGCAAACAAGCCGATGAACTTGGGCCAACAAAAGGAGAGTAAGCCAGACCGGCCAAACTTACAAACCTCCTCGACTTGTCTGATAGCCGACATATGATGTCACCACGCAATTGTGGAAACTCAAATACACACAAGATTAATTTCTCCTCACACACATTGAATGTCACATAAAGTTGTAATCTGATTGGAAGCTTTATGAAAGGTCAGCTGCAAAGTGTGTGCGAGTTCAACTTTGTGGAAATTGTGAGTCCTCCACCTCCAACTGGGGTGAGTGCAGTCACTCCTGCAGTTGAGAAAACAATGGTTCCACTGGTGGAGAGTTATTTTGTTGGTGTTCATACTTCATAGGAAAAAAACGGCAAACCTTGGTTGCTGTCGGCAGTCTTTAATGCAGCTGCCTGCTAATATACGTTAACAGTGGATTCACTTGAAGCTTAGTGGGAGCTTAGCAGAAATCTTGATGTTAGCTCTTAATGGCTCTCAGCTGGCTCTTGTGTCAAAACAATATTGTTTTACTTGTCAGTCAAGCAGTAGTGAATCTTTTTGTGTATTTTGCTGTTAACAATCCCTCTTTTCTGTGCACTGACATAACATTGGCACTGTGATCCGAGACTTAATTGATAACATTGTGCTATTTGTTTTTATCGTCATTCTCTACCCCTAAATCTGAGGCAAATATTTTAGAGATTTTAGGGAGTATTTTGTCGAATCTCTGTAAGGATTAATTTTTCTCTGGTACTTCCTCTGTGTCTTCTTAATTTAGTTTTTCTCTGGCTCTCTGTCACACCACAGTTTTAAAATTCAACAGGAATTCAACAAGTGAAGAGACACTTGCTGGGTGTGATTTGTTCAGTTGGATGTGTGGAGGTGTTGAACGCTGGTGGGACGAGCAGAGTTTTAAACCTCACTGTTACTCATGGCTTTAAAAACTGTGAAGGCACATGTTTTACATGCTAGAGTGTCAGCAAATGATCAAAAGTCTGTGCTGTTGTTGACTGATAAATATAACATCATTGTTTGGACAGAAATATATTAAGGTTTTTACATGAACATAGGAGAAAAGTGTCTTAAATAGATACAACAGGGGACAGAGTGTATCGTATTTTATTGTAGAAGAGCTGCCATTGAATGTGCATGTGTTCGATACATGTACCGTAGCACCTCCCTCCATTTTACCTCTTGGCAGTTTGACAGTTTAACACAAAGGGGGACGTCTGAGGACAGGGTGGGATGGACAGTCAGGTTTGGGATGGGGTCTGTGTGTGTTTGTCAGGGGTTGTAGTTTGGTTGCCACAGTGCCTGGAAACAACGGAGCAGCTTATTTTCCACAGATAGCTGACCTGCCTGAACTTCCAGGGGACACATTCCAGGAGCCCTGAATGGCTGTGATTGTGGGACGTCCTGGGTTGTGGCCTGAGCAGACGGGTCTACACCCGCTCCGTTTTTGGGCTGGACCACTGGCCCTGCCTCCTGTCTGTCTCCCTCTAATGTGGCTGTTCTCTCTCTGGCTCTTGTTTTTTGTCTATCCCTAACTGACCTGTTAACACACACGCTCCCTCTCTGCTCCTAAGCTGCTGATACAGTTTTTCGTTTCCCATTCACATCATTGTCTTTTCTAGTTTTAATTAATCAAGGGAGAAGCCTTAGTTAATGCATAAACCTCTCCTCTCTTTGCTTGTAAATTGGGGTGAAAGTTTTGGTGTTGAGCAATCACCAGCGTGTTTTTACAAGCCTAATAACTGACCAAAGTTGGCTTTTAATGATGTCTCCTGGAACTACCCTCATAGTGTAGACAAAGACAATGCTTCTTTGTTGCACAAAGGCAGAGCGAAGTGAATGTTCTCGCTTTGCAGTGGTACAAGTGAATTGTTTGATTTTAAAACAAGCCAAGTTTGTTATATTTTTCCCTTTTTTTTAAAATACATTTTCAAAGATCTGAAGAGGCCAGCAGTGTGAGGCAAAGTGGTTGAGTAAGTTAGCATAGCAGGACCCACCCTGTTATCTCAGCAAGATGTGGTCAGAGGATCACTTCCAATTAGAGTGGACCTGCCAAGGCAAGTAAACAACCACGCTCCTGGCGGCCTACCATAACTAACTCAGTTTGTGCTGGAACTAAGGCCATTGAATCAGCCGCGGAGTATGTTGCGCGCTGTTCCAGGAATGAGGACAGTGTGTGCAAACTGTTGGTGTTTGTTGTCTTTTCCAAAACCCTCTCAGTACTGAACAGGTTAGGCCCCCTCTTTTGAGTGGTTACAACATGTTAAATATGCACCGACTCATTTGAAGCCTTCTGACCAAAGAGAAAACTTGTTGACAGGTCCTTATCACAAGTCTGTAATTTCTACATGGAGAAGAGGGGCTACGTTGAGCTGAGGGATTGCGTAATATCCCAGTGTATGTGTCATAACTTTAGCTGGGGGTGTTAACAATTTGAGAATTTAATAAATCAAGAATGTATGAATCAAAAATATTTAGGTGTATGTTTATTTAACACATCGGTTTTCAGAAACTATACAGTAAGGATAATTGACCAGGGGCCAGTTTGGGGATTTGTCTTATGCAAGTAAGGAAGTTTCACAAAAATAAAGAAAATGTGCTTGGTTAGCCACAAAACTAAGCCATGTTTCCATGGTAACAGTCAGTACCATTAAGTTACTGCTGATGAAAACCCAACATTTCCTGTTTTTGCTGCTTCATAATAAAAGCTTTTTAATAACAAAATAGCCGGGGATTTTTATTTTGAAGAATTTAGAGGAAATGAAATGTTTAATTAGTGGTTATTCTTCAATAAGTCTACATACTGCAGAGAAGAAGGTGACCATGTTTATTTGTGCTGAAGGATATAACCGTCGTTCAGTTCAGTCTTGACCTCTTTCGATGATCTCTGCAAAGACACACCTTCAAGGTAGCCTGTTTTAATGGGAAAGCAAATCCCAGCCGGAGTCAAGCCAATCAGGCACATGCGGCAGATAATATCTGCCCCAGGAAAAACAAGCAATCTGAAGACATCCCCCTGGTGTTTAAGAAATTGCGATGGACATTTTATTATTTTCTGACATTTTATTATTTTCTGACATATTATAGACAACCAATCGAGAAAATAATCAGCAGATTAATTGATGATGAAAAGAATTGTTAGTTGCAGCCCATAGTTTTTACATTAGCATTAGCAATGATGCAAGTTGCACCTCTAGCTCTTTCTCTAACAAGCTAGCTCTGGCTGTTTTCTTGTGACATATGGGTACTGTTGTTGCTGCTGACCTAAAACTGCAGCTTGCGGGACACCATGCAGGGTGATCTGTTAAAGGACTTAAGTCTGTTAGAACTTTATGGCAAGATAAGATTTTGACAACTTTGGCGCTGCAGTGTTTCTTCAGAGGTTGTCTCACGTATTTCCGATTTTGTTGTCTTTACCCTGTCAGCTTACAGTAAAGTCAGATATTTTGATACTCAATTGAGGAAGTGAAAGAGAGAAAAGTTCAAGGTCTATTTGGGGTTTCTTGCAAGCATTAGATACAATGGGACAACCACTGGGCAGAACTGGCCACATCTCAGAGTTTCCCTTTCTTGCTTATGCTAATGATAAGCAATAATAATAATAATAATCAGTAAAGCTGACCACAGATCAGGTTTAACTGGAAATCTGTGGTATATAAATCTGGTGTATATAAAATAAGCTAGCTAGTGGTAGTAAATGTGGAGCTGTGTGTTGCAGCCTTTCTGTCTCCCAGAGAGGGAAGCAAGAGCTGAACAACGGGGGTTTCAGTGCCTAGGGCCCCCCGGAGCCCAAGATGACTGAATAGTGAGTAATGAGGATGTGTGGAAAGCATGGCAGGCAGCTGCATTTGAGTCATCCATCCTCTCTCTCTGCTCTCGCTGGCTTTCAATGGGTGTCGTCGACTGACCTGGCTCACTGGTGCCTGTGACTGTTCATCTGTTCTCCAGCCGTGTGTGTGTCTGTGTGTGTGTCTGTGTGTGTGTGTGTGTGTGTGTGTGTGTGTGTGTGTGTCTGTGTGTGTCTGTGTGTCTGTGTGTGTCTGTGTGTGTCTGACAGTGACAGTCTGGGATTGGCTCAGAGACTATAAGACAGGCTCCAAGGTGCAGAAAGAGTGAATTAGGGATTTTAGGGGGTGCTCATCGGGTTTGGCTTCTTCTTGGCGTCTCCAGGGTCAGGGAGCTTTTTTTTCAGGCTCTTCATTTACAAATCACTGCCTGAGTTGTTTTTTTGAGGGTGATGTCATTATGGATATTTGATAAAAAAAACATTCATTTCAAACATAATTACATAGCGTAATCAATAGAAAAATCCCTTAAATGTTATTATTAAACAATTGTGACCAAGATGTATATTGTGCAGGACAATATACAGCTAAATATAAACTTCATTGCTTTCTGTGTACAAATGGCTTGAATTTACGATGCTTTATTGACACGATATGTACCCTTGACCGCTGCTCTGTTAAAGTTTTTAAAGATTTTGCTTAGAAAAATAATATCTGTAGCATTCTCAGCAAAACATTCAAGCATTTCATGTGACTGTGAGTGTCTGATGGAGGATATATTGGTCTAATATGTAAAAATGGGCAGAACAAAGATCTTTATTATTGATTAATCTTGCTATTATGTTTTTGATTAATGGACAAAATTACAAAAACAAAGTTGTCAAAGATTTCCTTCACATCTTCTCCAAGTCCAAGGTGATATCTTCAGATCACTAAAACTGCAAGCATTTATTTCGTTCTTTCTATCATATCACAAAGAAAGCTAGAACTAAGGATTGTTTGGCATTTTTTGCTTGAAGAATTACTTAAATGGTGACTTGACAATACATTTGTTCTATATTTATATTGATTTATATTCCTACTAAATCAGTCATTTCTATCAGGTTGTGGAAGGTCAGCATTTAAAGTTCTCAACAAGTACGTGAACCTGAGCACAACCCGCTCTAAAAGCCAACTAAGGTCATATCTGTTCTGCAAGTTGAATCTAACCCCATGCAGGCAATGCAAATTCTTCTAGCTGCTTTTTTAAAATTTGTCTTCAGCTGATTTCCTGCTTTGCTTTGATGTCCGCTTTCGTATTCTGTCAAACGCTTCCGCCGTCGTCGTCTTCTTTTTCTCAAGTCAACTTCTGCTCGAGTGTCTCGTCGTCAGCGAGAGAACCGCTCTCTGCCCACCCCCCCCACGTCCTCTAATGCCTTACAATGAGCAGGCTTTGGCAAGGAAACGGACGTGAGTCATTGTGGCTGGGTAGACTGATAACGGTTTATTCACTCATTCGAAGCGGTGGCCTCAAACAGATGGTACCTTGACTTATCACTGAATCAGGTTGGATTTGACATAAGTGCCCAAACTCGTCCTCTTTTTCTCCCAGTGCAGCCATCCAGATAATATAATTCATTTCCTAGCTTTCAACAATAACTTCCTGTAATTATGTGATTATATTAAAAGTGTGTGTGTAACTACAACCAGTTACGAAATCAGAGGATCATTCTTTTCATAACTCTTGGTTGGACTTATTGCATCATGCTGTCGTGATTCAGTCTCCGTTCACTTGGTTTATTCAGTAAAAATGTATAAAAGTTTTTTAATTGTCTCTTTTCACGTGGTCAGTCTTCCTTTTTTTAGCCTTATAAGTAGCAGCTAACTATGATAAGCTATGTTGACCTCCTGGTTAGCACTATGGTGAGGTGTGATGTCTGGTTCGTTCTGAACTTTCACACCGTCATGTCTCTTCATCTGAGTCAGCTTCTAAGTTTAACATGTTAAAACATTTCACTCACATTCTCATCGAGCTTAGAACTGTGAAACAGGAACACAGGTGAAAGTAACAACGCATGTTAATTGAAGTACTGCATTTTAGACCCTGCAGAGTTTGACACTTTAATTAACATCTGGTGTTTCTCAACAAAAAAGTTCCACATGTCCTTTAAATCTATCAACCATTTCTACATTTAGTACTCTATCTTTCTTCTCATTTCTTCTCAGAGACTGCCTCTGTGTGCTTCTCGGTGGAGGAATAAGGACTCAACTCTTTTACTAAAGTAAAATAGTAATACCACTGTGTAAAACTACTTTGTCCTGAATTTAAAATCTTAATTAACTTAAAAGTATGTAAGTATTGTCATGAAGAAATACTTAAAGTACCACAAGTAAAAGTACTCACTATGCAGAATGTCCCATTTCAGGATAATATATATTATATCATTGAATTATTATTATATTAGTGATGCATTAATGTCTAAGCATCACAAATCTAGCGGGCAACTGACTCTTAAACTGCTGGGTAGCTTAATCTATACAAAATACTTCAAATCAAAGTAACTAGTTACTACTGTGGTGTAAAAAGTACAATATTGGCTTTCTAAATTACAGTGGAACTGAAGTATAAAGTAGCATAAAATGGAAATACTCTAGTGTAAATGTATTTTTGTACCACCACTGGCACCGCTCTGCCCTCTGCCACCCTCAGCTCTGGCTCAGAATGAGGTCAGCCAAAAAACTCCAAACAATGGAAAATATTCTGCTACCACTTCCTGTGCTGTCCATGAATGCACCTCCGCAGACTCAGCAGCTGAAACAAGGCAGGGCAGTGCATTGGCATTTTAGATTGCAACAAACATGTCCGACAGTGTAACAGTCCCTGAAATGTTCCTTTCATGAGAGAGGGAACCAAAGACAATATAACATAGGTGTTGTGGAAAACGTGATATTTGAACCTGCTCATTAACACATTGCTCTGGAGCACAACCAGTGGCCCAAAACTCCACAGCATGCTGTAACTTTAAATGGTTTAAACAAGTGAAGTTATATTTTTTTATATATATATATATATATATATAGTTTATACAATTATATAAACTAATAAAACTTAATGCAGTGATGTATTCAGAGTACATTAAAACATTACCTTTACATAAATACATAAATAATTTACCACACTCAGTGAATCCATCAGCCATTATGAATAATAAATACTTTTAATTCTCCAATGCATCTTTCATATTTTTAGTATTACTAACATTGTCCATAACTAAGAAAACATTTAAATGTGCTTAAGGGTTAACATGGCTAACATTCAACATTATACTGTACCTTTAGAGAAGTTCTGAAAAATAAAATATAAACAGGAAAAGTAATGTTTTTCTTAACTAAACTAAAGAGACTAGAGAAAGCAGACAAACACAGGAGGGAGCGCCCTTGTAGCTCACCTGGTAGAGCACACGCCCCATGTACAAAGGCTGAGTCCTTACCGCAGCGGCCCATACAAAGCCCTGTAAAAGGAACCTTGGCCCCGCTTGGAAAGCTTTAGATCTAGGAAAGTTTACCTTAGGGCAGTCAATGTAATGCCCACATGACACACCCAGTGTACGGTATGTAAAAGGAGTTGGTTGTGATTTGTCACAGGAATCTGCTAGTGTTTTGGCTGCACAGAGATATGAATGTCCAGGCAACTAGAAATACAACAGCCGGGAAGACCTTGGTTCAAAGCCAGAGTATGGTATTGAACAGTTGAAACAACATGTCCATGTTTGGAAGTATGGCTCCTTCTGGGACCGTGTATAATAAACTGCAGGCGTGTAGTGGTAATGTTATAATATTTGTAATGTTTTTTTTGGATAGAAATTTATAAAAGGAGACAACCCGCCCTGCCAAAAGCTGCCAAGAAAGTGATTTCTTCATGTGGCGCTCTACACGTCCCTTGTATTCCTTGACAGATCTGTGCTCCGCAGTTGCCTGGCTTGGACGCTCAACCCCTGGCAAAGTCGATGGAGAGTGACAGACCAGTGTTGTTACACAGCAGCTGACAAGCCGAGACAGAAACAGACCTGAAGGCCAGTATGGCAGAGTTCATTTGGCCGGCGTCACGCTTCAGGAACCAATTCTACACTTTATTTAACCCGATGAGTCAATGAACTTGAGCCCTGCGAAGTGAAATCGAGCAGATAGGGTAGCTTTGTAGCTGCAGGCGGATGCTATCAGCTACCACCCAGCTGAACGAGCCACCCCAGATCCTGAATCATACTGACCCGCTGGTACTCATGGTAACAATTATATGCAACCCAAGCAGAAATTAACACCCTCTGCTTACGAGAATGCTCATATCAGTGTGACATATTTTCACTCATCTTTCACTGGCTTTAAATGTTTGCTGAGGTGTTCAACCCTGCCTTTAACATCCCTAAAGCTTGAGCTGTGATCTTATTTATCGCAGTTCTTTAAGTTGAGTCATAAACACCCAGACCAACCCCCTTTTCTCTGTCCGACGTACTTTAGCCTCTCATAGGAGAGGGGTGGGGTTGGGTTGTCAGTGGTGGTTAGCTGCACAGCTGGGACTTGGCTTGACTCGGCTATGACTGCAGGCTTGGCCCCATGCAGAGGGTCACGTCCCTGTTTGCCATTGAGCCTTTTTCCTTTCTCTCCCACGGCATCTCCTAATCACTGCATTATGAGAACAACTACTCCAACTGCTGGGTCACATCTCAGTCCTTTGTCCAGTTTATTCAACCTCCCCCTGTATCAGGATTCAGCCAAAAGACTACAAATGTAACATTTAAGTGACATGAACAGAGAGAGAGTTTTGTACGCATGACATGAAGATACGGATGTGTAGTCACGTGTGCACACGGATGAAGAACATCAAAGAGTCAGTGTTTGGTCTTTCATGCCGTGCTGCCTATCCATATGTGTTTGAGTCTATGGACTAAAGACCCCTTGTTTTTAAGTTATTTTAAAGGCAGGAAATGTCATTTTTCTGCCTTCCATTAAAAGCGGCAGCCTTCCTCAAGTGACCCGAGGGAGCATGTGATCATTCAAGTCCATGCAGCAGCCTTTTCTGAGGCAACTTAAGGATTCAATGGGGTTTTACAGGCAAAATCCCACTTGGAACTGTTCATCTTGTGTATGCCACGATTAAACCTGTCAGAGCGTAGGGATTTTTATGGACATACTTGTTTTTATAAGTTCCTGTTCCACAGCAGGGAGTTGGAACTTAATCAAGGCGGTTTCTCCATTTGATACTGTAGCACATTGTTTGATTGTGAATTTATGTATCTCACCATACAGTGCGTAGGTGGCTAATGTCATAAACAACAACCTATCCCTACGCATTGTTTGTGCTCTGCTTTAGAAAATCTAAATGTCTTAAACTGCAAAGACATCTTTCCAGAATGTATAAAAAAAAACCCCAACTATATATATATATATATATTATATATATTATCTATATATAGATAGATATCTATCTATATATAGATATCTATATTCAGTAAATCCCACACTTATTATATGATATTTTAATAATCTAAATACTTACTTACCTACTTGTTTATTCTCTTGCACTGATTATTTGACCTTTGCAAACTTAATCAACAACCTAATTTCAGCTCAAAAGTGAACAGGATTCTACATATCTAGTCAAGGAAAATAGAGCCAGGAAACGTAATATACATTGATGGGTGGGATCAGAAATGACCTCAAACTCTCTTCTTATGGATATTGATGGCCTTTTGTGAACAGTGGACAAGCAGGTGGAGGCACTGCACGGCTTTTCCCCCCTAAATTCTAGCTGATCCACAGAAACTCATCTTTAGGTCAAGTACAGTCATGCACATCTGTCAGATCGCAATATAAGAGCCTAAATTAGTACCTGAGGGGTGCAACGTGAGTTCCCATCATGTTTTCTAGCATCACTTAAGGCTGTAGGTCAACCTGATGTCAAAGCTATGTTTATAAATTAGCATACCTACCTAACAACATTCTGCCTTTTGCCTTTTTTTCCCTTTTACACACTAAGTAGGTAATTTGACTGCAGTTACTTAAATATTTGCTTCCAGCAACGATGCTAGTTCCAACATCTCAGCCAGGCCAAATTTGTTAAAGTTGCAACGTGCCAGAACGTAAGCAGTGCAGTGTAAAGATGAGTTTGGTATGATCGTAATCAGGTATCTGATTTATGTTTGTTTGGACTGCGACTAATGATGATTTTCATTAGCTATTAATGTGCTGTTTATATGATAATTATTATATTATGATAAAATACGATACCACGATAAAAATGTTCCAGTCAAGTTTTTTTTGCCTCCGATCCTGGGGGATCTGCTGATAGTCTCGATCCAGTACTTGTGTTTTCCTTAATAATACAGGTGAATAGCTCTGCGTTCAATTTACAAAGATGCAACCAAGCTGTTCCTTAATGTTTTTATACTTAATATATTCATATTAATATAGCATATTATATACATATATTTACTAAATAACGTAATAACTTAATAAATGAAAAGAGTGTCCTGCAGTGTTTGTTGCTTCAGTGCCGCCTTTACCTGAGTTTCCTAAATGAACGAATGAATGAGTGTTTATTTTGCACATCTTTACGCGTTTTACACGGATTACATTACATTTCTTACTTTCTTAATCCTAACTCATTTGCTTTTTGTTCGCGGGGGCTTTTGCTGCACTGTGGCATGGTCAGTGTGCGGCTCTCTGCTGCTCTCTGTCTCGTCTCAGCCCCACCTGCAGTGGAACACCACGGCAGGCGGGGCTAAGCTCCTGCACACACGCACAGCGACAGAGACACACAGCGAGAGTTGATGACAGAGCACTATGCACCAATGTTTCGCCAGTAAATCACCTGTACAGCTGCACTTGTCCCCGTCTTCTCCATGTTCGTCTTCCTGTGGCATTGAACGGATAACAAGTTTTTGTAGCCTATATGCTGCGCCATCAGGTCTGGACGAATTGCATCCTCTAATCTAATTTCAGAATTTTGGTATCGACTTGGTACCGAAGTATCGGTTCTTGTGACTTCTCTACTTTATACTACTGTGCACTATATAAACCTTTCTACTACAAACCTACAATTCCTGCTGCAGAGGTTGAGGTTGCTCAAGGGTGTTCAGGTGGAATGATACGGCCCGCCTCCCTATTTTCCCTGACTTTTCCCTGTCTCTACTTCCTTGAGTTTGAATTGCTACTTCTCACTCACTACAAATATCCCTTCTTGTCTCCTCTCTGCCTGATGAAGTTGTCAAGCGCACAAAATCTCTCCCCCTGTCCTAATAAAACCAGGTATTTTGGTTCGTTCAGAGTGTGTTGAATGAAGTATGCTGTTTGTTAGCTCTTTAAACTTGCAGTGTCTAAATACCTCACCAGCGCATGAGGAAACTCGAAGGTCCTGAGCTGCTGTTTGTGGGGTGTGGTGAAGATAAATCTGTCATGGGCTCAGATATGGAAACTCGGCTGTAAATCACTTTTGTCAGGTCACCAATACAGTAAAGGATGGTTAACCCCGCTTGTCTTGTTTCGTAAATGAATTCCTTTCTCTCGCCTGCTGTTGTTTTCGGTCCTCCAGGGTCTCATATATAGTTAAACTGTCTATTTTACGATTTTGTGGACCACCCCTGCTCTTATTGTAGGACAAGCTTCCCATACAAAGTTTTACTTTTAGGATGCAGACAGAAGGGTAACTGACATGAACTTGAACCCAGCAGGAGCATGCACTTTGTAACCTGTTACCTCAACTTGTTTGCCTTTTTCTTTGTTGTTTGTGGCCATGTGTTAGCTGAATGTCATTTAGGTTGCAATGCACTGAGGCGCTGACATTGCACATATTTTTAATTACACTTTGTTTTTTAATTAAATTTATGGAAGTACAGTTTATTGACAGCATGTCAAACCTTTCTGAATCAGACTTCACAATGAGACCAAGACATAAAATACAGATATTATAGGAGTTATAAATAAAATGGAGATAAATACAATAGAATACAACTAGAAAAGCCTCAACTTTCTGAAGAAAATGTGCTGACTGCTGAATTTTTTATTTTTTATATCTAAGCATCTGTTAGAGGGAGGCAAAGCCAGTAGGTGACTTCAGTTTGTTGTGCACAGCTCCTTGTGTGCATTGACTGATGCCATGTAATTTCAGTTATAACTATTATTATTACTATATTACATGTCACGACTGTGTATGATTATTTCAGTTTTTGGGAATGGCATATGTTTTGAATTACCAATAGGCTAGCTAGTACACGTTGCATACCTTTTATTCAGTTATCAAACTTTATTTAGGGATATTTCCACAGAGTAATGGATGCATGTATAGTGGAAATGAGTAGTTGGGTGCTGCAGAATGTATGTATATACTTGGCGGTTTACTGACTTCATTATTTACGTTTATGTTAGTCATGTCTAACTTGTTCTTAATTTTGTTTTTCTTGTGATATATGTAAGTTCATTCAGTGAAGTTGACGATGCACATTTACTGGCATCCAGGACTGAGATTTGTCACCATATTATGAACTTGGTGTATCATTAACATCTTGTGCTAGCAATTACCTGAATGCTAATAAATATTTAATGTGGTTCGTAATTTTATCTCCCGTCACCCGCTGTGCACGGGAAAACTGCCCCTGTTTGAAGTTCACTTTCTATTCTACAAATTGGTCTGGCCAAGTAATTGTAGAGAAAAAGAATGCGTCCGTATGTGTTGTAGAGTGAAACACTGTTATTTTCACTTTTCGCTTCTGCATCGTGTGAGTAAACATTAGACTACACGAGGGTCTGACAGTGATTGAGAGTGATAATAAACAAACTTAACTTTTTAAAGTATATTTCAGTTTATTGGGTTTCTAGTTGAATAATAAATGGCCACAAGACACCTGACTTGACTGTTTTTATTTTATTTTAATGCACTTGAGTAGTCTGCCAGAAATAATCCTCTGATAGAAATGAACTACCAACCTGTTAATGAAGGCAGATGTTTACCAATGTAATGTTTATAGGTTATTTGATTTTATTTTGATATTATTAGATGAGGTAAGATATTGATACAGGATAGATAGATATGAAAGTGATTGGCACTAATACAACTAGTCAGAGCCACTATATGATTGGGTTTCGGGACTTGGAAAATTACAGGAATGCCTGTAATGTGCTTACTTCATCAGGTCATTTGTGAAAAGAGCTGGGCAATCTGGATTGTATCATCATTTCCTCTTGACCCCTCTCAGTGTGGTTCACGATTGTCCTCTACTCTCATTCACGTTCTCTCTCCCTCTCAAAGCACGTCTTTCTCCCGCCCTCATCTCTGTCTCCCCCAGCGTACAAGTTTCCCTTCCTTTACTCATGTTTCTCCTGTCTCTGTTTCCTCCCCCATTAAAATGCAGGAACCCATCCACTGCTTTCTACCAGGCTTTCCGGCCTAGCAGATTACGAGGGTCAAAGCCTGTCAACGATAGGTATGAGCTCGGGTGTGTTAACATGTATGTGTGTGGCCTGGCTTGGCTGCCTAAAGCCGACCCTGCACCCCTTCAACCCTGCACACCTTGCAAGAAAGTGTCCATTTTGACTTGTTTAGCTACTTATGGAGTCTTGAAGTGTCACTTTTCTGTAAACATGTCAACAAGGTGAGACAATGTCATCAGTTTCCAGAGGAACCTAATTTGTTTTGGCCACCAACATTCAGCTTGCATTGTTTGCAAGTTAAACTTAGATGTTATTGAGTTTCCCACCTGACCTCAGCTGCATTAAGTCTTTAGACCCACAATATGCAAACGGAGGCAAAACAAAGAATAAGAGTCTCATTATATTTTAAATGCTGCATCATACACGTGTGTGCTGCTCCTAGGCTGAAATGCCCAAAGAAAAAAACTGAATGTACTCAAAAATTGTCACATGAAGATTGTAGGTATTGCCAAAAAATCCTGGCATGAGTAACTTCATTGTTGTTCAAAAACTTACATGAACGAATCGCTATTTCACCCTATTGGCAGACTTTCGCCCCTTTTCAAAGAAAAACTTCAGACCAACTACTAAATCAAAAGACTTGTCAAGCTTGACATTTCTGCGGCAAGTGTGTAATGCATGGAGAAAGCATGGCACTGTAGGAAGCGCCAGGGTGCATTTTGTGACACTCTCTGTGACACTTTGAGTATCTACGTTCTGCCAGTCACGAGGATCCGGTGCTCAGGTTTCTCTTTCCCTCACGATGTGTGCAGCACGGTGCCAGGGGGTTTCAGTACTGCAAATAGCGGATCACACTGAGATAACATGACAGAGGTTGTGTTATGACATAATATTCTCTAAAGTCTGTGTAGTACGCTCATTTGAGAAGCTGGTGATTACTGACTTGGATTCCTTGATGTAGGGAATTGTATTTTAATGTATTTTAAAATGAATTCCTATATTTTAATACCAGAAACAGAGCTTGAGCTGCACTAGTTACTAACCTGTCATGACTGTTGGTACTTTTTGTGTGAAATGCTATCAGCTGAATCAAATTAATCTAACATGGCAATGTTTCCCTTTATGCATCATGCAGTCCTCAGCACAGTCAGAAACCGCTCCTACAACGCAAGTAAAAGGAATAAGAAAATGTTTTTGCTGAAATTATTAATAGATAAATCAATTTATAGAAAATTTAACAATTATAAATTGCATTTTTCTATCTAAAATATTCACTGGTTCCAGCTTCTCCAGTGTGAGGAT
Source organism: Dicentrarchus labrax (assembly GCF_905237075.1). Classification (NCBI taxonomy): domain Eukaryota; kingdom Metazoa; phylum Chordata; class Actinopteri; family Moronidae; genus Dicentrarchus; species Dicentrarchus labrax. Next base: position 13,435,089 of record NW_026136718.1, on the reverse strand, counting down.
TTGCTTCTTTGTCTTTGTTCTTTGTTTTATATCACTTTAAATTGAATTACATTGGTTTTTGGACTGTTGGTTGGACAGAACAAGCAATTTAAAAATGCCTTTTCACTATTTATATGGTGTAAGCTAGAAGATCATGACAAAGGAATCAGTTTGTCACTTCCAGGTCATAAAAAGTTTTAAATGAGGGTCGCCCTAATAGCTCACCTGGTAGACCTTGCTACAGCGGCCCTGGGTTTGACTCCGACCTGTGGCCTTTTGCTGCGTGTCATCTTCTCTCTGTGTCTCTCCTTTACGGTCACTCTTCAGCTGTCACTATCAAATATAGTTTGAAAAGAGACAAAATTAGGACAAAACCAAAAATGATTTATACATTCAAGTGAATTCACATAGCATCTCCTCTCCCCCCTCCATACTTCTCTTATAGAAATACCATTTATGCAGTTACCCACTGTCAATTCCATTCATTTAATTTCTTTCTGTTGGTCTTTGTGAATTTCACATCCTTTTGCTATCAAATGGCTTGCACCAATATTTGTATTACATATTTGATTTCTTCAGTTTGCTTATGATACAAAACATACAGTGCGTAGTTGTGGAGCAAAGGATTTGCTTTATTAAACATATCCTAATCTCACAAAGGTTAGGCTGCATTATCAATGGAATTTTAATTATTCTAAAACATGTAAGTACCTGTAGAGTAAAGCCAGTATTATAGAAAAATTAATATCAGTTGCTTTTGTCATGGGAGTAAAAATGTTTGTGGTTCAAGTGGTTTGCATTAGTCATGACCATTTCCCATGTGCTCTCTCATGGAGACTGTTTGAGGTCTTGACTCTCTGCCATGGTTATTGAATTGGCTGCCAACAAACAGCGGCAAACAAACTTTGGAGTTAAGGTGGCAGCACGTTTTTCATTCAAGTCCAATCACATGTCAAGTTATGAAATCAAATGATAAGGCAACAATTCCCAGTATGGATCCAAGGACACAAAGGTTCTTGGGACATTGGCAAGAAAATTAGAGTAATTTTTACTTAATTAGCCAAATTTGAGCACAATGGGGCAGTGTGTGATGTATATTCTAGCTAGAAGATTCACTTGGCTAGATCTTCCCAATCCTCTGTCATAAACAAATAACTTTTTAACCTGGGGTTGTTCCTGGGACAAAATCTGTCTCTCTTAATTCAGAAGGAAAAAATCATTGACTTTTTAATAAATCAGTGCAGAGGTGTTGAATATGTGCGGGAATTGACTTTTTTTTCCCCTTTGAAATTGTATCTTTGTGGGATTTGATTCCCTGCACCACAAGAGACCAAGCGAGAGCTCTCTGTCTGTCTGTCTGTCTGTCGTGTGTGTGTGTGTGTGTGTGTGTGTGTGTGTGTGTGTGTGTGTGTGTGTGTGTCTGTGTGTGTTGTGTCTGTGTCTGTGTGTGTCTGTGTCTGTGTCTGTGTGTGTGTCTGTGTGTGTGTCTGTGTGTCTGTGTGTGTGTCTGTGTGTCTGGGATTGGCTCAGAGACTTTAAGACAGGCTCCAAGTTGCAGAAAGAGTGAGTTAGGGATTTTAGGGTGTGTGTGTGTGAGAATCTGATCGTTGTATCACAGTTGTGATCAAAGAGTTTAGTCATGTGCATTATTTAATTTTAATTAACCCAGATCACTGCATGATCAATGGTATGTGAATATCGTAGTTTATTACAGTCCCAGGATTTGTGACAGCTGTCGGTGGGTAAACAAAGACGATTAGTAAAACAGATCTAGCTGTGTCATGAATCCAGACTTTGTCAAAGTGCATAATGCACTGCAGTGAGCATGAGATGTTGCCAATGTCCTTATGGCCATTTTCTTCATCAAAGTGAGCGCTACCAGATGAGCGGCGGATGTTTAAGTAAAACAGTAGCAGTTGAGCAAGTGTGTAGCGTTGCGGCTGGGAAAAGATTCAACGCATCTGTTTGTTCTGCGTCCAGCTCATGTTTGCCTGTGGGCTATGTGACTAACAGTGGAGCTTTATTCAAAACTTTTCAACTAACCGCAGGTGAACCTGAGGGAGCTGCCTCATTTCACCTTCCTTTGTCTTGAGCCTGTTCTCCTGCAAGGTCGGACTTGTTGGAAGTGAAAGGGGGGCGGTTGCTTTAGGGCATAAAGGAGCATTCCTGAAAATGATTGCTTTGTGAAATATGTAAACCCTCAGCTGGGCAGCTCGCCCCTACATCACTTTTCATAAGCAGCTGTGGTGTTTTTCACAAGTTTCTACTACGTCGTGGGCATCAAAACATGTTTGCCTGTAGGCCTGCCCCCTAAATGTTGATCATTTGAGTCATCACTTGAGAAGACCCTGAGCTGACTTGCATTTCGTCTGTTGAATTAATACACTTCTGTTTTTGAGCAACAGCATGGCGGGATGTAAACTCTACTAACTGTAAGCATCACTGAAACTCATACCAATTAATTTTATGATTGCCAGATAAAAAAAATAGTTGAATCTTTGTATTGAACATAGTTATGAGTCGGGTACAGCCCTGCTTGTGCTTGTATCTTTACAATGACAAATGCAACTCTGTGGGCTCAATTATTTGACAAAAAGATTTAGAGCTTGTGGAATAATGGTCAGACTGAATTTCTAATCTTGTAGTTGTTGTCTTGTAGTTAGAAAAACACTTAAAATGTCAAAATAAAATTTGTGCACAACGGGTCAACAGTGAGGTTATACAAAGACTGAGAACAAAAATGCTTTTGTGAACATCTGGGTGCAGATTTGAAGCAGAAAGATAAAGTCTGTTTTAAAAAAAAAAAAAAGGAACATGTTCCAAATCTTGGCCCTGATTTTGGCTAAATGTGTGAGTAAGTCTACTCAGATGTTCCCGTGTTTTTCCTTTGTGTACCATCAGTGTTATTGAACAAGTATTGAGTATTCAGTCCGTAGATCAACAGAAAATTAAGCTGCAACTATTTTGATAATTAAATGTAATTGGAAAACATGCCAAAATTCTCTGGTTTCAGCTTCTACATTTTGTATGTTTTCTGTTTTCCTACATTTTTTCCTGATAGTTAACTAGATATCTTTGGGCTTTGGGTTGTCGGTCAGACATTTAAAGACGTCACCTTGGGGTTTGGGAATATGTGATGGGCGTTTCTCACCATTTTTGGACATTTATAGTCCGGATGATCAGTTAAAGGGATATTTGATTATTTGTACATACATTTTATATTGACATTCTCAATTTCTCTGTATAACAAAAAACAACTTCTACCTATTTCCCATACAGGAGTTTGTTTTTTTTCCCGCAGGGTGATATACAACCACAGGTTTTTTAATTATTTCTGAACATCATTTCATAAGCTCAGAAGCTAATCGACCGTTATTTGAACCCATACAGCTCTGCTTAAATCTCCTCTTGTTAACGGCTCGCCTTTCCTCTGCAACAAGAGAGAGATTAATTTATTTTAGCCAAACTAAATTACAAGTTACACTCTGCATTTGTAAACATTCCAGGAAAGCGATTTGTTGGTCTGCTGAATGGAATCATTGTGAGGCGGCCATTGGTCCCAAGTAAACCAGCAGCAGCCCTTTTACTGCCCTTAGTCCACAATGATCAACTTTATGATTACGGACAATAAAGAAAAGACAGATTTATATTGCGACTGGGCACACCTGATCAGTGGCCCCACGCTCTGCCAGTGAGAGTTATTTGATCCAGACCAGGTATGCGGCCACTGTTTATGACACAGAAACAAACATTTCATTATTGGGACGAGGCGGAGGAAAGTTGAACGTGGGAAAGCTGCAGTTTCACTTTTGATGTGCTGAGAGGAAAGAGCTGCGCCAGTGAACTCCTTTATTGGCTTAGTTGATCATTTTCAGCAATGTGCCGTTTTCGTTCTTTTATTTTTAGAAAATAATAACTGGATTATTCAACATCTGTTAATGGATTTTCGCCAAACACTCCCTTCTTGGCATTGACTTAATTGGAATCACCTTCCCTCCGTACAAATGAAAAACACACACAGAAGAACATTTTGTAATTGCTAACAGGCTGTGGGGCCTATCCTCAGAGGACTTGGCCCAATCCAATTCCAAGGTCTTTCTTAGAAGCACACACAGTAAGTACATAATTTTGAACGGATTACGGTTGTACAGGAGGTTCCCCCCTTGAGCGTAATCACTAACTGCAGAGCCTTGATGGACACGACATGACTTGACATTGTGCAGAGCTCGGATCTTAAACCTAACGAGCCCCTTTTAGACGCAGGGAGGAATTGATGAATAGAGATCATAACCATCAGAGATTTTTACCGCTTACGTAACAGACCTCATGGCTCAAAGACGGCACTGTATGAGAGAAACATTTTCATCCTGTCAGCTTTATCTTTGGAAACTAAACTGACATTTGACCTTTATTTATCCAGGAAAAGGTTGCTGAACACACATGGCTCTTTTTCAGCATCGTCTTGCTTCACACTAAGTCACTTAAATGTGTTCACACCCGGGAGATACCTAATATAACCATAGGAGTCTACTGTTCGCCGTTAAACATCCACTCTGGAGCAGCAGACGCTGCACTAATAGGCACCCAAATAGTTAAGCGGGTGACGCATTTCACCTCTACCTCAGTTTCAAACAGTTGACCTTCTGGCCACAAGCCCCTTTTCTAATCTTTAAGATAACTGTGTCTCCGCTGTTTAATGTCAAGTCATGATTGAAGCTTAAGCTTTGCGAAAGTCATACAGAAGCCAGAGTAAAAGACAATGGCTGAGACACCTATGTGTATTTGCATCATAATGCTTAATGACATTAGTCTGACCCAAACCCTGCACTACACAGAGGAAGCCCAAATGAGGCTAAGTCCTTGATCCCGTGATAAATGCTCTGCTGAATACAGAGCCTCGTTAACAGCGAGGTGCCAGGATTTTCCCATTAAAGCTTCGGGAGTAACACTATTACTTTTCACACATTCCAGTGGGGTCTCAGTCCACATTGAGAGTGGTACAGGCCCAAATCACTGAAAGGAAAAAAAAAGAAGTGAAACGTGATATTGAGGCATGTTACATGCTAAAGATCTGGTTTTAGTTAAACACTGTTTTGGCTGTGATTATATAAAGCTAGGGTACCCCTGCTCTGGATGCCCCACTGTGTGCATATGGAGTTTGATGGTCACATTACACTAGCTCTTTATCATTTCTTCAGGAGCTGTGGGGGTGGCTCGGCAGTCATTAACAAACCTCCCTGCCGGCAGTTATTTTAGCCTCTAAAATAACGAGGCCTTCCATAACCTGTTTAAATGAACAGTGATGAGCTGCTGTCTCAAGAAATCTGATCTTATCGCTGCCTGTATTAAGCCCTGTGGGCCATGATTCCTTCTCATGCTCCCTGTCGTCCGGTTCATCCACCAAGCTGTCTGCTAGAAGTGTCCATGTCTGCAGGGAGGACAGGCTGGTTTGGCTTTCACTATGTCCCATTGGGACATATGCAGCCTGGGATGTTTGTGCACAAGTCTGGCGTTTATGTAACAGGCGAGGGTGCGAGTGGGACAGTTCCGTCGGCCTGTTTACGAGGAAGCTCGGTGGCAGCAGACACACCTACTCATGACTCTGATTTAGTGCTGGAAAAATAAAACTAACATCTCCAGACAAGAGTTCCCTGAGGTCTGTCTTATTTTGTTTAGTCTACATTGTGTGAATATGGACCACCCTTTATGTAGACAACACGTCCCAACAATACAGCATCCGAAAAATCCACCATGTTCAGAGGCACATATTAACATACTTCCAGCATCCTGCAATTGTCACCATTGTTTGAAGCCTTACAGTGCAACAAGGAGAGAAGCAGTAAGTCAAGATTCTTTGTTTTGGGACTGTTTTAGTTCAATATGCAAATTTAAGTTACACTAAACACCGCTTGTAACTACTCAGGTTTCAGGTTATTTGGATCACAACAAGCGTGTCGATAGCATGTAGGTTTTAGTTTCCACATGTCTCGCTATGCAAATTATCGTTTTACTCACCCCCTAGACAAAAGCAACAAAATAATCTTGACAGAATTAGACTAGTCACGGTGTGACGATGTACACTGACAGAAATACTCTCACCACAAGGTCTGTTTTGATCGTGTCACACAATCTTTCTCAGTTTGCGCAGAGTTATTCAAATTTTCTTTATTCTAAACACTTTAAGGACTTGTCTGTGTTTCTTTTAGCTTCTGGACTATTTGTGAGATAAAACAACTTATTGAATCGGTTTCTTCGGGTTCTGTTCATGTCCACTAAAAATGTCTGAATGTGGAGGTTTCTGGAGAGAACTTGGTGTGAGAGCTGCAGTAATCTAATTTAACTAACTAGTTAGGTAAACATGCAGGGCTCTGTGGTCCCCTTAATGAACTCCGTTTTGCAAAAATACTGGTCTCTTTATTTTCAGTCTTACTGATCATTAGTTTGATTGCAGGGCCATACACTTGTTTCGAGTAAGTCAAACTGAGAAGCCACTTTCAGTTCTCTGAACCTTCTACGAAACATGTTACATTTCCATTCTCATTTATAGCATTTGACTTTCTCTACACAGTTAGGTAGGCACGGTATTGAAAGTTTCACTTGCTAGATCCCTGTAGTATGTGCAGAAGTACACAACGATCACAAGATATGACGACAGCTATCCTGTGACCATTGAATGATGGTTTCTCATTAACAGAAATAAGTACGTCATATTTTGAAACAACATACGCATTTTTTGAACCAGCTTGTCAAATAGAAGCTTCTAGTTAATTTCTGCCATGACAATGACTTCATTGTGATCATTTAGACATGACTAAACTCCTCATGCTTGAAGCTGCTGTATGCATTTTCACTGAAGTTTTGTCCCAGCTAATCGGAGCCTCTGCTGACCTCATCTGGCGAAGCAGCTGAACTGCGAACAGGCGACTTGAGCTGAACTAAAGCAGGGCTGAATGCATCTGAAAGAGAACCACAGTGAGTCGTCAGTGAGTGCACTCCTCTGTTGTTACAGCCCCCACCCTCCAGCTATAGTTTTGAAATAAACTTGCAAATGGTGAAAGGGGGGCGGGAGGGGGCTGGGGTCTAATTGATTCAGCTGCCTCCCCCCACAGGGAGTGTTTGTATGCTTTGCGACGGGGACGTGTGCCGGTGCATCTGTGCCCTTAATGGAGAGCACATTGAATTTTTGACGCTATGAAACATCATGTGATAAACCCAGAGAGACGGAGGAGACCACACTTTGCTCATGCACGTGACTCAAGGGATACAGAGCCATGGATAAAGTCAGTGATATTTACATTTAAGGCACTGAGTTTACATCTTTCTACAGAGCTGTGTGGGCAGGGCGGCGAGATGTCTATCAGCACGACCTGGCAAACTTTAGCCAGTACCAAACCAAAAACTTGTGGTTACAGGACTGTTTTGATAACTGGTCCTCAGTAAGGAACTTGACTGTGTTGTCACAGCATGATGGTGGCTCTTAACACAGATGTCTCAGTTTAGAGGCGCTGGCCTCGGGGCCGGAGGTGTCCAGAGTTGGAATGTGCTGCCTTGTGGTCCTGGAGACTTTGTTGGTGGGGGGGGTGACGAGTGCATGTGTGCGCTGCTGCAGTCTGCAGGGAAGGCCCATGTTGAGGTTAACACAGCAAGTGGTCCTTACATAAACCACCACATGTCTTCCTCCTTGAATAAAATGTACAGTTTGCTTTGTTTTCCTTGGACACCAATTGGCACCAAATTTTTGTTTTGTTTTGTTTTGTTTTGTTGTCGTTTCCCCTAACATTTCTTGTAACTTCTGCGGGCCAGTCATTTGACACGCTAATTTGATCCAACCTGCATGTCTCTTTCCAGCCTAAATTCGTGGACATTCTTTTCTCTTTCTGTCCCAGATGTGTAAATGATGAGTTCAAAGGGAGGAATGTATTCTCTTTATCAGCCTTTAGATCACACGGCCGAGTGAGTTGCCCGTTTTGGAATGCGACTCATTTATCTGCTGTCATCACATCCGTGTGGATCTGTCGTGCCATACATCACCTCTGAACTACATTCAAATGAGTAGAAAAATACGCTGCCATTTTAAATCACAGTAATCCTTTTGCCTCACGTGTTTTTCTTCTTTTTTCTTTGCATTGCCCCAGGAAAGAGGAGAATAGAGGAAGACTGTGGAAATGTGGAATGCTACATTACAAATGTGATTACTTACGAAGCACATGCAGTTCAGCAAGTGTGACTTTCTGTGCGTTTCACTGCACTGATATGCGTCTAATATCAACGTGACAAATAAAATGGTATAATATTCTCATTTGCCTTTGAGCTTCTATCACTGATATACAGCTCATGCTTGTTTGTGGTGGCACAGATTTTTAATCATCAAAAGAATTTTAAATTACACTGATAATCCCATTAAAATGGCACTGGGTGGCCAACATGTGGAGACTCCTCTCGTGCATGAGAACTACTGTGAAGATGAAGTTTGAGACAACTTTAATAGCTAATCTGGTTACAAAAAAATGCCAACTCAACAGTGTGTCATTTTCTACTGAAACTCAAGGGAACAGGAGCAAGCAGACAGACCTCTGTGTCAGTACATGCAAAACACTGTCTCCTTTTTAATTAACGTTTAGCCTTTTGAATAAATCCTCCTGAGTGTATAATTTTTGGGCAGACAGTGGCAGTGAATAATGTAATCTGTAGAAGCGTCCCCCTAGCAGTAAGTGAAGTGGGGAGAGGAGGGAGGAGGGAGGAGGCTGGACTCCGCCCCCCTTGTTTTCGCACCATGTGACCCAGCAGCGTGGTTTTTAAAGACACACTGGAGCTCCGACTCAAACAAGACGAATCTGTGTTGTGACACTCACTGTGGAGTTGTACAGCAGTAACACTTTGGAGAAACTTAACTTTAAAGAAACGCCAACATGCGCTGCAAAATGAGCTACAGCCTGCCCTGCTCGCCGGGAACCTCACCGACATACTCTGGACGTTTGATGTCCTACAGAGCCAGATGCGGCAGGTAATTGACTTTTAGCCTATAAGCGGTGTTTTATTGTCGGATTGGTTCACTTTAGTATGATGCTTGTTACAATCGTTGGGTGTATTGTCCTTCTTATGCTCTGCGTATTTCTTCAGGATCCATAATTTAGATTTAACTGCCTCCTACATGCTCATTATACATGCATTATTATTCTTTAAAGTTCCATCTGAAACTTGGTGTCATGCTCCCACAGTACCAAACTCTTGTGCTTCTTTATATGAAACCTTTAACTCTCACTCATGTGCAGCTGAGTGTTTGATCTCATGTAATTGAATGTGCTCTCGCTATGTTCCCCCAGCATTTAGTGACTATTTCGCCATCCACTGTAAGGCATGCAGACCACTGTCTTCTGTCTGGTTGTGGTCTTTTCCCTTAAGTGTGGCATCTGTTTGTGTTTTGGAGTACGTGTCCCCCACCCCCGGGTTGACCACAGTGCGCTGTATAGGCCTACGTGCTCTCCAACACGCAGGGACATACATGCTGGATGGAGTTGTGGAGCTCCATATGTGAGGTGGATGGTCACAGTGCGGTGATGACAAATGCTTGATGTTTTTTGTTTTTAAATCTACAGTAAATTGAACTGTAGTTTCTGGAGTGTTTTACCCTTTCAGAATAAGTTTTACAGCGTTATTTATAAGGGGGAAAAGCCTCAAACGCTTGACTCTATTTCACATAAATTATACTCTGCCAACTTTGCTGTAATCTTTAATCACTGTAACGTTTGTGTATTTAAGGTGGGCCGATTCAGGAAGATCAATTCCTCCTGTTTTTGAGCACTTAAACCCGGTGTTTATCTCTTTAACACGTGTTTTTTTTTCTTCTCTGTAGACTTGTATCAAAAATGGGATTTAACTCCTTCTAAGCATGATCACTTGTTCTCTCTGCACATTTTGTTCCCTCCTCATGTCTCAGACTCATGCCAGAGCACCGTCTAGCGGCATGAAAACGCTTCGGTTTGTGTGTGTGTGTGTGTTTTCGCATCCACATCCGAGCAGGGCGGTGATTGTGCAAGACATCGTTATCTGTTGAGACGGATAAAAGAAAGAAAATCCTGTGGGTTTTTTTTCTTTCCCAAAACTTGGCATCGTTTGGTTGTACGAGGATCTCGTGTGTGGCTTTTGTAAGTTGATCGTCTTTTTATGCGTAAAGTGGGAAACGTGTTTTCCCTTTCTTTCCTTGGAGGGGGGGAGGGTGGTGGAAAACAAATTGTTGCGCTGCTTTTAGATGATTTTAACATACATGTTGACAAAGTGGGTCGGAATGGAAGCGGTATGCATGCCTCACATACCGCCGGGACGCGATAAAACGGGTTTAAATTGGTGTTTTTACAGAGAAAAGAGAGAAAAGAGAACAATGAGATTTCCCTGATAATGTAAACTGATGGCTGACTGCGACTGCAGCCGCACCCGGAGCTCAACTCCTGCAGGAGTGGAGCCACACTCCCTGTCTGTAATCTGTTTTCATTACAGTGGAGTCATGCATGCACAAACGCTGATAGCACTGGCTGAAATGTTGGTATTTTAAACAGTTTCCGGGAGCATTGTTATCGAGGCTCCTGCTGCTGACTTACTGTGGACATATTTGAGCATAATACGTTGGATAAACAACGGTTCTTTGTGCTTTTTACATTATTAAAATACCCATACATAAAAAAAAAAATCCCTTTAGACTAGTACAATGCGATCTTGTTGTTATTCATCCTTTGTGTGTTTGTGTGTGTGAGAGAGAGATCATGCCCTGATTCATGCACCACACCGTCTATACTGTCTCCTATCACCAGTTCGACACCTGGTCTCACTGATGAAAGACATCATGTGAGGCGCTTCAGTTGCTGCTGTCTTAATGGAAATTTACACGTTGGCAAGCCCACAAAGGTCCCTTCAAAGTATAACAATATCAGTGTTATGATTTTGGTTTTGTGCCCATCCACTGTTATTAGTTTATGGTGGCAGCGATGAAGGCCAGAGCCACCTCAGTATATTGCCATTAGACTTTTAAGTTATCCCTAATGTAGGATTGTGTGGGTTAATGCAGACATGTCTGTACAGTAGGTGTGGGCTGTAAGGTCCAGGTTGTGAAGCAGTATTGAAAGTGAACTATTTTCCACTTGGAGCCATTTATTTATTTTTCAGGCCAAAAGCTGTTGACTGGCCACACAGTGCGGCCTGTTGCATTGCTGTGGCTTGAGACAGCTTAACATCTCACCCTCTTCACTCTCATGCTTTTTCATGTAAATCTCTTATATGGCGATTAGCGTATTCTGACCTGTAGGTGAACAGTAGGTGTATACGATCCCTCTTTGCCTTTTAATAACTGTGAACAGTGGCTCTCTGTAGGTTTTGAAAGTGTTTATCTGTGACACTTTGTGTCAAGTGCGCTAAAAATAGTACCTGGTTTTTATTTTTGGTTTGTGTGTTTTGGATTCCATCTCAAATCAGTTCATCTTATTCTCTGGAAATGGATTTAACTGTTGGAATTTGTTTTCCTCCTGAAATACCAGTGAGATCCCACAAGACTCAACACGCCGGGGACCAGATTTGGCAGTTTAGCGCATAAGAGCTGATATCAATCTGAGACGTGGTAGACATGAGATCACGTGGTTAACTCTCGCCCTTTTTCTTCCACAGTGCATCTGGTGCCAGCGTTGTTGCCATCGATAACAAGATTGAGCAGGCAATGGTGAGTTTTCTACACATTTTCCAAGCTAGAATGAATGTTGTCAGGCGACCTTCTTTGCAAAGCCTGATAAACGTTCAGAATGAGTTGTCCCACTGCCGAGGCTAAGTGACACAACTGTCTCAGAGATAACAAATACAAAACCCACATTTAACATAATAATCCATGATAAATGCACCTTTTTATTCACTTCATTGAAGCTACTGCATTTCCTATTCTAAAGAACAACCTGTAGGAAAAAATGCACTGTGAAATCTAATATTCAGTATCTCAGAATTGCCCATAAAGTTTGATTGACAGGTGACCTCTGGGTAACACAGTTAAAATATATATCACACTTTAAACTGAGGTGACTTTTGCCTTGTTTTAGGATGGAATTTGCTTTAAAAATATGCAAATTTTTTCTCAAGTGTCATTTGTGTGCCAAATTTAGTTTCCCTTTTCCTGTCTTTCAGGACTTGGTGAAGAGCCACCTGATGTATGCTGTTCGCGAGGAGGTGGAGGTGTTGAAAGAGCACATCAAGGAGCTGTACGAGAGGAACTCCGTGTTGGAGCGAGAGAATGCCGTACTGAAGTCGCTGGCCAACACGGATCAGCTCGGCCAGCTGTCCAGTCAGCTCACCCAGGGCAGCAGCACTTCGCCGCCGCTGCAGCAGCAGCAGCAACACCCGCTCGTAACAAACAACAACAACACCCCCTTGGTGCACCACGAGGGCAGTCAAAGCGTCCCCCATCAGCCCAACATAACCTCGGCGTGATCCCCCTTCCCCCAGTACACATGCTCAAACACACACCACCCACGGACAGGAGTCGAAGATCCTGTTAGTAAAGACAACAACTGCTACCGTCCCCTTAGCTCCATAAAGCAAAAGGCTCGGCTCTGCGTTCAATATGCTCCATTTGAGGAAAAATCAACAGCGACATCTTTGTTTGCCACCAAGAGCCATGCTTTAGTGTGTGCACGTTGCCGTCACCGGGCCTTCACATTAAGACATTTACCACCCCTTAAAGTCTTATTCTGTCCCTGTGTTTGGCTGCAAGAAAGCTGAAAAAGAAGGTGGGGCAGGTGAGCTAGTGCACACCATAAAACTGCATGCTTTTCTCGTGCAGAGAGAGAGAGGTGGGAGGGGGGTGGGGGGGTCAACAAGTGGTGGAAGAGGACGGTGCAATCCTTCGAGGGGCCCGATGAGGGTCCTGTAACATCCAGCAGGGACTGTCCTCTCTGTATCCCCACCCCACATCACTCTCTGGTCCGGACGAGGCCAGAGAACTGAGGTGGGCGGGGGGAGCGGGGGAGAAGATTCATCCTCCCTGAGTGGAGGAGGACGCCAGCGGGCGCCTCGGCTTGAGTGGAGTGAGTTGAGAGCCTCGGCTTGTTATATGCTGCAACAAAAGCTTGTGTTGTTTTCTCAGAGCCACCGTACTTTGACATGAATCATAATACTTTTTCATTAGTTCAGTTTTAGTATTTGCATTATTTATTTCAGGGCTGCTATTTTCATAATGTAAATGAACAATGTCATGGAGATACTTATTAAAAACAAAAAAGAAACATTTCTCTTTGGTCTTTTGGTATTTTAGAATCTGTCAGGTATTAAATTTGGTAGTCTCTTGCAACAAGTAGATCTCAGTAAGTAGGCAATAAGTTCCATAATAGAAATTTTTCTCTTCATGAAATAGTGCTAACACTAAAGCCGAGCTTACATTAGGTGAAATCCAGGTTGAATGTATATTTTGTAAAGTGTAAAGTATTAAGAGCAAGGAGGGTTTGTACAGGAGAACACCTGTTGTTAAGATGTGATGGGATGTTTTGATAAAGAAAACTATTAATTTACTTTTTTTCTTTCTTTTTTTTTTTTTAAGACTTTCTTTGTCAAAGCAGAAAAACAGAAATTAATTTGGGGGTTTGGTTGGGGTATGAAAAGCTGTGAAAATTGTTCGACCTACTTTATAACCAAAGACGCAAAGCTGTGTAAGTCTTTTTTTTTTTTTTTTTTTTCTCTTTTCTTTCCATTTTTAAATGCACACTCAATTTTTTTTTTTTCTACTCTCTCCTTTCCTATATTTTTTTTTTGTCGCTGTTTTGCATGTTCTGCATGATCTATAATCAAACCACTTTCTTACCTCATGTTTTTATCCAGCACTCTTTATTTCTCTGTCAGTCTGTGAATGATTGTGAAAGGATTAACGAAAGAGAAAGGGAACAATGGGCATAGAGGGTGAAGTAAGTAGTTCGAGGGGGAAAGAATAATAAATAATAATAAAAAGAAGAATGGAAAGGTGTTCGTGTCGGACGGAGGGGAAAGGGCCTTGTGCACAAAACGGTCAGAAAAGGAGCCATCTTTTTTTTGTTTTCATGTAAATGCTGTGTTTGAGTTTCATATGCAGAGAAAAGGTTTTGTTACATTGCAGATTTTAATGTATTTAATGAATGCAGCATCTAGATTTCGATTGTAGTGTACCAACACTTCGCTTACAAAGCAACAAAAATAACAACTAGGCAACAATATCCACACAAAAAAAAGAAGCAAAACGATAGAAGCTATTAAACATTTCACACCTAGAAGCTGGAACCCAGTCGATTTGTGTGTGAGCATATTATGGGATGTCCTGTCTGTGTCACGTCCTTTGTGCCTCCTGTGCCGTCGTCTGCTTTCGCCAGGCGATCCGGTTTCTTTCTCTGTGGCTTAGAACCAAACCAAAATGCTTGGTAATTGTACAATCAGTCATCTTTCTACAAGATGGACTCTTTTGATTTCCTTTCTTTTTTCTTTTTGCAAATGGGCTTATTTCTTTTCTCTTTAGAGTATTTTTTTTCCTGTTTTTCTTTCATTTGAAGGAGATGCCGTGTACATGCCAAGTGTACTGTATGAAAGTGATCACTGAGCCTTGGAGAAAATATCTTAACAATGCCCTTGTAATGTGCTGTTCAGACAATTTTAGTTTTGAGTCAAAAATAAATTACTGTTTTATTAAGAGAATGTCTTCATGTTGCTTTTTTTTTATTCCCCCATCCCCCCTTTTGTGACCACGAAAACCACTCATAACATTTTCTTATTACATTTAATAAAACGATGAAATGAGGTATGCAAAACACTCACAGATGATTATTAACATGAACATATTTCCCCAGTAAGTCATGACAGTGAGGCATGCACAACACCAGGACCCTGAAGCTGAAGCAGCTGATTGTAATTCAGCCATTTTCTTTTCTGACTGCGACATATTGAAATTTCTTATGTGAAAGAGCGCCAATCACTCATTCTCATGCAAGTCCTTCTGTTAAAGGCAGGGTTAGAACTGAAATGGCTCGTGCCCTCACAATAAAGCTCAGGGTTTCCTTGTGTGTGCATTCCAGAGTAGATTTGATCCATTGGCGGGCGTTCAGCTCTCCACTGTCAAAAGTATACATCGTCTGTTAGAGAACGAAATACTTTTATGTGGCTGAACCTTTTGAGGAATTGAGAGATAGTGGTGGGAAACTCTCCAGGAAACGGGAAACTGGGATTTACTGGAGAACATCTGACCCAAATAAAGAGAAACAGTTCAGTGCTAATCATGTCCCATCTTCAGTCTTAGATTTTGGATTTTAGATGATTAAGGTATAACATTTCACCAGAGTAAAATAAGTTTATTTATGTATTTTAAATAATTTAGCAAAATAAGTATTTGCAGCCCAATCATAAAGAAAAGATAGTAGAAAGATAGAAAAGATGACACAAGAACAGTAAAGGAGAAAAAAAAATTAAGATAAAAATTGATATATAAGATAAATAAAAACAAAATATCAAAGGCAGTTTAAGCTCTAAAGGTAATTTAAATGTGTGCATACCCCTTTGTCTTTCTATAAAGTAGAGAATAAAATCTTTCAGGAAAATGCTTAAATTTCTTAATTTTTAAAAGAAAAACTGCATTTGTGAATTTAAAAAATCCCATTAAATTAAAATACTTGCAACAAAATTGGTAAATAAATTTGGTGTTTTTAACATTCAAAAGTTTGTGTGACATATTTAACAGAAAACTTTAAATTGTGTCTATAAAGTTCAAAACAGCAACACGAATCTGACCAAAAAAATCACAATATTTTATTATTCTATATATTATTTTTCCAGATTAATGGCTTTATTAGTAATTAGGCATCCAGCTAACTCTGACCTACAATGTCTCAATCAGAATCATCTCTAAAACGGATCATATCCTCTTACCACAGTTCCTTGGAACAGCGGGAGACACGACGCTCTGATCTGCAATCTGATCTGTTGGTTTGGAAGGAATTTATTTTTCCTACGGGAAAGTAAACAATCCCTGTGTGTTCGCTTGAAGGATACATAAAACAAAACAATCAAGCTTTTTAAGAAAGGAGGAAGTCAAGGCGACACTGCACAGAGGCATGTGTGAACGCTTCACGGCATCCTTCGTCACTTTTTGCCTCCCTGCCAATTCAGACATAAATTATCCCCTAGTAGTTGTTCGGAAAGGTGGTAATTTTCGAAGCAACTCTGGCATGTAACTTGTCCTCCTTCACCCCAGAAGCTGACGTCCACTGACAGCTGACGTCAATTTCACAACTGAAATATCTCATTCAAAATATTGTTTTAATTGTCAGTGTTTACTTTCTAAACCGTGGAATAATGAGTAACAGTAAGCCAAAGTAAGCCTGTCTCTCTGTTTCTTCTTTTCATAGATGGATTAAATCTGTGCTTGAGCTCTTAAACTGTTCCTAAATTCAAGCTTAAATAAGTCCAACCACTTTAGCTCTAAACTGGGGTTATGGAACAGCTTCTTTATAATAAGTCAAACTATTCTGAGCACGTCTCTGCTGTTGGGTGTCCCCGTCAGAGCTCGTCTTTCTTCCTTCACTGTGTAATGTTTCTCTTTCCAGGTACTGACTCAGAGTTGTGTTTGGCAAAGACACGTCTGTCACGCCCTAAATCAGACTGTGGATGTCATACTTGCTTTTCTAACGCAGAGAAAATACGCGCTCTATAATAACTCCTCAATGTAAGCAGTGAAAGGAGGTTGGCCTTCGTGGTCAGGTACATCACAGGTGTTCTGCTCGCATTAAGTCGTTCTAAGTGGGTCCTTCAGTGTCTCTTTGTGCAGGTCTGCAGGGGCAAAGATATAGGCAGGTAAAACTATGGCTTCATGTGATAATCATAAGGAATAAAAGCAAGTGGAAAAAGGTTGTAGCTTTAAGAAAAAGCCTCAAATTTGTTACCACTGACCACAAGAAAATTGAACTATATAGATGCCCTCTATCATTCCAACTTTTTCCTCTTTGAATTATTGGCCTGTCGATACAAATGACACACAGTTTCGACTGGGAGGGGAGCACATGCCAAAAAATTAGTTTTCAAGAGAAATACACATCAGCAACTATCCAGCTAACTGAGTCACAATTCTGACACCTTCTTGCAAGCAAAGCTGGACTTACTAACCCTTTAACATCTGTTTTCTTTCACCTGCAAGCCTCTGGATCCATTTTGTACTCCTCACCAATAATACAAAAATGGGTATAAAATGTGACTGCACTTTGCAGAAGAAAACACCAGCTGTCATGGTATGCCGATTTTCTGTGTTTACAGGTGCCAACATGTGATTCCAATTTCCCTTTTAGAGTTTTACAAAGTTACATGTAATTTGATCAACTATCACTTAGGTCCAAACAATGGTGGACAGGCCCTTCTGGCTCATTTTTACCCCGGTATCTGGGTTGACTTCTGGATGGCCTTGTTTGATCTAATTTTTGTTTTATCATCTAAAAAAAATCTTGTTAGAAAGTTTTTTTTCCCCTCTCCATTGAAGGTTACTCTCTGTACCAGGGAATGATGGTACACTGTGTTGTGTAACATGAACAAAAGAGACTTCAGAAAAACTGTGACAACAGTTGATAGATTTGGTATGACCTGAATTTAGCATATTCTAGACCACATGTTTTTCTCTGTGTCGTTATGCTGCTTGCTACATGTCTGCTTAACCTTCTGAACGCAGTTTGGACTTTCTTGGTGCATGGCAATAAAAAGCACATCATCACATTTCTGACTCCTCCATGAAGGAATAACATTAAAGAGCAAACTACAAAGACTCAAACTGGCACATTGTTGCGAACACACACACAAAAAAACTGGATCAACCAGCCTTTGCGTCACTGTGACAACTCTTCCTATTCACTTACTTCCCACTCAACATGTGTGTTCATGCTGCAGCAGGTTACAGCTCTGAGTCACTGTGGCTTATCCAGAGTTGTGGTAAGATCGGGCTGTGTTTCCCACGTCACTGCGAGCAAACAGTTCAGAAAATTCAATATCATAACCGATGACTGAAAGCTAGAATTAACATTTCCTCCCCGTATAATTTGAATATCAACTTGTCCTGACATGTTCTGACTCGACACTATTATTTAATATGTGTCAGGAGTCAGTCATATGAGGACATTCACCAGGTTACATTGTGCATATTATGCAAGGGTGGAAAATAGCAAATCACATTTATTCATGCACTTCAATTTTGTGTACTTGTACTTGGCTATTTTCATTTTATGCAACTAAAATACTTGTGGGAAAAATTTTACTTTTTACTCAACTACATTTATTTACAGATACAGTTACTAGTTACAGTTTGAAATTTTACATACAAAATCTACAAATATAACCAAAAAGAAGTATCAATGGGCAAATCAGGACACCCTCCCTAAACAATCTAAATGCTATTTACATGTTAATGCATCAAGTGACAATAATCCAATAATAATATGATAAAATAACATTGAATTCTGATTAATTAGTACTTCTGTTTGAGTGTTCTTTTACTTGAGTATTACTACTTTTACTTAAACCTACTACACAGAGTTTGTAACTGGTTATGTAACAGTCTCAGTTTATTGCTGATGCCCCTTTATGACCTACTTAAACCAACAAGGGCATCAGCGAGACGACTGGATATTACTGTATAGTTATTTTTAATGCTTTTCCACCAGGTCGGATTTGGTCTAGTTCCCCTTGAAATCAATGAAACGTGGTGCAGACACTACCACTTTTGTCCAAAGGACCAAAATTCCTTGTTGCTGCTTTAAGTAAAAAATCTGAATACTTCTTCCAGCACTGGTATTATGAGATTGTAATGAGCAAAACCATAAGAATGTATTTATATAGTCTCATTACTAGTTGAACATTACAAGTTCAAATAAATTTGAATGTCTGCATTACTTTTATTGTATTTTATTTTATACTATTGTACTATTTTTTGGGCATAGAGATGGCCTGAATTAAAACAAAATTTTAATATTTCCTGTCAAAATGTACACCTACAGCTCTCAGGGGCCACTGTACTTACACATATATCAGAGAGTAATGAAATAAGATCAGCTTTTATTTGGAATGCTTGTGTAACTCTCTCGGCTCAGCATAACTGTTCCAAATAATCTCAAGTGTCACATAATGCCACACAACACAGAGGAAGGAAGTCTTACGTTATTGCAGTGGTGATTTGTGTACGTGTGTGTGTGCTACACAGGGACAATTACTCACCATTCGGTCATCCACAACCACGCCCTTGCAATTATTGTTGATCCCATGTACTGTTAGAGTGTAACACTACTGGCTCGCCCCTGGCATCAAGCCATAAAACTAATTCATGTAAACTTGAGCGTGTGGAATGGGCAGATAATTTAAGACTCTGGTGCCATCATGTGGGTATGACATGAAAGTGGTTGCTAAAGTGGAGGAACAGCAGGGATTCTTCAGGGCAACACTTAGTTAAATACATTAGAGTTAAATTATTCACTAGAATTTAATGGTGAAATCTATTCTAATCAAAGGGCTTATTTTTGAGATCATATGTGTTAAAGTAATAACTTAACATAATTATACCAAAAACAGAGGAGGAGAGGATAACGTGGGTATTCCAAGGCCCTCATGTTGTGTGTGATGGCTGACATAATTAATATTTCACCTGTGCTTTACCTGCCATGACAAGTCAAAATGTCCTCCATGAGAAAAACAGACAAACAAAAACTATAAATTATAGACCAATTGCCTTCACGTTGCACATGTGTAAACTGATGGAATGAATGGAAAATTAAAGACAAATATATAATTCAGAGAAACAGGATATACTTAAAAGTGGATTTAGGAAATGCAGGGGTTATTTGGATCCTGTGTTATGATGAGAGGATGAAGTAGGACGTTTTTCTTTTGAGAATATATATATATATATATATAGGCTATGT